>NC_041399.2:53224256-53844256 GCF_900747795.2 Erpetoichthys calabaricus | reverse complement strand
GGGACAATTGGTATCCAGACTGGGAGACAACCGACACAAAAAGATTGTATTTTTCAAAAACAAAGTGGGTTTTATTTACAGGTGCACAAAAGCACAAAAAAATGTCCCAATCAAAAATAGTGAATGATATTTACAGTGAATTTGCCAGTCCCAAAAGGAAAAATAAAGAATCTATATGTACAAAAACTGCAGTCTTCCTAAATAAAGAAAATGTGCTCAGGAAGAAGCTACAAAAAACACAGTGCAATGAATCCACAAAAATACTTACAAGAAAAAAAAAGTGTATATACAAGAAAAACAAATTGCAACGCAATTCCAAAATCTATATAAATACCTCCACCATAACAATATATTAACTAGAAGAGATCTATAGATATACTTGTATACAAAAAATATATGTATAAATAAGGCACAAGCCTGTTTGGTATACTATAGACCAGTGTTTCCCAACCTCGGTCCTGGGGGACCCCCAGCTTCTGTTTTTAATTGGACTCCTGGGTCAATTAAGTGATGTGTTATTTCCCAAGTTCTGTGTTTAGGGAACAATATAGAAATTAGAAAACTAAGTTTGCTAAAAAAAAAAATATATTAAAATGTACCAAGCAGTTATATGGGAATAATGTATTGTTTTTTTCTTTTTAACAGTATTTTCATCTTGATTTTCATTCTACTTTTCTATGTCTTCTAATTGTTTAATTAATCCATTATTTACTAATTAGTGGGTCTGACTCTAAAGTAGTTGCAGCCTTTGATTATTTCATGTTGTTTGCCTGGGTGCTGCTCTGCTCGTTTTAAATTGTCATTAATAAGATACAACAAAGGGGGAAAAACTGCACAGAGAAAGGGCAAAATATAATGAAATCAACAAAAGAGAGTTAAGCATTTAAATCTCTAGCAAAAGCAGAAATATTTCTAAATGTCTTCTAAATGTAAAAATCATGCTGCTGTGGTTTACTGAATGTCGAATAAAAGAAAAAATAATACCAGCTAATTAAATGAGATCAGTGCTTTCAGGTGTTGTCACTGATTAGGAATCCGGTTGGAACAAAAACCTGCAGCCACAGGGGGTCCCCCAGGACCGAGTTTGGGAAACACTGCTGGGAGGAACTATACCAACCACACACTCCACCCGATTGAGTCCAAAGATGACCCCTAGATGCAGGAAGTGCCTTTTACGCCTGGGATTGAAACTTCTAGCCAATCCTACAATACGCCGCTCTCTTCCACCTACAGTTGCTGACACCATTACGTTCTGCACAGGTGCTCTGCTCAAATCCTGCAAGGCATATATTAAATAAGCTAGCAGCCTCGCATGTACATGAGGGCACCCCGACATGACAAGCTGATACTCTCCCCAAAAATAACTTCCTTTTTCTGTAACTTTTTTGGGACTTTATTTTCATTTAAATATATTGGTAAGGAAACCAACTAAACTTTGAAACAAAGCCTATGGTGTTCCTTTGTACAAATGGGGAATCTGTGCAAAATTTGAAAGAGATACTTCAGTGTTGTGGATTTGCATGCAATACAATTTATTTTTGTATGGCCCAAAATCACACAAAGGGTGCTGGAATGGGCTTTAACAGGCCCTGTTCTTTGACATCCTCTCCAGCCTTGACTCCAAGATGACAAGAAAAAATAAACTTGTAGGGGAAAAAAGGAAGAAATCTCAGGAAAGGCACTTCAGAGAGAGACCCCTTTCCAGTAGGTGTCTGAAAAGAGGGTTAATACAATAAAATGCACAGAACAGAACACAAGTAATCCTCAGTACAATAGTACATCTATACGCACACACAAAGTGCACAAAGAATGTCATTATTTGTTTGGATAAGTCTAAAAAATGAAAATGCAATAAACCTGCATAAAAGCAAAAATCATGTTAGCACAGTACAGTTTAATTTTACTTTCTTTTACAAGGAACACTCACACTGAAAGACAAATTTTTATTTAAAAAAAAAAAAATTTAAGAAGATAAAATGCTTACTGTTTTTCAGGATATTTGAATGGTGCAGGCCCAGGACCAACATTCTTAAAAGGCATTGCCTGTGCCCCCAAAACTGAGGGTCCATCTGAGGGGGGGAAAGAGAGAGATCATGTCACTGGGCTGCATGACAACATACAGCACGTTAATGACCATCATTATAGGTTTATTGTAATTTCAATCAAGATAGACTGAAACACAAGGATTTGTACTTAAAGGCAACAGCCAGGTAACCCTGATACAGGACTCCCTAATTATAAGCTCTTCCTTAATCACTTGACATGTAAAGGAACTTAGAACAGGCTGACATGGAAAGAATTAATCTCTGATGGCATACTGTTCTCTAATATTATAAATTCAATTCTAGCACAACAGTTGACATAGAATATTTTATCAGTTTTTGAAACCAAAGTTGACTTGTTTCTTAAAACACTTTTTAGAACATGAGTAAAATCATGGCTGCTCACAAAATCAACAGTATAAAAATATCCCTTTCAGATTCGTGTTTTGAATTCTTTGTTAACCCCTCATATATGTATTTCTTCAGAAATATAAAACATTGATACATTTTATAAATTATAATATTTTTGTGCATTTACCAATATGTAAATGTAAAAAAAAAAAAAGAAAAAATGGCCACTTCAAGCATACACAAAGATTCCCCAAGTAAATAATCCCAAATTATTTATCATCAGCTCCAAAACTATTTGTAAATTACAAGACTGCTTCTGGATATTTAAAAATACAACTCACAGTGTGCCAGGCTGGGGTCTAAAGGATTGCGAGTTCCATAGTAATAATAAGCATCATCATATGGAGTTCTGTAGTTGTCATGCATCACAGGTGGGGCTGGTGGTGGTGGAACGCTTGTAACTCTGAAAAGAAAATAGCAAAGTAAATGAAAACTGTGACTGTGTTTATACTGGAAAAGAAATCTTGGTTGTGGTGTTTATTTTTCAAGTTGAATTTTATGGGTTTTTTTTTTTAAAGATATCTATAATACAGAAATAGGGCCAGAGTTTAGCCTAACAGTAATAGGCACCGGGCAGAAAACCACTCAGGACAAATTGCAAGTCCGTCAAACAGGCCAGCCACACACACCCATGGACTAATTTGAAATCACCAATTAACCCATGCAGAATGTTTTTGGAGACGTGGAAGGAGATGCAGAATAGCTGGAAGAAAACCAGTATAGATATAGTACATGGGGAGAATGTGCCAAGTTCACATAAACAATACATCAGAGCAAAGGACTTGAACCCAGGGAGCTGAATCTATGAGGCAGCAGCACTGTACACTGCCACTTTACTCAGACATTTTTTACATAAATAATGATACACTTCTGTTGTTTACCTAGGGGCCATAATTTCCCCAAGAGTGTGAGCAAGCCCTCTGTAGAAATCTTCATTTAGTGTGACTGTTCCATTATTGCTAGTCCCGGCACCCAAGGCACCGAATGTCGAATTATAATCTATGACTGGAGTCTGGAAGGCCACTCTGGGTTTTTCTGGTGGAGCTCTTTCCTCAGGCTGATGTATTTCTTCATGTGGTCTCCCAGGCTTATCAATACCAAAGACACCAAGAGAAGCTCCTGGACGGTAAGGAACATCACGTGCTTTGTTGTCATATTCACGATTTACAGCTCCAAACTGTTTTATTCTGTCTGGCTGAAAGACATAACCAAGTAGAAATTAACACTGTCCAGTAAATATAAATACAAACGTATACAGAATAAATATAATACAAACACACACAGCTTATGGACAGCCGTGTTACTCAAGGCATCAAGTTATTTTTTTTAAATTACAATAAAACAATTCTAATCCTTACACAATTTTTTCTGTAAATCGGAAAGATCAAAATCAGCAGGTGAGAAGATTCCAGAAAAACCTGACACAACACTGGGTGGAACAGACAATGACAGGGGAAGCATAAAAGCTCGGGGCTGAACCAAGAAATTAAGGAGGACAACCATACTGCTCAAGAAAAGTCTATCAAAATGTATTTGGCATTGTGGAAAATTCCCTTTCATCATTACTTAAACAAACCATAAACAAGGAAATGATGGGACAAAACAACGTTGTGCAGCTATGTTGAAAGCATGAAGCTTATATTTGTATATTTCACTCAATTGTACAGGGTTTGTGCTATAATAGAAAACAAGTTTCCTACTGTGGGGGCGAACAATGAGAGTAGCTGAGATCAGAAGATCATCCATCCATCCATTATCCAACCTGCTGAATCCGAACACAGGGTCACAGGGGTCTGCTGGAGCCAATCCCAGCCAACACAGGGCAAAAGGCAGGAACCAATCCCGGGCAGGGTGCCAACCCACCGCAGGACACCCACACACCAAGCACACACTAGGGCCAATTTAGAATCGCCAATCCACCTAACCTGCATGTCTTTGGACTGTGGGAGGAAACCCACGCAGACACAGGGAGAACATGCAAACTCCATGCAGGGAGGACCCGGGAAGCGAACCCAGGTCCCCCAACTGCGAGGCAGCAGCGCTATCCACTGCGCCACCATGCTGCCCTCAGAAGAACATAGGAGAACAAAATTAAGGAAAATAATATACTGAATGAGAAAGAAAATCTTCTTTGCAAATATATTTGTAAAAATAGGACCCAAAGTTAAGAATATTTTAAAATCCAAAATGTCGCACATGCAGTTATAAAATCAAACCAAACACTAAACAGCAGGAACACAACTTCAGTCACTGCAATAGCAAGATAACACAAAGGTACGTTTAAAAGTCTTGTGAGATGCACTCGGTTATTTTTACTTCCTTCAAGATTAAATGCTTTTGAAGCAAAAGGAACTTCAAGTCTGTTCAAACCAGATGCAATATATTAAGCAATTCTTCAGTTGGTTGTTTGCATATTTTAAAAATAAATCTTTCATATTAAACTGAAAACTGAAATAAAACTATTTTAGTACAAACCTAAAAATATTAAGTGACCTATAAAATGATATAATATTTAATACACACACACGTGTGCACGCGCGCTAGCCATTTCACGTTGTGCACAAGTTTAGCATTGGCAGGAGTGGTAGAACATCTCCTCCTTAAGGAGCACTGAATAATCCTAGAGTGAAGTATTGAAAAATACAAATGGAAAAAACATTAGAATGAGGATTTTCAAAAGCTTTTTACAGCCACACACTTTATTGGGCTATTTCAACTATGCAGACCATATCTGTAATAATTTAAAACAGAATGAAGGAAATCTATTGTACTATCTTGTTGTCAGATATATTGTCTTTCAGCATAGTAACAAATCACTTCACTCAAAAATATTCAACAGAATAATATTTATAGAAAATGAGGGCCTACCCTCAATGCAAGACAATAATACATGTGGAGAGAAAGAAAACAACTGATCTTTGGACTTCTGCTCAGTTTCTCCACCTACTACATGTTTTGTTTTTGTTTTATAGAATATATTGTATCTGCTGTAAGAATCTAATAACTACTAAGACTATCTGAGACGACTACATCAGAAATGATCACTCAAAGAAATGAGTGTTCAAAGGGTTAGTAATGTTTTAGCATTTTTAATTATTTTAGAATCCCTTAATAAATGCCTTCCATAATCTAAAGAACTTTTAAACTGTTACTAGTAAATTGGATTACATTGTTTGTCTAAGTAATATACTGTAAAACCTGCTTTTCCCACTTTGTTACTAATTGTGCTTGGATTTTTCCATTTGCAAGGTAAACATTTATCTCAAGATGTTTAATTAAAAAGAAGTCACATAAAAATTAGCAAATATTTCATTTAATGCAGCTAACTTAATTATGAAGTGTACTCATTTCCACTGGTGTTATGTACTTAGATTAATAAGTTTAAAGAAGGTAAGAAAACATTTTGAACAATCAATATTCAGATAAAGAAGTAAAAAATGATCACAGAGTCTATGAAAATATTAATCTGCCAAAAAAGAAGGACAATTGCATCTGGTGTGAAGACCAGTTTAGAGTTTTAGGTGCAAACATATGTACACACTCACTCTAAAAAACAAACAAATCATTACCTCCTCCAAAATGTCCTGAAGGGGGAAGAAATGTTAGATTAAACATTAGAAACTTTCTGTGACCTTTTCACATTGCTGGAAAATATCTAGAACTAAAATTAGGCTTACCCAGCGAAGCTGATGCTACCAGTCAAGTCAGCTTCAGTGGTGTACAGTTTTGAAGAAATGTGTTGTGAATTTCACAATTGAGAAGGGAAGATGAACTGCTTCAATGCACAATTTGACAACTCTATTGTCAGTGCCTATAATGGTGAATATCAAAAGTCTACAAACCCTTATTGACAGCATTTGTAATTATAAAGACAGAAAATGAAGAAAATCAGGTGTGAAATACGTTTTTATGCTTGCAAGTTCCTTCTTCCTCCTGCTCTACTGGGCCTGGAAGTTGATTCAAGTATCCCAGAATGCACTGGTTTCTTACTTCTAAGTCAGAACTGACTAACATTCCACAGAGTCATAAATTCATTACAAGGGCATTTTTTACACTACATTATGCTGGCAAGTGAAGTGTAGCGCTCGCTGTATGATAAAGCTGCTGTTTGCTGCCATTCAAAGATGTGTGAATTGAGAGAGCATTCTCTATGTACTGTGTCTCCCCAAAAGCATTAATAAAGACAAACTCCTTCTGTCTGATCTCTGTTTTTTTGAAGTTTTTTTCTCTCAGAGGACAGAACATTTTCATCGTTAGTAAGATCTTGCAATCAAAAATTTTTCATACAAAAAAAAAATAATAATTTTTAGGAACAATAAAAAAAAAAAATGTCCCCCTTGATTACACAATTTATATGCACATCATTTGACCGAGGGCTGTAACTGTGTTCAAAATAAACAAATCGCATACTAAAATTGTGTACAAAATTAATTTACCTTCACCTAACATCAATGCAAGCATTAGATCCCTATCCGAATTCTTTAATGTATAGTACAGACATAACAAAGGTCCACACATAGCTTTTAATAAAACATCCACAGAATTCTTATTGTTAATATCAGATATATCATGGAACACCTCAGGACGACAGGACTTTGTAAAGATCAACTTTTTCCTCTAAAAGTGAAAATGAGAAGAGCAAAGAGGTCAATGCTAACCCTGAAGGAAATACAATAATCACCGGCAATTTAAGGCCGTAACTGGCCAATACCTGCATATTACAACAATTCTATACATATTTTCCCATGTCTGAACTATGGGATATGGTGGCTAAATGGAGGCTATGTACAGTGGGGCAAAAAAGTATTTAGTCAGCCACCAACTGTGCAAGTTCTCCCACTTAAAAAGATGAGAGAGGCCTGTAATTTTCACCATAGATATACTTCAACTATGAGAGACAAAATGAGAAAAAAATCCAGAAAATCACATTGTCTGATTTTTAAAGAATTTATTTGCAAATTATGGTGGAAAATAAGTATTTGGTCACCTACAAACAAGATTTCTGGCTCTCACAGACCTGTAACTTCTTCTGTAAGAGGCTCCTCTGTCCTCCACTCGTTACCTGTATTAATGGCACCTGTTTGAACTCGTTATCAATATAAAAGACACCTGTCCACAACCTCAAACAATCACACTCCAAACTCCACTATGGCCAAGACCAAACAGCTGTCAAAGGACACCAGAAACAAAATTGTAGACCTGCACCAGGCCGGGAAAACTGAATCTGCAATAGGTAAGCAGCTTGGTGTGAAGAAATCAACTGTGGGAGCAATTATTAGAAAATGGAAGACATTCAAGACTACTGATAATCTCCCTCGATCTGGGGCTCCACGCAAGATCTCATCCCGTGGGGTCAAAATGATCACAAGAACGGTGAGCAAAAATCCCAGAACCACACGGGGGGACCTAGTGAATGAGAGCTGGGACCAAAGTAACACACTACACCGCCAGGGACTCAAATCCTGCAGTGCCAGACGTGTCCCCCTGCTTAAGCCAGTACATGTGCAGGCAAGTCTGAATTTTTCTAGACAGCATTTGGATGATCCAGAAGAGGATTGGGAGAATGTCATATGGTCAGTTGAAACCAAAACAGAAGTTGTGTTTGGAGGAAAAAGAATGCTGAGTTGCATCCAAAGAACACAATACCTACTGTAAAGCATGGGGGTGGAAACATCATGCTTTGGGCCTGTTTTTCTACAAAGGGACCAGGACGACTGATCCGTGTAAAGGAAAGAATGAATGGGGCCATGTATCGTCAGATTTTGAGTGAAAACCTCCTTCCATCAGCAAGGGCATTGAAGATGAAACGTGGCTGGGTCTTTCAGCATGACAATGATCCCAAATACACCGCCCGGGTAACGAAGGAGTGGCTTCGTAAGAAGCATTTCAAGGTCCTGGAGTGGCCTAGCCAGTCTCCAGATCTCAACCCCATAGAAAATCTGGAGGGAGTTGAAAGTCCGTGTTGCCCAGCGACAGCCCCAAAACATCACTGCTCTAGAGGAGATCTGCATGGAGGAATGGGCCAAAATACCAGCAACAGTGTGTGAAAACCTTGTGGAGATTTACAGAAAACGTTTGACCTCTGTCATTGCCAACAAAGGGTATATAACAAAGTATTGAGATGAACTTTTGTTATTGACCAAATACTTTTTTTCCACCATAATTTGCAAATAAATTCTTCAAAAATCAGACAATGTGATTTTCTGGATTTGTTTTCTCATTTTGTCTCTCATAGTTGAGGTATACCTATGACGAAAATTACAGGCCTCTCTCAGTTTTGTCAGGTGCAAAGTTTAACTTTTTAAAACTTAACTGCAATATTTCTGTTGTATCAAGGAAATAAAGAAAACACCCTTGGTCACCTAAACCAGTGAAAGCTATAAAAGCAGCTCTGCTATCACTATGTTACAGACACAGCACTTCAGAAGCACCTCCTGGCTGCTAGAGTCCATCTGCCTGGTGTGTGGTGATCAGCGAGCATCAAAGGGCTGGCAGACAGTGGGCATATGAGTTGCCTCTGATGCAGAGAGGGGTGGGCAAATGGACGAAGCAGCTAGGAGATGCCACCAAAGTGATAACTAAGTGCCACCCCTTCGGACAATTGAGCACATGTATGAGATATAATGTGTTTGTGGTTAGTAGAACAGTGGTGAGCCTTGGAAAATTATTGGTTACAAAAAGTGTGCCAACACAGAAAAAATGTTGGGAAACACGGACCAAAATCCAAAATAACATCCCTAATAATAGCGCCTGAAATTATTTTCAAATCATGCAATCCTTATTTTTCTTAAAAAAAAATGTAGACATTAATAATACACTAATTGCTGTACAGGCAGCTTCTACCAGGTGTTAGTAAAACTGGTATGAAGACTTACATAATGAAATACTACATTTGTATCCTTACATTCCGAGTTCCATAATGTTAATAATGTTAAAAAGCATTGATTATTTCATTGTTTTGCTTAAACAACAGAAGGAAAATGAATAAACCATAAAAAATATTCAATTAGAAACAAATTACCTGCTTTTCGGGGTCAACTGCACCTGAAGCAGCAACTCTGAGCCCCAATTCCTTTTCCCTAAGTACAGATGTAAAAAAATTAATAAAAAACACATACATATAAGCACGCACATTTATACATATAAGCACACACATTTATACATATAAACATACATTTTATATTATATATATATATATATATATATATACATATATATATATATATATATATATATATATATATATATATATATATATTACACACATACATATATATATATACATATACATATACATATATACAGTGTATCCGGAAAGTATTCACAGCGCATCACTTTTTCTACATTTTGTTATGTTACAGCCTTATTCCAAAACGGATTAAATTCATTTTTTTCCTCAGAATTCTACACACAACATCCCATAATGACAATGTGAAAAAGGTTACTTGAGGTTTTTGCAAATTTATTAAAAATAAAAAAATTGAGAAAGCACATGTACATAAGTATTCACAGCCTTTGCCATGAAGCTCGAAATTGAGCTCAGGGGCATCCTGTTTCCCCTGATCATCCTTGAGATGTTTCTGCAGCTTAATTGGAGTCCACCTGTGGTAAATTCAGTTGACTGGACATGATTTGGAAAGGCACACACCTGTCTATATAAGGTCCCACAGTTGACAGTTCATGTCAGACCACAAACCAAGCATGAAGTCAAAGGAATTGTCTGTAGACCTCCGAGACAGGACTGTCTCGAGGCACATATCTGGGGAAGGTTACAGAAAATTTTCTGCTGCTTTGAAGGTCCCAATGAGCACAGTGGCCTCCATCATCCGTAAGTGGAAGAAGTTCGAAACCATCAGGACTCTTCCTAGAGCTGGCCTGCCATCTAAACTGAGCGATCGGGGAAGAAGGGCCTTAGTCAGGGAGGTGCCAAGAACCCAGTGGTCACTCTGTCAGAGCTCGAGAGGTCCTCTGTGGAGAGAGGAGAACCTTCCAGAAGGACAACCATCTCTGCAGCAATCCACCAATCAGGCCTGTATGGTAGAGTGCCCAGACGGAAGCCACCCCTTAGTAAAAGTCACATGGCAGCCCGCCTGGAGTTTGCCAAAAGGCACCTGAAGGACTCTCAGACCATGAGAAAGAAAATTCTCTGGTCTGATGAGACAAAGATTGAACTCTTTGGTCTGAATGCCAGGCGTCACATTTGGAGGAAACTTGGCACCATCCCTACAGTGAAGCATGGTGGTGGCAGCATCATGCTGTGGAGATGTTTTTCAGCGGCAAGAACTGGGAGACTAGTCAGGATAAAGAGAAAGATGACTGCAACAATGTACAGAGACATCCTGGATGAAAACCTGCTCCAGAGCGCTCTTGACCTCAGACTGGGGCGACGGTTCATCTTTCAGCAGGACAACAACCCTAAGCACACAGCCAAGATATCAAAGGAGTGGCTTCAGGACAACTCTGTGAATGTCCTTGAGTGGCCCAGCCAGAGCCCAGACTTGAATCCGATTGAACATCTGTGGAGAGATCTTAAAATGGCTGTGCACCGACGCTTCCCATCCAACCAGATGGAGCTTGAGAGGTGCTGCAAAGAGGAATGGGCGAAACTGGCCAAGGATAGGTGTGCCAAGCTTGTGGGATCATATTCAACAAGACTTGAGGCTGTAATTGCTGCCAAAGGTGCATCGACAACGTATTGAACAAAGGCTGTGAATACTTATGTACATGTGATTTCTCAGTTTTTTTATTTTTAATAAATTTGCAAAAACCTCAAGTAAACTTTTTTCACGTTGTCATTATGGGGTGTTGTGTGCAGAATTCTGAGGAAAAAATGAATTTAATCCATTTTGGAATAAGGCTGTAACATAACAAAAGGTGGAAAAAGTGATGCGCTGTGAATACTTTCCGGATGCACTATATATATATATATATATATATATATATATATATATATATATATATATATATATACACACACACATACACACACACACAATGTTTGCTTTGCATTTGGCACCAGAATACATGCTACATGCATTGTGCACAGAAATAATACACAAAATGTTCTTGTAATATGTGTTATATCTAAGAAATCATCCTTGCATCCATATATCCATATATATATATATATATATATATATATATATATATATATATATATATGGAAAAGAAGGTCTGTGATACGGTTTGCATATTTGCAGCTGGAGATCCACAAAGGGAGATAAAAATGAATCACGTACAGGGCCGGATTAAGAGCTTTGGGGGCCCGTAGCACATTTCAAATTTGGGGGCCCTTTTGGTCTGCATCATCTGAAGTTTAGATTCTGAACAGTTCAAACCGGACTAAATAATTATTTTACTCTCGATTATAATAAGAATCTTATAATATTTATGTGAATTTTATGTGTTGGGCCCCTAAAGTTTTGTTGTGTAAGAAATTTACAGTTTAAAAACGTAAAGATAATATTTTTAAAGACCAGTTTTTCAATGCTACACTTTTTCATTAAATATTGGGTCCACCATTTGGGGGCCCCCAAAATTGCGGGGCCCGTAGCATATGCTACATTTGCCTGTTGGTTAATCCGGCACTGATCACGTATCATAAAGTAGTTTTTATTCCTGAGCTTTCAACCCCTGCCAGGGGTCTTCATCAGAGGATAATGCTTAGACTTACAAGAATCAAAGGTGAGTTTCTCTCTTTACTCAGCGGTTTCACTTTGAGCTTCATGTCATAGCGTTGCACTTCCGGGCCCTTCTTTGAGCTTCATGCTATGTATGTATGTAATACACACACACACACACACACACACACACACATTTTATATTATAATATATATTATAATATTATATATTATACACACACATACATACATACATACATACATATATATATACAGTTGTGCTTGAAAGTTTGTGAACCCTTTAGAATTTTCTATATTTCTGCATAAATACAACCTAAAACATCATCAGATTTTCACAAGAGAAACCAGTTAAACAAATGAGACAAAAATATTATACTTGGTCATTTATTTATTGAGGAAAATGATTGAATATTACATATTTGTGAGTGGCAAAAGCATATGAACCTCTAGGATTAGCAGGTAGTTTGAAGGTGAAATTCGTGTCAGGTGTTTTCAATCAATGGGATGACAATCAGGTGTGAGTGGGAACCGTGTTATTTAAAGAACAGGGATCTATCAAAGTCTGCACTTCACAACACATGTTTGTGGAAGTGTATCATGGCACGAACAAAGGAGATTTCTGAGGACCTCAGAAAAAGAGTTGTTGATGCTCATCAGGCTGGAAAAGGTTACAAAACCATCTCTAAAGAATTTGGACTCCACCAATCCACAGTAAGACAGATTGTGTACAAATGGAGGAAATTCAAGACCATTGTTACCCTCCCCAGGAGTGGTCGACCAACAAAGATCACTCCAAGAGCAAGGCGTGTAATAGTCGGAGAAGTCACAAAGGACCCCAGGGTAACTTCTAAGCAGCTGAAGGCCTCTCTCACATAGGCTAATGTTCATGTTCATGAGTCCACCGTACACACATGTGTATATATGTATATACATGTGTATATATACATACACAGATATATATACATATTTTATATATATATATATATATATATATATATATATATATATATATATATATATATATATATATATATATACACACACACACATACACATATTTAAATACATACACATACATATATACACATATACATGCTGTATACAGTCATTTGAAAAAGTCTCAGCCTGCATAATAATTTACTCTACATTCAACAAAAAAGATAACAGTGGTATGTCTTTCATTTCCTAGGAACATCTGAGTACTGGGGTGTTTTCTGAACAAAGATTTTTAGTGAAGCAGTATTTAGTTGTATGAAATTAAATACAATACAATACATGTATATCAAATGTGAAAAACTGGCTTTACAAAAATTTGGGTACCCTTGTAATTTTGCTGATTTGAATGCATGTGACTGCTCAATACTGATTGCTTGCAACACCTTGAACTTCATAGACAGGTGTGTCCAATCATGAGAAAAGGTATTTAATTAAGGTGGTCAATTGCAAGTTGTGCTTCCCTTTGACTCTCCTCTGAAGAGTGACAGCATGGGATCCTCAAAGCAACTCTCAAAAGATCTGAAAACAAAGATTGTTCAGCATCATGGTTTAGGGCAGCGTTTCTCAACCTTTAAGAATTTGCGACACAAGTTTTCATAACAGTTTTAATTGCACCCCCCTAACGTTTTTTTGAAAGGAGCCCACTAATACCAATTTGTTCTTTTTTAATTAATGATATATCATGGATGCATATTTTATTATACCTACTTAACTTTTATCGACATTTATCCTTCTCTATATTTAATTTTTCTAGTATCAGAATGCAGTTTAAGTTAATTTGTTTTGGTTTCAATAGATGTATTTTTCATATTTTTGATTCTTGTTTTCTTTTTATCACATCTTCACACCCCCTTTTTTGTTACTTCGCCCCACAGTTTGAGAACCGCTGGTTTAGGGGAAGGCTACAAAAAGCTATCTCAGAGGTTTAAACTGTCAGTTTCAACTGTAAGGAATGTCATCAGGAAATGGAAGGCCACAGGCACAGTTAATGTTAAACCTAGCAGGTCTGGCAGGCCAAGAAAAATACAGGAGCGGCATATGCGCAGGATTGTGAGAATGGTTACAGACATCCCACAGATCACCTCCAAAGACCTGCAAGAACGTCTTGCTGCAGATGGTATATATATATACATACACACACACACACACACGTATGTACATGTCTGTGAATGTTTTGCAAGACGAACTAAAATTTTTTAATAATCTTTTACTTGATAAACGAGTGATGTATTGCAATATAAGTAGAACGTATATGCTTTGTCTGCCTGTCTCAGTTGGCGTGCCTCACTCATATAGTCAATATCTGTATGAGCATATACTGTTTACTATAGCATTGTGACCACGTGTGTGTGCTGTAATGTGCGAGTTCCTTTCTTGAACCCCAAAACACGAAGCTGAGTCTCAGTACTTTAGCTTTTATTTAGCTTGAAACAGAAACAGCATGGTTATTTATTGTAGAGGGATCTGCCACTCTCCTATACACAGACACAGCAATCAGGCAGGGTCGGGCCAGGTTATTGGCCAAATAATACGGTTCCCTTGCATTTATAATGTTCCTTGCATCACCCATCAACAGCAGGTGCTTATAGCTTGACCGCGATCTTTTCAGATTTGCTTTTGCAGCAAACTGCTATAGCGCTGAGAGCCTGCTGTTGCTTCGGGACACTCTTCCGCGTGTCATCCAGTTGGGGGGAATCCCAAGAGAGTTTAGAAACCTTACAGTGCGTAAAGCATTTTTTTTTATTTTGTGTTCAAGTGTAGTCACTCTTCAGGCAAAAGCAAGTGTCATTGGAGAGGTTTCTTGTTAAAGTGGCGAAAAAAAAGAAAAAGATTCCAGTGAGCCAACAGATAGCAGTGATTCTGTTAGAGTGAAAGTTGTCCTACACAATAACCATCGTCATCCGTCTTCTCTCTCGTCTCCCTCACACCAGCCACAATTCTTTTGAAAGGTAAAGTGCAGGTTAATTTGTTATAGATAGATAGATAGATAGATAGATAGATAGATAGATAGATAGATAGATAGATAGATAGATAGATACTTTATTAATCGTTTTATGTATTTTTACTTTAAATTTTGTATTAATCTTTTTTATATGAATATTTTTGGGTTGTGGAATGAATCATCTGAGTTTCCATTATTTCTTATGGGGAAAAATTACGAGTGCTTTGGATTACAAGCACGTTTCACATTCACACAAACACACACACACACATATACATACATATCTCTCTATTATAAAAGAAAATCTTGAGATGAGACAAGACTATTGCCAAGAGATTTTTTTAAGTCCAGCCCTCCTCTCAACCATTTATGGTTAACGGCCCACAGCCACGGTCCTCTCACCTCTCATTCGTATGAATGCTTTTGTCAGACACAGTTTCTGCGCTGTCATCTCTTATAAATTTTTACATTTTCCTCAATTTAAGTTCCCAATAAAAGAAGACTTATTATGTCCAAATCTTATTGAAGAATTTCATCCTGAAGGGTTATCAACAGAAGATTTGAGTACACGGGCAATCCTAGCACCACCGAGAAACGAAGTCAAACGAATTAACGTGAAAATTGTCGATCGGTTACACGGTGAATTGGTTAAATGCGTATCAATAGACTATGCTCAAACAGTTGGTGGTAATGGTGCACAAGATGAAAACATCAATTTACAATATCCTGTAGAATATCTACAACCATTAACACCATCCGGTTTCCACCGGTCGAATTACTGTTGAAAGAAGGATGCATTGCAATGTTATTGCATAATTTATGTATGAGTGATGAGCTATGCAATAGGACAAGATTAGTTGTATTCAAAATTAGTCGAACAATTCTGACATGTAAAATTTTAACAGGCGACAAGAAAGGTTATGTACTACATCGTCCACGGAAAACATTAGACACCAAAGGAGATCTTGATATGGCAGTTGTATTAAAACTTTTACAGTTTCCCGTTAGAATAGCTTTTGCTACGACAATTAACAAATCAGAGAGAGAAACAATCGAAAAGTCGAAGTTTATTTATTAGAGAGAAAGAAATGATATTCACTCACGGCCAGTTATACGTTGCATTGTCACGATGTAACTCCAAACACAGAATCAAAATTCAATGCGATATGGATGAAAAGTTAATTCCAAATACTGTTTTTACTGAAGTGTTACAGTAAAAGTGTAAGTTTAAAAAGTATTTGCGTGTTAATTTCAAAGCCAAACAGAACGAAAACATATAACGCAACGAATACAGCTAGAGCAACATGAAAAAATTTTCTTTCAATTTATTACGTTTTACAATTTTTTTTACTATGGTTAATTATTTGCTGTAAAGTAAAATAGGTCTATTATGCATATGTAACAATTACCATGAAAATAACAATCTGTTTAAATTGTACATCTGCTTCCCCATACACGAGTGGCAGATCTGCGAAGTGGCTCATGTGTAGCGCCCGCCTGGGGTTTGGCAAGTGAAGCAAGCAGGGGCAGTGCACACACATATATACACACTTATGCATATACATACATAAACGTGTGTGTGTGTGTGTGTTTGTGTGTGTGTATATATTTTAGTAATATAGTACAATAGTAGAATAGAATATACTAGAGTATAATTAACTGAATAGAAGGACTGGTGAAGAGATCATCGGTGAGGCAATACCTCCCCTGGGACACTAGAGGGTAGCCCTCCTAGGCGGCTGTGGCACCATGAATTCCCACAGGGCACGCTGGGAGCTGGAATTTGTAACAGCTCCGCTGGATTATGTGGGGGCTGCCTGGGGGAGCTGTAGAACCCTATAGTGGACTTCCACCACACCCAGGAGTGATTCCAGGTAACACTGAATAAAAGGAACCACCTCACTCCATTCTGGGGCCATAGTTGAGAGGAAGAAATACAAAACCTGTGTGGAGGACTGGAGGCGGAAGGACTGTGCTGTTGTTTTTGACATTATTTGTATGCTGTGAAGAGGAATAAAAGGTGGTTGTTGTGTGGTGACCCTCTGTCCTGTGGCGGCAGCTGTATGCACCCCAGGCTTCACAACACACACACACACTGTACACACAGAGTAAGGTATTTATTTACCTTTTCTTGTTTCTCTGCTGCTCTGCTATCTGCTCCTGCAGCTCCTGTCTGTACCTTTCCTTTCTTCTCTGCTCTTCTTGATTTTTATCAGTCTCCCCTACAAGTCAAAAAATATATTAAAACAATTCAAAACTGATACATAAGTATTATTTATAATTTATTCAAGATCAGCTTTTAGGAAATATTACTGCAAACTTACCAATCATTAGTCCGGTAGCAAAACGTTCCTCGTGTTTTTTAGTGGAAGACTGCAACCTCTCGTTAGGCCTGGAAGATCACATAAATGCCTGAGACTTCAAAAAAAATATCTATCTGAACACTTCAGAAATGAAAAAAAGTACGTATAAAGCGTAGATGGATAAAACTTTGTGACTTCTACAGATAGCTACTTTATTCATCCCAAGGGGAAATTCACATACTCCAACAGCAGCATACTGATAAACAATATTAAAGAGTGATAACAATGCAGGTATAACAGACAGTAACTTTGAATAATGTTAACGTTTACCCCCCCGGGTGGAATTGAAGAGTCGCATAGTGTGGGGGAGGAACGATCTCCTCAGTCTGTCAGTGGAGCAGGACAGTGACAGCAGTCTGTCACTGAAGCTGCTCCTCTGTCTGGAGAGGACACTGTTTAGGGGATACAGTGGATTCTCCATGATTGACAAGAGCCTGCTGAGCACCCGACGCTCTGCCACAGATGTCAAACTGTCCAGCTCCATGCCAACAATAGAGCCTGCCTTCCTCACCAGTTTGTCCAGGCGTGAGGCGTCCTTTATGCTGCCTCCCCAGCACACCACCGCGTAGAAGAGGGCGCTCGCCACAACATCTGCAGCATCTTATTGCAGATGTTGAAGAATGCCAGCCTTCTAAGGAAGTATAGTCGGCTCTGTCCTCTCTTGCACAGCGCATCAGTATTGGCAGTCCAGTCTAATTTATCATCCAGCTGCACTCCCAGGTATTTATAGGTCTGCACCCTCTGCACACAGTTACCTCTGATGATCACGGGGTCCAGGAGGGGCTTGGACCTCCTAAAATCCACCACCAGCTCCTTGGTTTTGCTGGTGTTCAGGTGTAGGTGGTTTGAGGCACACCATTTAACAAAGTCCTTGATTAGGTTCCTATACTCCTCCTCCTGCCCACTCCTGATGCAGCCCACGATAGCAGTGTCGTCAGCGAACTTTTGCATGTGGCAGGACTCCGAGTTGTATTGGAAGTCCGATGTATATAGGCTGAACAGGACCGGAGAAAGTACAGTCCCTTGCGGCGCTCCTGTGTTGCTGACTACAATGTCAGACCTACAGTTTCCGAGACGCACATACTGAGGTCTGTCTGTAAGATAGTCCACGATCCATGCCACCAGGTATGAATCTACTCTCATCTCTGTCAGCTTGTCCCTAAGGAGCAGAGGTTGGATGGTGTTGAAGGCACTAGAGAAGTCCAGAAACATAATTCTTACAGCACCACTGCCTCTGTCCAAGTGGGAGAGGGATCGGTGTAGCATGTAGATGATGGCATCCTCCATTCCCACCTACTCCTGGTATGTGAACTGCAGAGGATCGAGGGCGTGGCGGACCTGTGGCCTCAGGTGGTAAAGCAGCAGCCGCTCCATGGTCTTCATCACCTGTGACATCAGAGCGACAGGCCGGAAGTCATTCAGCTCACTAGAACACGATACCTTTGGGACTGGGGTGATGCAAGATGTTTTCCAAAGCCTCAAGACTTTCCCCTGTTCCAGGCTCAGGTTGAAGATGCGCTGTAGAGGACTCCCCAGCTCCAGCGCACAGGCCTTCAACAGTTGTGGTGATACTCCATCTTGGCCCACTGCTTTGCTCGCATGGTCTCCTCAGCTCTCTGCTTACCTGGGCTGCTGTAATTGTGGGGGGGGCGGGACTCTCTCCTATGGTGGTATCAGCACAAGGATGAGTGGAGGGTGCAGTACTCCGAGGTGAGAGTGAGAGTGGGTTAGGGTGGTCAAACCTGTTAAAGAAGTTGTTCATCAGGTTTGCTTTCTTCCTGTCTCTCTCGATGGAGGCACCCCGCTTTGAGCTGCAGCCAGCGATGATCTTCATCCCATCCCATCCCACCCCACACTTTCTTCATGCTGTTATTCTGCAACTTCTGCTCCAGCTTTCTCCTGTACTGCTCCTTCGCTGCCCTGAGCTGGACTCAAGAGTTCCTTCTGCAGGTGCCTGAGCTCATGCTGATCACCACCTTTAAAAGCTCTTTTCTTCTGGTTCAAAAGGCCCTTGATGTCACTTGTAATCCATGGCTTGTTGTTAGAATAGCAGCGTACTGTTCTTACTGGAACTACAATGTCCATACAGAAGTTGATGTAGTCAGTAGTGCAGTCAACAACCTCCTCAATGTTCTCACTATGTGACCCCCTGCAGGATATCCCAGTCAGTAGTTCCAAAGCAGTCTCTCAGAGCCTGCTCAGCCTCAGAGGACCACTTCCTGAATGAGCATGTGGTTGTAGGTAGCTCCCTCGTTCTTGGTTTGTAGTGAGGCTTAAGCAGAACCAGGTTATGATCTGCTTTCTCAAGTGCAGGCAGCGGGGGTGGCGCTGTATGCATCTTTAACGTTTGCATACAGTAGATCAATAGTCCTATTTCCCCGGGTGTTACAATCCACATACTGGGAGATGGCAGGTAATGTTTTGTCCAGCGTCACATGGTTGAAGTCTCCAGCGATTAGCACAAGCGCCTTGGGGTACTGCGTTTGCAGTTTAGCAACAGCAGAATGGATGATGTCACCCGCTATCTCCATGTCCGCCCGAGGAGGGATGTAAATGATAACCACAATGACGTGTCCAAACTCTCTGGGCAAGTAATAGGGACGCAGACTTACAGCCAACAGTTCGATGTCCCTACAGCAAGTGGAGATTTTTATGTTTACATGTCCAGAGTTGCACCATCTTGTATTCACATAGAGTGCGAGTCTTCCTCCTTTCTGCTTCCCGCAGGTATTTGTGTCTCTGTCTGCTCTAACTGTGTTAAACCCGGGTAGCTCCACGTTAGCATCTGGGATGGTAGTTGTTAGCCACGTTTCACAAAAACTGCATTCTCTGTAGGTCCTGACGTTTTTCACCAGTGCGGCCAGTTCGTCGATCATATTTGGTAATGAGTTCACATTTCCCAGGATCACAGAAGGCACAGAAGCCTTGTAACGCCACTTTCTCGCTAGCCGCTTAGCCTTTAGCTTAGCGCCGGCTCTGCTGCCACGATACCGCCTCCTTACCTCGTCAGGTAAATAGGTAACCACACCACCGCGGGCATTTGTTCTCAGCACTTGAAGTTGACTACCTGAATAGACGAGTCTCGACGTGTAAAAATCAATGTCCAAGTAGTAAAAAGTAGTAAAAAGTGTCCAGGGAATGAGTCCACATAAAAGAAAGTGGTAGGAGTGATTAGTGAAGTAGAGAAAAAGGTAGAAAGATAAAGTCGTACACGGAGCTGCTGGAAAGGCTGCCACTCGCGGCGGCACCCGAGTCATTTGTTTAAAATTGTAATCTTCCTACTTTATGATGTCTTAATAATAAGACAGTGTTCGATTTCAACAAATCAAAAATTGTGTCTTCTAACTTGGAATATCTTTATACTATCTCTGATCACACACACGCGCCATGTATGGTATATAAAATAAAGGAAAACATATAAAAGAGTTATGCTCCTTGATTTCTCCAGCACTTTCATCAATATCTACTTCTCATTATTGAGAGATAAAGGTGTTACAGGTGAACACTCCCTTGGTGTACTGGATTATAGATTATCTGACTTGCTCGCCACAGTCTATATAGCTACAAGGTGTGTGTTCAAACAGATTATTGGCAGTACTGGTGTTCAAAGGGAGACTGCAATGGCTTCATTCCTGTTTAAACTCTATACCTCTGACATCAAGTATAATTCTGATGCACATTAACTGCAAAATTTTTCAGTTGACTCCAAAATTGTGCGGTATATTAGTAGGAGAAGAGAGGAGGAATACACAAGTTCAATTACTAGTTTCGTAAAATACAATTTATTTTTGTATAGCCCAAAATCACACAAGAAGTGCCGCAATGGGCTTTTGATGCCAATGTATCCATTTCCAGCATAAAACCAACATGACTAAAGAAATAATCATGGACTTGAGCAGGAATAAGGCCATGTTGAGCCCCGTTTCCATTCAAGGTGAAAAAACATAGATGTGGTACAGTGCCATGTACCCTTCAGCCATCCCTGGATGTAATGGCCATGATGTTTTCTCCAGCTGTGTCAGTGGGGGCATCTCATATCACTTTATAAAGACACTGTATGTCAGCTAACATCTGTTAAAGATCACACCTTAAATCTCATGTGCCACAACTTTGTGTTTTCTGCATGTATAAATTACCCGTGCGATGGAGGACACAGTGGCAGCACTCTTTATAAAGTAGAGACTGGACATCCCTGGCCTAACTTAGCAGAGCCATTCAGCTTCAAGGACGTAATTCAGAGCAGTTTTATTATATTGTTTTAAGCTCTGCTTCCCAAAAAACTGTGGTTATTTGTATAATATATTATATATATATATTATATATATATATATATATATATATATATATATATATATATATATATATATATACATACATACATACATACATACATACATACATACATATATGTATGGAGTCTTTCTCAAACTTACGAAAACATAAGGAAGTTTGCTGACTATTTAAACTACTAAAATGTTAAATATAGCATGAATGATAAAAATATACTTGATATTCTAAAGATACTGCAGTGAAATTCTGAAAGCCAAATAGAGGCGAATTTAATAAATGTAAGAAACAAGGACCATATATTGATAAGTTGGCTATTAGAAATGAAGGATCATTATATTGTAAAAAAAGCTTCCATAAAAATAAAATGTATAATTTTATGCAACTCCAAAAACAATTCACCAATTGAGTATACAGATGTTTTTAAAATATAAATGCATACATTTTAACTAGTGTTTTAACTGCCAGTAGCAATTAATTGCTTCAAAGTGCAAACATATTTTCTACATAATTTTTGTATTGCCATGGACTTCTGTTCTAAAACACTGAGCATTTGTAAAAATATGGTATATAAAATGCAAATATCAAAATGCACATTTTTTTCTATAAAAATTCAGATCCACCTCATTTATTTTTCTAATATTATATACAAAATACAAAACTCTACAATTAAACACTTTCCTATATTTTAATGAATTTGTCGATAAATAACGCAAAAATGTTATTCTGACCTTTTACTTACACCAACACTACAGATAGGACAAACCAAACAAGTCATTAGAAAAGAGAAACATTGCTAAATATGTTTACACTGGTGTTTCAAAATGTGCATATGAGGTTCTATGGAATACCTGGATGGAGGAATAACTAGCTGAAATTACCACTTCAAATCACTTTTTTTCTTTCAGTGTTTGACTGGGTCACTTTGGAAGTAAGCATTTTAACTAAAACAAAAATAATCACCTTGTTCTTCCTGTATTCGAGGATGGTCTCTTATTCTTCTTTTCCCAATAATCATCTTCATAGTCTAACTGAGCATCCTCTAATCTCTCTCTATATGACCTGTAATTGGAAGGAAGAAGGAATATAAATCTAACTTGAACACAAGCAGAAAAATAATTTAAGTTAAGAAAGCACATTAATGAATCCAAATGACAATTATACCAATGATTTTCTTAACAATTAATATTTTTTCTTAGCATACATCTTATATATATTTCTCTTCTGGTTCATCCTGCTTCCACTTCAAAACCGGTCCCGCCCACACGCAGCTGACACTGCATTTCTCGATTCCTATTCGTCGTCTTCCATGTCATGCACTATACTGGCCTGCTGAGCGCAACACATCCAACAAGTACTTGAGGTGCTGCCACAACGGTAAAGTGGCTTTACAACCCTTGCGGGAGCCACCTGTGTCTTTCCAACAGCTTTTTACACAGCAAACATCAGAAGCTAAAAATTATCGTGAACACACTCGAGAATACAACCCTTCTCTAGCGTTTGCTTCCATGGGTGCACAGATAACTCAACCTCCTGGCCATGGACCATACTGTTTTAAAATACACAGGCAAATTTATCACCAAATCTCTCCACTGTACGCTAACACTTCTACCTCTCCAAGATATGGACAGTTGTATGTTTTTGACACAGCGCAAACTACTGAAGTACGCTTACAAAATAAAGCAAATTCTGCATGCAGCAAAAATGTACTTCTCCAGCTAGATTCCATGCTCAGAGCCATCAACCCCTTCGCTAAATCATACAAACACATGCATGAAATCGCTCAGTCCAATTCAACAGCATCTGTACGATGGTTTTCAAGGAAACCCTAGGCAGGATTTACGACGATACAATGCCCCGACATGTCACACCGATGTTGCAGTGATTTTCGTCGGAGAAGATGGTGAAACGCCTGCCGAATGGGACATTTGCATCTATCCCATAGGCAACTCCTGTAAACAGATTTCCACGCTCAATATGAATTGCGATCCTATGGTTTACCCACTTTTATTCCCTTACGGAGACATTGGCTGGCACAAAGATTTACAACATGTTCTCTATTAAAGAACCGCCAAGCGAATAAGACTTACTCTTATTCTGTGTGATGACACACAGCTGTATGTATCAATAGCACCTGATGACCCTAAATCTCTTGATTCGCTAACACAATGTCTAACTTGTATCTCAGAATGGATGAATAGTAACTTTCTCAAATTAAATAAAGAAAAAACCGAAATCTTAGTGATTGGCAATAATGGATACAATGAGGCTATTAGAAATAAACTGGATGCATTAGGATTAAAAGTCAAATTGGAGGTAAAAAGCTTAGGGGTAACCGTTGATTGTAATCTGAATTTTAAATCGCATATTAATCAGATCACTAGGACAGCATTTTTTCACCTAAGAAACATAGCAAAAGTTAGACCTCTTATATCATCGAAAGATGCAGAGAAATTAGTTCATGCGTTTGTTTTCAGTCGGCTAGATTACTGTAACGCACTCCTCTCAGGTCTACCCAAAAAAGACATCAATCGTTTGCAACAAGTGCAGAATGCAGCTGCTAGAATCCTTACCAGGAAAAGAAAATCCGAACACATTTCTCCAGTTTTGATGTCACTACACTGGTTACCTGTGTCATTCAGAATTGACTTTAAAATTCTGCTTATGGTTTATAAAGCTTTAAATAATCTTGCCCCGGCTTATATATCGGAATGTCTGACACCTTATATTCCAAATCGTAACCTCAGATCCTCAATTGAGTGTCTCCTTAGAATTCCAAGAGCAAAACTTAAAAGAAGTGGTGAGGCGGCCTTCTGCTGTTATGCACCTAAAATCTGGAATAGCCTGCCAGTAGGAATTCGCCAGGCTAATACAGTGGAGCACTTTAAAAAACTACTGAAAACACATTATTTTAACATGGCCTTCTCATAACTTCACTGTAATTTAATCCTGATACTCTGTATATCCAATTCATTATAATAACTATTCATTCAAAAACTGTACTAACCCCTACTCTCTCTTCTGTTTCCTTTTCCGGTGTCCTGTTGGTGGTGGCGTGCGCCACCACCATCTACCCAAAGCACCATGATGTCCCAACAATGATGGATGGATTAAAAGCCAGAAGTCTGTACGACCATCAGCATCAAGTGACTCCGTAAAAAACCCGAACTACAAAGAGGACTATTTCATTTATGTTAGGTAGAATGCCCAGAGGGGACTGGGCGGTCTCGTGGCCTGGAACCCCTACAGATTTTATTTTTTTCTCCAGCCTTCTGGAGTTTTTTTTTGTTTTTTCTGTCCACCCTGGCCATCGGACCTTACTCCTTTCTATGTTAACTAATGTTGTCTTATTTTAATTTCTTATTTTGTCTTTTATTTTTCTTCTCTTCATTATGTAAAGCACTTTGAGCAACTTTTTGTATGAAAATGTGCTATATAAATAAATGTTGTTGTTGTTACTCAATGCCAATTTTACGCATACAGATTAGCAATGATGAATACATTTAGTATTTTGCACTCAAGCGGCAAACTATTCCAACAGTACGTCGTAGATGCGTATGTTAAAACAGAGGGCACGCATCTCAACTATCTCAGATTACATCAACAAGATCTGCGCGTCGAACTATACAGACGCACTGCAAGCAAATGCTGAAAATAACAACGTTCATGTAGGCAAAATGATCATATTACCGTCTACATTTCCATGAAGTCCAAGATACATGCAACAACACTATCAGGATGCCATGGCCATAGTACATAAATTCGGAAAGCCTGATTTTTTTATCACTTTCACATGTAATCCTGCTTGACCGGAAATTCTATATGCACACTGTCTTTCAAGAAGTATTTATTTCTTCTTGATTTCTGAATTCCTTTCTCACCGTTTTCTGTTCCTATTCTTACACCGTCGTATGCTACGGCGAGCGTTGGCTAGTATATACATAACTAGCAAAATACCCGCGAAATACTGCCTGAATATTTTAATTAAGAAAAAAGTAAACATTTTTAAACTGAGAGAAAATATACAAAAAATTATTTGTTAAGGATCTCTTTGTATACCACGTTGTCAGTTCGTCCCTCCGGTTGTAATATGACCAAGCTGTGCGCTGAGCTTACTCTTGAGCATGCAACATACAGTTGGCCATGTGAAAAGCAATCCTGCCTCAAATCAATGCCAACCTTTTGTAGTGTTTGTCCTTGAGACTTATTAATTGTCATTGCGAAGCAGAGCCTTACTGGAAATTGAACACGTTTGAATTGAAATGGGAGATTAGATGGTATAACGGGGATGCGAGGAATAAAAACTGTGTC
This sequence comes from Erpetoichthys calabaricus, assembly GCF_900747795.2. NCBI lineage: Eukaryota > Metazoa > Chordata > Cladistia > Polypteriformes > Polypteridae > Erpetoichthys > Erpetoichthys calabaricus. Next base: position 53,818,263 of record NC_041399.2, on the reverse strand, counting down.
ACCCGAGGCACTGCCAGTAAAAATAGTTGCTTCAATTAGGTTGTTTTGTAGAGATGTGACCTGAAGTCTCGTGCCGTTACAAAGTTTTGGTGGCTGTAAGTTTCTCAGTAACATTATTGGTGCCCCAAGCTTCAAAATGAGATTATGCTCAGGAGTGCCTGGAGGATTTAGAGTGTTGAGAAACTCTACTGAATCAACAGATTGATATGTTTTTGGTTGTGAAGGTAGTCCTTCAAGTAAAATGTGGTTTATAGTCGTAGTCATGTCATTTTTTGGTGCGAGGATAGCTCTCTCTCTTAACCATGACACGTCATTTTGGTGGAGATTTCGTAGATCGGGGTAAACATTTTGAAGAAGGCTTTGTAAGGTATTCACGATGAAACAGAGATTTGTAGGAATATTTATTTTACGATTTTCTTGTATGAAGGTGCCATCACCTATACTCATCAGAAGAGCAAAGAACTCCTCAGCTTTTTTGTCGCCTTTCAAATGAACTCTCATGTTTATTTTTAAAGTAACAACATTGATTTGTGGCCATAGGTATGAAGATTTCAGAGATGCTTTAACTTCATCAGCGCGTGTTCCTCTGGGCACGACTGGTAGGGTTTGGCGGAAGTCTCCAGCCAGTAACACTGTCAAGCCTCCCATAAGTTTGTTGGTGTTTTGGATGTCTTGGAGGGTCCTGTCTAAAGCCTCAATACCTGCTCTGTGTGCCATTGTCAGCTTATTGTCTGGGATGAATGCACTATGTCGCAGCACTTCAGCCATGTTGCTCTGCTTTGATATGTTACACATGGGGGATTCAGTATGGTTGAGGTTCAGAGGCAGCTTGAAAGCTGAATGAGCAGTTCTGCCACCCTCTAGAAGAGTTGCAGCAATGCCAGAAAAAGCCACAGCTATGGCAATGTCACGTTTTGCTCGGATTTTTGCAAGGAGAAGGTTTATTAGGAATGTCTTACCAGTTCCTCCTGGACCATCAAGGAAAAACACCGTGCCAGTGGCTGACGCAACGCTGCTCATGATTTGGTCATAAACTGACTTTTGGTCACTATTTAGCAACCGCTCGTTATTTGTGACTATATTGGCCAATTACGAGGTGTTGTAAGATGTCTCTTTCAAGTACTCAGGATTTGACGTAAGTTGTGCCAGTTCTGTTAAAGGTGAAGGCAAACCGTAATGAAGAAGAGATTGACCTCCAATACCAATTACATAGTTTTCAAGCAATTGTAGACAGTTGTTATAGATCAAATTTAACCACTGGTGGACTTCTGTTCGTATATGATCTCTTTCAGAATGTCTCCTAATATCTTCTGCTATGCTGTCTTTATGTTTTTCCCATAGGTTTAAGGGGTTTTCCATTTGGCAGAACACCAACATAACAGCAAACAGTTCACGGATCTTTTGAGGTGAGTGAGACAGAGCAGCTTTCTGTAGAGTCTCGTCCCAGTTGATATCGTCATGTAATAAACCGAGTGCCCTGCAGGCTGACTTATAGGTCGGATGTAGGACACCATCAACTGTTCTGAGAGATTTGAAAGATGTGGGACCTGTGATTTTGTTGAGCAGCAGTCGAAGATGGTAGCATTCAGAGTTATTCGGGTGTACAGTGTAGACCCGTCCCAGTACATTATCCTTTTTCACTCCCGAATGTCCTGGTACAGGGTTGCCCTGTTTCCTTCGACGAAACATGTTGTTTGCCCACACATAATATGATGGAATTTCATTATAATGAAGTTGTTTTGCAAAATCATCGTGTTTACAAAGGTCAAAGAGCGCTAAAAGGGTGGTTTGTGGTGGATTGTGTACTCTATCGGCAACGTTGCCTTCTGTGAAATAAATTCTTTGTCCGTTTTCAAGATGCACAGCAAGATGAACGACCGGAGGGAAACGTTCGTGAATGGGAAAACAGAAAATGCACCAGGCTGCTTCAGAGCTACTAATGTAACGACCAGCTTCGTATCAAGATACTTCGTCGTTTTCAGTTTGTATTGTAAATACTGCCTGGTCACTTCCCTTGTTAACATACTTACAGATGTATTTGATTGATTTTACTGAACTGCAAAATTCGACATTGATGTGAGCATTGAAGAAGCGGGACAGCACAGGACTATAAGGGACCACCCATCTGTTGTCGATATCTACTCCTTTGATGTTAATTGTATGACCTCCATCAGCAGGTGCGCGCTGGCGGTACTGAGGGTAACCATCTTCTCCAGTCTGAGTTTCTGACATGAACGGACGCGGGTACTTCTTAGTGCATATTCTGTTGATCATGCAGGGTGAGTTGATATTATGAGGTCCACATGGGCCGTGAATCATGGTGGATTTTACTATTTTGTGTAGGGCAGGGTCAGTCTGTGGATCAGGAATTTCCGCACGGATGACTTGATCTATGAGAGCTGGTTTAATCCTATCCTTTAGCCACAATACAATGTGTGCATGGGGAATACCTCGCTTTTGCCACTCTATGGTATACATGTAGCAATTTGTACAGCCGAAAATGTTACTCTTCATGAGCAAGTCTATCATTTTGCGAATCTTGAGATGAAATACACGACTGATAAGGTCGTGGCGATCGTGAGGTTTTTGACGTGGAAGGAGAATTTCAGTGATGTCAGGCCATTTAGGGTTGCAAGTAAATGTGATGAATAAGTCAGGGTGGCCATAATGACATACGTATGTCATTGCGTCTTGTGTACGCTCGTGCATATAGCGAGGTCCTGCAGTGAAGGAAGATGGTAATATCACAGCTTGACCAAGTTCTATTAAATCAGTGTCGTTTTTGTCAATAGCATCTTTTAAGTGAACGTAATTTTCAGCTCGTAGTTTTTTCTGATTTAGTCTGATATAATTTAGTCTTTCGGATTCAATTTTTGCGTACATATCAACTAAAAACTGATTTAATAACGTTCGGAAGAAAAGGATAGTATTATCATGATGTTGTCTGATCATAAGCCGGTATGAATAGAAGTTTGCTGCAGAGACGGTTTTGTTCATAGGTAACTTACTGGTAGCATGAACTTGAGGTATAGACACAGAATAGCCGTCTTCACCATAGCAGAACATGAGAGGATATTGAAGTGCATCATAGAATCTGTGGGTTTCCTTAATGCGTTGTAGTTTATTGTCTCTGGTTTTCAAGACAATATCTCTATTGTTGAACGTTTGCTCAACGATGACAACACCAACTTGATGAACTGTGGGTTTATTAAATATGCCTTTGTGTGCATGTAATGGTTTTTTGTCTACGTGAATGACAACTTTGAAGTCTTTGTCATCATCTGAAATACTGTCCATTGTGGAGTGGAAGTCCTGGATGCAAGTGTTACAGTCATGGAGCATTTTTTGTAATTGCTTGACCAGGGGTATGTTAAGTCCAGAAAAATTAGCGCAGCGGATTTGTGCTTCCTTTTCATCGTCCCTGACGAAATAAATTTGCAAAAATTTGTGTTCCTCACTCGGCATAGGTAAAAGACTGCCAATTAAGTGATACACTTGTCCCTGAACTTTAAATGAAGGCATAAAATTTCCCTCAACGATTTCTTTAGCACCAAATGACGTCATTTGAAATGCGCTGTTGTACTTTCAAATATTGTTCAAGAAATGCTCACTTTGAGGATGTTCGCCATTTAACAGGCCCTCAAGAAGGTCAGGAAGCTTACGTAAAGGAGTGAAAGAGACTTTACCACCGTTACAGCACAAACCAGGAGACTCGCATTTCCACTTCTGAGCTTGACAATAGTCACAGTGAACATCCATGGATCCAATGTGTACTGTTTTGTCAGACTCATAATGTATGTTTGGGTCGTACGCAAATCCACAATTGGCTTTTATGAGCCAAACCTGTTGTTTTTGTATGAGCCGCTTTTCATTATTGGGATCGTATCTAGAAACAGAAGCTCTATTAACTTGTGGATTTGCCTCCATGTATTTAGCAACAGCGTCTCTATGAACTTGTGGATTCGCTTGCGAGTATTTAGCGACAGCGTCCCTATTAACTTGTGGATGTGCTTGCGAGTATTTAGCGACAGCGTCCCTATTAACTTGTGGATGTGCTTGCGAGTATTTAGCGACAGCGTCCCTATTAACTTGTGGATGTGCTTGCGAGTATTTAGCGACAGCGTCCCTATTAACTTGTGGATGTGCTTGCGAGTATTTAGCGACAGCGTCCCTATTAACTTGTGGATGTGGTTGTGAGTATTTAGCGACAGCGTCCCTATGAAGTTGTGGATGTGCTTGCGAGTATTTAGCCACAGCATCCCTATGAACTTGTGGATTTGCTTCTGAGTATTTAGCCACAGAGTGTTTATTAACTTGTGGATTTTTCTGCGAGTATTTGGCGGCAGCTGCACGAAGCTGCTTCAGTCTAGCTACATCAGAAAATCTACCACGACGTCTGATACGCCTCCTTTTTACTGTGTTCTCACAGCTTGGATTGCTGCTGTCATAATCAGCTCGAGCTGGATTTGTGTTGAACTGACATTCGGTATGTGTCAATCGATATAAGCATAGAACTGGCTTCATCAATAACTTCGCATCCATCTTTTGAGAGTTGAAATATTCATAAACATCAAAGTGTCCACTACTCAAATCGTTACCTGTGAATCTAAGATGTTTAAGAGGCACTGATGGTTCTCCAAAGGTGTAAAATATTTGGCCATTTCGGTACACTTGAAAGCGACAACCAAACAATTCAGTGGCAGCCATCAACTCACATGCAGAACCATAGGTGAAGGGCTTAAGCATTTCAGTCTTATAGTGTTCCTGTGTACTATAATTATCTCCTGTACCATCATCAGTCCACACTTTGAACCTGTCCCAGTCATTTAATACATAAGACACAATGTCCCTGCGGATATCAAAAGTGAGCCTGATATGTCCGTGCAATATGTAACACAGAGAATGGAAAAGGCAGGCGCCATCTCCGGGCATGGACACCACTCGGTAAGTGATAGTTCTTTGATTGATGGTGATCACCTCCATAGACATGTTAATAGGGGTACAGTTGGAAAAATAAAGGGAATGGGTACTTGATCAGTAAACAAAATATAAAATACCTACACAATAATTATAACAATCGTAATAAACGAAATAATAACCCGTGGATTAAATAAAAAGGCTGCTTCCTTTTCGAAGCAAGCAAAAACGATGGCCTTATATGGCGTTCGTTTATAAAATAGCGGAGAAGCTGCGTAAAGGCTGTTTCACAAAAAAACAGCGGAGCGCCTTATATGGGCAGGCAGCGGACTAAATAAAGGAAATGGGTACCTGAACAGTAAACTAAGTCTAAAATAGCTACACAATAACCATAACAATCGTAATAAACGAACTATAAAACAGTAGAGAACCGCGAAGCAAGGAGAAATGACGGCCTTATATGCCGTTCGTTTATAACACAGCGAAGCAGCTTGGTAAAGGCTGCTTCACAAAAAAACTGCGGAGCGCCTTATATGGGCAGGCAGTCAGGCAAAGAAAGGGATTCAAATAACTATAATCGTAATAAACGAACAAAACAGCAGCAGAGAAGCCGCGGATTAAATAAAGGAAATGGGTACCTGAACAGTAAACTAAGTGTAAAATACCTAGATAATAACTATAACAATCTTAACAAATGAACAATAAAACAGCGGAGAACCCGTGGATTAAATAAAAAGGCTGCTTCCTTGGCGAAGCAAGGAAAAAGGATGGCGTTATATGTCGTTCATTTATAAAACAGTGGAGAAGCTGTGAAAAGGCTGATTTTTCTGCGAGTATTTGGAGACACCTGCACGAAGTTGCTTAAAACAACAGCAGAGAAGCCGTGGATTAAATAAAGGAAATGGGTACCTGAACAGTAAACTAAGTGTAAAATACCTACACAATAACTATAACAATCTTAACGAACAATAAAACAGCGGAGAACCCGTGGATTAAATAAAACCTACACAATAACTATAACAATCGTAATAAATGAACAATAAAACAGCGGAGAACCCGTTGATTAAATAAAAAGGCTGCTTCCTTGGCGAAGCAAGGAAAAAGGATGGCCTTATATGTCGTTCGTTTATAAAACAGTGGAGAAGCTGTGAAAAGGCTGCTTACTTGGCGAAGCAAGGAAAGGAATGAACACACCGCAGCAAAGAACGGCCTTATATGGGCAGGCAGTCAATTACGTGGGAGGCGTGCTGATTTCCGCAACAGCCGCACTTATGAATATGCTAAGCACAGTCCTTCACCCGCGAATATTTACCTTATATGGGCAGGCACTCAATCACGTGGGAGGCATGATGATGCAAGACGCAACCGCCTCACACGGCGACCGAGCTGCCCGCTATGGCCGTATACAGTATATGAAAGTAGGTTCCAGTTATGACCGTTACGCGTAGAATTTCGAAATGAAACCTGCCTAACTTTTGTAAGTAAGCTGTAAGGAATGAGCCTGCCAAATTTCAGCCTTCCACCTACACGGGAAGTTGGAGAATTAGTGATGAGTGAGTCAGTCAGTGAGTGAGTGAGTGAGTCAGTGAGGGCTTTGCCTTTTATTAGTATAGATCAAATCAGCACACAGAAGTGGACAATCTTTTTAAAATAGACTTTGAAATTCAGATAACTGAAGTCAGAAAAATTAGAAATTCCAGATAACGGCTTCCTAATTCTAGTCCATGGTAATGAAGTTGAATGTTTGAGCTTTATTACAACTTGTTTTTTAACCATATGCATCTTCCTTCATCACATGAACTGCTTTACTTGTATTTTTTTGGGATATACATAAAAAGAATAGTTAAATCTAAATATACTTGATAGATATTTCAGTTTAGTACAGGTAACTGATAAAAGGAAAAAAAGGCCAATGTAAAGAGCCTTAACAGGCCATTCTGCTGTCACGTGCAGCCAAAACATATTCAGCGCTCCTCGGCAGGGAAGCAACACCATCCTTCTATATGAAATTCCTTGATTTAGTGATTTAATGATTTTAGTGATGCCTAAAGCAGTATCTTCCCATTTAGATAGGATGCTCAGGCCATATCACAAACACTGTTGTCAAACTCCTCAGTAAACTCGGGTTCTCAAGCATGGATCTGGAAGGCAGCAGGTTTTAGTTCCACACAGTTTCCCCAATTAGAAGCCGGGATTTAAATTTATTTAATTGCCATTTGATTACAGAGCTTTTTAAAGGTTTCTCCTGGCCATATAAGTGCACTATCACACTGTGAATTTTCCTGTTCTGAGGACATCATTTACTGTATAGGTTTTGTGAACAATAAACAGATCTGTACCCTTGCTCTTCCTTTTCCAGTCTCCCTTTATTATTGATTTCTAAACCTTTTATTAACATAGATGCTTTATGATGCATATGCACAGGTTTAAATAAGACCAAACCTTCTTTTGTCTCTGGCATCTCATTATGAACTGGTGGCTGGTTGAGAAAATGGGAAGCAATTAAAACCCAAATGCAGCTGTTTAAAATTAAAATAAGAAATTAAGGTTGAACTGTAAAAACTGAGTTAACTGAAATTAAGTCCAAAGTAGTATATTTCTTTATCAACAAATAAATGGATTCTAAATAACATATTGGTCAAGTCTGCATCCTTGCAAGACCATAACTGGGACCCCTAAAATAAACTATTCAATGCCCTTTAATACTCTGTACAGGGGAAATCTTTTAGAAAAGCTGTCAGCAAAGAAATGCTTCACTACAGGACTAACAAAGTTCAGAACGGTTATGTATAAAGTGATTTTGATGTGCACCACACTCCTACTCGTCTACTTGCTGAGAATAAAGTGAAGAATGGCTCATTGGACTTTGTTACTTTCACCAAAAAGTACACCCTTGCTTATATTCATTGTACATTTATTGACCCTCATACCTTTTATTAGATTTAATAAGAATCTTATGCTCTGGAACTCATTTTCCTTAACAGAACATTCTTGATTGAAGCTCCCAATTATTTTAGAATGATATTTAAAATAATTCACGCAGAGTTTTACTCTTGCATTTTGCACAGGAAGTTGTCTGTGTATGCACAGCCTTCCCTAGATAGGATCTGTCATTCCAACATCCATGTCAGCATCATTTCATGTTCTGTTCCTTGCGAAACACCAGCAAATTAAGCAGCCGTATTCAAGTCTCAGCGTTTAGCCTTAAAAATCAAACCTCTTTCGAATTCAGTAGGATCTCTTCACGTCTTAGTAAGCTCAATAAGCAATAGGACCTGTACATTTTTATACCTGCTCATAAACATGAAGAGATGTTAAAATGCTTAAGTATCTGAATGACCAACAACGAGTAGCAGCACATACCTTCAATAAAATTTATATCCTTTATCTACTCAAGTGTTCCCTTTATTTTGTCAGTTACCCAGATGCTGTTCTCAACCAACTACAGAAGTTAAAACATGTATAGATTTGAAATAAAAATTACATTTTTGGGAAGCATTACATTTTGTGCTATTGTCAGTGCAGCAAACAGGACAAATTCAAGACAAAGCAACACAAACGCAATGTTTTTCTAGGATTGCGTTAGTAGTACTAGGGTGTTGTACCGTGTTAGCCATTATGAATGTAGAGAAAAGCCAAGCAAAATGACACCTTTTATTAGATAACTAAAAAGATTACAATATGCAAGCTTTCGAGGCAACTCAGGCCCCTTCTTCAGGCAAGATGTAATCAATGATTATAAGATGATTACATCTTGCCTGAAGAAGGGGCCTGAGTTGCCTCGAAAGCTTTCATATTGTAATCTTTTTAGTTAGCCAATAAAAGGTGTCATTTTGCTTGGCTTTTCTCTAGGATTGGTTTAGAAAAGTTCTAGGCCTTTGGTTACCTCAAAATGGCCTAAATGTATACATTTTAACATTACAAAAATACCTGTTTTCATTTTTGCGTCTTTCAGTACGAGGGTGCACATCAGGATATATTTCATCTTCATCCATTCGATCACTTCTGTATCGTGGCATATCCCTAAAAAAAAAAAATAAAAATTTACGTTCAAAATAATGCAAAAAGCACTAAAGATTATTATATATTCTAATAAAAAGAGAGGCAAACAATACCACATTCAAACTACATCATGAAAACCTTCAAGCAGCTGGTCCTGGACTACAAGTCCTCTTGTGAAAGATCACCTGGACCCATTGTAGTGTGCTTACTGGACAAAGACTGGAGTGAAAGAAGCAATTATCTATCTGCTCCACAAAGGTTACTGCCATCTGGACAAAGCTAGCAGCACTGCTGGAATTATTTTGACTTCTCCAGTGCCTTCAATACCATCCAGCCATCCATTTCAAGCAGTAAGCTCAGAATGTAATGTCCTATATAATGGACTACCAGAATAACAGACTGTAGGACTGGGTCACTTTTGTGGATGTATGTAACACTAGAGCACTGCAAGGAAGAAGCACTTGTACCTTATCCATTCACGCTGTACACCTCAGACAAATACAACACCAGATCATGTCATCTGCAGAAAGTCTCAGATGATTCTGCAATAATGGAGTAAACCGACAGCAGAAATGAAGCATAGTATAAGAGTCAGGACAAATAAAGCACTAAGTGCGACCAGACCATACTAATAAATGGATTTCTACCAGTCTGGGAATGGCTACAACAAGACAGTGGTGACATGGTAATCACTAACTGGGATACGGGCTAAAAACAATCAAAACCATGTATATGGCAGAACATACATATAGCAGAAACTGCAATGTCTGGCATTGTGAGTGCAAAAAAACTGAACCCTGTCATCAAGATTGCCTGTCTGTACAACTGGTACCAGTAATGATTTTATTATTAAACAACTTTCTGAATTTCCCCATGGGATTAAAGTTTTATCTAATCTATTCTTTTATAAGCATTTGTCACCACAGTCAATAATTTTAGAAATATTTTGTGTATTATATGAATAACATTTTGCACATAAATGTAGTTATTCTTTAGAAATATGATCTTTCATCTGTGTGTACATTCCAGTGTATTTTATTGCATTATTTAAATCTTATATATGGTACATTTTTGTCATCTTGCACTACACTGCCCAAATCAAAAATAATGTTACTGTTATGAACTGTACTCATCCTGCTTTTCTTTTCAGTAACAGGAAAGCTTGTGTCAAAGATTTTACCTGCCATTAGACTACTAGACTACTAAGGGAAATGCTGAAATTACTTGCTCACACAAAGCACTGGGTGTTGCATAAGATTTTTTTTTTTTTTTAAAGGAAATAAAGTGTCATATTTTGGTCAGATAAAAACATAACAGGGGATACAAACTGCCAAAGAAAACTTTACAGCTGAAAGAGTTCCTATTAGACACCAGCCAGTGGGCAGAGCAGGTTAACACAGTATATTAGTGCAGTTTGGTTCTAGTATAGAAAGACTGTGGCCTATTCCACCATCTTTCATCCACAGTCTACTACCCTGCTTTGTGTGTTTACCTTATTCTGTCATAAATTAGGATTGGAGAGTGAAGATATGAATGTAATATTCATCCTGTTTGGTTTAAGACAGAGTGTATTCATTTAGAACGTAGTGATGTTCAGACCAAAGCAAATGTGCTTTACTTCTCTTTGTATCAGTCAGTCTTAGTGTTTTTTAAGGTTCAGGTTATGAAAGTGTTTTTGAATATCAGATTACTACATTGTCTTAGAACTAATCAGATGTACTTTTGTCCATTTGACTGTCTAAAAAGTACGGTAAATATGAAACGCCAATGCCTCTCTAACATTTATCAATTGTTTCTTGTTTTTTCATTGCTGAAGAGAAGGAGGGAACTCCGTCCAAATGTTAGCAAAAAGAGTGTACAAATTGAACAATAAGAATTATGCATATGAAAGTTGGAATATGCTTTCTTTTGACTTTATAGCCACCGATAAGTATGTTCTAGTCACAAGAATGTAATGTGATCAGTTGGGGTGAATCTTCACAGGCCTTGTCAAAATTATGTTTTGTTTATAGGGGCCTATGAGGCTTTTTAAAAACCTTTGTAGAGCATCCTATTTTTAAAATAAGGCTATCTCTGCATTTTGAGCAGAGTACCTGCTTCTTTTTTATTGCAGAAGTTTATCAGCATGTCTTTGCTTTTGGATTAAGACCAAGGGGTTTGTTTTTTTTTTTGTTTGGTGAATAATGAAACCTAGCAGGTATATATAGTTTGGGTTTCTTAAGAATCTGAGGTTATCATATCTTGGCCTGATGAGCAAAATATTATTATTATATTATTTAAACAAGAGAATTCTGCGCCAGTCAAGTGGAGGAAATTTTGTGTAACCATCAATGATATTTAATTTTACACATACAGAATGTGGAACGATAATGCAGAAACAAACCTTAGCACTCTTCGGACACTTAACATTAAAATGCACAAATATATGTCAGTTAACATGTGCATCAGAAAATGAAAAATAACTACTAGATAATGTGATTTGTTAGCCTAATCATGTTCAGCATGCATACATGTTTTAGCTGTATCAAGGACACTTTTCTCAGGCGCTGTTCCCAAATAATAAAATAATGAAAGGAATGTGTAATAGAAGGGTCTTAGAGAGCCTAATCCACACACAGCACATGCCGATAAGCTCTCTGAATATGATAATTTGGTAGGAACCCACAAGTGATATTGTTACTGGAAAGTGAGCATGTACAGTATTAGGCCTCTCAAACCGGAAGCCCTGTTGACATAGATGTGACAATGAACCAAAAGATGGAACTGTAGTTGTCAAAAACCCCAAAGAACAAATACAAGACTATTGCACTCTTCAAAAGGCTTCTCTTGGGCTCCATTTGTATGTATGATTATACTGCAATATTTATTAGGAGCAAAACCTGCTTATTAAAGCAATTTCCACTACGGTAACTAAAAAAGGGGCATATATACAGGTTCAAAGTATGAACTGCATTTCTAAAATATCACATTCCCAGGGAGCGTGCACCTCCTACTAGATACAATTACTTCAACTAAAAATAATGTATGTATGCAAAACATGAATAGAATCACAAATCACAGTGTTAGTTATTTTTCAATTCTAGTTACAACTTAACAGTTATCTAAAACTTAATTCAGAATATGATACATACGCATCACTAGACAAATGGTGATTTTTTTTTTTTTAGCAGAAGCAAAATATTCAGTCCCCATTAACTAACCTGTCACCTCTTTGTTTCTGTCTAGGCAGCATTTTCCCAAAAAATTCCCTTTCCTCAGTCTGTCTTGGTTGTGTCCGTTCTGGAAGCATGAACTTTTCACGTTCATCATCAGAATATTGGTGTTGATCTTCAAGCTCAGAATCAAAGTCAAATCGTGAAAACCGAGGTCTCCTCTCTCTGATTTCTGGGTGCTTATTCAAACGATGGCTTTGAACGTCATCTAATCTTTGCCTCCTTATAATTTCTTTTTTTGCTTCTGTTAGTGTAGCAGCATCTTTCTTTGAAGAATTATAATCTTCAGCTCTTGAAACAGGCAGAGTTCGAAAACTGTCTGGAAGCTGTTCACGTCCCTCACGTTTACTATTCTACATAATGAATACAGAGAAAAAGAAATTGCAGATGGAAGCAAAATGTATTAGTGAAAACATTAAATATTCCCCCATAGAAAAAAAATATAATGTACAAAGAGCTTTAATTTTTGTGTGATACAATTAATAAGTTATTAAGGATGGGTTTTAGTACATTTCAATAGCGGAGATACTCTTCTGCATATAACCGGACAACCCAGAGACACTACAACTGCAATATGCTACTTATTGATATTTAATATGCATTTGTACGTATTTCCCATTCAACCAATTGTTAGTAACTGCTCTATCAGACAACATTCCTGTAGAATTAGTAGCATTCATCTTGACAATTTTAAAAAGTTAAATATATTTTAATCACAAATTGAAATGGTAAATATTACACTTTTAAATATGAGATCAAGGTTAAACAACAGCTTTATTAAAAAACAACACTCAACCTATTAGCTGAGCTACCCAGTGTGGCCCAATTTTCTTTCTTAGAAGTGCAACTTTCATGAAAGAGTTTTCAGAGTTATCATCATGAATTGTTTCAAAGTATGACAGGAGACTTTAATCTCAATATAAATGATGTAACTTTCTGTTGCATTTGTACTCCTGATACTTGCTCAGTTTTTCAACCTAATTGAGCTTCAGTTTAGCAAATCTCCTACAAGTGGTCACAGTCTTGATTTAGTGTTTACATCACATCTTAGTATGATAAAATTAATATTAAAGGATTTCTTTGCTTCCAATCATCAGCATATTGTTTGTTGAGTACATATGGCCCTCCTTTATTATTACCTCAGACACCGTTTCAGGTTTCTCTTCTATATTGAAGTCATTACAATCTGTTACAGAAGTTCAGTAACATAGAACAGTCCAACTCGGTCACAAAGAAATCCCCTTCGGATTAATGAGGACATTCATAATTTTACAGATTTGTAGAAGGTTTGAACAAACTGGGAAGGCTACAAAAGTGAGAAATGATTAATTACAGGTCCTTAAATGTCATATAATATTTAAGGATGTAAGAGTTAAGTACCTATTTTACAAAACAGCTGCACACCAATATAATCCTAGGTTTCTGTTTATTATAAACAGTGTTTTGACCCTGTATCAAAAAGCTATATTGCTTTTTATAGTTTTTTTTTTATATATACTTTTTAGGGAGAAAATTGACATTAAGTCTGTGATTGTTCTGACCTTGCGGAGGATGAGGTTACACTGCAACATCCACCAGTTATGTAGCTTCACACTAATTTTGATACTGGGACTCTAAGATCTTAGAACAATGAGTCTTCTTAAACAATTCTTTGTATGCTGTACATTGCTCCAGATCTGCTTGATATAAAGAATAGTTTGGTTTGCTTTGGTTACGTTTTCAATTGTTTTAAGAAAGCCTGTATTCAGACACTTCTTAAGAAACCTACCCTTGATCCAGCAATCTTAAATAACTTTAGACCAATCTTAATCATCATCCTATTTAAAAAATACATGAGGAAGTAATAGCAAAATAACTTTTATTAGTTATAATTAAACACAATTATTATTATTTTTTAATTTCAATCAGGTTTTCAATGGAACTTTAAAACAAATTATCTGCTTGAGAACAGATGCAGGCACTATTCTGTGTTGATATTGGTTGATTTTAGTGCAACGTTTGACACCATTGAGCATACAGTTTTGACAGATTAAGACACTGCATTGGTACATCTGAACCTGCTCTGGAGGTTAATCTCTTACCTGTCAAACGAAAACTTGAGTTGTGATCAGGAACACCACATCACCATTAACAGCAGTGTGAGAACTCAGTGTGCCTCAAAGTTCTACTCTGGAGCCACTTTTGTTTTCTTTATGGATGCTGCCATTTGGCAAAGTAATTTGGTTAACATTTTAAAAATTTCCATTTATATGATCACAATATGCAGTTACACCTTTCCAACAGCCAAAATGACTTTAGTAGGATTGTTGTGTGACATAAATGTATTGGTGAGATCAAATAATTGAACTTATTTTGTACTGCTAAATGCTAAAAAGAGAATAATTTTGACTTTCTGCCAAAATGAGGTTATGCAATTAGTGTGAGTTTGGGACGTTGGATTCTAGTATTCAGACACTGGCTAAAAATGTAGGTGTACTTTTGGGTTTACATACAAATTATGAACATCATGCAAAAACATATTCAGTCTTTTTTTTTTTTTAATCAACTTAGAAAAACAGCTGATGATCAATCTGTTCTGTCTATTGGGGAGGCAGAGAGATCACATATGCAGAAATACCATCACACCTAGTTTATAGTAATGCATTGGTTACTTGTCTTAACCTGCAAATGTTGACTGTACTTCAGATAGTTCAGACCTTTCCTGGCAAATTGTTTACTGGGACAAAACAACTGCATATTAACCCTGAGCTTGCCTGTTATCACCGGTTACCAATTAAGACTGAGAAAAAAAACAAGATTTTATTAACTACATATCAGGCTTTACAAGGTTTAGCTCCAGAATGTGTTTGAAAAATGTTAAACCCAAATCGAGACAGAAAAATTACTCCTATCATCAGATTAGACGGTGTTGAACTTCTAGGTTAACACTGAAGGGTTATGTGGGTTTTGCTGTTAAGGCCCATAAATCCTAAAATACTCTTAACTTTTAGTAGGAGATCACATAGAGTCAGCTCTTGCAAATCACACCAAAACATTTTTGCACAGGACTTTTTTGTATTCCCCATTTTAACTAATGTTAGTGTTTTTTTTTTTTTTGTTTTTTTTTTAATTTAGTATATTTATTTTTCATACATGTTGTTTTTATATTTTATCATTTCTGCTTACTGCTCTTTATTTTTTTACATTTTTATTTATTGCTGTTACAAATTATGAAGCAGTTTGTGCATTTTGCAGTTAAAAAAATAAGCTATTATTAATAATAATAATAATAAATACTAGTTGTTTTTCTTGCAACCTATTTCACAGCTGGCTTGTATTTTAACTAGAACTTAATTTACAATAAGCTGGTTGTGCTAAACTTTGTATTTCTCCAAATCACAACAGAATTCTGTTTCTTATAAGATCACACCTGTATTCATACTGCTAGATCCAAGGCATCCAATGTATTTACTAAATAGCAAATCATTTTTAAATAGGTGACAGCAATGTGAACAGGCAAGAACAAGATACCTGGTATGCAAATGTCTGACTTTTTATGTGAAATACTCAACATGGTCGACTTTAACAGTAGAAAATTAAAGCATACCAGACATTAAAAGTAGAGAAAACAGTATGAATAGTTATTAAAAGATCAAATAAGAAACAACAAAGCAAGCCACATTAGAAGTTACATTAAGCAGAAAGTAAAACCTTCAAGACCAAGTTTATCCACTCCTTACTTTATTCATACTAAACTAAAAAGGGTATTTTAATAGTATTTAGTCAACAGTCAGTGGCTTTCTTCATTCAGTTCAGACACTTCATTTAAATTGTGCCTAATTTCAAATATACTGTATGATACTCAACCAAATAATGTGAAAAATCTTCTAAACAACATTTAAAAAGAAAGATCCATTAGAAATATACATTCACATCACAAAAAAGTCAATTCAAAATATCAGTCACACTGAAAACCTGAAGGTAAATGCTGCCATTCCACTTTTTACTAAAATAAGTAATATTACCAGATACACATTTAAAGATTAAATGACTTTGTCTACCAGATGCAGAACTAACAAATAGGCATAATTACTAAGCATGTGAACATTCAATTACCTGTTCAATAACCTCTGGATCTTTAACTTGAAATGTCTGCCTTTGTTCTTTAAGAAATTTATTGTATTCCCTGTTTCTCTCACTTCGTAGCCCTTCCTTAAAAAAAAATAAACACAAATTAGTAATATAACAACATGAGAATGTAAGTTTAGCACGTGCTAATAAAGAGCAAGACTCCCTATCACTAATACTCCAGCTGGGAAACTGAATACACTGGAAGAATTCATCTTTTGTCAGTAAGTCTCCCAATGTGTTCTGGATGCACCCCAAAAGGGACATACCAGGCAAACCTATGAGCAAACCAACTTACTTACGTTTTTAAACAAGACACGCAAGAAAGCTGAGCTAGGGTCACATAATAGCTGGAACATTGCTTAACAGACATCCAAAACTGAAAAGGACAAGGAGGTTCACCAGGAGTATTCATTCAAGCATGGATAAATGTCACACAGCACTTGCAGCCTGTATTACAGCTGGCTGTTAATGAATCCCAAAATGTTAGCTCTAACTCAACTGTGGTTTTTGTTTTGGTAAAAGTAGCTGGCATTAAAAGCTGCTACTTTTATATGCTATGGGAATTTTTATAGACACCTCATCTAAACACATCATTTGGTATACGTGCTTCGGAAGAAAAGATAGGCTGCTGCTGATTTGCTGTTGACCATGCAAAACCAAATTAAAATATTACATCTATATTATTGGTCAAAATAAAATGTAACTAAACACATCAACTGCAAAGTGCACTGCATCAAATCCATTGTGAACAGAAAAAAGGCATATGCTTCATATACAGTATTCTGCAACAAAAGTCATCGTCTCTGGGCCATGTGTTGCCTCTTCTATAGTATGCTGTATGTCAGCCGGATTTCTGAACAAGCTTTCTCCACTTACTAACATTTAGCAAGCATTTAGTACAACTACAGAAAGACAACAGTTCATTACAGAACACAAAAGCCAGGTGAACATAGTGCTGGGTAGTATGACCAAAACTCTATATCACAGTATTTTTCAAAATTATACCAGTTTCACAGTATTCAACGGCATTTTTTTCCCCATGCATGAGTGGATGTTAGCCAGTCTACTGCAGTAATTGCAGTGGAAAATGTGGTTAAGAACAACCTATTCCACTGTCACGAGAATTGTACAAAAAACATTTTAATGTGCACACAAGTATTAATACAGGTTTGCATGGCCCCATAAAGTGATAGTTTTCAAGCGGGTGGCACTAATGAAAAGAAGGAATCACATTGCATTTCAGTTGCAGTCAAAATATAGAACCATTTTATCGAACAAATTTTGCAAACAACTTAAAACTATAATTTTGACAACATATTTTCAACCATCCAAAGAGGCATTTAGACTTAGAGGTGCTTTTCAAAAAATGTATTGCACTGAACATGTCTTAGAAAAGGAATAAAGAGTAAATATTTTTTGTAAACCAACTACACTTTCTGTTAATGTTAACAATCTCTGTCCACTGACACGTTAGCTATATGGATTGTAATGGCGTTGGTTATCTCGATCCACCGCTTGCTTTTTTTGTCATATCTAGTACCTCTAGCAAACACGTCTACAAGTGCCGTCTGACTCAAGTGTCCTCTAGCT
The DNA here is from genome assembly GCF_900747795.2 of Erpetoichthys calabaricus. Classification (NCBI taxonomy): domain Eukaryota; kingdom Metazoa; phylum Chordata; class Cladistia; order Polypteriformes; family Polypteridae; genus Erpetoichthys; species Erpetoichthys calabaricus. The sequence goes on along the minus strand of NC_041399.2, from coordinate 53,800,432 downwards.
GTTTCAGTTTTACCTCAGAATGTGGAGGGTGCCAATCTTAGTTCCATACATTCATGGTACTCCAAAGCATGTTTGCGGCTAAGGTGGTGCAGCAAATTGCTCATGTTACCGCCTCCAACGACAACTTTAGCTCAACAGCATTTGCAGTAAATAGTTGTTTGGTCCACATCCAACCTTTTAAAACCAAAATCTCCAGACAACAGACACGGTTCATTTTTTCGGAAAAAGTTCTTCTGTGTCATCATGTTCAACTTTATTGTCTGCTACAGCTTCATGTTCGGAATGTTCTCTGTCAATTTTCATCGCTCAATACCTCCACTAACGCATGTACTCCGTTGCATGCGTGTTTAGCGGTGTAGCAGTGAAAAAAGTCCCCCCTTAAACAGTTTCCCGCTGCACCACGTTCCGAACGTTGTTTAGGCTATTTAAACCGGTATTGCAGTACAAGAAAAATCCATATCATAACAAAAATAAAAAACGGATTTCGGTATGAACCGGTATACCTCCCAGCACTAGGTGAACATTCATTTATTTTCTTTTTTTTTTTTTATATAAATTTTACTATTGCATGGATGGAGACACGTGCACACAAATGACTTTGCCTTTTTAAAATGGTCAAAAGTAAATCATTCAAAAGAAAATGCTATTTTTCTCCCATGGCACTTGGAGGGTGCATATCCTCAGATTCATCTATAGGAAGTAAGAAACAGGAAAGGCTGGTTGGTAGGTAATGGTAAGTGGCAAGTTCCTGTGTAGTGCATTTACGTGTAAGACAAAGGAGTAATGTGCACAATGGTGAGTTTTAGTACATCTTCTAGTAGAAAATTTGCAGCAAGTCTCCTTTTTAAACACACACTGTGCTCCTCCGAGTCATAAAATGTTTACTTGGGTATTGTGGATGACCTGTGTTATACAACAGCAGGGGGGGAAAAAAAGTTTAGTGCAGAAGTGCAAACGAGGATTTAGGGAGCAATATTTTGTCCACCATGACACTGATTCTAACATTGTTCAGTAGCTTCATTAGCAACATATAAAGTCTTGTGACAGTCAAATGTGAGATAGTCAGCCTGACATCACAAATGCCAAAACAAGCTGCTTGCAGCTAAGAAGCTACCCCATCCAAAGAGGTAAATCTCCTTCTCTTGCTCAACTAGATGCGAGAGCTTATTTGCAAGCCAAAAACCACTGGTTCATAGATGTTGAATATAGTTAGCCAACCGTACCATAGAGCACATTATCACACTGAATGAGGTCCTAAATCTCTCTACTGCACAAAATACCTCTAATTACTGCCTATGATACTTTCTTATATACATATACTTGCATTATGCATAAGGACAATTTAGTTAATGCATATTGCCGTTTTACATCATGTTACAGTAATTACAAAATGAAAGGAGTAATAACTTGCAAATGTTAGACATGTTAAATGTATTGGTTTGTTTGATCAAAACAGACAAAAATTACAATACTTAATGTTTCTCTGAAAGGTTTTACCACCCTGTATCAAAAACTTGATAACCTAGCATATTCCCATTTCATGGACACAATGCAACAATAAACAGGTACAAAATTATATAGCATGTATACCTTAGCAGATCTCCTGTCTCCAATAGGAAGTGACAGTCCCTGATTTGTTAAATGGGACTCAAGTGAAACTGCACCATTTTTCTGAAAAAATAAATATTATACATTAAAATTGGCAAAATTGAATTCTGATCTGTTTCTACTTAAACTAAACACACTTAGAATTATTTCAGTAGCAATGCAACTCCTAAAAATAAGCCCGGGGAGTTCAAAGTTACAAAAGATAAGGCATATTAGTGTTATAATGAGTGTGGTCCATTTAATGTATTACTTTAAAAATTTACAGTGCAAAAATATAAACCAAGAGAGTCAGTTATGAAAAAAAAGTTTGTTATTAGCTTACTGCAGGAGATTTTGTATGTTTAATACTGAAGACTATAAAGAGTTAAAAGACAATTAAAAATTCAAAAAAATCTGTACATTAAAAGGCTTGCTACTTTTTATGCAATTGGCAATACTGTATTATGCAGGACAAGCTATTTGATAACATGAGTAAATGCAGTCAAATAAATGAAATGTGAACTATTTGCATGAATAAGGGATTTAATATTTATGGTTGCCCTTTTTTAGTGATCACAGTGTTAAAGATCATAGACAAGTTCATGGATAACAAAAAATATACACACAAAATATAAAGTATGCATAATAGGTTTATAGGAAATAAGCTATGGCTCTACATTCTCACCGAGACGCTACAGACAGCTCCCTTACCTACTCCTTCAGCTGATTTAATCTGTTCTTTCAACAGACAAACTCAGCTCTCTAACTACAGCAGGAGGGCCAGGATCTATCCCATCAACACTGGGTGAAAGTCGACAAAAGCACTAGACATGGGTCAGGGCATACTAACGAACACAAGCACACTCACAATTAACCCACATGTTTGCAGATGCGAGTGTAAGACCAGAAAAGCTAGAGAAAGCCTATAAGTGCACAGGGAGAACATTCACTTACAAGCTCCACACTGATAACAACTAGGTGCGGGACTGGCAGACAGGATGCTGGACATGTGAGGTGGCACTGGCTACTTATTGTGCCATTATGCAGCTAAATGTCAACTTCATAAAAGGTAAAATTATATACACAGTAATTCAGAATCGGCTTTGCTGGTTTTCAATCAAAATCATTTGAATGCTTGAGTTTAAATAATTCTGTCCAGGAGAATTACACAAAAACCAAGTCTTACATTTTTTCCTTTACTCATTGTTGTATTGTTAAGTGAAGCTAATAAAGCGATAAGACAATTATTTTTTTTCTCTCTCTCTGTTTAGTTTAAAGTATACAGTAAAAACTAAGAAACCAATAAATTTTAGCTAGAGTCTACCCTTCGAACAGATTAAAAAAAATCCACCACAGAAGTGACTTCATTCCAGATGAAATCTGAACACACACACTAGTAAAGTCTCAAGATAGCAAATGACCCAGCATGAGGACCTTAGGTCAAACAAAATAAACATGCATAAGTAATGAAAGGCTAAAATAAGTAATGTTAAATGAATTATGGAAAACCGTCATAGCTTGTGAAGTAGCGTTTTCAATTAATAACCCTAAATAAAATAACCCAAGGTAAAATGCATCCTTTTTCCACCGAGTGCTGTAAACCATCTTGTGAAAAGTGTTTAAATTTACATCATTCAAATCTTATAAACTTTTTTGTGGGACAAAACAGACAAATACTGTAAGGCATAAGACAAGAATGAAACAGTCTTAAAGATGTTATGTTAAGGATTAAAACAAATTCTGGCAAAAAGCACAATTAGTAAGCAGAAGCAGAAATCTGATTTGGCACATACCTTGGGAACTATCTGCTTTATTATCTAATACACAATTTAGATTACACAATTCATGTTGGCAAAGAAGGAAAATTCCTTAAGGAAAAATTCAGTGACAGTGGAGTCTAGATGGCAGCACTGTCAAAAGGAGCAAGTCTTTGTTATTCACATGAAGGGATACCTGTCAGTTCCAAAAAATATTTCCGCATTCTTTCATGAAATACTTCTTTAATCTTAACATGGCATTAGAATGAGAGTTAGAAGGTATGCCCCAAGTCACTCTGTAACTGAAGTGCATGTTTTTTAAACCACCTGGGATAGAGTATGACAAGAAAACAAAGGCTGTAACAATTATCTACATTTCTTGGCAAAATTAGCCATTATCACCCTTTACAGTGATATGAAGCCGATATGCTGCCCAATTCTATTAAAAATAATAATAATAATTATCTCATTGTTGAAGTCAGACTGGAATAAGCTAGCTGTTCTAGCAAGCCGATAAGAACCACATAGAAAAAAATAAAAGCATTGTGAAGACTTTGACTTTTTTTCCGTGCCTGAAATGTCTTTAAAGTGATTGTTGACATGTCCACATCAAATATAATCTAGAGAAATCCATACAAGGTTATGGTGTATAACAAATTAGTAAGAAGAGAATGGGTCAGCATGGTGATTAGCAAAAGGATGGATAGATGGTGGGATACACCCTGACAGTAAATCTCAAGGAATTTTACTTTGTGTAATCAAATCAAGGATGGCACATTATGCAATTAACCATGAGTTTCCAAAGCATCTTGCCAAATCACTACTTGTATGCAGTTAGAGAGCAATTTAGACATTAAAATGAGCCTTGTTAAATTATTGAAAAAGCAAAAACAGTTAAAGTGAAAAAAGAAAAAAAAAACACAAAAACTATGCTTGATATGAGCAAAAAAAAATGCACTAAGCTTATTTAGCTACGTCAGCAAAGAAACTGACAAAATCCGGTTACTGAAACCATACCTTTCTTCTTTCTTGGTTTACTGCCTGAAATTTATTAAAAAGAATAATAATAATAATAATTAGTTTATTCAACCATGTTTCTTTCAAAAGGTAGTTAGAAGAAAGTAATCTAGTTTTTTGATCTCTTCAGAGTCTTAGGGTTGAAGCACATAATTGTATAATCACACTGACTATTAAACTACAATCGTACAGGCTGCTCCCCCCTAAAAATGTTCTTGTCAAGAGCCTTCACACCCTATATACTGTACGATTGTACCAGGGTTTGTGTCAGGTAAATACAGCCAGAAGGTTGTACTAAATTTAAGATTAGATTAAATTAGATAAACTTTGTTAACCCCATAGGGAAATTCAGATGCATACAGCAGCAGAAACATAAAAAAACAAGGACACATACTTACAGGAGTAATAATTCAGCCAATCAATTACTCACTAATAAATAAAAATAAAATGTATATTGTGTAGATATTTCAAACTGTTTAAAAGAACAAATAGAGGAATTGCATGCACATGCCTACTCCAATATTAAAAAGTCTTACATGATAAGCCTACATACACTTGTTATTTCACCACAGAATATAATACTCTCAATTCAACTGTGATTCAATATCGCAAATCAATGTTATTTCTAGGCACTACTGACATGCTTGTGTCGATCATTTAAATACTGTATACTCTTGTTGTGTATTTAATAATACGTTTTTTTTTTTTTTTTTTTTTTTAAAGTGAGTTTTTTTTGCCCAATTTTTACAGTTATCATTGTCACTCCAGACCCCTTTTTTTTTTTTTTTTTTTGAAGCACTGATGACTTTTCTCACTAAAATAACGTTGTTGAAGTAATGCAAATTACTTGATTAAATTCATAACTTCCATAACTAATTCATAATCTTAAAGAACTTCAATGAATATTCTAGTATGACTGAATGTTAAATCATAATCCCATTAAATATCATTGCTACAAGTTATTATAGCATAGCAACTTTAGGATTTGGAAGTCCTAACATAAGACATAACATCATTATTGGCTAATGGTCATATTCTGGGTTCGCCCAAGTTGGCTGGATGCCTACCAAATCTTTTTGCTCTGCTCCTTGTGGTTTTGGGTATCTACATGGGTGAGAACCATTCTTTTCTTTCCATCTGACACTACCACCAGCCAGGGTAGAATATAAGTTAGAGGTAATTTTGCTTACCAATGACTGAAACCTAGATGTATTTAAAAATCAAACAGTAGTACTAGGGTGTTGTACCGTGTTAGCCATTATGAATGTAGAGAAAAGCCAAGCAAAATGACACCTTTTATTGGCTAACTAGAAAGATTACAATATGCAAGCTTTCGAGGCAACTCAGGCCCCTTCTTCAGGCAAGATGTAATCATTACATCTTGCCTGAAGAAGGGGCCTGAGTTGCCTCGAAAGCTTGCATATTGTAATCTTTCTAGTTAGCCAATAAAAGGTGTCATTTTGCTTGGCTTTTCTCTAAAATCAAACAGTGTAATTTTCCAAAATATACCATTATACCATTACACCTGATCAATATCAACATATTACTTTCTGCTGTTGATGAGACTAAATGACAAATTAAACAGCTTACAGGCTCAATTTACTTAAAAAAAAAAGACAAAAAAGCAATATATTCAAAAAATATGTCAATATGTCAAAAAAATATGATTCATATAATTCAGTGGCAGTTGAAGTGTTTCAGACTGAGGACCCATTTGCTACAACTCAAAGACAGGTGACCTGCTATATGACCAAATAATGACTTCTTAGTGGAAGTCACATTACTAGTTCAATATTTATTTTAGTCAAGGTATTCTTATGAAAAAATCTAATGCTGCTAGATTTGCATTTCAAAGCCCCACATTCTCACCAATGTACCATAAAAGGTTCCTCCCTGTGTGGATAGCACTTTGAGTACTGAGAAAAGCGCTATATAAATGTAATGAATTATTATTATTATTATAAAAAAACCCAGGAATGAAGACAGCATAGCATCAGGAAGCCTGATAAAAGTGACGCAGCAGTAATGGTGCATGTCAACAACCACATGATATTCAAGGCTAGGAATGGCCAGAAGTGGGTTTTCCAGGCTGTATTTCTGTTTATTACTTCTAATGCTGTCTCCAGTCATGTCTTCTTCATGCTCCCTCCAGGCCACATCCCCGCCACCTCCATCTTGATGCACACCACCAAGTCTCTCTCTTAACTCAGCATTAACCTTCCCCTTATTCCGGGACACTCCATACATCCACTTGATCATTTTTGTTGTTATTTTCAGCTTTGCTTAATGTTAGGTCTTCATTGACAAAATCTCACTCCCACAGAACTTACTAGTCCTGAAAAGCTTTCATAAAAATGCTCCCGTTAAATGTCAAATATATTCCTTTAGAAGTTGAACTGCTCCCAGAATTTCTTCCATACACCTCGCATTGTTGCCGTCACTGCTGTGTCCACTCCTAATTCTATAGCCAGTGTGCCACCTAAATAACAGAATCTCTCTACTTTTCCCAAAACACCTTGATTGCTGACATCTAAATTTACATGTTCTACATTAACATTCTGTACCCTTCTAACACACTTTCTACAAATGGCACAGACTGTGACTTCAGACTACCACCAATATATCTTTTATGCACCCATAGTTGTTACAAACACCTCCACCACATACATCGGAAGGCCACACACCCAACCCCTGCACAATCTTGCCTCTACAACTCCAACATCACCTTGGTCTTTCCTGCAATTACATCAAGGCCTTTCTCTTCCTAACATGCTCTCTGTTTCACTATCTTCTTGTTCAGTTATGCTTCAATTTTTAGGATATATCAGTATGAAAAAATCTGTGTACAACAGATGATATGGCAATTCTTTATGGATTTCAGTGGTCATCACTGCCTCGCAATCATGAAAAGTAAATCAACTCAGAATGGATTCCAGGTGAACTCCCACCTCAAAACATTCAATATACTCCTCTGTTGCACTGAGCTGTCATAATGAATCTCTCATCACCTCTCACAATACCCAGTCAAATGCCTTCTCCAGATAAAAAAAATGCATCAGGTGAACAGAAAGAAGCTTCTTTATGCTTTTTCTGCATTTCCCTGCCAATAAAGATCACAAACCTTTGTTCCCTACCCAGACATGAAACTACTGTATTTTGATAACATTCAATGATTTCTGATTCCTTTCTCTAGCACTCTTTCATCCATCTTCACTGCTTGCTTTAAAACCATGGTTGCTCGATAGCACTCAAACTCTACGTAATGGATCACCATTTACGTTGTATAATTAAACAGGCATATTTCTGTTCTAATCCTCCTTTCTTCACACACACACACAATAATATTGCCTCGGTGGGTGTTTATGCAATCCCAGAACTTTCTGATATCTTCAAAATTTCAGACACCACTCCAGTTGGGCCCATCGCTTTATCGTCTTTTTTTCCAGCACTTTTTCCATCCTTCTATTTCAAAATCCTCCAGCACAGTCCTCCCGTTTCCTCACAACAAACAACATAATCCTATTCATTGTCCTCAATGGGATTCTTCTAGGTATCCTACATTTCATTAATATCAATCAGTGTCCCCTTCAGCATTTTTCAAGCCATTTACTGTACACCAACTACTTCCTTTCATCCTTTTGTCATCTGCTTTGCAAACACATTACTCTTTCCTTCCTCATTCTGCAGCTGACATGCAAACCCCAGTTTTTTGGATCTTGCATCTGCTTTCAGATTATTTCTTTGTTGATTGCTCCATTGCCTTTTGCCTTTGTTTTCTGCCACTCTTCAGAACACCTCAACTCTCCACTCAGTAGTCCTCTACCTCAGCATTTCAACAGATTTCCCTCAGTAATCTATTTTCCAAATGCAGACATATCTATTTTGACCCAGATATTCTTTCTTTATAACTTGCTGGTCATAGCTGATACCTCATCTGCTCATGTGATTAGTGTTTCAGCAAATCTACTTCTTACATCATCCTACCTTATCTTCCATACTAACAGCCTAAGTTTATACTTACTTTTTTTTCAGTCTGTGAAGTGGATGTTGAAACATTGGTCACTGACTAAATGTGAGACTTTTGTGGAATTCTTTTCAGATAATTCATACACGATGTAGTATGTCACAGACCTAAAGAACAAACCTAGCTGTGCCTCAATACAGTGAGCACAATACAATTTAACACCTTAAATAAACCTAAGTGTTTGTCATAGACTCATTACTCTGATAATGTTATTTTTGTAACTCTGTATAGCTATTACTATTGTAAAGCACGGAGTTACTTTCATGTTTGAAAATGTGCTATATAAATAAAATGTTTTTGCTGTTATTTTATTTGACAGGATTCATATGTCACAAACATATTTTACTCCTTCTTAAATATGGTGTTGCACACAACCATTTCTGTCACATAACCAAATTCTACAGTTCTGTCATCCTCCACCTTCCTAGCACCAAAGGTAAAGGCCCCATGGACTCCATTATAATGATCACGATTGGATCCACCATATTTATTCAAGTTGCCACCCAATTCAATTGCCTCCCACTGAGGCACTCCATATTTCATCACCACAATCAAAACTCAAACTCTTCATCACTTCTGACAACCTGCACGTTAGGTTGACAAGAAGAATATATTTATCAACTGTGTACCAATGATTATCTTAGCAACTACAACATGTTCACTCATCACTCTGATAGAAAAACGTGTGTTTTCTGCAATTCCCACTAACCACTGCAGTGCCTTTACCTTTCCAACTTCTCTCCTGTATGCTGCACACATCTACTTCTCCTCCTGTTCAGCACTTCCACCACACTGCCCAATATTTCCATCCCTCCAAGTCAGATCCTTATACTCTCTCCTTCAAAGCTTTTACTTAATACCTCTCCTTCATCTCCCTTGTCACCAAAACTGCCTCCCAGTTTTTACATCAGCCATGTTTAAGCACAGACTAGAAAAGAAAACAATACTTATTACAAAAAAATGGCAACACAATGTATATTTCCTCAACCCAAATTTCTATTGTGTGAATGTAACTTAGTTGTAAGCTAATTACAACTATTTTTTATAGCTTACACCATTAAAGGTTTCTAAACAATAAAAATACTATAATTTGTCTAGGCATTACATAAGGTTTGGAGCTTTTCAAAATGCAGAATGATATAATAATCAGATTTTGCTATGCTGTTTTAAAAATGTGTAAATACTTGTACAAATTACTCCTTATAATGACATCCAATTTTTACAACAAATTTGCAAAAAAGTATGTCTACCTTCTGACAAGTTACGATGGATATTAATGCTTTGTGATTAAGCTTTAATAGATTTGGTGTTTCTGTATTTTATAAAGAAGAAGAACAACAATATTAGAATTGCAATTACTGAATTGTCTCCAGTTTGTTGAATTAAACCTTACAAGCAAGAACATAATGTGTATGGCAACATCATGGCAGGTTCTTTCTTACAAGTAATTAGAAAAGTAGCTGAGGATCAGAGACAAGTTATGATGTAATTTGAGGTTTATAATGTGTATCTGTTAAATCTGATCACTGAAACCAGACTAAGACTTCAGAATACAGAAACCCCTTATAGAAACATAGTTAGTAGTAAATAAAACTGGTAGTTTGTTACTGTGATAAGTAAACTGTGATTAATCCAAATATTAGGATTTGTACAGGACTGGAAAAAACACAATAACTTAAAGTGGTTAAAACAAAGATGCATACTTGTTAAAATAATAAATAAGCTAATAAAACAAATTCCTAGACAATACAGAAAGTACAAAAACCATGACAACTACACAAATCACTGAATTAAAATGCTGTATTTTGGTGTTTAATACATGCCTACTTTCTTATTTAAGATGAAAGTTACAGAATACCTTTAAACAATTCTTGGATAATTACCAAAGAGAGATGATGTTATTAAAATTTATGGTTCGTTTAATAAACCATACACAGTTACCTGAGCCATATATCTTCTATAATCTTGTCTTAATTCTTGTTTCAGTTTTTGCTTTTTCTTTTCATATTCTTCACCAAGTGGCAAACTCAACCCATAACTCTCTTCTGCAAAATAAAGCATACATTTTGAAATTATATTTAAAACTAGACATTAAGCCTGTTACAATTAAGGGCGCTAGAACAGTAGTGTATAAACATTAGTAGGAACAGTCTATATTAAATGATCCTGTCTCTCTTTATTTTAGCTTGCTGTGGCGTCTATCCATCAAGTACTGTGCAGTTCCCCAGCAAGTATTTTAATCTGTGCTGGCGTGCAGCTGATTATTGTATGTGTGGCGTCTCCCCAGCAACGGATTTTATGTGCGCGGCCGCGAGTACCCAATCAGCACTCTCCCCAGCAATGATGTCCTTTATTAAAGAGTGCCCCGCACATGCGCACTTCACCAGAAGAGACACACACACATGGACGCACACAGGGATTTTCTTAAAGAGGATGATTATAATAACCAACAAAATTTATTTGTTTTACTTAAAACACTACTCTTTTTTCTAATTTCTGGAAGAAACTTAAAATAAGTGAAGGTGTCAACAGTACATCCAGCAGTAGTTTGTAGACAGGCAGTCCATGCAGAGAATCGCTCATGGCACTACGTGGATTCTAAAGGCGGAGTTCTTCCACCAGCTCAATACAAGGCCAGCGCTGTCACTGGTGAACTCCTTTCAGCCATTTATACGAAAACAGGTGCTTTATTTCACGCTGTCACTTTTTTCAATGCACCTACATGAAAGTGTATTTTTTGCAATTACAGGGTAGAAAAATATGATTCCTCCATTTAAGCAATGTGAGATTCAAGGAATCGTAAAAGAAGGACCTGAACTTAGGCAGACGACATGGTGCTTTATATCGTTGACTTATACTCACCACTTCAATACATGATAGATGCATTTATGGGGGATTGTATAAAATTTACGGGCTAAAGATTAATTTGAATAAAACATATTACTCCATGTTAATAGTCTTACTTATTAGCCTACTTAATAATTTGTTTTGTTTCAGTGTCTCAAAGCAGTTTACTACTTAGGAATCACAACTATTAAATGATTTAAATCCTATTCAAATGTAATTTGTGTTAGCTGGAAGAATCAAATATGCTTTCAGTATCTTATGTCTTCTAGCATACTCCAATGTACCCAATAAGCTCGGCAAACTAGATACAACTGTAATGTCATTCATTGGGAATACAAAGATGACACTATTTAAAAAAAAACAGTTACTCGATTAATTAACCCTTCAGAAATATAAACTACAGGGGCACAGTGGTGACTGTCAGTTGTACTATTAGGTTGCTAATAAATATACAATGAGAATAGTGAAAGAACTAACTTGCACCCGCCTTGTTAGTCATGGATAGGAAGAACAACGCACTAAATCCTCCCTGTTCATTTGTCTTGGCAGGCCACTTACCTAGAATTGCTGGCAATAAAACACAAACCTGGTGTTTCACCATCCAGTAAGAACAAAGTAACAATGCAGGACATACTTGAAGGCCGAGATGTTATTTTTTAGCATGGGAATAACCTTTATATTTATTGTTTCCTCTTGCTCTATAAGGTTACATACTTTGGGAATACTGCTTAAGTGCAACTGAAGTTAATCTATCTTCACTTCTACATTATTCTTGGGATTGAAATAATTCCTAAATCATGGACAGTCCCTCGGAGTAATACCTAATGTGACAGTAATAAATACCTCCACAGTGTTTTTTTTTTGTTTTTTTTTAAGTTTTCCCCAAGCGTAAACATTTTTTTTTTTTTTTTTTAAGGAAAAACTAAAAATACAAATTATGTTTAGCAGAAACACAAATACTAAAATGTGAACAAAAATTCACAGCTGTACTTATGTGGATTTAGTTCACATCTTTTATGTGATATGTTTTGAAAAGGCCACCATGTTGCAACTGGGACAGTAGAAGCATGTTTCTTTCTTGTAATATTGTTTCTGTTTTCACATGACAGGGTCTTATCTGTATAAACATCATACCCCTTGTGTTATTATAAACAGACAAAGCTTTGTGAATTCCACATATTCCCTGACACTAACATCGCCAGGATTGTGAACATGCCTGGTATGGGGCGTCTTTCAAATTCGCCGGTTTGATTACAGTCATTTTGCCTCTTTGCCACACCAACTTCCACTACAATGAACATTCATGTGACCAAATTCATCAGGCATATCAGGGTGGTTCAGTCATACGGTGCAGCATGCAAAAGTTTCACTATTCATGTCAACATCTGATGACCAATGCACACTGTGATCACTATCACTTGATTCAACTGATGGTTCTGTTTGTTCTAAAAATAGCTTTACAGCTTTTGTTTACATGTCATTGTGTATTTTGGTTGAAGGCACTTCCCAGACATGAATACTGGTGAGTTACCATAGTGTGTCAAAACCTATGAAAATACTCAAAATATTTCTGCAGTAGAAGTCCAGCTACCAAGACATTATGTACAAAGGGTGGCTTATTTTACTTAAAACTGGACAAACTAAATTCACTTTATAAAAAGTTGTTAAAACATTTAAATTTGGAAGACAGTTATTGTTATCTCCGATTCCCTTACAACCTATACGTCTTACGACCATTTGACTTATGACCGCAACTGCATCTCAAGGGCAAACAACAGTTTTCGTCATGCCAGCTCTGCATGCCGTGTCTCATTCATCTTGTTCTCAGTTTATTATATGGAGCAATTTTGACCACGTTCAGTTTAATTACATTTGATCTCAATGCAAAAATGATGGTGATCAAGCAGTATGAGGGAGGAAAGAAAGTGAATGCAATCAAATGCAACTTTTAAATTGTAATTGTAACCAGTGTTCACTGCATGCACTGTACGGCAGCGCTCTGGCTTTATATTTGGTTAACATCTGAAGCTTTTGTGTTGTGACCCACAATTTTCTGCTTCATGCAAACTACCAAGAAGGGGTAATGAAACCAAAATTAATCCCTTAATCAGCTAATGTTTATTATTAATAAGATGAAAACTTAAAAAAATAGGAGTATTCAAACTCTACTGGTACAATTCCTCCTTTCAGTTAAACACAATGAACACTGGGAGAGGCTCAAGCTGATGACATAACATAACACAGACAAAGAAAGTATTTGTGAAGCTGTTAAAGGTTCAGCACCCATGCAAGCAACAGTCATAATGAAACAAAATATTAAAATAAAAAAATAATTTACACACAAAAGATAGGAAATCTACAGAATGTGCCAAGAATGATGATTAAAAAAAAAAAAAGGTTATAAAACAAACAATATGAGACAAGGGACTTATTATATACCACTAGACATATAGTCATTTTTAAATACATATACCAGTCTATGTTACATCCGGTTCGACCTACGACAGGTCCATCAGAACCAAATGTGGTCGTAAGTCAAGGACTATCTGGTACTTCATAATACATTTTTTTTTGTTTCTGTGTTCTCTAGATGTGTAGGGAAATGGGTATCTGATCAGAGTAGGATCTAGCAGAATGTCTAACAGATTTTTGCTCAATGATAAAAACAAATTATACTGCCCAGAAAGGATGAACAAACCAAGAAGGTGAAGGAACTGAATGCTTTTCTAAGTACACCAAAATACTGATGCCTGACAAAGCACTAGCCCATATTAATGCTTCTGTTGAGATCAAAAGACTTCTCACTTGGATCCACAAATTTCAAACTCTCTACATACCAGGTCAGGTTAAAGAGCATGCACTCATACAGCACGTTGCCGCACCCACCACACGATTAAACAGCTCGGGATCCTGGTTGGCAACCCCCTAGGCAGACACGCAGACCAGTCCCACCCTCTGAAAATGACCCTCTATCTGCCACAGCCATGTGTTACGTGGGTGACCCCTTGGTCTGGTCCACCGACTATGGCCCCCAAGAATAAGGATCCTGTGAGCCAGATCACCCTCAGGGATTCACGCCACATGGCTTTAGTGCTGTAACTGACGCTCCCTCATAGTGCAGGTATTGTGCCTCATTCGGGACTCCGTGAGCAACTGCTCATTAGAAACAAAGTCAAACCAGTGGTACTTAAGGATTCTCTGAAGAGACACAGTACCAAAGGAGTTCAGTCTTCATCCATGTCTCACAACCATATAGCAAGACAGGAAGCACCACGACTCTAAAGACTTGGACCTTCGTCCTTTTGCACAGATATATTTAATATTGTTTGGTGTTCTTTAGCACTGGCCCCCAGTGGTGCCCATTGAAGCCAATTGAATCAGAACATTTGTGGTTTCAAATTTTCCATTAAAACATGAGATTTTTTTTTTCAAAAACAGGGTAAAGTAACAGATTAAAAAAATCTGATATTTGAGTATTCCTTTAAAGGAGAAATTTACAGTAGAGGGCAAAAAAATTCAGTTACTAAGATCTTGTACTGCAGTAAATTGATTTAAAGGAGGAATATAAATTCTTCCTTACAAAAATACTAAAATGTTGATTAAAAGCATTATGAATTAACACTGTAGACACAAACCATTGATTTATGAGACTGCACATTTTTACAAACTTTTTAACTGAACAAGTTTAAAAATTATACCAAAAATATTTCCAAAACATAAAACTTTTATTTACCTTTGACAGAATATGGACTCTGCTTCACCTGCCACTTGTTTGGAGGAATATTCTCTTTAGCTGCAGAACTGTGAGCAAAGTCAGCTTTTGTCTGAAATGTTGAATAAAAGAAAGATGTGTTACTTTGGCAGCACAAAAAAAAATTTAAAAAAATACAATCAATAAAAAAAAAAAAAAAACAATCAATTGCATAAGTTTACATAATTGCTAGTGAACATATCAGTTTTTCCTATCATACCTGAACACTGTATGACAAGAGAATTTTAAGAAGAACAGGAGGCTTTTTCAGGTGCAGTTTATTTCAGCATCCTTACTCTAATGTCCTCTGTCAACTCTTCCTCTGTTCTCTCACGATTTGTTGATGTGAAATATTAACTTAAACTAGCAAAGAATGGTGGAATTGACTTGGAGTGGACCAAGCCATTGCACACAGTAAATGAAAGTAATCTTCATGGTGGTGGATCAACAAATAGCATACTAATGCAGGTATACTGTTGCCACACCACTACCATAGCATTTGGTAAAAGTCATACAAATGAAATGGAAATATAAACATACAACATAAGGACCAGTCTATTCACAACCCACAACAGTGGATTGACCAAATAGAATGATTTCAGTTTTGGACTCATTTAACTGCAGGAAGTTAAGTGCCATCCAGTGTTTTATATCATCTAAACAGTTAAAAAGTTTTGCAACTGAATACATTTCACAAAATTGCAATGGGAAGTAAATGTGGGCATCATCAGCATAACAATGATATGGAATCTTATACTTGTTTAGTACAAAGGAGAACGGTAACGTATGTAAAGCAGTATATTCAAGGAAGAGAATATAGATATGAATACTGATCAGTTTGTTTGGTATGAATAAATATAGAAATATAAAATATTTTGTACAGAACTGATGTATGTAATCAGGTGAAAATATACATAGAGTGCAGCCAGAAATGTATTCCCCCCACTAAGGTAAACTGACAGAACACAATTTAAAATCTTAACCTGTGTTATTATACTATAACAATTTCCAGAACAATGAATATATAAGTTAACCTGCAATGATATTTTGTCTTTATAAACGTTATAATATTAATTTATGTCACTTCTGAAAAATACATTATTTCACCTAAATGGTAAGAATGAACTTACTCTAATTTCCATATAAGGAGGATCCTGCTCCAAAGAGGCTCTGTACTCGGCTACTTTAGCTCTTTGCTCTTCAAGAAAGTTTCCGAGATCATCACTCATCTCTGTATCTTTTATTCCTAAGGATAAAAATTATACAAGATTAACATATTTACGTAACTATGGTCTTAAAAATATGCAAGCATCTGACTGGATGTTAAGTAATTCCATACTAATGAACACTGGTAAAAACAACAGTGCAACGAAACTCCAAGGAAAGAACAGTGCATGTGAACCACCCTGAATAAAGAAATGAAGTGTGCACAAAGAAATACATTTAGGTTACTTAAGTGTCATAAAACAGAACAGAACAAAGACTGAAACATAAGTGACAGAGAAGCAAAGATTATTAGAAGACAGCAGGCATTGTGGTAGGTGCCATTTATAATTAAGTAACAGGTCCAAAAAGATAAAATGCAATTACTAATCTGCTGGAATTTTAGTTCACTCCTAATGTCCTTCTCTGTTACACATTCACCCCAATAGATAGACTTTCAATTGAGACAAAGCCCACTGCAGACAAGTTGATGTGCAGCTCTGTGGAAGTGTTTTAAGGCTCAGTAGAATAACCACTGGTTCTTCCTGAAATAAGTGTTAAATAAGGAGTTAGTACATGATAATTCTAGTAAATTCAAATATTTTGAAAGAAAGAACAGAAAATTTGAATAATATACTAATGTACCTTTAAACATTCTGAAGTGGCAAATCTAGAACACTTTCATTGGGAGAGTTATTACATAATAATATGCATTATGTGAAAATTGAGTTGTAGACAGCTTTTCTGGTTCTCACCTCAGGAACACAACAACATTAATTAAATCCTGCTATGAGAAAAGTGTAGAAGATTGAGGAATACCAAGTGGAGGAGGCTCAGAGTTTAATGTGTCAGTAAGAAGACTTCACATTGGTCGAGTATCACTTTTCTTTACTATTAAATTATTGAATGTTCAATGTAGAACTTGACATATGGTATATAGAAGTTCAAAGGGATCTTCCCAATTTGATATCATGGAACATTAAGGAAAGAATTAAACAACAATAAATTTTACTAATGAGCAGCCCTCACATTATATACCCCCAAACCTGCTCCTCAAAATAAGTGCTTGCACAGTGTCTCTCTCTCTCTCTAGGAAAATGCTAAGAAAAATGCAAAGTCTTACTGCAAAAGAGAACAGGAGTGTAGATAAATATTTGTGGATGATCAGAAATCCACCCAAAAGGTTAGCAAAAAGCCAACTATAATGTAACACAGACAGCGCATGAACTGCTAGACACATGCTAGAATTATTGTCCCTTTTGATCAAGGATTTATATTATTACTAATATATTTCCCCTTGGGATTAATAAAGTATCTATCTATCTAATAGTTACATTAGTTCAAATTACTATTTCTTAACCCAATTGTTCTAGCGTATACTCTTAGAAATTATTCTTTAATGGCACTAGCCCGTGGCGTTCCTAAGAACATCATTGCTTACCAAAGAACCACTTCATTCTAAGAAAGGTTCCAGATTTGTAGACAAAACAGAAATTAATGTATAGTAAGCTACCTTGCAGGATACTAACAGATCAAGCCTGAACCTGGCTTATGTTACTGTCCTTTTAAAAGCATAAACCCATTGGAATTTTACAAATATATTCTTCATTCATGATTTAAGAAACCTGTTATATATCTAAATAAAGGTACTTTCTTGAACTTTCATGTGGGTGGTCCTTTTGGATTAAAAATGGTTCCTCTGTGGCATCGCTCTAAAGGACCACTATGGCACCTTTATTTTTAAGCTCTGTGTTTGGCTTTTCACCTACAGTACGTGTTAAAAAGAAACTGATTAAAAATAATCTCATTTGTAACTCCAGTACTTGCATCTGGGCCTTTAGTAACAGTAACAACATAACTCAGAAATCTTATTTTACGCCATTGCATCTCGTCCTCACTTTGTATTATGTTATTGCCTGGATTTCATCCTTGGTTCGAGTGTCTTACTTTTATTTACTGTTTTACTTTACTATTGTTATTTTACACCCTGCTATTGAATACGTCAATTCTTTTTTTGTAGATTAATTATTTTACAAGAAGTAAACAAAATTTTTGGTCCTATGTTGATTGTGCATCTGTGAGCTCTTTATATTATTATGTGCCCTGCGCACTATATATTGATGTAGCTGATGGATTTCCCTCAGATCTATATAAAAAGTGATAAGATTTCAATACCTAGAGTTATTAGCTTTCCCCGCTTATGATTTTCAGCTAATCTTTCTTGATTCCTTTGTAGTTACCGATTCTGTTTAATTCTCTTTTTTTTTTTTTTTTCACCATTTTGTTTTTCTATTTTGATTATGGATTTGATTTTGTTTGCTTCAAGGTTTGTCTCTGCAGGCTGGCCATTTTTTTATTCTATTTTGGGTTTTACTAGGGCTACAAGATTTGATCAAGATTGTATTGCAATTAATTTTGGCACATAATGCGATTGTGATTTAAACTGTGATATGCAAGTAGTAAAACTTTCCATTTTACATTGCAACATCAAGGCTAAAAGCAAATTATGCCACAAATGACCACACTAAGCTCAAATTTGCCATTATCTCAACATTTCCAAATAACAATCAACTTAAATTACTGCCAAATACTTTCTACGATTTATTTTAATATGGAAAATACATAAATGAATTAGCTAATAAAAGTAAAAAAAAAAAAAAAAAAAGGCATGGACTACTATTTTCTTGCACATCATTACTACACTTAAAGTATACAGCACCATAAAAAAAAAAAAAAAATCTAGTAAATTAGACACAGAATTAAGAAACCCCTTTTAAGTCCAAAATTAAAGTTACATTTTGCTTGTATTAATAATAATAATAAATAATAATAAATGCACTCACACTCTACAGTAAACATATCATCAATGTCTGTACTAGTCCTATACATTATATACATTATATATATATATTATATATCACGTTGCAGTCTAATTTAAACATAAGGCATAGCATATACATTCACAAATGTTATAGAAGCCATTTAGTAAAAACAATACTGGAAGTTTTATGACACTTGAAGTACTAATGTAGATTATATTTTACCTAAACTTTCTCATTGAAAGGTAAAGCCTGTGGACAAAGCTCTGGAATTTGTTTTTGTTTTTTTATTCATTTCCACTGTCCAAGGCTTCTTTCAAGCCTACAGCAACAATTTCACTTGTATGCTCCGCTGGGATACATGATGTTTACAAGCAGCGACTTTTCAGTTCAGATTTGTCACTTATGTGGTGCACTGTTAAGCAGATGCAAGGCTCAGTGGTCCTGCTTGACCACTGGTCTGTGGTTGTTGAACAGCATTCTAGTTTTGCTCAGTCAGACTCAATGTCACCTTTGCATTTTCTGCACAGTTCTGGGATGTCAGTTTGGGAGAAGCAATTGCATAAACGCAACTTACATCTTCAGTTAAGTTGTTTAGTTAGTTTCTGAATCCTTTTTGCTGCCCGCATACAAGGGTAGCATGTCTTTTGCTAATATGTGACAGCGACTCTAATGTTATTTCTGTTTGATGTTTTCTTGAATGGTGTACCACTAACAAATGGACCAGTATATTTGCTTTGGCCACAGCAGTTTAACTAGCATTTGGATACCCTTTTTTTTTTTATATAAATGCATTCATTGTAGAATTCTGTGTGTTGTCTATGATGCCAATATAGTCTACTAGTGTTTCCAGTAATTTTACATGTCCACATTTTACACAATATCTCCAACTGATCAAGGTCTTTGTGGTCAAACCCAAAGTACTGCTAAACAGCAGATAGATTTTTTTCTGTATCGAGTCACCAACTTACCCCTCCTTTGTTGTACTCCTACGGGCAGAATAAACATATTACCTTATTCTGCCATCTCCTAAAGCACACACTCCATTAGGCTACTAGTCCAAAGCAAATGGCAATGTGACCAGTTAAACAGGCATTTGATTGGTCAGCATTACTATGTTTTCCACAAGTCCACATTCAGTAGACCGGAGGCAAAATCCCCTACACATACACGAAGCGACTGGAGGCACAATGTGAATACTAGTGGAAGAAAATCACAGCCTTTTGCGGTTTAGTAATTGCGTGGGTTCAAATCTCAATTTCAATTTTAATTTGATTAATTGTGCAGCACTAGTTTTTACCTTTTTTTGAAAGGTTTGTTTAATACATTTTTAAATATTTGGAAACTGTGTTCTCATCCAGGAATTTTCACAGTTTCTCTCTCACTTTTTGACTTTATAACTCTTAATTTCTGTATTGACCTGTGCAGGTCATAAAGCCTCACATTGGGAGTTAAGACATTCTTTGACTCCAGGTTTCAACTGGAAACTTGAGGCCTAGTTTTTGGAGTGAAGCCTCATTTTGAGATTCATGAGCCTTGTAGATCGTAACTCTCAGGAGGAATACCAAGTCATACCTCGGACAAGTCAAATCCAATAGCACAGAGATCTGGGGAATTGAGCAGAGAAGCTCAACCATGTATGAAGATATGATTATTATCACTGTACATTTCTAAACCAAACTATTCAATAAATACCTTAATAAAGGTCATGTCATTTTCAAACCTGCTTAATCCAAGGTTGCGGTCTGGAGCCTATTCCTGCAAGAACAGGGAGCAAAGCAGAAACAAACCCTGGACAGGGTGCCAGTCCATTTCAGGGTGAACACAAACACACAAGCCAATTTAGCATTGCCAATTCACCTACCCTGCAAGTCATTAGACAGTGGAAGGAAACCGGAACACCCAGACTAAGCAGTCACGGGAAGAACATGCAAACTCCCTTTAGTAAATGCTAAGGACAATTTCAAGAAGTTTACCATTGGTATGAGTAAGCGAGGAATTATTTTTTTCAAGTGGTAGTGTTCATCTGTAAAAATTAAAACCAGCTTCCCTTCACTATATCATATAAAATGTACATATTTAGAGGTTACATCTGTACACAGCTTAAATGATGTACTGAAACATAATTTGATTCCCCTTTTTGACAACATTTAAGAGGATCTTACCAAACAGATCAAGGTACAAGTCTCACTGGCGAGATTAATTAATACCATCTTTCAAAGACTATCAAAGAATTACAGTCATGTGAAAAAGTTTGGGAACCCCTCTCAGCCTGCATAATAATTTACTTTCAAAAACCTGCAGACACTGCGGCCCTCCAGGACTGAATTTGCCCACCCCTGAACTATACCATTCTCAGCTGGTACAGAAATAGAATCCCTTTTTACAGGACGCTAATATTTTCACATAGCTCTTTGCTTGTGCTGCATTTAAATTAAAAGGGAAGGGTACAGATTATGAGAAACATAATTCACCAACAAGAGAGAAAAAACATAACATGAACTTTAGGTTTTATACTGAGGAATAAACATAATTCATTGGATGCGGACACTGTTCTAATATAAAACATATAATCTGTATTTATTCTAACCAAAAAGCAATTTAAAACGCCTCAGCAACAACACCAAAAACTGAACGCTATACTAAAATGAAGAGATTAATGGGGCATCCCTAATATTTGCAGTTAATAGCAACAAACAGCAAGGATAAAAAGAGCATTTTACTACATATTCAACTTATACTCATGATAACACCAAATGTTTATAATGCTGCATACCGCAGCCACAGACTTCAAGAATGTAAGTGGAAGTGGGGGGTACAAGATGTCCATTAAAGCCAAATTTTCACAATAAGGGATAGCAGTGTATGTTGATAATACAATGCTAGCTGTGCTTTTACATCAGCAATGAATACAGCAAGTCACTGTTCACTCAAAACTATAAAAGACTGATGATATCTTAATGCTTATTGTCAAAATGAAATCTGCTGCTAACTACTCATAAAACAAAACCATAAATTCAAATCATTGAAAGTGACATTTATTTTTAACTGAATTGCAACTAACCTTAAAAGAGTTCTTGACAAAGTACTGGGTCTGAGATTATTTTAATATCTTGAAATCAAGCATGAGAAAAACAAGTATGAAGGTCACACATAATTCTTTGGTAACCAGCATAAGAAATAATTGTAAGACTATAAAAATCTCCTTATTGATTACATGCAGGGGAAGCTAAATAAAATGTGCAAATATTACAGTGACAAGGCTGGGAAATAAACACAGTTACCCTGAACTGTGAAAGAAAAAAGTGCCTTAAATGAATGGGGGAGTCTCTTATTTTGCAAGACTTTTTGTGGCATAAAAAGGCTCTTTCCTTAAGGAAAAGGACTGAAAAAGATGGAGAATGGAAGCTGTGCATAACTCACCAATGTTCCAAAAGAACAATACATTGAGTGGCTGGACTGTTATTCACCTCTAATTGTTAGCCAACATTTGATCAGTTTCCTTTCAAGTTCGAGTTACTCAAGTGTAACATAGTACAATAACATTCTTAAACTTGCATGTCTCCTCAGAACAGGAACACTAATTTATCACCAACAACACAGACACACACAGAGACACACACAAAAAAGTATACATAGAGTACAACATACCAGCTATTTGCCCAGTGATCACAAGGACATAAGCAGCTCAGTTTCACTGTACTGCAAGAGTTATTTGTTCAAAGAAGGAGAGGGATATGTACTAGTGCAAAAGTAAAAGCGAGGCAAAAAGGTTTTAGACCTGGTCTGCCATTCACTATAATGAGAGCAGTGTTCACTCATTGTCAAATAAGAGGGAACTGTCTGCTCTTATAGCAGGTTATTGAGCATAAAAGTACAATGGTGTGTTGTGTCTTACAAACAACTGGCTTAAACCTGACATACCGGACACTGTTAATGATGGACATATTTCATCTTATTTCAGAAGACAAAGACCCAGTACAAAGTGGAAAAAAAAAGACAGGAAGGGGACTGAATCTATGCAAATAACGAATGGTATAAAAGGAAGCATATTATAGTTAAAACTACAGTTTATAAGTTAGACATTGACATTATGGTGCTAGGAATTTGTTCATGTTATTTGCCCAGGGATATAAGTTACATCGTCATTATTAATGTTTGTATTCCTCCCTCTGTAAATGGAGACTCAGCAATGGAAAGGACTTACTCTCCGGAACTGCAACTATGAAATGAAGGGACTCCAACCATGGGACTTTAAGGAACTATGGCAAATCCATCACTTTGTGTCATGTTCCACTCAAGGAAATCAACTACTGGCACCTTTGGGCAGATCTGACCACAACTTGATTCATCTTATTCCCAGCTGGCGACCAACTTTGTAGTATCTTCTGTCACCTGTTTAGTCTGTCCCTAAGGCTCCAAAAAGTACTGCTAATGTGGAATCATCCTCTATTGTTCCTGTTCAAAAGAAGGCAGGCACCTCTTCACCTATTGACTACATACCAGTTGCCCTTACATCTCACATCATGAAGACCTTTGAGAAAGTGGTCCTGGACTATAGGAGTGCTCTACTTGTAGACCACATGGGCTCACTGTACTTTGCCTATTGTACAAAGAATAGAGGATGCAATTATCTATCTGCTTTATAATACTGTACAAAACAGGCAACACTGTGAGGGTTATGTTGTTCCAATTTCTCCACTGCCTTCCATACCATCCAACCATCCCTGTTAAGGGGTAAACTCAGAGATGTGCAGGAGGGTGATCCTATGGTGCCCTGGATAATGAAATGTTGGGCAGACTGCAGCTTGTGAGACTCAAGTACGGTTTCTGATATGGCTGTGTGGAACACTGGAGCTTCACAGTAACAGTCCTGTCTCCTTTTCTCTTTACTCTGTATACCTCGAACTTCAATACAACACCAGGTCATATCACTTATGGAAACTTTCAAATGATTCTACAATTATGGGGTGTATTGATAAGGGGGACAAGACAGAATACAGGAGTCAGGTGGAGAACTTTGTTTCTTGGTGCAGAAAGAATTATCCAAAACTAAACATCAGCAAAACCAAAGAACTAATTATTATCTTTTGCTGCTCCAAAGAGCCTTTACGTCCAGTCTCTATATTCAGGCCTCTGTGTTTGAGAAGTGGAAGTAGAGGTGGTGCAGTCCTACAAGTACTTTGGGGTCCACATCAATGGTTGGTTGGGCTGGTCTCATAATACAGAGGAACTACATAAGAAAAATGAGCTTCCTCTGTGTTTTCTTAGGAGACTGGGCAGCATGCCAATTGTCCTACACTGTTATCCAGAAGAAACTAGTGACTGTCGAATAACAGTTTTTATCATCAGATACATTTTTTCTGAAACTATCCTGGTAATAAAAGATATTAATATAACATTAAATCTGCTTTCCTATTGCAGATTTAGAAGACAAAGACAAAGAAGAACTCTAAGCACCTAATAAATGGCAAGCTAATGTCCCACTTTCTCAAGTTTAATTGTTGTATAATAAGTCAATGTCTCAATTTTACAGGTGTAAAATTTGTAAACAAAAACTCTCAAGCCACACTCCATAGACTTAACTCTCCTTCACTCACAAACATTTGAGTAAGACAGAGATGTCATGCTAAAATTTCAAAGCAGGCCAAGCATTAAACACAAAAACTTTGGAAACTACATAAAACCTCTAAGTGAAATAATAATGTCCTCTGTTGGGTTATATGTTTTTCTAGTCTATTTTTTCTATATTGCCCGTGTATGTCAATGAATGCCTGGTTTAAATTCTTTTCAATATGTCTAATGACTGGAAACCACCATCAGAAGAGAAAGGCAAAGAAAATAAAGTGGGAGCCTTATCAAAATATCTCAATTATGGGAATTGATACAGGCAAAGTCGATAATTAACCGATTAACAACAATTGCTAGTAGTGTGGGGAAAAGGGATGAATCAATCTCTCATCCAAGTATTAATTGAAATAATCAGATGAGCCATTTATTTGAAAATAACTATTTCTGTAAATTTCAAGCAGCATTACCTGAATTCAGTAACTGTTTCTCCTCTCCTATTCCTCTCCATGTTGTTTGTTTGTTCTGTAAACACCAATCAGATCATATGAACAGGAGGCACAGTCAGGGATCAATCCAATCCCCCGTCTTGACTCTCCGCCAAACTCAGTCCTATCAGGAAGCCAGGAATTTACACAGCAAGAATAAGGCGCTTTTTTTTTTTTTAAATATCACTAAATATGTAATATTTCCATGACTTTCAAGAAGCAGATGAAATAAAATCACTCCCTTCTATTTTACCAAAAAATAAAACACACACACAGGGCAGGAAAGCTATCTTTTATAATTCTGTCTACAAAGTGAATTTCAGATATCTTAAATGCAATTCATCTTTTAAGATATATTTTATTTATCAATCCATCTTATAAACCTGTAGTGAAGTGGGAGCCTTTTGCAGCAAACATCAGGTGCAAGGCAAGAACAACCATTGCCTGGACAGGACACCAGTCTATCACAGGTTATATAGTATTCAAGATGTCTCAAAATGTGCTCTTCTATTTTTTAAAATATCTGCAATATATTCTTGGATATCTCTAAAGTATTTTAAGATATTGTTCAATATAATCTTTAGATATTTCAAACTGACCTATATGCAGGTAACTGAAATTGATTTAAATATTTCAACATCATTACCATGTAATATGTATCTTAAAATAGATAGGAAGTAAGTAATTTTGAAACACCTTGAAAGGCATTTGAGATATTCATAATTATGTTTTAAATACCTCAAAATTGTTTCAAATATATTAAAATTTCCTCCTGTCATTTTATGTTATCTTAAAATGTTTTAGATACATTGAAGTCAAATTTAAAAACACCTTGAAATATGATTTAAAAAGGTCTAAAAATAATACATTTTTAGATATTTTAAAATTCGAGATATTTCAAACTTGAGTGAATGTGAAGATATCTAAAATCATGTTAAGGTATATTATTTCAAGCTTTCTCATTGTAATTAAGAAATCATTTTAAAACGTCTTAAAATGACAAGATGTAATATTGAAAACAAAAAACGAATTACATGAAGTGACATTGACACATCTCAAAACACCCATCAAGATTATCCACGAAATCCCAAAGTGCATTGGGGATACCTGAAAATCAATTTAAGATTTCAGGAAATACACGTTATCAGCTCTTTAATTTCAAGCTAGCTTAAAATGCATCTCCGAGGTTTCCCTAAATGTTCATTTTTTTGCCATAGTAAATTGCAAAGAGTTATATTTATGTAAAACAACATCTTGTGTGCTACCAAAAAACTCAATCTGAAAAAAGTCATATCCAGAAATGTATAGAACACATAATGCCTCACTGCAACTATGACTGCCAAGTCAGAGGTTTTCTTTTTACATTTATTGTCATACTGGTGTGCGAGTGTGTACTGATCTATTTATGGATTTATTTAAAGAGCTCCTGTAAACAACCAAATTTCCCCTTGCGGACAAATAAAGTTCTATCTATTTCATCTAAAACATAGAATAGAAAAATGTGAGCTGCAGTTTCCTCTTTTTGGATTGTCTGGGTGATCTGCAAAAGGCAAACACATCCTAACTAATAACTCTTTCAATCAAAAATGTTGTTAGCATAACTTAAAAAAAATAAAAAATAAAAAACACACCACTTCAATACCATTCAGTAAAGGAAAAAACAAAACAAACTGCACTCAAGTAATAATAAATAAAACACAGCTACCTTTACTTTTAACGGTGGTTTAACCTGTCACGAACAAGCAGGGGCTGAAGGCACAGAAAAAGGCTTCATCACCAGAATCAGAGTCCCTGGTTCACTGTAGTGAAGGCAGAAAATACATACATTGTGGTCTGCACTGAACTGCACAGGCTCTCCTAGCCATTTCTATGTTACGTACCTCTAAAATGTCAGAGAACTGGAATGGCAAGCAGATAGCAGGAGCATCACATGTTAAGCAACAACCAGAAAGCCGCAGTGTGTTTTATAACTTTTTTTAAAACAAGGAATTTAATAAAAGTGCATACAATTAACAATGTCCAAAACATTTTCTCTCTCTCATTCATGGTATACACAGAGATTTAAACTCATAGCGCTTGATATCTTCAAATAGTCTTTCAGTCTTCATTGCCATGCTGCCTTTTCTTCTGTACTCCTTTAACCTTATGTTTAAATAATGATTTTTTCATCTAGCTTCAAAGAAAACACATTCCTTAAAGAAATCTTCAGGCAGATACAGTCAAAAGATATGACAGCATTTGTCCTAGAAGTGTTGCCATCTTATACAGTATGTAATTCGGATGTATGGGAATATTTTTAGCAAATGCACTTCCTTCTTTAAAGAGAAAAAAAAAAAATCCTTGTCACTATACAAAATAAGAAAACCTCCTTTAAGGTTTCAACGCTCGGGAAACATGAGGAATTTCTAATTATAAACACATTTCACAGAAATATTGTAAAATAGTGCATAACAGTTCAGTTCTTTTAAAATATACAGAAAACACTCCATTCTAAATATTTAGTGAAAGTTATGAATTGGCCAAGTGGAAACTTAAACAATTATGAGCTGTCAAAGAAAACCAAAAACTACATAAACATCCCACATACCTTTTCCCAATACTGCATAGAACTACAGTAAATTGTTTCGAAAACTTACAGTGGGGCAAAAAAGTATTTAGTCAGCCACCAATTGTGCAAGTTCTCCCACTTAAAAAGATGAGAGAGGCCTGTAATTTTCATCATAGGTATACCTCAACTATGAGAGACAAAATGAGAAAAAAAATCCAGAAAATCACATTGCAAATAAATTCTTCAAAAGTTAGACAAAATTATGGTGGAAAAAAAGTATTTGGTCAATAACAAAAGTTCATCTCAATACTTTGTTATATACCCTTTGTTGGCAATGACAGAGGTCAAACGTTTTCTGTAAGTCTTCACAAGGTTTTCACACACTGTCGCTGGTATTTTGGCCCATTCCTCCATGCAGATCTCCTCTAGAGCAGTGATGTTTTGGGGCTGTCGCTGGGCAACACGGACTTTCAACTCCCTCCAAAGATTTTCTATGGGGTTGAGGTCTGGAGACTGGCTAGGCCACTCCAGGACCTTGAAATGCTTCTTACGAAGCCACTCCTTCGTGACCCGGGTGGTGTGTTTGGGATCATTGTCATGCTGAAAGACCCAGCCACGTTTCATCTTCAATGCCCTTGCTGATGGAAGGAGGTTTTCACTCAAAATCTGATGATACATGGCCCCATTCATTCTTTCCTTTACACGGATCAGTCGTCCTGGTCCCTTTGCAGAAAAACAGCCCCAAAGCATGATGTTTCCATCCCCATGCTTTACAGTAGGTATGGTGTTCTTTGGATGCAACTCAGCATTCTTTCTCCTCCAAACACGACGAGTAGAGTTTTTTTCATCTGACCATATGACATTCTCCCAATCCTCTTCTGGATCATCCAAATGCTCTCTAGCAAACTTCAGATGGGCCTGCACATGTACTGGCTTAAGCAGGGGGACGCGTCTGGCACTGCAGGATTGGAGTCCCTGGCGGCATAGTGTGTTACTGATGGTAGCCTTTGTTACTTTGGCCCCAGCTCTCTGCAGGTCATTCACTGGGTACCCCCGTGTGGTTCTGGGATTTTTGCTCACCGTTCTTGTGATCATTTTGACCCCACGGGGTGAGATCTTGTGTGGAACCTCAGATCGAGGGAGATTATCAGTGGCCTTGTATGTCTTCCATTTTCTAATAATTGCTCCCACAGTTGATTTCTGCACACCAAGCTGCTTACCTATTGCAAATGCAGTCTTCCCAGCCTGGTGCAGGTCTACAATTTTGTTTCTGGTGTCCTTTGACAGCTCTTTGGTCTTGGCCATAGTGGAGTTTGGAGTGTGACTGTTTGAGGTTGTGGACAGGTGTCTTTTATATTGATAACGAGTTCAAACAGGTGCTATTAATACAGGTAACGAGTGGAGGACAGAGGAGCCTCTTACAGAAGAAGTTACAGGTCTGTGAGAGCCAGAAATCTTGCTTGTTTGTAGGTGACCAAATACTTATTTTCCACCATAATTTGCAAATAAATTCTTTAAAAATCAGACAATGTGATTTTCTAGATTTTTTTTTCTCATTTTGTCTCTCATAGTTGAGGTATACCTATGATTAAAATTACAGGCCTCTCTCATCTTTTTAAGTGGGAGAACTTGCACAGTTGGTGGCTGGCTAAATACTTTTTTGCCCCATTGTAAACACAAAGATTGATTATGCAAGTAGATAACAGTAATGACATTGAGACCAAGATGCAGCTACTAAGATCCAAATATAACATGATTCACAATAGAATGTTACCTTGATGTTATACTATGATTTTTAAAAGAAATAAGCCGGTCAGGAGGATGGAGATTAAGAGGTGACATGAAGAGTTACAATTGTTGTTATTTGAATAACTGAAAAGGTACATTAGTTATTAATATTGGTACAGTGGTTAACAGTGCAGCCTCACATACCCAGGCATTGCTTGTGTTGAGCTCACACATTATTCCCTTGTCTGCAGGGGTCTTACCCCATGTCACTGATGATGTGCTTTTGCCAAGTTTATCTGCAACCCCAAAATGGCCCCGTGACTGTGAGTGTGTGCTTGTGAGTGGGCACTGGAAAGCACTGTTCAGGGCTGTTTGCCGACATGTGCTCAGTGCTACCAGGACAAGCTCCATCTCTGAATAACATGGTTTTAAGGAAGTTATATTAAGGAGTATCTTTCTTTGAACATTCATGCATAAAATGGCATAGCTCAACAAGTTTCAAAATCACAGAAAACTGAAACTGAAGAAAAAGTAATATACAAATATATACTGGACCTACTTAAAAATAAATTAAACAATTAGCAAAATATTGCTAATTAAAATGGTCACATAGCAATACTTGTTATACCCGATTCTACATCAATAGTTGATCTTTATAACAATTTAATATTCACTGTACCTTCACTGTTCACTTGGTTTTTACAGAAAACACAAATATACCACTTTATTGTTAAAGGATAGCTTGTGCACAGTACAGCGCCAACGTCTTAGGCCACCCAAGAACATGATTTATATAGCTATTAAGTGTTTATTAGAGTAAAGACAAATAAATATTGATATAATAAAAAGTAACAAAAAGTCATCAAAGCAAGTCAGTATCTCTTAGAATACCACACTTAAGTAATTTACTTTGGTACACTACTCCGATTTTTTCAGCCAGTTCTACTGTACATTTTTCCATGCCAGAAAACAAGGTTTTTTTTTTTTGTTTTTTTTTTTTAACTGTAGCAGGTTTTTATTCTTTTCCCTGTCCCATATAGCTTCAGCTATGTTGAGGTTGGCGTTTTGAGGAAGCCAATCTAAAGTATTATCGTTAGTAATCCACCTGCAGACCTCCACGGCAAACTGGCCTCAATTGTATATGTTCAAGGTTATTATGATGCTGAAAGAGTTTTTCCAATAAGTACTTTTTCCAAGGGTACAATTTGATGAATTAAAGTACCGGTACTTTGATATTTATTACCAGTCATTTCATACATTTTGACGAGATCCCCTATATTGTCAGCCCAAATTACCCCTGAGCAGACACTGGGCTTAACAGACCGTAATCAACAAATGTCCCACTGACACATCTGATATACTGCTGTTGTTGTAAAGGTCAAATTTCTATCTTGGACTCATCACTCCAGAAGACTTTCTTTTCTGCCATTGGGTGTCACACTATGCTTTATGGATTCTTTTTCCTGTAAGGATGATTTCTTAGATATAACACATATTACAAGAACATTTTGTGTATAATTTCTGTGCACAATGCATGTATTCTGGTGCCAAATGCAAAGCTAACATTGTGTGTATATTATATATATATATATATATATATATACACATACATACACACACACACACACACACACACATCACTTTTTCCACATTTTGTTATGTTACAGCCTTATTCCAAAATGGATTAAGTTCATTTTTTTCCTCAGAATTCTACACACAACACCCCATAATGACAACGTGAAAAAAGTTTGAGGTTTTTGCAAATTTATTAAAAATTAAAAAAACTGAGAAATCACATGTACATAAGTATTCACAGCCTTTGCTCAATACTTTTTGCCGATGCACCTTTGGCAGCAATTACAGCCTCAAGTCTTTTTGAATATGATGCCACAAGCTTGGCACACCTATCCTTGGCCAGTTTCGCCCATTCCTCTTTGCAGCACCTCTCAAGCTCCATCAGGTTGGATGGGAAGGGTCGGTGCACAGCCATTTTAAGATCTCTCCAGAGATGTTCAATCAGATTCAAGTCTGGGCTCTGGCTGGGCCACTCAAGGACATTCACACAGAGTTGTCCTGAAGCCACTCCTTTGATATCTTGGCTGTGTGCTTAGGGTCGTTGTCCTGCTGAAAGATGAACCGTCGCCCCAGTCTGAGGTCAAGAGCGCTCTGGAGCAGGTGTTCATCCAGGATGTCTCTGTACATTGCTGCAGTCATCTTTCCCTTTATCCTGACTAGTCTCCCAGTTCCTGCCGCTGAAAAGCATCCCCACAGCATGATGCTGCCACCACCATGCTTCACTGTAGGGATGGTGCCAGGTTTTCCCCAAATGTGACGCCTGGCATTCACACCAAAGAGTTCAATCTTTGCCTCATCAGACCAGAGAATTTTCTTTCTCATGGTCTGAGAGTCCTTCAGGTGCCTTTTGGCAAACTCCAGGCGGACTGCCATGTGCCTTTTACTAAGAAGTGGCTTCCGTCTGGCCACTCTACCATATAGGCCTGATTGGTGGATTGCTACAGAGATGGTTGCCTTCTGGAAGGTTCTCCTCTCTCCACAGAGGACCTCTGGAGCTTTGACAGAGTGACCATCGGGTTCTTGGTCACTTCCCTGACTAAGGCCCTTCTCCCCCGATCGCTCAGTTTAGATGGCCGGCCAGCTCTTGGAAGAGTCCAGGGGCCTCATGTATACCGCCGTGCATAGAACTCACACTATAACATGGCGTAAGCACAAAAGCGGGAATGTGCATACGCACAGAAAAATCCAGATGCAGGAATCTGTGCGTACGCAAACTTTCACGTTTTTCCACTACATAAATCCCAATCAGCGTGAAAAGTAACGCACGTGCACGCGTCTTCTGTCCCGCCCCAACTCCTCCCAGAATTATGCCTCTTTGAATATGCAAATCGATATAAATAGCCTTCTGTGAAAAGACAATGGGAAAAGCATGGGGGAAAATGTAAGAATTTCAGCAAATTCCAAGTGGAGGCAAAGGAAAAACGTACTATTTGTTGGTTTAAACAGTGGTATAACCAAGAAAAGAAAGTTGATCGAGTGACATAGTGTCGGAGAAACTCGAAAGCTCAAGTTCACAAAGTCGCACAGTGCCCGAAATAAAAAAAGAAGTTGTCACAGATCAAAGTAGGCGTGAAAAGGCGACTCATAGCGGACTGTCTGAGTGTCATATGAAAGCTTATTAGGGTACATAGAAAAAAAAAATTGGCACACAGTGGGGAAAAAAGCACATAATGTCAGCTTTAATCTCGAAATTCCCACTTTAATCACGTAGTTTATTTTGCCATTAAAGTAGAACATCATAAACTTCATCTTAAAATCGTTTAATTTACTACTTTCTCAAATCCCATTGTAACTAAGTAGCACGTTAAATGCTTTGTTCTGTATTTGATCTTCTATGTGCTCTATGTGTGTGAATCACTACGTGCTTCCGTTCTTTCTCTTTCTCCGACAGGACACAGAATCCATTACATTTGTGATATTACAGCTCTCTGAATAATTAAAATACTGAGATGTATACGTGATATCTTTTTCATGATGATAGGAATGAAAGCATGTTATTAAACATGGGAACACGGTGGCGCAGTGCTTGTTCATATCTCACGCAAGAGGCTTGCTGCGCCATGCGTGACCTTCGATGAAATAATTTATTGCAGCAGTACTGTCTCTTTCAAACGTACTAACCTCCAATTCCGGTCCTTACTTTTCTTTCTCCAAATACCCAATCGCCACACAATCAGCTCTGTAATAGACGTTAAGCCATCTGTAAGCTTAGAACGCTGATTCTTCAAAACGTTTAAGGAACACTGAAATATCTTTGTAGTACATGTTTAATTATTCTATCCGTCTATCCTTCCAGTGTCGCGTCAGCACCAGCAAGAATACAACGCAATGCAGGAACAATCCCTGAACTAGCTAGCGCTGCGGCACCGTGTCCTCACATGTTTAATTATTAACAATACAGATTATTTAAATGAAGTTAAAATTTTATCTGTATAATATAATCAACATATTTTGCTGCATTTCACCTTAAAAATGATATCGTCTTCATATGTAAATACGTGCTTTATAAAGTGGCGCAGGTTGTGCAATATTATAACTGTAGTGCAAGTTTAGAGTGAGGTAATTGTACTTATAAGTCCAAACAGTTCTACAAGGAGCACTTGATAGACTGATTGAGTGTGTTTATAGTTCTTGGGATGAAACGTTTTCTAAACCGCGAAGTCCGTACAGGAAAGTCTCTGAAACGTTTTGCTGTGGCTCAGGCAGCGTGTGCTTCATGCTGTATACCGATAATTCTCTTTCCGATCAGCTGCTGCTGTGATTTCCCACTCAGATACAGTGATATAAATACTCCAAATGGTGCAGTGAGAGTAATATGGAAAAAGATGATCTGCTGTGGCAACCCTTAACGGGAGCAGCTGAAAGAAGAAGAAGATGCAGTGAGCGTAACAACGCTAAAGCAGTTATGGTATTTAGAATACTATGGCTATTCCCTGGACCATTATATCGCTACAGGTTAATTACAATCAGATGCATTACACTAATAAACAATATGCAGTTAGTTTCAGTGTATTTATAAAGCCGCATCAGGAATGTGGGTCTAAGAAAGAAAGGGTGACCACACAGGAACAGTAGCACTGCTTTGACGCTGGGTGCCGCCAGTCTGCAAAACCGAGTGGAGAAATTGCGTACGCCAAGGTATGAGGTACCGTGGAAATGTGCGTGGCTTTATGCCAAGTTTAGGTTTTATACATCGCGATTTGAGCATGGAAACGTTCGTATGCAACATTTCTGTGCGTACGCACCGTTTATACATGAGGCCCCTGGTGGTTTCGAACTTCTTCCACTTACGGATGATGAAAGCCGCTGTGCTCATTGGGACCTTCAAAAGCAGCAGAAATTTTTCTGTAACCTTCCCCAGATTTGTGACTCGAGACAATCCTGTCTCTGAGGTCTACAGACAATTCCTTTGACTTCATGCTTGGTTTGTGCTCTGACATGAACTGTCAACTGTGGGACCTTATATAGACAGGTGTGTGCCTTTTCAAATCATGTCCAATCAACTGAATTTACCACAGGTGGACTCCAATGAAGCTCAATCAGGGGAAACAGGATGCACCTGAGCTCAATTTTGAGCTTCATGGCAAAGGCTGTGAATACTTACGTACATGTGCTTTCTCAATTTTTTTTATTTTTAATAAATTTGCAAAAATCTCAAGTAAACTTTTTTCACGTTGTCATTATGGAGTGTTGTGTGTAGAATTCTGAGGAAAAAAATTAATTTAATCAATTTTGGAATAAGGCTATAACATAACAAAATGTGGAAAAAGTGATGCGCTGTGAATACTTTCCGGATGCACTGTATATAATTAGTAAGAAAGGCGCTATATTGTGCCCGACCTGACACAGACTTGACACGGGAGGCATGTGTAAAAGCTAGAAAACTTATTTTCTTCAGCTGGAGGGCATGTCTTCCCCGTGAACCCCCCAGCCACAACACAGTCCCAAGTACAGCACTTAGCACCACCAAAACACTCTTTTCTTTCCCCACCACTCCTCCACAGCTTTGTCCTCCTTCCACCCGACTCTGGCAGCTGAGTGGTGGTTGCTGGCTCCCTTTTATCAGGCACCCGGAAGTGCTCCAGGTGGTTGATTAGCAACATCCGGCTGCACTTCCGGGTAAGGTGAAACCAGTGCCAAAATGGGCCAGCCGCTCCTGTTGCAGCACCTGTGGAACCCCACAGAGCTGTACAGAACTCCAATCCCCATGAAGCCCTGGGGGAGTCCTAGGCATTGCTGCAACCCAGGGAGGCTGCCATCTAGGGTCCAGGGGCAGATACTGGGCTTCCCACCCTTGTCCCCCTGGCAGATGTGGTGAGGGGGCATCCCGGCCAGGCATGGGCCACGGCCAACCGTCACAGGGCCCTTCCCTCAGATGAGCCTTGTAGGGATCAGCAGCACGTCCCGCGAGGGCTGGTCTTCTCCAGGTTGGGGAGTCGGTGTCCTCCAGTCTGCGGCTCTGCCCTATGGAAATATAAGCAACAGGTCTTGGGGTGTTGCCCCTACGTCCATGCCAATCAGACGTCCTCTCTGGACAACACCGCCAGATGTGACCACAGCAGCCGTAGTTATAGCAACGCTGCTCCCCTCCAAATCGACCCCTGCAGGATCGGAAGCAGGAAGGGAAGTTCTGCTCCCTCGTCGCTCATCTGAGGGCTTGCGGCATCTCCGCCCCTTCGCAGTGCAGTGTATAATATACACAGTCATATGAAAAAGTTTGGGAACCCCTCTTAGTTCTTTGGATTTCTGTTTATCACTGGCTGAGCTTTCAAAGTAGCAACTTCCTTTTAATATATGACATGCCTTATGGAAACAGTAGTATTTCAGCAGTGACATCAAGTTTATTGGATTAACAGAAAATACGCATCATAACAAAATTAGACAGGTGCATAAATTTGGGCACCCCAATGGGGATATTACATCAATGCTTAGTTGAGCCTCCTTTTGCAAATATAACAGCCTCTAGACGCCTACCATAGCCTTTGATGAGTGTCTGGATTCTGGATGGAGGTATTTTTGACCTTCTTCCATACAAAATCTCTCCGGTACAGTTCAATCTGATGGCTGCCGAGCATGGACAGCCTGCTTCAAATCATCCCATAGATTTTCGATGATATTCAAGTCAGGAGGCTGTGACGGCCATTCCAGAACATTGTACTTCTCCCTCTGCATGAATGCCTTTGTAGATTTCAAACTGTGTTTTGGGTCATTGTCTTGTTGGAATATCCAACAACTGCGTACCTTAAACTTTGTGACTGATGCTTGAATATTATCCTGAAGAATTTGTTGATACTGGGATGAATTCATCTGACCCTCGACTTTAACAAGGGCCCCAGTGCCTGAACGAGCCACACAGCCCCACAGCATGATGGAACCTCCACCAAATTTGACGGTAGGTAGCAGGTGTTTTTCTTGGAATGCAGTGTTCTTCTACTGCCATGCAAAGCGCTTTTTGTTATGCCCAAATAACTCAATTTTTAACTCATCAGTCCAAAGCACTTTGTTCCAAAATGAATCTGCTTTTTCTAAATGGGCATTTGCATACAACAAGTGACTCTGAATGTGGCGTGGGTGCAGAAAGGGCTTCTTTCTCATCACCCTGCCATACAGATGCACTGAATTGTAAAACGATCCACAGATACACCATCTGCAGCAAGATGTTCTTGCAGGTTTTTGAAGGTGATCTGTGGGTTGTCTGTAACCATTCAAAAAATCCTGCGCATATGCCGCTTCTGTATTTTTCTTGGCCTGCCAGACCTGGGTTTAACAGCAACTGTGCCTGTGGCCTTCCATTTCCTGATTACATTCCTTAGAGTTAAAACTGACAGCTTTTTGTGGCCTTACCCTAAACCATGACACTGAACATTCTTTGTTTTCAGATCTTTTGAGAGTTGCTTTGAAGATCCCATGTTGTCACTCTTCAGAGGAGAGTCAAAGGGAAGCACAACTTACAACTGACCACCTTAAATACCTTTTCTCATGATTGGACACACCTGTCTATGAAGTTCAAGGCTTAACGAGCTAATCCAACCAATTTGGTGTTGCAAGTACAGTAGAACCTCTAGTCACGAATGTTTCTGAACACGTACAAATCGAGTTAGGATCAAAAAGTTTACAAAAAGTTTGCATCTGTTCACAACCACATGCTCTGGTGGCGAACAAAAACACTGGCGGCCAGTTTCCCTACGCACGTTCGTATGCGCCAATGTTAGTGTTTTGCATGTTTTACAGTAAAAAGATGAGATTTAATATATATGTCAATGATCAAGCCAACAAATGCACTGTACACAGAGGCACACCTCTCATCAGTCAAAAAGCTTGTTAACACTCTGCTACTCAAATGGATCTGATCATAGTTATTCACCTCACTGAACAGCATCCCACTCACATCACCACCAAGCCGGTACATATATTGTCAAATTTGCTCAATTCAAAGTAGAGTTAAGGGGCAGGAACCATTTTTGACTCAATCAGCCCAAACAGCACATCACCCTAGGCAATGTTCTTAAAGGGGTAGGCTCACTTATATTACACCTAATTCACATACAAAGTACATACACCAAGACAGTACTTAAGACTTTTTTAAAAAAATATGTTACTTACCCCATGTAGTTTGTAAAGGTGGACAAAAAAACATTTAATCTCATGTTTTCATGCAGAATGGAGAGGGAAAAAAGCTTGATAGAGCAGATGCCAAAGTGACACATAAACAATACCATTTTTGGGTGCTGTATTCCATTAATACACCAACATAAAATCACATTTTTTGCTTTCTTTTGTATGTTTTGAGACATGTTAAACATGGTGGAGATTTCCCACTTTTTAAACATACCAATAAAATATTGTTTTCAAAAATCCATATCACTGGTATATTACTCACTCCTAATCTTCAGCAGCATTTTACCACTTCAGCATGCTCAGCTCCTTAAAAAGGTTCTTTAACAAAGGTTAAATACATAATCTTGAAGATGTACAGTATTTTGGTGTGTGGTTTCTCCCTTGATGATAAAAACCACTGAATTTGAGTCTGTCAAAATATGTCGTCTCAGCCATTTCCATATCCTCTCCTTAAAGCATGGCTATCTGTAGTTACTATCCAAAATACCCATTTTATTTGTTAAAATGCACCTTTGGAACAGCTTGTTGCTGGTGGCATTTAACAAACACGGAATGGCAGAGGTGCCTCAAGGCGAGTTTGGGGAACCAAAAATAGAATGCTCTAGCCATTTGACACAATAGTGTGAAGTGTCTGAAAAATACAATTAAACTGTTAAATGTAACTATGGACATTTTATTCTAATGTTTTTTAGTGTTTACTTAAGTAAATAAATCCTTACTGTGCAGAAAACTAGTTTTAAATATATTATGGATATAACCTAACTCTCCAACTGAAGGGCCATTTTTAGAGCATTGTGGGCCCCTGGGCAAAGTAGTGCACTGGGGGCCTCTGTTTTGATAGCAAAACAGAAACATACGCCGGTGCCCATATGTTAGTCCACAGTACTGTATAAGCTGCTCTGTGTTAGATCCAGTTATAAAAATATGTAACACAAGACAGAACACCCCTTGCTTCATTACAAAGTGAAGAGGACTACTGACCTAACAAAAAATAAAGAAACTGCATACAGTCAGTCAGTTACATCAACAACAGAAAACTACAAAAAATGTCCAGAAACAAATGTGCAGATTTGCTTTTCCTTCAGGTTTTCTAACAAAAAGAACTACCGGATGATGTTTGTTTTGTTTCATTCACTACCTGTAGCCTTTCAGATTTGAACGACTCCTTTTCAAGGGTACTTTATAAGACCAACACATTTTAAGTACCCACAAATGTCATCGATGAAGTATTAACTGTTAAGTCACAACGTCAGAAAAGACGTGCCTGGAAGCAACAGAATAAATCAATACAGGCCTGCCGCGTCACCAAAATCAATTCATGTATGTGAAAAAAAATCTAAGAAAATAAAGATTTACGTGCCACATAAAATGAAGGCCAGGAAAACACAGGATTAGGCTCAATCGAAGGCACCGAAGAGCTGCTCCTCACATTGAGAGCCACAAAACCCTGCGGCCATTTCGTCCCTGTTGGATAGGGGTTGTCCATTCTGGGATAAACGGCAAAGAAAAACAGCTATTCATATCCTAATCTGCCTCAGTGCAGTTTATGATGATAAATAACTCCCGAGAGGTAAGACGAATGGAGTTATTATACAACACACAACACAACAGTTAACTGATAAAAGTTACCCACTTTCTGCACCACGTTCGTACACATTCCCTAAAATTGTAAAAAAAAAATAAAAATAACCGTAAACTGAAATTGCATGTCAAAAATCATGTCCATTCGCTTTATGACATTCAGAGACTAAACAATTAACTATTCTTTTTTTAAAGGTAATCTGAACTGCAATACCGCATTAAGCGATCCAGGAGCAGAAGAGGAAAAGACAAGCTGTACCTTTAAAAAAGAAAAAGGACGGTTGTCAGGCAACCACAATACACAAACCCTTGACCGTACCGAGTAGCAACATCCATCGCAATTAATAAAACAAATAATAATAAACAGAAAGAAATAACTTGCTACAAAAAGGAATACAGTTTGTGTAGTGTATGAAAGGACCCTAAAAATTTGTACGACCTCTTTAACAACCATAAAAAACGGAAAACATACAACTTATTCCCACTGCACTGGGGTTTTTAACGGCCAAGGCGTCCTATTCAAACTGAAAAAAAACTGAAAAGGCAAAAAGATGGGGACGTTTTAATGTTCAATAACGCAGCAACATAATCAAATGATCACGAATAAAGAGGAAAATATTGGAAAGCTTGAATCATTGCGCATACCTGAGTCTCTCTCTGACAAGTTTCAATGTGAAGACGCTGCAGTGCAAACTACAGCCACAAAGCCGAGGTAACCGAACCACAAACCGTTAGAATGTCGAAACTGCAATACCCAGGCAGTCAGCGTCGTGAAGGCGATAAAATGAGGATCATTCAAAAACAAAAATCAGCAAATAGGACAACAACGATCATCAAGTTCAATTCAATCGTATGCTTTTCTTCCTAATGAGTGTCTTCGCTGTTTCGTGTCGACTCAGAGGCGGGTCGTTGGGGCCGCATCCGGGAACGCGACCTGCTGATTGGATAGAATCCCAATCTATCTTTCGCTACGTTTGACGGACTGAGAGAGAAACAGCTGCAGACCAATTCTTTTCCTGATTTTTCTCCGTAAATTAGAGGTTGCAAACTCTTCCCGGAGAGCTGCAGAGGCTGCAGGATTTCGTTCCAGGCGTTTTTCTTGATTTGATGCCAAGTCTTGCTGCTACTGCAATATAACTTTTGCTTGATTGCTTCATCATAGGCTCAGAAATTTCACTCAGATTATATTCCAACTATTCTCCGATTTTGGGGTCTCCTTGTGTTAATCGGGTCAGAAAGTGGATGGATTTTTTAAAAATCATATTGTACTTTTCTTAAATAAAAACATGCTTACAATCCGATATTGCACATAATGCGTAATTTTCTAGTTACTTCCCAAAAAAAGGAGTGGGTGTACCCTGCGGTGGACTGGGTCGGTCTGCCTTTTACCCGATGCCGTCATGCATGGCTCCATGCTGTGCACGCCCGTATTGGTTAAAATTCGTAAAATGAATGGAGTGATATTTTACTCATCGCTCAAGATAATTATATAAATACGCAAACAGAGATAGGTTTGCATCTGCATTAACGGCTAACTTGTTTTTACGTCATTGTTTATTGACAAGCTGGTAAAGATAAAAATAATAAAGAGAGTTAAAATTATTCAAAACGCGTTGGAAATGGAACACGTGTAAACACAATTGTATGACTGGTAATCACCCTCAGGTTGTGTATATGAATATGACGAATACCTGCGCCGACCCGATGGATTGTTGCTCGTTTCATTGTTCTATTAGGTAGCTCACTGTCATTAGAAAGACAGCTCACTATAGCCTTACTAGACTAGGAATAGTGCAACTGCTGAAGGCTCACCCTTTTATAGGCTTCCTTAAGACATGCTGCTAATCCATCTCAATAAAATGATAAATGTCACTGTGTGTCCATCCAGTTGCAATGCTACAAATGTTTGTGATACGCCATCTGTTGGAATGATAAATGCAATGCATTTAATTACTCCGTGAATTACAAAATACATTCCAATATTGTAGAAGGTGAACTCCAAACATTAACGCTAAATACACTGTGCTCTGTGATTCCCTCTAAAATGGGTAGCACAGCTAGTGCGTATATGTAAAATGTTAAAGGTTGTTTCCATCTGTCACATGAATACTCATGAACCACTGAGGCTAGAACTTTGATCTTGGTCTTGTTTGAAAGCTTATGCTGGTGAAGCAAAAATATAGTTAACAGCAACATCCATTAAGTTTGTGTCTTTCCTGGCAAACTAATTGAATTGGTGACATGGCAGAAAGAAAAAGAATAGCGGTGACATCTGCTGAGCGTAAAGCAAATTGCAGAAACTGATTACATTGTAAGAAGAACAGCTACGGCATTCACTGACCATTAAACACATACGGTGTGTCAACCTGCTGGTACTCACGAACTACTGGGACAACAGCCTTGGTCTTGACCTTAATCGGAAGCATATGATACAGTATGATACATTCCTGAAAGTTAAAGAATTCAAGCATGCGTCAACCTTGAGAAAGTAAAGTGTCCAAAAGTGACATGGCAGAAACGAAAGCATTTCCTCCTGTTGAGTGTGTTACTGGTAGGCAGAAAACCTTATTGTAATAAAAGCTTGATCCTTGCAAGTCCATCTATTGATAATTGACTGTTCAAACTCCTAGTCAAGTGTAAGAATTGTGTTTATTGATCATTAACCAGGATGAAGAACTCTGTAATAGGTGGAAAAAAGCAAAGGCAGCAGTCATATACAGATCATTATAATTATTATGCCTTAAAAATAAATAATGTATATATTTTATGTATAGTGTTTGTAATATCTACCCACCAATGATTTGTGGATAAACACAGCAGCTAAATACATAAATGAAAATGTAAAAAGCAGCATGTGTATGAATACTTCCATAGCAGAGTCAAATAAACATTTAGCTGTGCAGGTGTGATAATCACATTTTAGCATGTATGAATTTAAATAAAGCATAGGAACCCCGAGGGATACTAAATTGACTGTAATTGTTAAGACATATATTGAAATTGGCTCTGGTCACCAAGCTCCTGAGCCTGGGAGCAGCTGCAAAAACACATACATGGTTTCAATTTTTTTATCTGCAGTCTCTAATGTTGGTTAAATAATCAAAACAGTTGGGCCAAAGGAAAAAAACTGACATGCTGCACAGAGAGTGGAAGCAGAGACGCTGGATTTGCACATTTTGTAAACAAGAATATTAACAGAGTTCCCATTAGATCCTGCTGTGCCACACAGTAGTGGAATGGCCAGGTTTTCACACTGAGGGACCATGAACTGCTGAAATGACTAGACGAATGTAGAAGTGAAATATGATACATTAAGCAATCTCAGGAGTGATTAGACCACCCTGTGTTCCCAAGGTATTTTCTCTCTTTTCTCTTTTAAAGGACTGGGGTTCGTTTCAGCAATTCTATATTATAGGATAGAATTATTATTGGAATATGGCCCTGTTATCTTTTACTGCCTTATGTGGTGTGCACAACATACAGTACCTCTTTGTTAGCTTAACTTATTTTAAGATATCTCTATTATTAACTGCAAAATCCTCTTTTTCCTATCTCACCCCATAAAGAGTAACTTTATATAGCACCATTAATATCTGGTACGGCTGAAACACACTTTGCAGATCAAAGAAACATACAATTCAGTATCACAAAGAACGCTCAGCATTATAAAGTTCAAGCTTTAGTACAAGTAGGGGTAAATTGCAGTAGTAACAGACACTAGTTGAGAGTTTGAAAAACCCCAGATCTGGTCAATCTCTGTATCTATAGCTGCTACTACTGCAATTCCAAACACATAAGCAACTCTGCTTTATGGAGAGGGCAATGAGCTGAAGTGAGAATAAAACCATGACGGAAAGAATTAAAAACTGCCTTGCCAACCACAACAATGGGGAATTATTGATCGCTTTTAAATATGATAAACTGTCAGTTCTCATAGCAAGTCAAGGTGCATACAGGAGCTAGTGGATTTTGTGTATTACAGAGGGCTGGCTTAAATCTGTTACACCTAACACTGTTTTAATTCAAGATAGATTTAGTCTGATTCAAGCAGATAGAGACCTGTAATGATGTAGAAAAAAGGCAAGAGGAGGACTGGTGAATTATGTGAAAGAGGAATGGTGTAAAACGGAGCGTATTGTAATTAAAAATAATATCTGCAATGCAGACATTGAAATTTTGGCTGAAGGAATTCGGGAATATTATCTCTCTAGTGAGATAAGTTACATCCATCTGTTCATTTTCTTAACCCAATTATCCAGGGCAGGTTTGTGGAGGAGCTGGAGCCAATCCCAGCAAGCATCAGGCATTATCATCCTGATTAATGTTTATGTTTACCCTCTGCAAATGGAGTCTGAGCAACAGAAGTTCTTCACTCTGTTACCAGCACTCTAATGAGGAACGAT
The DNA here is from genome assembly GCF_900747795.2 of Erpetoichthys calabaricus. Taxonomy (NCBI): domain Eukaryota; kingdom Metazoa; phylum Chordata; class Cladistia; order Polypteriformes; family Polypteridae; genus Erpetoichthys; species Erpetoichthys calabaricus. The sequence goes on along the minus strand of NC_041399.2, from coordinate 53,756,918 downwards.
TCTGAACCTGTAGGTATATGTGGTGAATCATCTATTTGACTTTAGAAGGAATAATGACAAACTTCCATGAGTATGTGTCAAATTCCACTCAAGGACGCAGTAAACTGGACCTGCATTATTCGACTGTTAAAGATCCTTTTAAATGTATATCTGTGGCAACTTTGGGGAGATCTGACCTCAGTCTGGTTTATTTTACTCTCACCTACCATCCTGATCTGGTGGTTGAGTCATGGCAACTGGACTTCTTTCTTGTTAGATGGATACGTTTCACTGCTCGTCCAAGCTATCTAACAAAGAAGAAGTCCAGTTGCCATGACTCAACCACCAGATCATTTCACCTGGATGACTGAGAATCTTCACAGACCTACAATCCTGATATTAGATGGTAATCTGTTGCCACCAGGATAGTGAGGAAATAGATCCTAAACTAAAACAGCTTTGAATGACTGTATCCAAAAGACATACTGTGAAATGATATGTGTGTCCCAAGTAACCCTGTCAAAGCATCATAGACAACTTTAACTTCTCTGTTGACACTATTGTACCCTCAAAAACAGTGCAAAGTTTATCAAACAAGGTGTGGAGTACTAAGGAGCTAAATGTTCTCCTGAATGATGATAAGAAGATAGGCTCTGAAGGACATACAGGTAGTGCTGAAGAAAATGCTGAGTGTAGGAAAGAAAGTTTACAAAGCTAAAACACAAAACAGACTCACTCAGAATAGCTGTTTTAAATGAACTGGACTTAATTAAGGGAGCAATCCAGGACTCCAGTGCCATAAAGGAATGCAGGCAAAGCTAATAGTCCTAAATAATTTTTTAATAGATTTTTCTTCACGGTAATACCTTCCCCCAATGGCTAATCCCTGCATATGATCCCTAATGTATCAATAACAACTACTACTTCAACTGATATAGCCAATGATGAGTCCACCTATGAACAATAGGAACAGCTGTCCATAACTAATGACCAAGTGTGGAGACAACTGATGAGGCTAGACACAGAAAACATCATGGGACTAGATGCAGTCAGTCCTTGAATACTTTGCAGTGTCTTCTTCTACCTGTTCAGTCTGTCCTTAATGCTCCAGAAAGTGTCATTGCTATGGAAAACATCATGCATTGCTCCAGTTCCAAAGAAACCAGGCATCTTTTCAACATATGTAGTGAATGAACGTACAGTGTCCAAATAATGGACTATCAGATCAGGTCAGGTTAGGGAGCATGCACTGGTATGGTGCGTTGCTGCACCCACCACACGACAAAACACCTCGGGATCCCAGTTGGCAACCCCCCAGGCAGACTCGCGGTCCAGTCCCTCCCTCCGGAAATGACCATCTATCTATTTGCGAGTGTCCTAGATAAAAAACAAGATCCAGGCCTTTAATGACCTCTTGGGCATGCCATCAGCAGTGTGTCTGTGGTTTGACTTTGTGTCAAATGAGCAGTTGCTCACAAAGAGTCCCGAATGAGGCACATTACCTGCATTGTGAGGGAGCCGTGTGGTGCGATTCCCAGTGGGTGATCTGGCTCACAGGATCCTCATTGTTGTGGACCCGAGTGGCTGGACCAGGCCAAGGGGACACCCATGTAACACCTGGCTACAGCAGATACAGTAGATTGATAATGGACTGTCAGTTAGGTAAACCACAGTTTGCGAGGCTCAAGAATTATATCTTTGACATGGATGTGAACAACACTGGAGCACGACAAGGAACAGTCCTGTCTCCTTGCATGTCCCTTGCACAAATTCTCCCATGATTCTGCGCTAATGGGGTGCATTGACAAATGGGATGAGATAGATTACAGAAGACATGTGGAATTGTGGATAACTTTGTTTCTTGGTGCAGAAAGAATTACCTGAAATGTATCATCAGCAAAATTATGGAAATGGTTACTGACTTTCACCGCACCAGAGAACCTCTATTCCTAGTCACTGGTCAGAGAGAGGATGTGCAGATGGTTCATTACTACAAGTACTTGGCGATTCACATCAAAACAAGCTGGACTGTCTCATAACACAGAGGAAGTAAATGTGAAAGGGCAGAGCAGACTCTTTTCTTAGGAGACTGCCTTTATTAAATGTGAGTAGTGACATCCTTTACATGTTCTACTTTTGTATGGTTTGGTGTGCTGGGCATTTAACAGAGACATATCTATTGCATGATGCACTGTAAACGTTAACGGAGAGGTCTACATTAATTATTTAGAATTCAACCTGTCTTGGATGGGTAGCATTGCTAGTGTATGTAGAAAAAAATCTAGCGAGAGGGATCCTGCATTTTTATTAGCCTGCCTTTCCCATTTCAAAGTGACAGGTAGTGAGCGCCTATTCAAGCATGGATACAATGCCAGGGCGCACTTACACACACACAAACAATATCCTGGACTAGTTTTGACTCTCAAATAATGTATTTGTTAGATAGATAGATAGATAGATAGATAGATAGATAGATAGATAGATAGATAGATAGATAGATAGATAGATAGATAGATAGATAGATAGATAGATAGATAGATAGATAGATAGATAGATAGATAGATAGATAGATAGATAGATAGATAGATACTTTATTAATCCCAGGGGGAAATTCACATATTCCAGCAGCAAAAATATTAAATTAAAGAGTAATAAAAAATGCAGATAAAAAAACAGACAATAACTTGAATAATGTTCAACGTTTACCCCCTCTGGTGGAATTGAAGAGTCGCATAGTTTGGGGGAGGAATGATCTTCTCACACATAACACACACTGCTATCGTAGGCTGCATCAGGAGTGGGCAGGAGGAGGAGGAGTATAGAAACCTCATCAAGGACTTTGTTAAATGGTGCGACTTAAACCACCTACAACTGAACACCAGAATAAAATCTGGACTAGGGTCTGAATCATGGAGCTCTGGGTTGCCTTGCCAGATTTGCATTCTTCTTCTTCCTCCAAATGATATCTCTTACAGCTTAATTGGACTATAACAGAATGAAACATCCTCATCATCCCTCAACTGGTCTGATTACTTTGACTTTATGTTCATTTAAGTCCCTGCAACTGACTTGATTTCCAGCATATTGCAATACAGTACTTGCTTTACCCTTTGTAAGCCTGTTAAACACCTCAGAACTGTCAGAGCTCATTCGCCTTCTGCTATTTACTTTCATGTGGAACAGGAGTCCCATCAACCACAGCATTCAAATCTCACCTTAAAAGTTCATTTAAATATGACATCCCTTTATTTGCTGCAGACTATATGTATGGTACATTCGGTTCAGTGTCATTTACAAATTCCTCTCAGTGCGTCTTCATCTATTTCCCTTCAGTCGTCATATTATACAGTATATTTGCAAACTGTACTACTGTATACTTATTACATTTACTTTTTTATTAAAGTGTCTTATGCCAAATTGAAATAGCTTATATAAAATGTAAAAAATTATATAGAGTATATTATTTTATAAAACCAAGATACTATATAAAATCTATAAACAAGTGGAGTAGTAAAATAAGCAACCATGGATCCTTATATATTGAAATTTTTACTAAATTATTAGGTTTTAGAGAAAAAAAGTTTGCTTACCTTTAAGAAATGATACATACTTAAAGGGGGATTGGAGTAAGGCGATCTTGATGCCACCTGTAACAGGTGTTGATAATGGCCACCTTGTCATGTTGCTACATACACTTTCAGTTGTTTGTTGCATAACAATGCCATGATGTGAGTTTACTCTGGTAAAAAAAAAAAAAAAACATGTTAGTAATCTGTGACCAAACTATTCATACCAACTTGGAAAGAAGGAGTAATCAAGCAATTTAGAGACAAATCTGAGAAAATTAACTAAGGAATACATTGTCAAGGACAATAGGGAGTAGAGCTGAGCTGCATTAGCTGGCCTGGACTACTGCCCAGATGGGAGGCTAGTCAGCCATACAATTGTTTGAACATGTCCTGCCCTGAGCAAGGTGTCAAAGGTGTGTGGAGAAGGAAAACATGCCAGTCCTTAGTCCTCTGAGACTCTCAGGTGCAATAGGGTGTTCTTCAGCCATACTCCAAACAGATATATGGGCTCCTGGCCCTTTAAGTAGTTGGCTGCATTTCTCCCAAAGAGTCAGGGTTCACCTGGAACTACTAGTTGGTCAACCTGCCATGACCTCCAAGAACGTGGTCTTGCCGAGACCTTCAAAAAGGAGTTTTGCAGTGACAACTACAGCTCAACTGGAATGAGGGAGTGGTGAAGTTCTGGTCAAGGTAAGAGTCAAAGTGGGATTAAAAGGGAGTTGTTTGGACAGCAGGGATACAGTAGGCCCGAGTGTGGCTAGGTTTGTTATTCTCTGTGCTTTCTTTCCCTTCTTTTGTTTATCATTATTAGTTGTAATCCTGCCCAACCTCAGTAAATTCTCTTTTGTTGGGATGTTGTTGGTGTCTATGTGTTTGTTTGGGCTTAGGACCTGCTCAAGAGTGCCCCCAAAAGTTCACAATACTCACATTTGACTTATTATCAAAGCACCAAACTTTACCCAACTAGCAATAATACTAAAAATCAATGCTTCTTAAAACATACAACTGACGGGAGGTAGTCCTCTGCATTTTTTATAACATACTGTTGCTCAATGCCCTCCTGTTTCCCCATCTCAGGAATATCCCAGGTGACTTTGCTTGTACGTTTATAAAATGAAAATAAAGTGCTTAACAATGCTTTTATTTTGAAACAATACTAGCATACTAATATACTTCTTTGTTTATTCTATTTTACCATGCTGGGTAAAGTGTGGCTACATGGTCTAAGAATAAAGCAGACCTCATCATATCACTGCCACCTCCTGTTAAAGATGAGAAGGCAGCTTGACCTTAGTTATTCATGTCTGTGGCTTTTGGGCTAAACACTCTTCAGGAGACAAAGCCTGAGAGGCATGTAATATAAACCTGCAATACTAACAGGCTTTCTCCTTCCCATAATTTACTTTAAATTTATGTTGTATGCATATGACATTTTTCAGGCAAAGATAGAAGATTCAAGGTAAGGCAGATCAGATCTACTTGCTAATCATGGGACTAGAGAGTGGATATGTATTGCATGTTGATTAGGACTCGGCAGATAAAAATTTCACTCAACTCTGTGTACATGATGACCCCATAATAAAAATGAATAAGGACTAAAAGTAACATGAAATAAGAGTTACAAACTAAAATGCAATAATATGTACAAATGTATCATTTGTATATTGATAAATGAATAACATTATTAATAATTACCTGACTCACACACTGGGATGAGCATAACGTTGTAAAATATTTTTCAAGCATTTCTGGGACTCCTCAATTTCTATGGAAGTTTTCTGGTTTATTAATATACAATGGATTACAGGCAGGGCTTTATTTTAATATTTACACACAGATCAGCTTTCTTGTCATCATGTTTCAGATTTTAACTTCAGTCTAGAGTAATTAGCCAGTAGTTATCTGCTAAACCCCTCAATTAACTTACTTACTTAATACAACCTAATAGTGAAGTGGGGAGTAGCAGGTTATTGATTGCCTACCACTTACTTACCTTGGTAGTGAGAATAATATGTTAAGTGGCCAGGCAGTGTACACACAGAGTGAGTCTTTTATCCATCCATCCTTCTACCTCGCTTATCCACGGCAGTAGATAATTAGGAAACCTAGGGTGGATCAATCAGCCAGGAGCAAACTCTCTGGGTAAGATTCCAAACAAAAAATGTTGCAGAAACGTTTATCCATTTACACAGTTCACTCAATTCAATTTTTTTCTCATCATGGAACCAGCCATACACTATTAGTGTGTCTGCTTAAACTGCTTTAGCATATTTGTTTAAATGTTAAATTACAAGAAGAAAAACATTCTGCACTTCAAATCAGGAGAAGTTACACATTCCCTAAAATTCTCTGCACCATCCTGAAGATTCTCTCTGGCTCTCTCAGGGAAGCTCTGAGGAAAGTGTCTGGAGCACTATGACCAGGGTCACTCTAGAGCACACTATCCAGAAATGACTAGAAATCTCTGAAACAACCTCTCTCTCTCTCTCTCTCTCTCTCTCTCTCTCTCTCTCTCCCTCTCTCTCTCTCTCTCTCTCTCTGTCTGTCTGTCTGTCTGTCTGTCTGTCTGTCTGTCTGTCTGTCTGCAGCCAGAAAGCTGATGAGTCGCTGCTGCTTTGAGAAGCTAAAAGCTAAGATCCAGTCTGCCAAACCAAGCACTGAGCCTGGTCTGAAAAGGCCTGAGAAGCAAGTATTACTTCAAGAAGGGAACTTCAGATCTAAACTTTTGTGCCAGAAAGAGTTGCAAATGACACAGCAAAGAACTTAACTAAAATGAAAAGCATCAGCACACCCTGGACAAAGGGATCACACAGCAAAGAGAAAGAGTACACTTCAATGTATGATGAATTCTCCACTTGAACTCAGAGCAACAATAAAGTAAGAACTCCAAACAACATTGAACATCAAGTATTGTAAAGCTATTTATCTCTGCCAAGATAAATTAGAACTCTAAATAGCAAGTAACCAGCCAGCATCTCTCTGTTCTATGTATGTCTGTCTAGTCTTTCCTTGTCCTGTCTTATATGTCAACATATATTTACAGTTATCATATTTCTATAACCCTTGTCTTTATCAATACACTGTATTATTCTCTTTCTTAAAGTGAGCGTGCTTCAGTTACCTTTCATTTAAAGATTGAAGACTCGCCTCCTACAACAGAGAAAGGTAAGAAAAGTAAAGTAGGAGCCTAACTGAATTATGTTATCAATTACCAGCATTGCTGAAGGCAGGACTGATCATTGATTAAATGAGTTTAAAAAAATCTCCTCCTTTTCACATTGTTATGACTTTCCAATGGGGGGGAAAATTCAAATTCACTTTCCTTTCCTACAACTTGGACCCATAGCAGCTAAAGGTTTGCAGTATAATCCAAGTCTATATTGATCTACTGCAGTGCCAGAGCAGCTCCTCAGGTTGCGGTCTTGTCTAACCAAAAGAACGGGATTGACCTGCAGAAATCATAGATAGCACATTTACATTTACATCATTTAGCAGACGCTCTTATCCAGAGCGACTTACAACAGTGCTTAGTAGTCTACGACTGTTCTTTAGTCTTTAAGGCTAGGATTAAATCTACTGTCATTAAACAAGTTACCGCTGACCAAGTTGTACACAAAACCATGCTAGAAGAAAATAGTAAGTTGTTAGTACTAGGAGTTAGTACAATTTTTTTTTTTTTTTTTGAGAAAAGGGTAGAAAAAACATAAAAAAACATAAAAGAAGAAACATAAAAGTTTTGTAATATGCCCAAACACATTTATTTTATTTCAGTTTAGCTGATTTCAGTTAGGTACACAAGATTATCTGAGTACTTTCAATTTTGCGCTGGTGAATATAGATTAAAATCATCTCATTTACTCCTGTTTAATTCAAACTAGGAGCACATGTGCAATTTTGTTTAAATATGGACATAGCACATCAAAAATTCAGTTTATAGTCGCAGTATTTCTTAAAAAAAATATCTATTTAACAAAAAAGCAAAAGCTGTTAATATATCATTAAGAGGGAAAATATAATCACTGGTAAAGGCAGCAATGCAACCTCAGCTAAAGTGAGAAGGAAGCATGACAGAGGATTACAGTTAAAATTAATGTTTGAAAAGATCTATACTAAACTATTAAATAATGAACTGCAGCACATTGCTAATTAAGTAATGTACAGTACATTAACCCCTGTCTCCAAGACACATGAAACACTTAAATGTAAATAAACAGATATGTGTTTCAGCTTTACATGAAAACAGTGCTTACTGAAAATGATTATTTTTGTTCATTCAGTGAAATAGGACTTACGTTTTGAACATCTAATAGTCATAAACAAAGCATGCAAAGCAACACGTCTCCACAAACAAAACAGTATAGTTCTAACCTCCTCTTCTGTTTTCAGCATAGCAATAACCTTTATAGTTTTCCTTCAGTAGATACACACTGACACTGCTCTTCACTATATACAGGCCTGGCCACTTAGCCACAGTGCTGTTATGTCTTATCAAAGAAAAGACTTGATGACAGAGGATATGGAGAATTCAGACTACATGATACAGGTTTACTCTTGAAAGAACAAGAAATCCATTTCAACAGCCTTCTTAAAAATAAGACTCAAACAGCCTTAGTTTGAGGATTTTGTTTGGCTACAATAACAGAAGCTAATAAAATAACTGTGAAATGGACCGGGAGAAGAGAAATGAAAAGCTGTTTGTGAAAAATAACATGCACAGATGAAAGCTGCAAGATCAAAATATTAAAATTCAACTCATATACATAAACCAAAATTGAAGTAAAAACTAAACATGTGTGATGAAGAGAGTAAAGGCATGGCAGCATTGGCTAGGACTGCACAGAGAGCTTGATTATCTGGTTGTAATTGTGACTTGGAGGAGGAAGAGGAGGAGAGCCACAGTTCCTATTATAAAACCTCTTCACCAGCATGACCGCTGTGCCAGAAGACAGGGTCACCAAAGCATATCCTAAGCTGCTGCCCAAAGACATTGGCAGAGGAGAGGTGTTTCTGGCATTAAGACCAAGTGGTATGTGTCTAGTGGAGGGTGGGCAACCAGGTGGCCTATGCCATTCTGACTTTCATGACGCAGAAACTGATTACCATCAGACTTGACTATTTGATTTGCTCGTTTCGGTCTACCAACTTTGGCCCTCCAGAGGTTTATTTTTCTTCTATGGCCCATCATAGGACTTTTTTGTTTTCGTCTCCTCCGTGTTAACTGGTCAAACAATCACATTTAGGAATCAAGAACTTCATCCACATCCTAAATCAACTCCAACTGCAATGGACTGCTTTATTTGCGTTGGTATCTTTTCATTAACTTTAATAACATCAGACTGTTTTTACTCAATGGGTTGCCATGTACACATGCCTAGATAAAATGTAGATATACACTGTATATATTTATTTATATATATATTAATTAGATCTGGTTGTTCTATTGTCATCCTTAATGTATAAATAGTTTAATTAGAAAACCTCTTTCTGATAAGAGTGAAGGTTTGTTTTGCATTTTAGTGGTTAATTTTGGCTTAACAGTACCTGGTTGATTTTGTATTTAGTATACAGTACTTACATTTATTAGAAGTTATCATATTATTAATTAATGATAATAATCCAAGTAAAAGTGGTACTTTGTTTTTGTTGATTAATATGTGGAAAGCACATTGAGTTGCATGTAAATGTATGATAAGATGCTATATAAAGTTATTATCATTAAGTGCTAAGGGGAAGTGGCAGATGCCACTTCAAACGGTTCTTCAAAAGGTGGGGCCATCTGTCCATCGTCAAGAGACTGCCCTCAAACCTATAAAGGCTGAGAAAACACACGGTTCCTTGTGGTACATTATATGCACTGGATGTTGGTGAATTCACTTTAATTATTGCTTTGTGGTTTTTGATTTTCTGGATTTAGACCTCTTTGCTCTGTTTTTTTAACCTTTGTGTTTTTGGGACTTGTTTACAGATTAGCTGTTCTGTTAAGGCAACTCCTTTCAGGCCTTTTGTGCTCTTTGGAGCTTCTTGTGCTACAGAGTATTATTTTGTGGAATAAATGTTTTATTCTATAAACATTATTCGTTTGACAATTTTGTTTTACAGACAAAATGTTGACGGTGTCCCTTATTCTTCTGGGGCTTTTTTTTGCCACAGTTTTTGGGATATTGTAGTGTATTGGCCAGTTACCTATTTTCAGGGCCTGCTCCTTCAGCTAGTTTGGAAGCCTCATTTTGGGATTTTGTTTAGGGGAACTCACAAGATCACGGCACTCTCAAAGAAAATTTGAAACAGTAAACTTACTAAGTTACAGAGAATGTTTCATATTCATAAACAGGTTTGAATATTTACCAATACTCTTTAGTAAAAGATTGAGAAATTTCAAAACTTTGCACAGCATAAGTGTGTCAAATTTCAACAAAATTAGCCCACTGCTACGCCGAGTCGTTTCATGTGGACTTGCAGACAGTCAAGGTGACCGCAATAGATGCTTTTGGCATTATATGCAAATGCTCCTAATAAATTCAGTAGGGCATGGATTGCCTAAAGCAATGCTAGATAGTTCAAATAGGAAATCAAAAATAGATTATACAGGTATAAATGTAAATATCTGATTTATTATTGGAAACATGGCAAGTTATTCATTTCTCATGTTCAATGGAAAAACCTAGTTACTGCCATTTTTTTCAAAATTGAGATTTTTTATTTTTTGGAGTTACCAGGGGCCTCATGTATAACGCCGTGCGTAGAACTCACACTATAACATGGCGTAAGCACAAAAGCGGGAATGTGCGTACGCACAGAAAAATCCAGATGCAGGAATCTGTACGTACGCAAACTTCCACGTTCTTCCGCTACATAAATCCCGATCAGCGTGAAAAGTAACGCACGTGCACGTGCCTTCTGTCCCGCCCCAACTCCTCCCAGAATTACGCCTCTTTAAATATGCAAATCAATATAAACAGCCTCCTGTGAAAAGACAATGGGAGAAGCACAGGGGAAAATATAAGAATTTCAGCGAATACCAAGTGGAGGCAAAGGAAAAACGTACTATTTGTTGGTTTAAACAGTGGTATAATCAACAAAAGGAAGTTGATTGAGTGACAGAGTGTCGGAGAAACTCGAAAGCTCAAGTTCACAAAGTCGCACAGTGCCCGAAATAAAAAAGAAGTCACATATCAAAGTCGGCATGAAAAGGCGAGTCGTAGCCCACCGTCTGAGTGTCATATGAAAGCTTATTAGAGTACAGACAAAAAATAGGCACACAGTGGGAAAAAAGCACGAAATGTCAACTTAAATCTCGAAATTTCCACTTTAATCACGTAGTTTATTTTGCCATTAAAGTAGAACATCATAAACTTCATCTTAAAATCGTTTAATTTACTAGATTCTCAAATCCCATTGTAACTTAAGTAGCATGTTAAATGCTTTGTTCTGTATTTGATCTTCTATGTGCTCTGTGTGTGAATCACTACCTGCTTCTTAAATGGGCTTTCTCTTTCTCCAACAGGACACATAATCCATTACATTCGAGATATTACAGCTCTCTGAATAATTAAAATACTGAGATGTATACGTGATATCTTTTTCATGATGATAGGAATGAAAGCATGTTATTAAACATGGGAACACGGTGGTGCAGTGCTTGTTCATATCTCACGCAAGAGGCCTGCTGCGCCATGCATGACCTTCGATGAAATAATTTATTACAGAAGTACTGTCTCTTTCAAACGTACTAACCTCCAATTCCTGTCCTTACTTTTCTTTCTCCAAATACCCAATCACCACACAGACAGCTCTGTAATAGACGTGAAGCCATTTGTAAGCTTAGAACGCCGATTCATCAAAACTTTTAAGGAACATTGAAATATCTTCGTAGTACATGTTTAATTATTCTATCCATCTATCCTTCCAGTGTCGTGTCAGCACCAGCAAGAATACAACGCAATGCAGGAACAATTACTGAACTAGCTAGCGCTGCGGCACCGTGTCCTCACATGTTTAATTATTAACAATACAGATTATTTAAATGAAGTTAAAGTTTTATCTGTATAATATAATCAACATATTTTGCTGCATTTCATCTTAAAAATGATATCGTCATCATATGTAAATACGCGCTTTATAAAGTGGCGCAGGTTGTGCAATATTATAACTGTAGTGCAACTTTACAGTGAGGTAATTGTACTTATAAGTCCAAACAGTTCTACAAGGAGCACTTGATGGACTGATTGAGTGCGTTTATAGTTCTTGGGATGAAACTTTTCTAAACTGTGAAGTCCGTACAGGAAAGTCTCTGAAACGTTTTGCCGTGGCTCAGGCAGCGTCTGCTTCATGCTATATACCGATATTTCTCGTTCCAATTAGCTGCTGCTGTGATTCCCCACTCAGATACAGTGATATAAATACTCTGAGTGGTGCAGTGAGAGTAATATGAAAAAAGATGATCCGCTGTGGCAACCCTTAACGGGAGCAGCTGAAAGAAGAAGAAGATGCATTGAGAGTAACAACGCTAAAGCAGTTATGGTATTTGGAATACTATGGCTATTCCCTGGACCATTACATTGCTGCAGGTTAATTACAATCAGATGCATTACACTAATAAACAATATGCAGTTAATTTCAGTGTATTTATAAAGCCGCGTCAGGAATGTGGATCTAAGAAAGAAAGGGTGACCACACAGGAACAGTAGCACTGCTTTGACACTGGGTGCCACCAGTCTGCAAAACCGAGCGGAGAAATTGCGTACGCCAGGGTATGAGGTACTGTGGAAATGTGTGTGGCTTTATGCCAAGTTTAGATTTTATACATCGCGATTTGAGCGTGGAAACGTTTGTACGCAACATTTCTGTGCATACGCACCGTTTATATATGAGGCCCCAGGTCTTTCTTGATGTTATAAGGTAGTGGTGATGGCCAAATATGTCTTCATTCCGGTCATAGCATGATGGAAGAAGCTAGTAAGTACACAGTATTTTACATACAGTACTACAAGACAAAAACCTAGCAACTCCACCAACCAATGAGGAAAGACCACCTACAAATGAAAACTTCGGATTATAATCATGTGATTTAAATGCTGCGACTGTGTGTTTTAAATGGAAGGTGTTATGGATTCGTGAAAAAAACAATATTGTGTACATGAAGCTCAAGAAAAATGAAATCGAGAGATTGATAATTATATGGGTGACATCATTTTCTCAATTTGCTGAAAATTTGAAAGATATTACATACTAGGTTTTTCCATAGTTGGTGAGATATGGTTGCTTATAAAATAATAATACACTTAGGTCTGCCTATGCAAATAATAGTCAGCTTCCCTTAACATGTATAATATTTGCAGATCAGAAAACTGATGGTTCATTGTATTTGGGAGAGAGTAAGAGGTAGGAGGCCAACTAGTGTCCTTGCACCAGCTGCTGCCAACACTAAGGCTGGCTATCCATCTACCATTTCAGTTGTACCTGTCTGCCCGTCATCATATATGCTCTTGCTTTGCATCAAACTACTTGTTAAAATTATTTTTGTTACCTCATGGATCTTGACCGTCATTGTTGGTTATTACTCCCATACACTTAGACCGGCTTTCCACAAGGTGTTATGATTTAGGTTTTTTTTTTGAGTCTACTGAAAAATTTCTGCAGTTATTTTTTATTTTAGTTTCACAGGAAAGGTGTTACTTTTTTGTCGTCTTATTTATGATGTTGCTCTGCTGCCATTTTGTATTTTTGTTGAAATCATGGGTGCCACCATTTAGTGTATTGTTGGAAAATGCTGTATTAATCACTCGGTTAAATAATTATCAGTTTTGCCTTTGGCAATGCCAGTAATTAATTAAATCAATTAACAAGGTGGCCACCAATGAATGTCAGTTTTGCCTTTGGCAATGCCAGTAATTAATTAAATCAATTAACAAGGTGGCCACCCATGAATGCCAAAAGAATTCAGATTGAGTAAGGGATCTCTGTTTCACTTTCCAGGTGGGACACCTGAAATATGAAGAGATCTGGACAATTTATGAATGAGATTCATAAACCGGTGTAGCCTACATGAAATACTTTCACTTTCCCTGTTGTGGTTCAGCATTGTAATAGACTGTTTTATCTACAAATAACCCAAAGGCACATGTTGCAGTAAACAAAATGATACAATTTATTTATAACATGACCTGGATCAGGGCATCAGTGAGCTCCTAGACACTCTGTGTTGCTACTTAACGGCTTTGGATGCACCAAAATATAATGCCCCACAGGTTCTCAATTAGATTCAGGTCTGGGGAATGTGTGGGCCAGTCAGTGGCGTCAATGCCTCTGTCACTCAGGAACTGCCTACACACTCTGGCCATATTAGGTCAGGCTTTGTCCTGTACCAGGAGGAACCCAGGGCCCACTGCACCAGTGTAAGGTCTGACAATGGCTCTGAGAATTTCACCCTAGGTACCATTGCCTAGCATGTGGAGGACTGTGTAAACCTCCAAGGTATGCCTTCCCAGACCATCACAGACCCATCGTCAAACCAGTCATGTTGTGTGATGTTACAGTTTTCTAACATACATCATGTCGTCTCCATACTCTTTAACGTCTGTCACATATGCTCAGTGAGAACCTGCTCTCATCTGTGAAGAGAACAGGGCACCAGTGGTGGAGCTGTCAATTGTGGTATTCTGTGGTGATGCATGATGATGGGCTATGAGCACAGGTCCCATTAGAGGATGTTGGGCACCCAGGCCACACTCATGGAGTCTGTTTCTGACAGTTTGTTCAGAAATATGCACACCAGTAGCCAGCTGGGCGTCATTCTGTAGATCTCTGGCAGTGCTCCTCCTGTTCCTCCTTGTACAAAGGAGCAGAAGCTGGTTCTACTGCTGGGTTGACAACCTTCTTTGGCCCTGTCCAGCTGTCCTTGTGTAATGGGGGCCTGTCTCCTGGTATTTTCTCCCTGCTCTGTGAGACTGTGCTGGGAGACACCCCAAACCTTGCGACAGTGCATATGGACGTGCCATCTTGGAGGATCTGGAATGTTTGCTCAACCTGAATCATTTGCAGGTACTGCCTCATGCTGACAGGAGTGACAAGGACACTGGCAAAATGCAAAACCTCAAGAAGAATAAGTCAGTCAGGAAGGATAAGGAGAGAGCAATTGTCTGCGGTCATCACCTGTAAAACCATTCCCTTTTTGGGGGTTGTCTTGCTGTTACTACCTCTCCAGTGCACCTGCTGTCACTTTAATTTGCATCAAAGCAGGTAAAGTTGATTCACAATCCCTTATGCTGCCTAACTGAACAGACTGATATCCCAGAAGCTTAATTGGCTTGGTGTTAGATTGGGATGACTAAGTGTTCCCTTCATTTTTATGAGCACTGCATACTCTAGTTAGGAGACCTGGGTTTGTTTACCGGGTCCTCCCTGTGTGGAGTTTGCATGTTCTCCCCGTGTCTACATGGGTTTCCTCAGGGTACTCCGGTTTCCTCCCACAGTCCAAAGACATGCAGGTTAGGTGCATTAGTGATTCTAAATTGTCCCTAGTGTGTGCTTGGTGTGTGGGTGTGTGTGCCCTGCGGTGGGCCAGTGCCCTGCACAGAGTTTGTTTCCTGCCTTGCACCCTGTGTTGGCTGGGATTGGCTCCAGCAGACCCCGTGACCCTGTAGTTAGGATATAGCGGGTTGGATAATGGATGGATGGATGGACTGCATACTCTGTCCATATATATAAATGTCACTGAAACAAAATAACTACGTGTGTATATATAATGTTTCAGTGACATTTGGTATCATCTCCAAGAATAAGTTATATAATATGAGAGGCCTGGAATTATTTTAATATAGTTTAATTTTATGTTACCTAACACACATCAGATATTACAAATATTAAATGTTATAGTATTGGTAGAGTATATAATACATATCTCTATGGAAATCATGTTTTAGGTTTAGGATATTAGTGTTTATGTTGAAAAGTACAAAAAGCTAAGCCAAATTAGCAAATGTAAGTGTATAAACAAAATTCCTGTCTATGAAGATTCTGAAGAAAATAAACTTGTATGCATCTAGAGATATTACGAAAATGCTTACCTAAGTTAAGCTGATCTTGGCTAATTTGTTCTACAGTTTCTTCTTTGCCATTCTTCAGTGCACAAGACCCCTTGTAGTTAGGATATAGCGGGTGGGATAATGGATGGTGATTATTATTATGCTGGAATACGATTTGAGATTTCTTCACAAATTATTTCAAAATGGAATTTTAAATGTTTTTGTGTGATTAAAATCAAATTAAAACGCTTGCATGAATTTATTGCGACTGATTATATTATACAGGTATTAGATATTTTATCAGTTCACACAGTCGCAGTTCACTCGTTAAGCGCGCGGTAATTTTAACCAGTCAGCTTTCATTTCAACCCGAGCCCCCAATATCATCCAGTTACAGATGTTGTAAAAACTAGTTGTTTTAACAGTGAATACTGGTGCTTGCGTGTTGATTTCTGAAAAAGAGCTGACTGTGAAAATAACACATTTTTGAATTTGAATTGCGTTTTCGCAAGAGGAGACCGAATTGATTATAACACCGACTGCGGCGGCTCGCCAGTCCGCTTTCCGAAAACTTGTCACTTAACGGCGCGCAGTGTCCACATCCTCCCATAAGAGGGCGCGCGCCCGTCTACGGCGCAGTTATCGTGGAAGGTCGGTACCATTAAGAAATACAAATCTATAAACTGTATTCACATTTTCCTAATAACATAATATATTTATTTCTTTAAAAAAGTAATGCCAACGATAGATATTTAACGAATGTGTCTTCGAGGGATTTGGGGGAAAAAAAGCGCGACCGTATCTTTGGCTTTAGTTCCACCCCCAGTTTTATTTTACTTGGTAGGTGCCAAGTAATGGCTGAGATGTTGTACGCTGAGTGAGAGTGTTAACGATTTAGTGATTTTCTTACCAAATAGAGAGAAGAATTCTTATAATTCCAGCCGATCTTCTTTCTTCTGTACATAGGCGCCGACAGGCTGTGTCGTTCTAATAAAGCCAAAGAGGCATTGTGTGTGCAATGGCCGGTGCCGGCATGGCCCAGAAGACTTGGGAGCTCACTAATAACATGCAGGAAGTTCAGAGTATTGATGAAATTTACAAATATGACAAGAAACAACAGCAAGAAATCTTGGCAGCGAAACCTTGGACAAAGGAGTAAGTAACGACAGCCTGCGTATCGGAAGGGTCTTATACTTACAAGATAGGCTGTGTGAAACGAAACAGGCTTAGTCATTTGATTTTTGACTTGTATTGCCAAAGAGCAGGGGACTGTTGCCGTTGACGTTTGACACTGTGTGTTATTAACCCTTCATCATATGTAACAGTACGATAGACAGACCAAGTGAGCAGCTTATGTTTTACACACATTCATGTTATCACAAAGCTACTTCGTATTCATTCACTTTCGAACGCGTTTAGTCAAATTCACGATCGCACGGAGCCGTGGAGGAGACAAAAATAAAGGACAAGGAGAACGTACAAACTCCACACGGGTCAGGATTTCATTCCAGTTTCCTATAGCGGAGAGCTACCAGTGCCAGTCACAGCACACCAGAGATACACACCTCGACACCTGGGCTTTGAAGCTGTACGTCACTGGCTCGCTGTCTCGTGTCAGTGTAGGTTTTGTAAACTTCGGGTGCCCTCTTGGGTTTTCATCACTCATCCTCCAGAGGTCAAAAAAAATCTAATTTAGCCTTGTCAAATTCTGTGTGCCCTAGGTACCTGGCACCCTGTCCAGGGTTGGTTCTGAATTGAACCTACTGTTGCTGAGAAGCTCAGGAACCCTCCGACCAAAAATTGGATTAGGCAAGAAACGAATGGTTTCGAAGCTTCTCCCTCAATGCTTCCTACACTGGCCATTTCTTTAACTTCTTCATGTTGGGAAGACGTTAGAAAGGGGTGATTGATGTGTAAATTTAACAGGATGGAATGGAAAGGGATTGCGTGGAAATCACTCTTCTGCTGATCTCATATTTAAGTTCTGCACATTACATATTCACTTTTTAACTCTCATTTGGAGTGTGTGTGTGTGTTTATGTATATGTACACATGTGTATGTATATCTATCAATCTTGTGTGTATGTGTGTGTGTATATATATATATATATATATATATATATATATATATATATACACACACACACACACTATACAGGAGGATTAACGCCCTCAAATGAAAGTCTATTTAAAGATAGATACTTTATATATTGCTGTAATAAGTGATTTTTGTTTTTAATTTTTGTCTTCCACCACTGATTTTCATTAAATATGTTCTACTTTATGCAGCTTTGCTGTTATACCTTTATAGCAAGGCTGGGCATGTTTTTCATTTTCCTCGATTTCCCAAGGGATGTCACGTTTTTGTGCAGCCAGTTTCTTAATTTGATGTCAGTTTTTACAGTTAACTGACAGTCTCATTTAATTAGATGACTAGTTTAGGGATTCTTCTCATTGTGCATATAACTGTACTGAATAAAAAAATCAACAAAATGTTATTTGGCCTGGAGTAGATTCATATGCTGTATTTTTTTGTTCTTTAAATAATTTGTCTTGGTGAGAACTGACATTTAATATTTGCACCTTATTTTACCCTGACATCTACACAAAAAACCAAATTATTTTGTCAGGAGAGTAGAAAAATTGATAATTATGAGAGAGGAAGTGTAGATGGGGGAAAAAAGGACTTTAAAAAAAAAACCACACATTTGTTTTCTTACCTTAGCCCAGGGGTAGGCAACGTCGGTCCTGGTGAGCCGCAGTGGCTACAGGTTTTCATTCCAACCCAATTGCTTAATTAGAAACCAATCATTGCCAATCTCAGACCTTATTTAATTTTATGGCTTGTTAGTCTGTGCAATGTAAGGCTCTTATATCGTAGATTTTTTTCCTTTCCAAGGATATCATCCAAATGATATGAAGCCTAAAACAGATCATTTTCAGTCTGTCACATTTTTCTATTAAGTGTTTTATTAAATCAAACAGTGCATGATGAACACACACAGATGTAATTGGAAAAAAGCTAGCTGGAGAACTGCTGGCTGCTTTGTCTTTTACATCTTATTGCTAATAAGGAGCAATTAAAACACTGAATGCAGCATCCATCCATCCATCCATTTTCCAACCCGCTGAATCCGAACACAGGGTCACGGGGGTCTGCTGGAGCCAATCCCAGCCAACACAGGGCACAAGGCAGGAAACAATCCTGGGCAGGGTGCCAACCCACCGCAGGACACACACAAACACACCCACACACCAAGCACACACTAGGGCCAATTTAGAATCGCCAATCCACCTAACCTGCATGTCTTTGGACTGTGGGAGGAAATGAATGCAGCAGTTTAAGATTGAAATAAGCAATTAAGGTTGGAGAACCTTAACAAGCGAGACCACTAAAATGAAGCATCAAAATGTCACTTAAGCAATATGTGCTTCATCAGCAATAATTGAGTTCTTGTTAAGGAACTGGGTTGGAACAAAAACCTGCACATACTGTGGCACTCCAGGACCGACGTTGCCTACCCCTGCCTTAGCCCGTTATATAAATGTGCCTGCACAATGCTAGCTACTTCTAGTAATTTTCAATCAAAATCCATTTCATAGTCGCAAATGACTGCGCATATTTAACCTTCAACTATAGGAAATGTAAATTAATTTTTATTGGAAATAAGTGTATTTACAAGGAAACAGATGCCCATCAAAAATTATAGCAAAAACACAATCAAATCTCTATTCCATTGGCTTTCCTTGAAAAAGCCATTGTCATCTAGTGACTAATGGTGCTACATTTCCTCCTTGGGGCAAATTAAGTGCTTGCTGTCTTTCTGTCTGTCCTGACTATCCATGAGTGAGTGCACCAGCCACATTTTGGATATCTTAGTGGTGTGATAATGAAGGAAAAACATGTCTTTGTCCCAAACATTATGGAGGGCACTGTAACTGGTATGCTATGATTGGTGAAGCTCCTTTAATTCTTTGATATGTACTCTTCCACTTTTGCAGTTTTGTGTTTTTAGCTCTTGTTATTTCAGCATTGTACTTCTAGATAATGTCCTTAGTCCTCTGCGTTCACTCACTTTGATGGCCCCTACATCTGTGTATAAGGAAACAGTGATTTACATTTATAAGGCAGTCTAACATACAGAGACACAGTCTGCTGTGTACTGCTCTTGTGAATTTTTTGATAGCGTTCGTTTGCTCTTCTTCAAACCCTCCCTGGAAATTTCTAATTTTTAATAATATTAGGTCACAAAAGGTTTAAATAATGTATTCTGTGATAAGGAAAGAAAGAGTACCTTCATTAATTTTCAGTAACGTATTCCATATGACATTGTTGTCACCTTCTGTTTGAAATAATGAATATATCCATAAGGGCGGGTAACTCACAGATGCCATCCATCCATCCATCCATTGTCTCCCGCTTATCCGAGGTCGGGTCGCGGGGGCAGCAGCTTGAGCAGAGATGCCCAGACTTCCCTCTCCCCGGCCACTTCTTCTAGCTCTTCCGGGAGAATCCCAAGTCGTTCCCAGGCCAGTCGAGAGACATAGTCCCTCCAGCGTGTCCTGGGTCTTCCCCGGGGCCTCCTCCCGGTTGGACGTGCCTGGAACACCTCACCAGGGAGGCGTCCAGGAGGCATCCTGATCAGATGCCCGAGCCACCTCATCTGACTCCTCTTGATGCGGAGGAGCAGCGGCTCTACTCTGAGCCCCTCCCGGATGACTGAGCTTCTCACCCTATCTTTAAGGGAAAGCCCAGACACCCTGCGGAGGAAACTCATTTCAGCCGCTTGTATTCGCGATCTCGTTCTTTCGGTCACTACCCATAGCTCATGACCATAGGTGAGGGTAGGTACATAGATCGACTGGTAAATTGAGAGCTTCGCCTTGTGGCTCAGCTCCTTTTTCACCACGACAGACCGATGCAACGCCCGCATTACTGCGGATGCCGCACCGATCCGCCTGTCGATCTCACGCTCCATTCTTCCCTCACTCGTGAACAAGACCCCGAGATACTTGAACTCCTCCACTTGGGGCAGGATCTCGCTACCAACCCTGAGAGGGCACTCCACCCTTTTCCGGTTGAGGACCATGGTCTCGGATTTGGAGGTGCTGATTCTCATCCCAGCCGCTTCACACTCGGCTGCGAACCGATCCAGAGAGAGCTGAAGATCACGGCCTGATGAAGCAAACAGGACAACATCATCTGCAAAAAGCAGTGACCCAATCCTGAGCCCACCAAACCGGACCCCCTCAACACCCTGGCTGCGCCTAGAAATTCTGTCCATAAAAGTTATGAACAGAATCGGTGACAAAGGGCAGCCCTGGCGGAGTCCAACTCTCACTGGAAACGGGTTCGACTTACTGCCGGCAATGCGGACCAATGAATCACAATCACAGATGCAACAATCCAAATTATGTATGTGGATTAGCTTTTGATAGGAACTCCGATTATTTAGGTTATGCCTCCCAGATTCAAGCAGGGTACATTAATTTGATAGCAGATTTCCTACTTTTGTATAGCAGTTAGTGAAAATGTATAATGGTGATTTCTTTTTTACTAAAGCCACCACTACTTCAAATACTGCAAGATCTCTGCGCTAGCCCTTCTGAAGATGGTGATGCACGCTAGATCAGGTGGCAACCTTGAAGTGATGGGACTCATGCTGGGCAAGGTGGATGGGGAAACTATGATAATTATGGACAGCTTTGCCCTACCAGTGGAAGGAACAGAGACTCGAGTCAATGCCCAGGCAGCAGCTTACGAGTATATGGCAGCATATATAGAAAATGCGAAACAGGTGTGTTACTCTTACTTTTTGCATATTTTACCTTGGTATAACAATCATCTGGAATGTCCTATGGTTTTGCACATATATGCCCTGATTTTACTGCCACAGAGACCAAAAAATATCTTGCTGTCTTATTAGTAGATCTAGGCTGCATATAGCAGAAATAGTATGATGTTTTTCTTATTACATTTCTTCTTTATGGAAAATCTTTGTAAATGTTAGAAAGCAATTTTAAAGTATACAGCTGGTAAAGGGTTTCAGGACATTTTCTCCTTGTATCAGTGAATCTCTCAGAAGAGAGAGATCCTGTTGTAGACTGACACTCTCCGGCTGCTAATTCTAAGTAGAGTTATGTGTTCAATTCATTACTACTATGGTCTGAATAACCATACATTGAAACACATCAGACCATAGAAGTGCTTGTAATTTAACTGCTCTTCTTTAGAACACATTTTTGTACTCATACATATGTATACTGTATGTTGCTTTTCTTTAAAACTTAAAAGCAAGGCAACAATTTGTTAATAAGAATGTTAATCCCTGAAATTCTGCACATAACATCAGTCTTTGTGCTGGAGCATACAAGATTATTATATTAATACATAGATAGTTTGTAAGATAAACATATACAGACTGAATTGTAGAGAAGATGCAAGACTGTTTTTTTCTAACATTTATTTATGTTTTTAAATAAAGGTAGGGCGCCTTGAAAATGCCATTGGGTGGTATCATAGTCACCCTGGCTATGGCTGCTGGCTCTCAGGGATTGATGTTAGCACGCAGATGCTTAATCAGCAGTTTCAGGAGCCCTTTGTTGCAGTTGTTGTAAGTATGGTGATTTTTTATAACTGAAGCTGCTTCTGAATTGTTAATTTATATTACACTTACTTTTTAATCTAGGTTGCCTTACACAAAGTCATATGTAATGATCCTATGTAATCATAACATGGTTAAGTTTTCACTCATCACTACCACTTAGTTTTTTTATAATGTATAGTTAGATTATACACCTTATTTTAGTATTTGTATAAATTTAACTGATTATGTACAGTGATTTTTTGAAGTGGGGACACATACTTGAAATACAGTGTACCAATAGTGCAGTCTATCTGTGATATTTAAAATGAATAAACATGTAATAAGTTAAAGGATAAGTTCAGTATTTTCCAAGTCAGTTATTTCCTCACTAATATGGTGTATATGCATTTACCATGCAACAATTTATGTGGTTAAGTGTTTTCTATACATTTAAAAATAAATAAATAAATAAATAAGAACAACAAGCTTTTTGTACTGGCATTTTACAATGGAAGCCATAGCACACTGCTAAAATAACCTAACGAATATGTCCATTTTTCATGCCAAGAACGTTGTTGAGCATTCATCAAGCATCTTCAGATTATGCACATATTGCAAAATAGCTTATAAATTATATTTTCAAATAAAATAACATGAATATTATGAGATTCGGCCATATTCAAGAAGACTAACTCTTCAGCGTTCATATTCCTCCACAACAGCCTTTCACCTGGAGCGTGGTTTCCTCTCAAAAGACACAGTCACACAAAAAGTTTTCTGCCATATGCTTGATATTGTCTTGATTTGCTTCCATATTTATGGGAGAACTCCTCTCACGAAGGCTACTTTACCTCAGGAAAAATAGTATTATGGATATGTGACAAAATGATTATTTCCAGATCCCATTTTGTTGATACAAACATGCATCAGAAGCACAGAAGGCATGTTTTTTCTTATATCAGAACGTTTGCTGCTTAAAAGTGGGCATATTCTGTAATTCTGTAAGTTTGGGGCTTTTATTTTCCATTGGTGCCCTATGCCTCATGGCTTCCATTACAAAACACAAAGACAGGCAATGTTCTTCTTAAATTAAATTTAAAAAAAAAGCACTTTAGTACACTTTCACATGGCAAATGCATATATGCTATTTTTGTGAAGAAATAACTTGTACTTGAAAAATACCTAAATTATTCTTTAAGAAAATGTTTCTTGCATGTTGCATGGTTTTAACGGTGAACTAGAAAGTTCATACAGTATAAAAAGAGAACAACCTTAATTTATTGGATTGCGGCAGTGTACACTTGGATAAAGCTACAAGAAGTGAGTGGGGTCTATGTGGACAGTAGGAATATACAGAAATAACAATTACAATTGCCTGTCTGTCTTTAGCAATTTTGTTAGCAAAGCAGGAAGGAAAGCACCTAACAAGTTTAGGCCTGAAGTATGTGGGAATCCAGAAAAACTTAGCAATTCAGTGCTTCTTTTTCTTGAGCATATCTCATTATTTTCTTTGTCTCTCACGTGCTAATTTTTTCATTAACTATTGGTAACTAAATTAACAAAAACCTCCTGCCTTCACCATTAAACTGAAATCTGGAAATAAGTTCAGAGTCAGATTTCAGGTAAACTTGTAAAAAATATTCTGAGACAAGAGGAAATTATTATTATCATCAATAATCTAAAACGGCTACTTTTTGTTTTTACCATCTGCATTATTTCACCGATGAGAATAATATAACACTGTTTATTTTTTAAGATTGATCCAACAAGGACCATATCAGCTGGAAAAGTGAACCTTGGGGCATTTAGAACATATCCAAAGGTAATGAGATTTGCTTTTTGGTCTTGTTCTTTACATTTATTTAACATGTGACTCTTTATTTATTAAGTTACTTCTTAATATATGTAATAGCTGGTGCACTAGCATTTTAAAATCTTAGTGATATCCATAAGAACTTTTTATATTATAACTGTGACTTGTGCCACTGTCATTTAATGGACAACAAATACAGTACTATTTGTGTGCCCGTCTCTTATGCCCTGTATTTTTAGAAGGGCCCTAATATCTCATTGTTTCGCACTCTCTCTGCGGCCATGTAAGTAAGAGGAGATCAAAGAGCTTTTTTTTGACAAAGTGAATTAACCTTCTAATCCTCCATTAATTTGATTTACGTACTTCATTCAAGCAAGGGAACATGATGATACCGTATTTTCTTAAACACCTGGATTTATTGCATCATGATCTCTTTCCTTATTTTTGAAGGGTACTTTATTTTTGACCACCTTTTGTGAATCATGTTTCCCTTAACGAGACGGCATATTGGAGTGAACCTTTTCACAAGCGTCTGAGTTGCCATCACTACTTCTACTTCTTCGCAAACCCATTATTTATTTTTTTTCATATACTTGTGGTCTGTATCCCTCTGGTGATGAGGCTAACTTGTCTGCTCACTGCCACGAAAGTAAGAACAAAGTGAAACTGTAAACTCTTTTGAATGCTATCCTTGTAGTTTAGGACCTTTTAATTTACTTCACCATGCAATAAACTTGGTATTTTGAAAAATTGAATATACTTTGTATGTAGACAGAATAAAAATGAAATAATATTGGCTTTGTGTTAATTAAACTTCAATACAAAAACATAACCTTGGCTCTAGGCATGTGTCCTCACACTGACTTTCCCCTAAAGTATGAATGAATTACTGGAGATGTCTTAGCATGATTAGTATGGAAATTGAATTAAATATAACAATTACTACTCACAGTATTACTATTTCTTTATATGCTGATAAAATAAAGTGCTTCCCTAACTTTCCATTTCATTATATATTAATTTTAAATGCAAATTCCACTTATATAATGTTGGATGTCCACTAGTGTTCAGTAGTACACGCCAAATACCAATGTCATCTGCAACAGTGACAAGACACCTTTGGGATGCTTTCTTTAGAAGCAGAGTTCCATAGAAAAAAACATATCTGAAACTGGCAAACATAAAGAAAAGGTGAAATGGGTAAAAGTTTTGAATCACCCAAAAATCCACCAGTAGCTGTGAGTTTTTTTTTTTTTGATCATTCTAACGCTTTTATTTTTACTGTTGCTCATTACCTCATTACACCTGTGTTTGGCATGTACCAAGTAAGTAAACCACCACCTGAGAATGTGCAGGGCATTTGTTTCCCAAACTACAGACCCTTATGTACTTAGCCTGTTATGTAGTTGTGCATCTGGGCCTTTTCCTTCTTTGTCTGTTCTAGTTAGATCTGCTTTGTCCTCTTATGTCAAAGTTGCAGTGGACATCTTTGTATGAAATCTTCTGTTTCTGGGGAAGTCTGTCACATGGAATAACATGTTTTGCAAAATAATAAAAGATTGACATATTTCTTGAGTAAGGTGCTTCATTTTGTCCAATTGTGAACCCAGAATTGAACTTTAGGATTGCCAGTATCTTGCAACCCAAGGAAAACAACTTGTTTACGTTACTGAAACAGAAAAACATGTTTCAGCTGTGCTAACACAATTGAAGGTTTCTCTATTAACCAATCAGCATTTAAACATTATTAATTACATTTACCATTTGGACACTGAAGGAATGGCTACTGGAAATGGGACTTTGCAATTATATGTAAATTAGAAATAAAAAAAATAGTAATTTCATGCAGTAATAGCCATTTGCAACCTTCGTAATGTCTTGGCTGTATTTTTAAATCAGTGTGAGCATTACTAATACGAGTTACAAACCATGAGATGTATCCAGGTTTATCTGTTTTTAAAGCTCATGTGTGTACTTGTCTACTGAAGAATCATGTAGAATACAGAATAGGTGGCTGGTTTAAAAAAGTGTACATTTACCTGTTTATGTATAGTTTGTCCAATACTTTGTGCTCCTATGTAAAGTGATATGTACACAACACTTATCAAAAATATCTTTGATTTAATAACAAAATCTGATATTGCTGTTTGCCTTGTCGGCTACTTTGCTGATATACAGTACATTCATTCTTGCATACTATTCTGTAAGAAATGTAATTTAAACTATTGATTCTTTTAGGGCTATAAACCTCCAGATGAAGGTCCTTCAGAATATCAGACTATTCCCCTCAATAAGATAGAAGATTTTGGGGTGCACTGCAAACAGTAAGTGACTGATTATTTTACAGTATAGTCTGTTGCTTTTTCATGTTGTTCCTTATTTGCCAGTGTTATGTGTATGTAAGAATGTTAATCATACTGATGTATTTTTTTTTTGTTCCTAATGGGGACTATCAGGTATTATGCCTTGGAAGTGTCATATTTCAAGTCTTCACTTGATCGTAAGCTCCTAGAACTTTTGTGGAATAAATATTGGGTGAATACTCTTAGCTCCTCAAGTTTGCTAACTGTAAGTATTTTTTTCTGTATTTGGAGGTTACTACAAGCCTGTAGCTTGTAAGTGAGAAATTGCTGCAGTGTTTATTGTATTTACATTTTTGTAATTTGAATGTGTTTTAACAGAATAGTCTCTTCAGATTTCTTGTGGCATTGGCCAAGGTAAAATAACAATATTTAATGTACTAAAACGGCCAGCCATATACAGCGTCCTCCACAATTATTGGCACCCCTGGTTAAGATGTGTTCTTAGGCTTCTAATAATTTCTTTTTTTCCCCCAAAATATATAGGCTCACAACACAAAAAAAAAGAGAAAAATCCAACCTTTAATTGAAGTACATTTATTAATTGAGGGGAAAAAATCCCACATTAAGAAATACATTTTTTTTACATGAAATCATGTGTGCCACAATTATTGGCACCCCTAACAATTCCTATAAAATAAATGTAATTGAAGCATTTTTGTAATTTCTAGTTTAGTTTTTAAAGTTGATCAGAGTAAATTGGAACTTTTAATTAGTAATTACTTCCTGTGTCCCTGAGGTATAAATATGACGTGACACAGAATCCAATTGCTCTTAGTCACTCCTCAACATGGGAAAGACAAGAGAACATACCATTGAAGTAAGGCAGATGTGTGCTGGCCTTCATAAGTCAGGTAATGGCTACAAGAAAATAGCTACTCACCTAAACCTGCCTGTATCTACAGTCAGAGGAATAATAAAGAAGTGTAAAACAACGGGAACAGTGACAAACAAGGCTGGACGAGGACCCAAGTTTATCTTGCCACCACCCACAGTGAGGAGGATGGTAAGAGAAGAAAAAATTCTCCAAAGCTCACTGTTGGAGAACTGCACCAAAGAGTGGTATCTTGGGGGGTCACAAAGTCTCCATTACAACCATAAGACGCTATCTCCATGCCAACAAGCTGTTTGGGAGACATGCAAGGAAAAAGCCTTTTCTCACCTACAATCACAAACATAAACGTCTGAATTTGCTAAGCGGTACTAGGGCTTCAACTAGGACCATGTGCTTTGGTCAGATGAGACTAAAATTGAGCATTTTGGTAACAAACATTCTAAGTGGGTCCGACGTGAATCCAAGAATGAGTATGTGGAAAAGCACCTCATGCCCTCTGTAAAGTATGGTGGAGGATCTGTGATGTTGTGGGTCTGTTTCTCTTCCAAAGGCCCTGGGAACCTTGTTAGGGTGCATGGCATCATGAACTCCTTGAAATACCAGGGCATTTTAAATCAAAACCTGGTGACCTCTGCCAGAAAGCTGAAGATGGGTCGTCATTGGATGTTCCAGCAGGATAATGACCCTAAACATATGACAAAATCTACACAAAAATGGCTCAGAAGACACAAAATCAAGCTCCTTCCATGGCCATGTCAGTCCCCAGACCTCAACCCCATTGAAAACCTGTGGGGTGAGCTGAAGAGGAGAGTGCATATGAGAGGACCCAGGATTCTGGACGATCTAGAAAGATTTTGCAAAGAGGAATGGTCAAAAATCCCTGTCTCTGTATTCTCCAACCTTATGAAATGTTATAGGAGAAGATTAAGTGCTGTCTTGTTGGCAAAAGGGGGTTGTACGAAATATTAACAGCAGGGGTGCCAATAATTGTGGCACACATGATTTTTCATGTAAAAAATGTATTTCTTAATGTGTTTTTTTTTCCCCCAGTGAATAAATGTACTTCAGTTAAAGGTTGGATTTTTCTCTTTTTTGTATTGTGAGCCTATACATTTTTTGGGGAAAAAAAGAATTTATTAGAAGCCTAAGAACACATCTTTACCAGGGGTGCCAATAATTGTGTATAGTAATTTTATCTTTTTAGGAATGTAACAATTGTTTTGACAGGGATATTTTAGCATCACCCCTAATATACAATTTGACAGCTTTGAGGTAAATGTGACTCAAGTGCCTGCATAACATTAAAAATGTTGCCAATTGTGTTAAGTAAAATGATAAAGGGAAAGCCTGATGTAGGTAATATTATAAAGGTAGACTTTTTTTCTGATAGAGATTCAAACATTAAGTGTTTGATGCATGAAACCTAAATGTTTTCATCATTTTTGTTGAATTAGAAGTTAAAGTTACAATTTTCAGTGTAAATGAAAAAGTGAAAAGCAGTGAGCTAAAAGAAAAGATGAGTGTGTATCTGTTTTTAAAGGAGAAGAAAGATACATGGGTGTTCTGAAGCAAACTTTGCAAATACAAAAGAATTGCCAATCTGCTCTTCTGGCAGCAATAAAAACTTCAAGTAGTCAAAATTAGTATTAGAGTATTTTATTTAAATATAGGGTAACTTTCATTTTTATGGAACAGATTAATATGTATGTACTCTTCATATATCTGACAACAGTTTTACATAGGTCCCCATTTGATTTGATTTTTTTTCCTCACTCATTTTAATAATTCCCATATCTCTGCTTCACACACTTTTTTTGAAGCATACACATTCATATGTCATTGCTGTGATTTAGACTGTTAGGCAGCAATACATATAATGTGCAGTTTAAATTGAGTAGTATAAACTTTACCTCAACCTACACACACAAATGCATTTTTAATTTCACCAAACCCACACACACACTAGACAGCGGCCAAAATTCAACAGTATCTTACACAAACAATAAACACCTGAAAAATTTGTTTACAGCAATACATCTGTAATAATTATGGCCAGAATTGTAGTGCAGAAAATGTGGCAGTGATGATGTTTGTTTAAATGCCTCAAAGAATTACTTTGCATTTTCTTACAAGTATTCATCTGGATAAAGTGGGTATAAAGAAAGGGTAGAAAGTGTAGGGCTGTAGAACTTTGTTTCATTATAAATCGGCATTTTCCTAATACCCATTACACAATTACATTTAGGACCAACCTTTCTAGTACACATTATTGTTGTTTTAGAATTTCAGGCCATCCATAATTACATTTTCCAAACTTTTCTCCTCATTTGCAGAAGATGTAAAATGGAAATACATTTTTGTAGTGTTCTGTTGGACTTGAATAATTATAAAGCATGAAACAAAAATACAAGCTTATTATGGCTTATCTTAATTTATTCATGCCTTCCATTTTAATGTTTGTATTTTACGATTTAGTTTTATTTTATGTGAAATTGATTTTAAGTAAAATTTGCCTCACTAAAAAATAGTATCGTAGTAGTAGTAGTAGTACTAAATGATTGGTACTTCATTCACAAAATGTGAATATGCTGTTTTATAATATGTGCAATCTCAAGGCGTGGATGAATACTTGAGAACATTCTTGGCCTGGAAATAAATGTATTTGGTATAATTTAAGACTTTTTTTTTTAATGTTTGCCTGTAGACCCATTTTAAACTGCAGGAAACAGCATGGTATTGTTTACATTTATAAAAATCCTTCACTTAAGAACTCCGCTTCGCATAAAAACATAATGTATATCTTAATTGTTGAAAAATGCTGACTGTATCCATTAAGAATGTACACATATTGTCCTATCCAGAGGTAGTTCCTGCCTTGTGGTGGAAGTTACAAGAACCTGTAATTGAAGTAGCTTGCTTAGAAAATATATGAATGTAATAAATTATAGTATTAAAAGTACAAAAATTGTAATTAACATTTAAAATTAATGACTGACCCACTTTTAAACAAAAAAATTTCTTACAGCAGCCACACATACCTCCTAGTGTATTGCAAGAATGGTAAAAATTAAAACCTTAATTATTACAGAGAGATGTAAAAAGATTTTTCAGAGCCCATTAGGGTATGGTCAGACAAGTAATAATTTAAAATGATACTTCATTTTCAATCCATCAACCATATTTTAGACTTATTCTGTATATTTTAATGGTGTTTAATATTTTTCAGTAAACATATGTAGGGATTGTAAGATACGCTCAGGTCATGTTGACTGTTTCTCATTCTTGTTCCTCTTCTAGAACTCTGATTACACTACAGGGCAAGTATTTGACTTGTCAGAGAAGCTGGAGCAATCTGAAGCACAACTTGGACGGGGCAGCTTTATGTTAGGCCTAGACACTCATGATAGGAAGTCTGAAGACAAGCTAGCGAAGGCAACAAGAGACAGGTGAGAACAAGCTAAATGCAAAACAAGCAGTGTAAATTGAAATTAAGGAAAAAAATCCATACATGTATTCAGTTTAAAAGGTATTTAATCTTGAATGTCCTATAATCAGACGGTGCACATTTACATCACATTACACCCCTAGTTCAGAATCTGAAAATTTCTGAACTCTGAAACACTTCTAGCCTGAAGGATTTAAAATGTGGACCTATAATAGTTTTTACTAGAAAAATATTGGCTCAAATAGAAGTGGTTGGCACTCTTTGAAATCAAAATATATTCAAATATGTGTTGATGTTTAAATAACACAAACAGTTTTCAAACAATTGTAAAGACCGTAATAACTGTAAAAATGCTACCCCACCACAAAATTTGCTTGTTTAAAAAGGAAAAAAGAAAAATGCCACACTAGAACCTAGCAGCCAAAATGCCAGACTCCACTGAGGCAGGGATTAAGAAGCAGGAGGGAGGGGAATGATGGAAACCATTGGCCAGTCCAGCTCCACTGAATTTCCACTAGAGCAGGCCATTTTGTAATGCATGAAGCAGATGACTCATTGATCACCGCCACTGGGAGTTCTAGGAGAGTAAGACTGAAAGAGGAGGCTTGCCAAGATGCAATGTACTGTACACAGAAATAGATTTCCAGCAAATAGCTAAGGATATCTTTGCAGTCTATTGTGGTTAGACAAACCAGCCTCTGCTGGACAGAAGTGTGAAAGATGAGAAGTCCAGTAAGAGAAAAATTTGAGGAAGTGAAAGGATGTTAATGTGAAAAAGCAATCTAAAAAAATTAAAAATAGATGACCACGAAGCCAAGACTTGGGGGCAATCCCAAAACATGCAAAAAATACTTGTGTTGCTCACCTGGCAGAAGGAACAATCGAGATCAGTGAACAGGCCTGTGGGAAAACTCTTTCAGGGAGTAAACTAACTGCAATTAACAATAAAAAAATAAATTTTAATGTTTCAATTGTATGAACAAAGCATAAGCACAGTCAGATAAATATATTAAAGTTGATACCATTGAAATTGAAAGACAAGGTACATAAGACTCCCTACTTAAGACACAAAAATGCACATAATTAAGAAATATATAATTTATAACCTCTGATGCTAGCTAAATAACCTAGCATGTGAAAATTACCAAGTTTTTGTGGTGTACATTTTTTTTTAAAGAATTGCAACAGAATATTTTTTTCTGAACAAAGAAAATAATGTTAAAATGAGCTTTATTAATATCTAATATTTTTTCATTTACCTGCCAAATACAGAGCCAGCATACAAAATCGCTACATTAAACACCTTTCTGGACTCATCTGCTTGTATATACTGTAATTTTTTTCATTTCTTGTCCTGTTTCATCATAGTGTGTGCTTTGGTTTTGTGTACCAGAAGATGGCAGTGCAGCTTATCTTTACCACCTTCCTTTCAGAATACTAAATGAAATACAGTATTTTAGTACTCCATTATTGAATTTCAAATAAATTATATATTTGCAAAGTTATTTCCAAGTATGCTCTTTACTACAGGGTCCATATGAGCAACCATTTTGTATTAAAAAAAAATATCTCGCCACATCTTTAAATGAAATGTTGTTTGAAAGTAGTGTGGTTCCAAAGAGAGCAAATATTTGCCCAAAAACGCAGTAAGCTATTTTTTTTGCATGGAAACTTACAATATAGTTTACTTATATTATATTATATTATATTATATTATATTATATTATATTATATTATATTATACAGTTAGGTCCATAAATATTTGGACAGAGACAACTCTTTTCTAATTTTGGTTCTGTACATTACCACAATGAATTTTAAATGAAACAACTCAGATGCAGTTGAAGTGCAGACTTTCAGCTTTAATTCAGTGGGGTGAACAAAACAACTGCATAAAAATGTGAGGCAACTAAAGCATTTTTTAACACAATCCCTTCATTTCAGGGGCTCAAAAGTAATTGGACAAATTAAATAACTGGAAATAAAATGTTCATTTCTAATACTTGGTTGAAAACCCTTTGCTGACAATGACAGCCTGAAGTCTTGAACTCATGGACATCACCAGATGCTGGGTTTCCTCCTTTTTAATGCTCTGCCAGGCCTTTACTGCAGCGGCTTTCAGTTGCTGTTTGTTTGTGGGCCTTTCTGTCTGAAGTTTAGTCTTCAACAAGTGAAATGCATGCTCAATTGGGTTAAGATCAGGTGACTGACTTGGCCATTCAAGAATTTTCCACTTCTTTGCTTTAATAAACTCCTGGGTTGCTTTGGCTGTACGTTTTTGGTCATTGTCCATCTGTATCATGAAACGCCGCCCAATCAATTTGACTGCATTTAGCTGGATTTGAGCAGACAGTATGTCTCTGAACACCTCAGAATTCATTCAGCTGCTTCTGTCCTGTGTCACATCATCAATAAACACTAGTGTCCCAGTGCCAGTGGCAGCCATGCACGCCCAAGCCATCACACTGCCTCCACTGTGTTTTACAGATGATGTGCTATGCTTTGGATAATGAGCTGTTCCACGCCTTTCACACCAGGGAAAGTTTTTTACAGGTTTGTAGCGTCATTATTGTTGCATGTACAGAGTAAAGTGAATATTTGCAGTGCTGATCATTGTGAGCTTTTTGACACTTTCAGAGCCATTATTAGCGAATATAATCAACTTATCTTAAAATGTCTGTCTTCCTTACCAGGGAAATCTCAAATAGAAAAGTAAGCCAAGCTTTTCATCCATAGTTCATCTGTTAAGAGGCTATTTTATGGTGTTCAATCGAAAAAGGTAGATAATGGATAGATAACAATGTAGAGGTCTGGTTAAAGAAAGTTACATATTTAAGCAAAATGTCAGTCATAAGATCCCACAATATACTAGTAGATAAAGTGCTTCTAGTTTAAGAAATGTAAATTGGAACATTTTGACCTAAATGCAAAGGGTTACATTTGTCAAAAACTCTGTACAGCAACCCTTTTGTAATGTGTGATGGAGGCAACATCATGGTATGGGGATATTTCTTATCGTTAAGAACAACGGCTATTAGAATAAAATATAAATGCAGCAAAGTACATTAAAAAAATTGTTAAGGAAAACCTGATGCTGTCAGCTTGACAACAGAAATGCTGGGAAGGATATGCATCTGTCATCATCTCAATGAACTGAGGCACAAAGCCAAAGCTACACTAGAGTGACTAAGAAACTAAAACAGTGCTTAAATACTTCTAAATTTGAAATGTGGAAAATACAATTCAGTTAGTATATTTCAAAAGGTGATGTGTGTGGCTGAATGTATGTGTATGAATGCGTCTTTATATGGAAGTTAGGCATATAAATTAAGCACTGTTTTTTGCCTTCTTATTAGATGAGGATATAGCAACAGAAAGATCTGAGAGAAAGTTCTTTACTTGTCATGGATATTTAAGTAGCAGTAGACAGTCTACTTTAAATCCATCCCACTAATGGCTCCAGCTTTATACGCAGTTATTTTCTCTCCTAATTATTTCTTACAAAAAGACAAGTATCTAAAATTAGCATTCAGATATGGGCTGTGAGTTCTCCAAAAGTCTAGAAGTCAAATTTCTTTAGCACTAAAAACTGTGCAGTCAAAGCAGGATAATTCCTACACAGAACCCAAATGTTATGTTTTTTGTCAACTGTGTGTTAGGGTAATTGGTCGTTCCAGATTTACTCTGTATGAGTGAATTATTGTACATGTGTGAGTGTGCTGTCCGATGGACTGGCACCCTGTCCACAGGGTTTCTTCTTTGTGGCAAATGCTGTTGTGATAGACACTGACTTCTACAACTCTGAACTTGATAGTGGGTAATAGAATGATTGCACAGGTAGAAAATATTTATCCTGTACTCTCAAAACTTTTCCATGCATCAGTATACATAGATTATATTTTTTAGTGTCAAAAATATTGACTGCTTTTACAGCAGTGGCACACGTATTGAATTATTAATTTGCAGACATACTGGTATAAATGAACAAGAACAATACTTGCAACAGGAGGACCACTGGTTTCACTTTTTAAAAATACAAAAACCTGAAACACTAAGGGCATGCCCCCAGTCTGTATGTGCCATTTTTCCCAGTTGAGTATGGTACAGGAAACAGTGTGACCTGAGGGACTGTGCACTTTTAACAGGAACCAGAAAGGTATCTAGTGACAGTAGCCTCCTTTTTAAGAGGATAACAAACCCTGCATATGCATACGCACAGTACACCCACTGTATTTTGACAATCTGTGTTACTTAACAAGGATAGGGAGATCTGTGCTGAACTT
The DNA here is from genome assembly GCF_900747795.2 of Erpetoichthys calabaricus. Taxonomy (NCBI): domain Eukaryota; kingdom Metazoa; phylum Chordata; class Cladistia; order Polypteriformes; family Polypteridae; genus Erpetoichthys; species Erpetoichthys calabaricus. The sequence goes on along the minus strand of NC_041399.2, from coordinate 53,722,024 downwards.
TTTTTAATGGTTGCATTCAAAAAACTAAAACAGAAAAAAATATCATGATCACAGAATATAAAATCTAAACATATTAGCAATCACATGAGCAGAAGAGTTGTCAGCACTGCAGCATTGAAGCAGTGGGAGATGGGATTCAAATCCTGGCCTAATGACTGTCTGTGCAGTTATCATGTTCTCCCTGTGTTTTCATGGAGTTTTCCGTTGGGTGCTCCTGTTTCCTCCTCCATCTGAAAATATATTTGTGGCAAGTTGATTGGTGACTCATAAGTTGGCCCGACATGAGTAAGTGCAGATGTGAGAACTTGAGTATGCCTTGCAGTGCAGTGGATACCCACCCAGTGATGGCTCCTGCTTTGTACCCAGTACTGGCAAGATAGGCTCTGTCTCCTCACGACACTGAATTTGATTAACAGGTTCAGTGAATTCATCAATTAATTAATTGTCACGTTTCATTTATTTGTGGTTTGTGTCTGCTTTGTCAGCTCTCTTCCATAACTGGTAAATTATCACTGCAAGCAGAACTGATGGCATGTGATGGCACTTCTGATTAAATTGAAATTATTAAAAGAAAGCAGTTCCTGACTTCATTTCAGTATTTTATGTTTTCACTATGTATTAAAAAGCAGATCTTTCTGATGTGACATCTGTTTAGATGTCATTGTTTGACCAGGTTGTTATGAAAAAGTCTGCACTTCCATGTTGCTAACATATGTTTGCTATTACTTGGTAGTGTACATTAGTGTTACTGAGCAGTCTGAGAATTTCATTACTAGGATTAATTTAGCATTTTTGGTGTGGAAGTGGCTACATTGGGTCTGTTTCTAAGAGCAACATTCAGCTAGACTATAGATATTGATTTAATTTTAGAAAATCAAAAATTTGTAGCCAGTAAGTTTTTTTTAATTTAAAAGTACATAACAAATTAGAAACAAAATCCCAGATTAAGTTATTTCAAATGAATTAAATTATTGATTATCATACAATTTGTTGTGTTTTGAATACATTTCAAAAGTTTCATATGAGCAAAGCAGATGTTTAAGATGCTATAAAATATAATTGTATGTACAGGCCAGACTGCATAATTGCTGGATGGTTATTAATATTAAGATTATATTTCATTTGTATATAGCATGAAATACAGTGTAACAAAATACAGTAAAGAGAAAAAGCCAGTTTGGTAGCAGGCCAACAAATAATAGCCTTTCATTTTTACAAAGCATATTGATTCATTCAACAGTCTTATTATGAGAAACAAAATATCCATTAAGTACAGCACTTTTGATAACGTCTTTTATTGAACTGTTCCATTTCTTAAATATGATATTTGACATTCGCTTTACCTTTTGTTTGTAGCTGCAAGACCACCATAGAAGCTATCCATGGATTGATGTCTCAGGTTATCAAGGATAAACTCTTCAATCAAATTAATACGTCATCTACCTAATATTGTGAAATGAACAGCTGGACGGGCTGGAAAACATCAGCTTTTTCTGCTAAAGATAGTGTTTTAGGCTTAATTTAATACAACATCCCAAGGTTTCTACAGCAAGGAAGATCCTTAAGGCTGGAATTAATATTATTGTACTGTTTAATTCTTGCTACTACACCACATTTTAAGTTTGTGCTTAGACATATACTTCAGCTAACTGCTGTAAAATAGTTTTTTTATAAATAAATCCTGTTGATAATGAGACATTTTGGGCCATCTCAGATAGTTCAGAAATTAAAGGTCTTGAATAAAAATCTAAAAATCAGAGTGCTTACGCGTGTTTAATTAACTATTCATATTCATTTACCTTCATTCTTTTGTTCTTAGATGTTGCCCTGTAAAATGGATCTTCCTCTTCTTAAGTTTTGAGTGTTGGGTGGTAGATGTTTTGGTTTACATTCAGACAAAGGTGCACTGCTCATCATAGTGACGAATAGGCAGCTGATGTATAATTCTGTAAATAGTGGAGACAAGGAAAAATGAATGCAGGAAATAGTCATTCTTAAGGAACCGAAACACACACTTTGGAATCATATAAATTCATTTACTTTGAAGAGAAACAAAATGTAAGTCATAATCCAATATTAAAAATTCCTCAATAACCACTATAACATGTAATGATAAGTGCTGCAACAACCTACAGGAGTATTGCAAAATAAATTAATGTATATAAATACAGTATTATTCAAAACAATCTGGTTGGCTCACAAAACCTTTTATCCCTTTTATTACAAATTAGGAATTGCTTGGTTTAATCAGAAGTAAACCTTACTCACTTTATACCATGGATTGCTAGTCATGTAAAGTTTTGTTCAATAACCTTTAGTAAAATATGTGATAAATTACAATTTGCAAGTATTGACTTTAATGTATGTTGCAAATTCTCCAGTGATCACTGCAAACCTTTTGGAATTTGTGAAGCTAAGAGAAGTAAACTGTATTTTATGTGTGTGTACCTTAGTCATATAAGGTATATACAGAAGGACCTGCTTGTAGAGCTGGATGCAGGTAACCATCATACCTGGGACGGAGCAATTACAGGTTAGTTAAGGGTCTTGCTCGAGAGTCCAACCGCATGGAATCACTTCTGGCATTTACAGGATTACAACCAGCAACCGTCTCATTGTCGGCGCAGATCCCTAGCCTAAGAGCCACCACTCGACCCAGGGTTAAAGAACATGACAATGAAATGAACCACACAACATTGTTGCCCTAATCCTGTGTGGGAGACGCCGGTCAAGCACCTAAAATAATATTTTTCACCACCAACATCCAAATGCCTAATAATGTAATTTTTCATGAGTTAGTTATTGGTGTAACATACTTAAACTGCAGTTCTAGACACGTTTGGAGTCTTTGCTAAAATGTAGAGAGGCTGTCCTGGTGGCTTCTTGTGTTTGAATGCCCTAGTGAAGCAATTAGGATTTTATTTTTGTTAGTTTATTAGTGTATATTTTGTATGCATAAAATATACTAGACAGTCAAAAAGTTCTTAGACTGCATTTATTACTGTAATGTGAAATTTTTTGTTTATAATGTTCTGGTTGGTTGGAGTGTCCTTTTTGGATTCATTATAACTTCTGGGCCCAGAAGATGACATTAGGGTTGACTTTTTAGATCACTGGGGACAGTTTTCATCAGTTCAGTTCAGTTCACAGTTATGGAACAAACATTGTCTGTATGAAAAGGTTTTCAGTCATTATTGTCAGACATGTTTACACTTTGGCAGAAATTTCTTAGATGCATAATCATTGATCCTTTCAAATTTTTTCTTTCACCTTAGCAACCATTTTACCATTGCATAATGCTGAAGATTGTCCTGAACATGAGTCATGTTTGATTACATTTGAGCTATCTTGAATGTTTTATCCACTGATAAATGAAAGCTTTATTCAAATAATCACCAAAAGCAGTTTTTAATCCTTCAGTATTTTTGTCCTGCTGTTACTATTTTTTTTTCACAAAACATGATTCATACACCTTATTCTTCTTTTCTACACATTTTTATCACGACAGAGGCAACTTCTGCATCAGAAGTGAGACCGGAGCAATGGTCTCATTTCTGTTAAAACTGGCATACAAAATAAAGTATTAAAAACATACATGAAGGTAAATCAAAAAGTAAAGGCAATAGGAAAATTATGCAGTAATTATGGATAGAAGGTGATGCAAAATAATATGTTTGCAATGGCTTATAGGTATTTTGAACACGCACAAGGCACACACTCTGCCAGTAGGTTAGCTGAAGTTGAGGTCAAATGAACATGGATGCTCTTCTATGGGATTACACCATTGTTGAACTGATATTTCTTTGGGTAGTGGGAGTGAAACCTGCTGAAATTCACTGAAGGATGTTGGCTTTTGCAGCTCAGCAACTGGGTTTGGTGCCAATCTTGTGCAAACTTTGTTATTTCCCAAGTCATCATGCACTGTGGCATGTGTAGATCCATAACTGATATCCAAATGTACAGCAACAACGGACAGCATAATCCATCAGTCTTGTCTGAGGAAGGCATTCATCTTGTAGATGTGGGCTTCTGCACAACGTTGTTGGTCAACCAGATCAAGCTTCGTCGGTTACACTTGATCCCATTCATAATAATAATTAATAATAATTCATTACATTTATATAGCGCTTTTCTCAGTACTCAAAGCGCTATCCACACAGGAAGGGAACCGGGAAGCGAACCCACAATCTTCCACAGTCTCACTTTTTGTTGAGTCATTCTGTTTTCATATTTGTCCTGAGCCAATATCCTTCCTTAAAAAATACAGTCAAGATTACACCAAGTGTTTATTGTGAGTGAATGTAATGGACACCAGGCACATGGGAAGAGGGACTCAAATCTGAACATAAATGGCGCAGAAAGCATCTCAGCAGCCCTCACTGCTCATACTGTACCTGTCATCTGTTCAGATTGGTTTGGCAAATGCAAGCAGTCGATGGTCAACATCATTATTGGGCGCTACAAATGAAGTTCTACTTACTAGAGGTGGAATAAAGGTTTTGCACCTGATCCTGAAAGGGGTATTCTATGATGCTTAATTTATAAGTGACCAAAGAGGAGTTCTTGTGTATGAAGTCTCTAGCATTTTTGGTCAAAAGAGCATGTTTCCTTGTTCCAAAAAGTCAATGGTTGCTGTATTTTGATATCATGAAATTTCTAATGTATGGGAGATATACTCCCCAGGCATTCATTGTCACCTGGTTAACATGAAGGCAAAAGATGGGCTGCAAAATTCCAGTATAACAGGATAGCTGTCAAATATGACACAAAGTCTGGCCAGCCTTCAACACCTTTAACCAAAGAAAATGTTACAGCCTTAGTATGGATCATAATGGAGAACTGAAGAGTGATAATGTCTAAAATTCATTCCACATGAACAATTAGACATTGGCAAAGTCTACACATACTGTGCCCTGAAATGAAGCATCACCATATCTAATCTTCCAACCTTGATGTAGTGAATACTGAATTTTAAGAATTATTTCATATCTGGGGATGAAACCGGATACATCACTATGACATTGAGTTCAAACAAGAATTGAAACAACAATAGCTGTCCAAAACTAAAGAAATTCAAGGTCCAAGCCAGTACCAGCAAGATCACATAGTTTTTTTTAAGATGCTTACGGTGAAGACCCATGTAATCAGTAGATACTACATTGACTTTCTAAGGAATTTGCAGCAATCAGGGGAAAAGTGGCAAGGAAAGCTGTAGACACTCCTGCTTAAATTACAAAGCTCATCCTTGCACTACGCAGGTTGCAGATTCATGTTCTGTAAAACTGTGAATTCATAGAAAATGACCCCCTCCCACGTAACCTCTTCTGCAGACCTGCCTCAGCATGACTACAAAATGTTTAAAGGACTGCCTTCATGTTGCACACTATGCCAATGGTGAAGATATCAGGTCAGCTATGGAAGATTACTTGTACAAGCAAGATAAAATGTTTTATATGAGTGGCACAGAAAATCTTTTTAAACGATATACAGTAACAAGCAAGTGTATTTGTGCTCACAAGGATTTTATTGACATACATTTATTTTGTTTTTCTGGTATTTTCCTATCAATAGGTCTGGCTGAAAACATTTTGATTACTTCTCATAAATTAATTTCCACATCTCTACAAATGAAAGGAACTACTATGTGATGGCATGAGATGGCTCTGAATCTTTTGCAGTTATGGTGGTGGATGGGATTCCTTTCTTGGTATATCTTTCCCGATGAAAGCGACTTCCTTTTAATAATCATCATCATAAGTATTCCAGTTCCAGTGCCCCCATCTGTAACAATTTAAAATGATTTTGAAAAAAAAAATCTAGGGGTATTTTAGGGTAATGGATGTATTGTTTTAACTATCATGGGAATCATGTAGCACAGTAAATAGCCAGTAGTGTCCAAGCTAATGAGCAAGCCAAGTAGGGGGGAAAGAATTTTTAAACTACGAATGCTGACAGTACAGAAATATTTCATCAATGAAAGTGCTGCCAATAGTTTATCCCAATGTGATCTGAGTCAAGGCAGTGTAATAAGGAAAACTTACTGAACTAAACAGGTCAGCATCTTTATAAAAAAAACTGAAATGCATTTTTGGGCAAAAATACCACTGAAAATGATTAAAAATAATATTTACAGAGATAAAGCAGACTTTATGTTGTGTTTCCACTAACACAACCAGCCACGCAGAACCAGAAGCTTGTTTCATAGCTGCCAGAAGTTAAATTAGCAAGAGCCAAAGGTCAGCAGATTGAACTATTGGCAAGGAGGAAGAGTGGGGTGCCAAAGAGAAAGAAGTCTACAAAACAAAAGTTACATACTGGATACCAGCAAAATGCTGTATGTCACAGAACGTATATTTCCAGTGTATGTCTTTGGATTTTCTAAATCTGCTTTCTCTTGAGGCTAAATCCACAGCAAGGCAGGAGCCAAATCAGGATGAGATGCAAGTCTACTGTAAGGCACACACACACTTTAATCTCCCTGACCAGTTTCATGGAGGCAAGCAATCTAAAGAGCACATCCTTTGAATTTGGATGGAAAAATAGAAATACAATATTAAAAATCTTCATTTTATTATTTCATTTCTATATAATAAAAATGACCTCTAATGCATTGAGGAGACAATTATAAATACAGTAACTTATTCTTATTACTTTTTTAATAATTGCATTTTAAGAAAGTAATGTAGTATACAGACAAGCTAATACAATAATACAACAGAACCAATAACTTCAACAACAAAGCAAAAAATTCAAACCTACCCAAGAGAATGAGAATAGAGTCAAGAGCAAAGGAAATAATAATAATAATAATAATAAAAATTAAAAGGGAAAACATCCTTTGCCCACTATATAAATGGATATTCTAATTATTTTTTCAATCAAGTCTCGCCAAGTTTAAAAAAGTTTTGAACAGATCGTCTAAGTGAGAATTAGATTTTTTCCAATTTCAGATAATATAGAACATCAGTTACTGACTGACTTATAAAAGGTCAGTTGGGATTCTTTCAGTTAAGCAAAATAAGTCTACATGCTAGTAACACAGTGTGAGCAATTACAATCAATTTGTTCTTCTCCACTTTAAGCCCATCTGGGAGTTCACCAAACACAACTGATGATGGGTTAGGACTGATTGGGACACCAAGGCTGTTTGATAAGTATTTAAGGATTTTGTCCAAAATTATGTTCATTTGGTGCTATCCCAAAACATGTGGCCTACAGTAAATTATTATAATATTAACTGCAAACATTACCTGAAATTACCTTGTTACTTCAAAACTTTGCTATCGATTTAAATTACGATTCTGATTCTACGATGTTCAAAACGTTGAGAAAAGTTTATTTTAGCATGGTGTCTGTATGTGTGTTTGTGTAAAACTGAAAACGATTTTCACATCTTAAAATTACAATTTGCATTGAAAAATTATGTTTTTCGCATTGTGCAGTGCTCCTGAATGACTACACCAGCAAAGATAGAAAATTTGAGAACAAGCGGCTTCTGAGATATCAACCCTTGCCACATGTACCCAAGCACAATGATCACTTCTGAAAAGACTGACCTTGAATTTCAGTGTCAAACAAGTTGCACCATGCTTATCTTGTTGCAGGCCCTAGGCCTGCTGTTTTTGCTCCAATACTTATCCCCACATCCTTCAAAAACAGTTAGACGCATGTCCAATGATAAATGTCATGGAAATGGTTTGATTTAAGTGTTATTTGTGCATTCTGCTCTGTTTAATCATTGGACCAGGCCTATTCTACTGAAAGATCTTTCACAACTAGTGTTTGAGATACATCATTTATTTAAATACACATGCAGGGTTTGTTATTGCCTTGCACCCTATGCTATCTGGGATAGGCACTAGAACCCAGGCAAACCTATTCTGGATTAAGCAGGTTAGAAAATGACATGACATGTATGTACAAACATGGAGGCACATGCAAATTCATAAACACACACACACACTCTCTCAAAGAGACAGCTTGTTTACCCTACTAGAGCAAATCATGAAGGCCAAGAAATGTGCACACACAAACACACACAGCAGATGAATGTGAATGTCGGGGTGGACAGAAGCATTAAGGCCCCCCTCTACAACCATTCTTAATACCCAGCTTGTCTAATGTGACACAGTGCATTTAGTTTCAAATGAAAGATTATTTAAGTTCCTTTTCATTTTATGTTACATTTATTTGTGCATATAATATGTATTACATAAGCTAAAGTACTTGATTGAATATTACTGCAAAATACAAGGGGCGGCATGGTGGCGCAGTGGGTAGCGCTGCTGCCTCGCAGTTAGGAGACCCAGGTTCGCTTCCCGGATCCTCCCTGCGTGGAGTTTGCATGTTCTCCCCGTGTCTGCGTGAGTTTCCTCCGGGTGCTCCGGTTTCCTCCCACAATCCAAAGACATGCAGGTTAGGTGCATTGGCGATTCTAAATTGTCCCTAGTGTGTGCTTGGTGTGTGTGTGTGTGTGTGTGTGTGTGTGTGCCCTGCGGTGGACTGGCGCCCTGCCCAGGGTTTGTTTCCTGCCTTGCGCCCTGTGTTGGCTGGGATTGGCTCCCATGACCCTGTAGTTAGGATATGGTGGGTTGGATAATGGATGGATGGATGTAAAATACAATCAGCTTTATTGTATTGTAAAATGTATTGTGGAGTGATTTCACAAAGTATCACAAGTGTAATTTACATGAAAGTATTGTATGGACCATTCCATACTTTTTTCAGTTATAATCAATTCCAATGGGCATAATCATTTTAGAAACACATAAGATTTGCTTTTGATCGATAATATAATAATATTATAAAGCAATATAATAATAAATAATATCCCAGCACATGACCTGGTGGCGGACTTTAAACCTGTAGGCTTGTGATTTCTGGCCCAATTCCTTGCATACCTTCATTAATGTGGTAGAGCTTACATTGCTCTCCCAGCCACAAAAGTATATTTTACAACAGAAATAAAGATCATGGTTAATGTTTTTTGCTGCTTAATGCTGAAGCTGTCATTCATGTTTCATGCAGTCATAGCATTACATAATGGAATAATAAACTGACATGGTACAGCTTCACAAGAATAAACACAGACTGGCAGATATACATAACAGCTCTGCACCTTGAGTTGTCCTGTTCAGTATGTAAACCTTTTACAGTGTGAAATTCCTAACATTTGAATGTCATTGATGTAGTACAGAAAAGGGAGTGGTACATTTTAGAAGTCTTTCATCTTAGAAGCCTGTTCTTTCTCTTGATCTTTCTATTGGACTGAATGCTTGCTTTCTCATTTTTGTTCATGCATTCCATATATTACTTATCCAGAAAACCTTTTGGCATATTTCATTATTATTTTACCAGTAATGGCACTCTGCACGATAACGTGCAGTGAATACACTTGACTTGAGCATTTATAGTTTTCATCCTCTTTCTCTGTACATTTACCTTTCGTTTGCTCAGAGGTTGATGCCTTGCTACTTTCTGAGCAGCTCTTGTTTTCTCCACCCTAGCGGCTCGCTTCTTCTCTTCCTTCATCGGAATCTTTTCACGTTAAAACTGATTAAGTCAGTGTTTGTGTTGCAATTACTTAGTATGTTTTCATTAATATTTTTTTAATTATGCTGGCACTTAAGTCTTCAATCTACTTCAAGAATGACCACTCAGGTGGTCACGTGGCTGACGTGTGCTTTGCAAATGTTAGAGGCTGATGAGAGTTTTTGGTCTGTTCTATGGTGTGTGATTTAAATAAAAAAATACATTTTGCTCTTAAAAACTTTGGTTTTGGTTGCCGATAAGGAACCGTGTGGGAATTTTTAAAGCTTTTTTTTCCACACAAGAGCAAACGTAGCTGGGTGTTTGGAGGTGCGCTTGGAAACCTGTACCTGTACCTGTACCTGTACTTGTTCTTGTTCTTGTTATCTGTATTTGAATTAGCATCAATGAGGAAGGGTAGAAATAAGCAGTAACTGATATCGGCATTTTTAGCAAATAACCGTGTCATCCTAACAGAGATCCTTAGTTTAAAGGAAAAGAAAAAAAGACCATGGCTGACTTCAAGGCAGTAAAAGGGGAAGGCTCAGTGGTGCGCAGGTAAGCGGCCATCGTTAAGACACCGATCAGGCACAAGGGGCTGTAGGAGCAAATAAGGTAGTACAGTTTTATTTATTTGTTTATTTTAGATTAAACAGTCCAGAGGTACAGCAGTTAAGTGGGCGACAGCGTAAGGGTTCATTAATACGGGGGAATACAAACAGTGACAGTGGAGAGCTTATAAGTAATAGGAGCGCAAAGTTAGGAGAAGAGACAGAGAAAAGTAAAGTTAACCTCATAGAAAGACAAACAGTAGGCAGCTGACAGGGAGAACAGTACAGGAGCTTAAGGGGAGAGAAGGTGTAAAATATCTGTAGCAGATCTTAGTGTTACCGTTTAAGTTAAGGAGCAGCTGAAAGAAGAAGAAATTTAATTTTAAGAAAAAAAAAAAAAGTTAAGGCAGTTTACTAATCCCAAATCAAATTTTAATAATGAGGCCCGTGCAATGCAAGTCCTGTTGGACTTTTTAGGTGATGCTTTGGAAGAGCCAGTTGTCTATGAGGGCTACATCTGCAAGAGATGCCAGCTGATCCAGCACCTCGAGCTCAGGGTCACTGAACTGGAGAAGGAGTTGGCTGACCTGCATTGTAATAGAGAATTGGCGGACTTGGCCCAGGTGTCCTTTAGAGAGAGAGTGTGCACCCCCAAGGTGGCGCGGGAGGAGATTCCAGACCAGACAGGTAGAAATAGGTGGGTCACGGTCACAAGGCGTAAGGTAAAGGGTGCACACTGTCCGGGGGCATCAACCCCAGAATTAGAAGTGTCAAACCGTTATCATGTCCTTGCGGAGCTGGTCGGTGTCTCTGATAATTCTGAGGTGGTAGGCAGGGATGAGGAGCCCCAACAGGCCACCTCAAAACCAGTTCCCAAAAAGAGAGAGGTAGTGATAGTTGGGGACTCAATCATTAGGGGGATTAAAGCGCAGGTGTGCTCCAGAGAGAGAGAGTCTCGCATGGTGTGTTGCCTTTCAGGAGCACAGGTGGGAGACCTCCCTGGAAGGGTGGATAGGCTCTTGGCCAGAGCGGGGGTGGATCCAGTTGATATTGTCCATGTTGGAACAAATGACATACATAAGGGTAGTCTGTCAATTCTGCGATCCAAATTCAAGGAGTTAGGTGCCAAGCTGAGGAGCAGAATTGACAAGGTAGTCTTCTCCGAAGTTCTGCCTGTGCCACATGCCAGTCTAGGTAAGATTGAGGAGATTAGAAGGCTTAACGCGTGGCTCAAATCTTGGTGCAGGGTAGAAGGGTATAGGTTTATGGGGCATTGGGACTCCTTTTGGAACAGATGGGACCTGTTCCGTCGTGACGGGTTACATCTGAACTGGAGGGGCACCAATGTATTGGGGAGGAGTATGTGTAGGCTAGTCGAGGATTGTTTAAACTAGGGAATGGGGGGGCAGGGAGTTTAGGACATGCCAGGTTTAGATCTATACATAGAGGTAAAAACAACGGTGTAGAAATAAAAATGTGTAGTAATGTAAATTCTAAGCAAACATTTAAATGTAGAAGGAGTAACACATTAAAAATAGCTTGCCTTAATGCTAGAAGTATCAAAAATAAGGTGAGTTGGAGTTGTATGTAGCAGAGCATAAATATGATATTATAGCAATAACGGAAGCCTGGCTAAATAACAAAGATGGGGATGAGTGTAACATAGAGGGATACACATTTTTTAGGAAGGATAGACAGAACAGAAAAGGAGGTGGGGTTACTGTTTATGCCAAACAGGATTTAAATGTAAGTCCTCTTCAGTTGGATGATGAGCCCCATCTTAGTGAGGACATGTGGCTTCGCCTGGAAAATATTAGGGAAAGAGGTCTTATTTTAGGAGTGTGTTATAGACCACCCAATTCAGACAGTAATTTCAACACACATCTTTTTAGTAATATCAAAAAGGCAAGTTTACAGGGAGATATTATAGTCATGGGGGACTTTAATTATCCAAATACAGTGGTGTGAAAAACTATTTGCCCCCTTCCTGATTTCTTATTCTTTTGCATGTTTGTCACACAAAATGTTTCTGATCATCAAACACATTTAACCATTAGTCAAATATAACACAAGTAAACACAAAATGCAGTTTGTAAATGGTGGTTTTTATTATTTAGGGAGAAAAAAAAATCCAAACCTACATGGCCCTGTGTGAAAAAGTAATTGCCCCCTGAACCTAATAACTGGTTGGGCCACCCTTAGCAGCAATAACTGCAATCAAGCGTTTGCGATAACTTGCAATGAGTCTTTTATAGCGCTCTGGAGGAATTTTGGCCCACTCATCTTTGCAAAATTGTTGTAATTCAGCTTTATTTGAGGGTTTTCTAGCATGAACCGCCTTTTTAAGGTCATGCCATAGCATCTCAATTGGATTCAGGTCAGGACTTTGACTAGGCCACTCCAAAGTCTTCATTTTGTTTTTCTTCAGCCATTCAGAGGTGGATTTGCTGGTGTGTTTTGGGTCATTGTCCTGTTGCAGCACCCAAGATCGCTTCAGCTTGAGTTGACGAACAGATGGCCGGACATTCTCCTTCAGGATTTTTTGGTAGACAGTAGAATTCATGGTTCCATCTATCACAGCAAGTCTTCCAGGTCCTGAAGCAGCAAAACAACCCCAGACCATCACACTACCACCACCATATTTTACTGTTGGTATGATGTTCTTTTTCTGAAATGCTGTGTTCCTTTTACGCCAGATGTAACGGGACATTTGCCTTCCAAAAAGTGCAACTTTTGTCTCATCAGTCCACAAGGTATTTTCCCAAAAGTCTTGGCAATCATTGAGATGTTTCTTAGCAAAATTGAGACGAGCCCTAATGTTCTTTTTGCTTAACAGTGGTTTGCGTCTTGGAAATCTGCCATGCAGGCCGTTTTTGCCCAGTCTCTTTCTTATGGTGGAGTCGTGAACACTGACCTTAATTGAGGCAAGTGAGGCCTGCAGTTCTTTAGACGTTGTCCTGGGGTCTTTTGTGACCTCTCGGATGAGTCGTCTCTGCGCTCTTGGGGTAATTTTGGTCGGCCGGCCACTCCTGGGAAGGTTCACCACTGTTCCATGTTTTTGCCATTTGTGGATAATGGCTCTCACTGTGGTTCGCTGGAGTCCCAAAGCTTTAGAAATGGCTTTATAACCTTTACCAGACTGATAGATCTCAATTACTTCTGTTCTCATTTGTTCCTGAATTTCTTTGGATCTTGGCATGATGTCTAGCTTTTGAGGTGCTTTTGGGTCTACTTCTCTGTGTCAGGCAGCTCCTATTTAAGTGATTTCTTGATTGAAACAGGTGTGGCAGTAATCAGGCCTGGGGGTGACTACGGAAATTGAACTCAGGTTTGATAAACCACAGTTAGGTTATTTTTTAACAAGGGGGCAATTACTTTTTCACTCAGGGCCATGTAGGTTTGGATTTTTTTTCTCCCTAAATAATAAAAACCATCATTTAAAAACTGCATTTTGTGTTTACTTGTGTTATATTTGACTAATGGTTAAATGTGTTTGATGATCAGAAACATTTTGTGTGACAAACATGCAAAAGAATAAGAAATCAGGAAGGGGGCAAATAGTTTTTCACACCACTGTATTAACTGGGATAACCTTGCAGATGGAGCACAAGAGCAGGAGTTTTTAGAAGTAATCAGTGACTGTTTTCTAACACAGCATGTTAAAGCACCAACACGGGCTGAAGCCTTTCTGGAATTAGTATTTTGTAATAATCAGGATAGAATTGAGGGTGTAGAGGCGAATGAACCACTAAGGACAAGTGACCATAATGTAATACAATTCTCAGTATTTTGTAAGAGTACAGCTGCAAAGACTAAAATTAAGTGAACTTTGGTAGGGCTAATTTTGAGCAGATGCGACAATGTCTAAGTAGGATACACTGGGATAAGCTTTTAAGTGTGGAGACAGTCGAGGAGCAGTGGAACAGGTTTAAAAATGTTTTACATGTAATGCAGGACAGATACATACATAATTTGAAATTAATAGGAAACTAAAAAAACTCCATGGTGGAGTAATAAAGATTTTAAAAAGAAGTTGCAAAGGAAAAAACTGCTTTATAAGGCATATAAAACTAATGACTGCAAAGTGAATCGTCGAGCGTATGAGAACATGAGGGCAACCATTAAGAAGTATTTCAGGGAGGCTAAAAGACAGTTGGAGCTGCATATAGCAGATAAGGCGAAAGAAGACCCTAAGAGATTCTTTCAGTATTTTAGTAGTAAAAGAACAGTCAAGGAGGAGGTCAAGTGCATCAGAAATAGTAAAGGGGAATTAAAAGATACAGACAGTGAAATAGCGGATGCCCTAAACTTACATTTTTCTGAGGTGTTTACAAGTGAGCAAGTGGATAACCTGCCAGGGGTAACAGGGACTACTAAGGAGGTACTGAGGGATTTGGAAATTGTAGAGGGAGAAGTGCTGCTCAGATTAAATAGGCTGAAATCAAACAAATCACCAGGACCAGATAATATTTACCCTTGAGTTCTTAAGGAGGCTAGCGAGTACAGATATAAACCCTTGACACATATTTTTAGGAAGTCACTGCACACTGGAGAGATTCCGGAGAACTGGAAAATGGCAAATATCATCCCATTATATAAAAAGGGTGACAGGGCAGATCCAAGAAACTATAGGCCAGTAAGCTTAACATGCATCACAGGAAAATGAATGGAAGGAATTATTAACGATAAGATTGAGCAACATCTGGCAAGGACAGGAGTTATTAGGAATAGTCAGCATGGGTTCAGAAGAGGGAGGTCGTGTTTTACTAACATGCTGGAATTCTATGAGGAGGCAACAAAAGGATACGATCAAAGTGGAGCTTATGATATTATTTATCTGAACTTTCAGAAAGCATTTGATAAGGTGCAACATGAGAGGTTGGGCGTCAAATTAAAAGAAGTGGCACCTCTGCAAGAGAACCACCTCTTTCAACCCTCGCAAACATATCCAGTTTTTAATGCCTGGAAAAGTTTTGGGATTAAAATGATCAGAGATCTTTATATAGACAACATATTTGCATCTTTTGAACAATTATGTTCCAAATTCAACCTCCCACCTACACATTTCTTTCACTATCTTCAAATTAGAAATTTTGTTAAACAGAAACTGCCCGATTTTCCTCACCTCGTACCCTTCACCATGCTGGAAAAAATACTGCTCAATTTCAGGAATTAAACACTATTTCCGCATTATATAAAATCTTATTAGAGTCCCTACCTTTCAAAGACCCAAGAGGACATTGGGAAGAAGATCTCTTAATCAATATATCAGAAAAGGAGTGGAAGGTAGCAAAGCAGAGAATTCACTCGAGCTCCATATGCGCAAAGCATAGAATTATTCAACTAAAAATTATATATCGAGCTCATCTGTCTCGCTTAAAACTGTCCAAAATGTTTCCAGGGCAAGATCCAACCTGCGAATGCTGCAACCAAGCTCCTGCCTCACTGGGTCACATGTTTTGGGCCTGCACCAAACTAATATCATTTTGGACCAAAATTTTTAAGTGCCTTTCACGCAGCCTTGGGGTCACAATCCCTCCTAACCCATTAACAGCTGTGTTCGGTGTTCTTCCAGATGGACTTGAAGTGGAGAAGGACAAGCAAACGGTGATTGCATTCACTACACTTTTGGCACGCAGACTTATTTTGTTAAATTGGAAGAATCCTAACTCTCCTCTGATAAGTCAGTGGGAAACCGATGTTTTATATTATTTGAAATTGGAAAAAATCAAATTCTCAGTTAGAGGATCTGTACAGAATTTTTTAAAACCTGGCAGGATCTAATCAATATTATTTTAGAATAAGAGAAATAACTATTACCACATTTAATTCCCTTCTCCATTTTTTTTATTTACCTAAATATATTTCTTCCTTTCTTTTGTTTATTGTTGCCTTATTAAAAAGCCCTAAGCAATTCTCCTTTGGCTAAGCTCTCCTTCTCAGGGGTGGGGTTTGATTTGTCTTCAATTTTTTTTTTGTTATAAATTGATCTATTTGTATGGAATGATTACAATAAAATTAATAAATAAAATTAAAAAAAAGAAGTGGGAGTTCAGGGTGATGTTTTTAGATGGGTGCAGAATTGGCTCAGACAAAGGAAGCAGAGGGTGATGGTGCGAGGAACCTCATCAAAACTCGCCGATGTTAAGAGTGGTGTTCCACAAGGGTCAGTGCTAGGGCCGCTGCTATTTTTAATATATATAAATGATTTAGATAGGAATATAAGTAACAAGCTGGTTAAGTTTGCAGATGATACCAAGATAGTTGGATTAGCAGATAATTTGGAATCCATTATATCATTACAGAAGGACTTGGATAGCATACAGGCTTGGGCATATTTGTGGCAGATGAATTTTAATGTCAGTAAATGTAAAGTATTACACATTGGAAGTAAAAATGTTAGGTTTGAATACACAATGGGCAGTCAGAAAATCGAGAGTACACCTTATGAGAAGGATGTAGGAGTCATAGTGGACTCTAAGCTATCGACTTCCTGACAGTGTTCAGAAGCCATTAAGAAGGCTAACAGAATGTTAGGTTATATAGCATGATGTGTGAAGTCCAAGTCCAAGGAGGTTATGCTTAACCTTTATAATGCACTGGTGAGGCCTCATCTTGAGTACTGTGTGCAGTTTTGGTCTCCAGGCTACAAAAAGGACATAGCAGCACTAGAAAAGGTCCAGAGAAGAGCGACTAGGCTGATTCCAGGGCTACAGGCATTGAATTATGAGGAAAGATTAAAAGAGCTGAGCCTATACAGTTTAAACAAAAGAAGATTAAGAGGTGACATGATTGAAGTGTTTATTATGCAGGGAATTAGTACAGTGGATCGAGACTGATATTATAAAATGAGTTCATCAAGAACACGAGGACACAGTTGGAAACTTGTTAAGGGTAAATTTCGCACAAACATTAGGAAGTTTTTTTTTTTACACAAAGAACGATAGACACTTGGAATAAGCTACCAAGTAGTGTGGTAGACAGTAAGACGTTGGGGACTTTCAAAACTCGACTTGATTTTTTTTTGGAAGAAATAAGTGGATAGGACTGGTGAGCTTTGTTGGGCTGAATGGCCTGTTCTCATCTAGAGTGTTCTAATGTTCTAATGTTTTAAGATATGAAGAGGTAGGGGAAGTGACGGCGAAGGTGGTAGGGATGAGAACAGCGCCCGTACGCATGGCCACCCTGCTCGCCACTGCCAAGAGTTGATTCTACAATAAAATAAAAAGTGGAATAACCTTGGAGGTCAATCATCACCATGAAAGTGGATAGTAGACATCACATAGTATATTTGTACCAAATTTCTGGTCAATAGGTCAAACGGTTTGCTAGCTACAGGCTATTTAAAATCCTGGACAGACAAACGAACAGCCACGGTAGTGTATTATATAATGATTACAAAAAAATTATGAATCATGGTGAAACAACTATATATTTGTGTTTCGGTTTTAATTTAATTGTTTTGACCTACTGTCACTTGAAAAAGCTAGGCTCTTTAAGGCTGCTTTTGATACAGGAGACCCACAAAAGTAGAATTGATTAGTTATTTGAATGATAGAATGCAGTTGCAGTTTTGACCTCACGCACCCACACTGAACTGATGTCAAAATAATCTTAAAGTTTATTACAGTTAATAAAATTGATCTAGAGGAGTCTGTCAACTACACGTGAGCTATTCCCATGTCTGGTCCTAGTGAATTTAGCTTTTGTCTTCTTTCATTGAGTTAATCAAATTGCATTACTTTACTCAGGCAAAATGATTGCAAGTGCAAGGAGTGAAGGGAAGGCACATGTGACCGTCAATCTGCTCCTTATTCCCAACCTTAATAAAATTTACTTTGAAAATTGCATATTTCCAGTCATAAATCCATTAACTTTCTGAACCCAATTTTTCCACCAATGGTCACAGAGAACAAAAGCCTTATCCAGTAGCATCAGACACAAGAGACGAAACAACCCTTCAGGGAAAAGCTATTTATTTCAGGGCACACTGACACACCACACACACACACACACACACGCACACACACACACACACACACACTAAACTCTTGTCTAATATGCAAGTTTAAAGTCAGTAATTAATGTCTTTTGGGTTGTGGAAGGTAAACTGTGCCCCTGTAAAAATAAAGCCCACATAAGCTTTCAGGGAATGTGCAAACTATCCACAGACAATGCTGAACAAGTTAATGATCTGACAAGCACACTGGGAGAACTTGCAGACTCTTCTAGAGTCCAATGGCAGCAGTGCTACATTTCATTTACTCATTTAGCAGACACTTTTATTCAAAGCAACTTACAAAAAGTCCACCACGACATTCTAATGCCACCATAAAATACAGAGAAAAGAAAAGGTTTGTGAGCCATTTATAAGGATTGGCGCTCCTGCCTTAATCCTAAAATGGGCTATGATCTTCATTAACTGTGATTAAAAGAGATATGGTACTGTACAGTATACAGTATATAATCTAACTTTACAAGTAACACATAAATAATTTTACTTCCTTTATCTTTATTGATCACTCTTTTTCCTAAAAAATGACATGAACCTCCAAACTTATCAATCTTGTCTTGAAACTGCACTCACATGTTGAAATCAGGGAAATGTCAGTCTGCTGCTTGTTCAAGGGACTTGCTTCACAAAGACACTCTAACCTTGCTTGTTACCATTGTTTATGGAAGTGAATCTTGCCTTGATTTAAAAAAATCTTGAAAGAAGAGCTATAAAAGTTCAGGTAGATTGGTAAGAGTTTCAAAGAGATGCAAGAATCAGGCAAAAAGTGTATTAATGGAATAAGTTCAACACCACTGCCACTTTTCAACAAGTGGTCATTTAACAAAACTTGGCCCCAAACCAAGGTGGATCACACAGCAGGAGGCTTCAAAGAACCCCATATTAATAATTTGTACGCTTCTCTTTTAACTGCTTATCTGCTGGAGTTCATGAGTCCACAATGAAAAAACATCAAATGGTAACACTTTAGTTTAGGCACTGCAAAAATGCATCCATTACTTATTTACTCTTATATAACAAGACCTTAACAATGGCTTCAATTTGGTCTTTGTATCACTTATATAACATCTGTAGATAAGTTATTCATCTCTGTGCAGTGTGGCATACTGGTATGATTGTAAAATTACTTGATAATATAATGGATTCACAGGTCTTATACTAAATATGCAATATTAAGACAAATGCATCCTAATAAAGCCACTTCATTATCACTCCAAAGTGAAGTTTTGTTAGCAGGTCACACTGTAAAGATGCATAAACACTTTACTGATGCTTTGTAAATGTTATGAAAACACAAAGAAGCCTTTGTTAAGGTCTTGTTACATAAGAGTAAATGAATATTAGATGTGTTTCCTCTGTACCTAAACTAAAGTGCTAACTCACTTTTTTCTTTGAAAATGTGCATGTTTTAGAATACTATTGAAAAAATGGTCGAGAAAAGCCAAGAAAAATGACACCTTTTATTGGCTAACTAAAAAGATTACAATATGCAAGCTTTCGAGGCAACTCGCTTTCGAGGCAACTCAGGCCCCTTCTTCAGGCAAGAAGGGGCCTGAGTTGCCACGAAAGCTTGCATATTGTAATCTTTTTAGTTAGCCAATAAAAGGTGTCATTTTGCTTGGCTTTTCTCTACATTCATAATGGCTAACATGGTACAACACCCTAGTACTACTGAAAAAATGGTCTGAAGACAATTAAGGCAGAAGTGCAATATTTTGGCATAAGCGATATATAGTGTTTGATGATGAAGAAAAGCCACATGCCCACAAGAGTACCTCATCCCAATCATAAACATCAGAGAATTGACATGTCTATGGAAGGGGGTCCTCAATTTGCTTAATATTGCTAACAATCAAGAACAGCTTGAAATAGACAGAGAGGCAAGATTGTTTTGGTTGAGGCAATTCAGAATCAGAAAGGTTTAATATTTTTTGAGAAAGCAGTGAATTCTGAATAGGGTAAAAATGACTTTTACAACTGCCAGGTTTTTCTTAGCACTGGCTTAAATTTATTGTATGTATGTCTTTGTAGTCAGAATACTGGCAAAGGAAATGGCTCATATAAAGAACTGGTAAGGGTGTTGTTCTTTTGTATTTGACAGTTCATCTCAAAAAATCAAGATCTGTCCTATTTAAAGAAGTGCTTCATACACTACCTCATCACAAATATGAACATGGCAGCTTAGCAACCTGGGCTGTATTTGCATAGGTCGGGAGCAAACCTTGTGGTATGTTTCCAATTATAAAATTTTTCCCTAACGTTCACTGGAATTCCACTTCATTAAGAAAAAAAATCAAAGAAATGCTTTACAATAATAAATAAAAAAGTAGGTGTAATCAATAATGAAAAAGTGTGCTAAGGGCTAGAATGTCCTCATTCATGAGCCTGATATACAGCCTTAATGATTAATGGCTATTTATCACAAAGCCCAAGCTGGACCTCCACCACTGGAAGCACACAGCAACAAGGGCCCCCAGACTGGAGTAGTGTTTTCTCTGGATGTTACAAAAGTTTTAACAAGGATGTTGGTCAGCAAAAGAGAAGCTAATACCCTGAGGGGGTAACTGAGTGAAATCAATAGGTCACCACTTCCCCTCTGCCAAATATTGTGCATGTGTAAACGAAGCAAGTCACTCAGCAACAGGAAGCCAACTCCTTGATATGATATCCCACTTTACAGGTCAATGAAATACTTGCAAAATCACCAACCCCCTGACCCTAGTGTTGGAGCAACACTTATTTCATTAGTGGATTACTCTCTCTGCCAATTTATTTTTCTTTTCTACTCATAACTGATAAATTGAGGAAAATGTATCCAATTCCTGTAAATACTGTAAAAGAGACAGATGTTACAGAACATTACTTAACATTTTCAAACTAGCTTGCTCCCTTGCTTCAGGAATGTGGAGATTGGGACCTAATGAAGCTGCATCAGACATAAAACGGGAACCAACCAAGGACAGGGCATCAGTCAATTCCAGGGCCCATTCATGTACAGTCTTTTTGGAATTTTCAATAACCTTGTACATGTCTTTGTGGTAGGACATGAAAACTCCACAAAGACAACAATCAAGTAGTGGATTCAATCTAAGAACAGTGGATCCATGAGGCAGTATCACTAACTGCTTTCATTACAATAGCATTAAAGTAAAGTAAACCTTATTAGGTTAGATGTGATAACTCAAAAAACTGCAAAAGGCTAAACATTTAGTTCAACTACCTCTGGTACTGTGTACAACAATTCAATTCAGTTTATTTTTGTATATCAGTTCTTACTGATGACACTAATGTTTGTTCTGCTGATATTTATTGTTGTCAGAACTTTAGAACTTCACATATAGGACATATATATAAGTATATAAGGACATATACTGTAGTATGCTAGTAGCCCTCCTTTTTGTCTTAATGTTTACCTATTGACACACTTCCCACTGTCAATTACTTGGCATTCACCCAAGGCTTTGTGTTTGCTTTGCCTCTGTTTAAAGGCTATGTCACATTACCAAACTGTTTCAGCGATTTTCAGTTGCAGCCTTCATTTACATAATCTTAGTGAGATGGAGGAAATTGGTGTCACACTCTCGTGATAATGGGCATAATGTGACATGCCCAGAGACTCAATGAAAATGAAACAGGTTGTAGGGACAGGCTATGTGTGCATGAGAGCTGATAACCAGAGAATGCTCTGCTGGAAGTAAAATTCCATATACAGTAATATAGTGATGAGGAATAAGGAATGTGGGTGTTTTGGACCTTACATACAGAAGAAAAGTTTGTCTGTCTGATGTCTAATGTCTTATATACCATGACAGAATTGGAAAAAGCTAAAAAAAAAGGGCAGAGATTGCGGCTGAACTCACCTTCAGGCAGCACGTTATTGGTTGTCACAAGAAGGGGCGACCACGGCTGTGCTAGAAGGTCAACAATCAGTTCAGTAAATGTGATATGCCCAGTGATTTTAAGTTGCTTAAATTGACACGATCCTGGAATGAGATCAGCAGCTGCAGTGAGCACCTCTGACATGCCTAACGACTAGAATTTATGTAATGTAACATCAGCTTAGTTAGGACTCTGTGATCAATTCATATCTTTTAATTCTTGTTTAAAGATTTTGGCTTGTAATTTAGACTTTAGGCTTTCCTACTAAACTATAATTAACTTGCTTGTTATTTTCTTACATTGCTGTCTAATTCTACATTTTTTTATGTTTCACCTGTCCTTTTTGTCAACCTTTCCCCACATTACATTAGCTAGCTTACTCATTAGACGATGTTTTGTACCTTCTAGGAAATCAACTCACATTTGGGAAAACGTTTTTGCCAATTCTCTCTTTTAGCCATTTCCTGTGTCTTCACAAAAGACTAAACAGGATATCACCCATGTTCTTGAAAATTGTAATGTGACCATAGACATTCTCAGATAGGGGCTTGAAAATGAACTCCGGAGAAGGCATGAGCTTAGAACTGGAATCTCACATATTAGTTTTCTGTTTTAAAAATGCCCTAGAAGCAACATCTATGCAACATATATAGAGAGACGAGAACCAACACATCCTACTGTCATTAGAAATTTGTAAACTTTTTTTACCTAAAAATGAACCTTAACTCACATATGCTAAATCTGTTCTGTCACGCTATCTTAACAATTAAAAATAATGATGATGTTTCAGTATCTACAGTGGATTCAGAAAGTATTCTGACCCCTTTGCGTCTTTAAAGTGGGAAGGAATTGAAGGTGTCTGAATACTTTCTGAACCCATTGTACATTCTGTAACATAACCAATAACAAAGGATGCAGGGATGTCTTGGTGTATTGCATAATTCACAGATAAATCTACCCTATTCACAGACACACATCTAAGTACAGCAGCCTATTTCAACACACTATGACTCACACTCAGTGTGTTTCAAAATAAAAGCTGTCTCATACAATACATTATGATTGTGATGAATACTTGGAAAAAAACAGATATATATATGCTTGTTATTGAGCCCTGCAAAAACAAGAGATGGAAAAAATGTATTAGGAGCAAATAGAATCATAGTCGGGAGACAGGCCAGAGTCAAAATAACCAAAATAAACCTTCCAGGTTGTGTGCCAAATCCCAAAACACAAAACTAGTAAATCATATTCAAAATAATTATAGCAAAGGTCCTAACACTAGCTTAATTTCTTTAGTCCCTCTCTCCCACTAAGTTTGTTTGTATTTATTTGATTAAATGTTTGGATGATGTCACCTGGTGCCAACATCTTATTCAGTGAAGCATTAAGACACAGTGTGATATGTGATTTCCATGTCACGTGATCAGCAACAGGGATAGCAATTATAATCAAGCAGATAGACACAAAACGGCAACAACGATAAAACACTTTGACAAAAATGGCTTTGTCAGAATAACATGCGTAGAAGTAGTTCACAAAATATTTCTTGAAAAATTCTTAAAAGAATTTTTGACATCAGGTAAATAATTTTCTACATTTTGATTAACATACTTGGTTTCACCATTAGCTTCTAGATGAAAACCAGATATGAGATTTTCTTTTGTGCACAAAAGTAACGTCAGAACTAGGAAATACATTGGTGCCCTTAATCAGATATAATGACCTTTGGAAAACCATGTAATCTAAGGAAGTTCTGAATAAAAAAAAAAATCATAAATTCTTTTGCTGAGGGAAGATGCATTCAATGAACAAAATGAAATCCCTTTGAAAAATGATCCACAATCATTAAAACTGAACAGAGAGGTGGGCTGGTAGTGAAATCTATAGAAATCTTCTTGCATGGTTTGCTGTTTGGCGGAATGGGTTGTAATAGCCCAGCTGAACTCCCAGATCTTTTCCTGTTTAGGTACAAATCCCAAAAGCCTTTAAATAACTTTCTATGTCCCAAATCGTATTTGGCCTTTTAAGAAACTCTGAATTATCTTAAAAGTTTTCTTGATTCCAAGCTGACCTGCAATGACCGAATTGTGACCTCATAACAATGCCTTTTGTCTGGCATACTCATTAACAAATCCCTGATTTCCAGGAATATTATCTGAAAAAAATTGCACCTGACGAGTGTGATGGACTAATCCAATGAATCAGCAGGTTTGTCTGATTTTAACATCCTTACAAAATTCTTTAGTGGTAATTTTACTTCTGGTTCACATGAAGCATCATGTGTCTCATATTGACAAGACAGGCTATCCGCTTTCTGATTCTTTTCTCCCACTCAGTATGAAATATTAAGATTAAATGGCTTAAAACAGTAATTAACATGATTGATGTGCATTAGCCCTTCTTGCAGATTTCAGATAGACCAGCTGTTTATGGTCAGTGGAGACTGTAATGGGAGTTTTTCTTTCTTCCATCCACTGTCACCACTTATCTAATGTACGTTTAATAGCAAGTTTATTACTCATTTCAAAATGCTCAGCAGGCGTTACTTCTTAGAGAAAAAGGCACAGGGATGTAATTTGCCCATGTTCTGAAATCTCTGCGATAAGACTGCTCCAGTCCACATGCTAGAGGTGTCTTCTTTTAATCTGAACAGAAGCAAAATGTCCAGATGACAAAGAATGGGTGCTGAAATGCACATTGCTTTCAGGTGCTGAAGGGCTTCCTTGGCATCAGACATCCAAACAAACGTTTTAGTAATTGAAGGTGGGCACTGGGTTTTCACAGGGTTTAATACAGGATTACACTACGAAGAAAGTCCAATTTACTTTCAGTCCAGAGTGCACCGACTGCATGTTTCTTCCTTTATTTTGTTATTTTAAACTCATGTCTTCAGATTCCAAGTGCTAGACTTCTGTATTTGTATGAATATTGTATTCAAAACACAGTTCGCTATTGTATCAAAAACAATGCTTTACATGGATGGATCGTTCATCCATCAGTCCTCCAAATCATGCCTTCGATATTTAGTCCAAGCAGGAACCTTTACCAGTGCATACGGGTGCTACAGAGGTCTGTCTTATATTGAAAATTGTGGATCCTGCACCTGATTTAGCAAAAATGACATTTGCGGAAGTGGATAACTGTTTCTCAGAATTACAGCTAGGTCCATAAATATTTGTACAGAGACAACTTTTTTCTAATTTTGGTTCTATACATTACCACAATTAATTTTAAATGAAACAACTCAGATGCAGTTGAAGTGCAGACTTTCAGCTTTAATTCGATTGCATAAAAATGTGAGGCAACTAAAGCATTTTTTAACACAATCCCTTCATTTCTGGGGAAAAAAGTTGTATCTGTCCAAATATTTATGGACCTAACTGTATCTTGTTTAATTCTCTATATTCTATACAAGGGTGCCAAGATGTGTCTTTTTATTTCACAAAGAAAAAGCTGGCCTACTACTGGATTGTCAGATATCCTGATGAAACCATTTGACAAATTTATATAGTCATCCATGGCATCAAATTGCAGACAAAAAGGGTATAAACTCTTCAATTAGGTAATGATACTCCAGGCAGTAAGTCAATACTCTAATCATAACAGTAAGGACAGATTAAACTTTTTTTACTAAAAACATAAGTAAATTATTTTTACTCTTAGGGTAGTATTTCAGCAACAAAATATTGAACAACTGTTTTCACACCTTAAGACTGCAAATCTAACATATGTAAATACTGAACACTAAATAAATTAAACAAACCATTTGAAGATCTGAAGAAACCCACTGCGAAATATATTAATATGTTTTCAAACAACTATAAATAAAAATAACAACACTTTTACAGTATCCAATCTTATCTACTGTTCTCAAACAGTTTTTCCTGGAGATGTCTGTGGCTCAAATACATTTTATCATTTACATTCTTTTTACCAACAGCATACTTGTTAATATACATTTAATCTGTGCAACAGTTTTTAATTAAAACAGTATGTGTTCTACTGTACATTTTAGTAAGTAGATATGAGCTGTTATTAAGAGTTCTGTCATATAATACATTATAGAATGTTGCTGAGGCCAGAAAAGAGTTTGATTAATTTTTACAAAGCCTCAACTCATTAGTCATAAAACACATTCTTGCAAGATTTCTGACAAAATAAGTTATTTCTGCATTTCTATAACAAACACAAACAATGACATAATTTAAATCTGTTTGTGATTAACCAACCCTAAATGCCTTATACTTTAAAGGCATAACTTAATTTTTGACTTAATAATAAAAGGCAGTTTCTAACTAAATTTAAATTCCAAGGAAATTAGAACTAAAGTAAATGCGAGGATTTATTAAGGATGAGGCACTGCAAATGGATTGTTTCAAATATTTTTGGAAAAACTAATGACTTGTGTATATTTAATCCAAAACCGTTTTCTGTAGTTTAATTCTCCAAAACAACAGTTGTTGTCAGTCAGATGTTGGGCAACTGTTGTTTTCTTAATTTTGCTCCCCATATCATCCTGCCACTGTAGAAGAAAAATCATATTTTAGCATAGCTAAAGACACATACAGTATTAACTGATTTTTAGTGAAATTTACAATGATAGTCGACATCAGCCTTTACGTTGAGATATGGGGCAAATAAGTAATTATAACAGGACTTAAAAAAGAAAAGCTATTTCCAAAGCTCTTTATGTTAAACTAGCCTGTATGTGACCCTTGACATGCTGATCAATATTAACATGTAATATAGATAGATAGATAGATAGATAGATAGATAGATAGATAGATAGATAGATAGATAGATAGATAGATAGATAGATAGATAGATAGATAGATAGATAGATAGATAGATAGGCACATCTGAAAAATAGTATCCAAGTTCTGGGGGGTGCTGGAGCCTATCCCAGCTACCTAGCACCAGCTCATTACAGATTCAAAATCATGCATATGCAATATATTTTACAAATGTTCATTGGAGTCTTCAGTTTAGTGCAGCTCAAGGTTTATTTAAAAAGTTATCTGTGTTCATCAACTTTACAGATACATACAGTATTGTGCACAAAGTGAGTTTCCCTAGGTACTGGCTAAGAACAGGACAGTGAAGATTTTTACAAAGAATATCAGGAGATCAAAATGTAGTCAAAAGATTTACCAAAGAATGAAATAGGATTAATCGTCATGATCAAACCACAAGGCAAAATCAAAGGCCTAAAGCAGAAAACATCAGGAGATCTTATAGTTAGAAATAGAAACTCTTTTTTTATCCAAAACTCAGATAACTAATATACCTTTATATGTCTATTTCTGGGTGGCTCTGAAATAGATCACCATGGTAACTCCACAATCACTCCAAAATGGTGGCACCCAAAACAAAACAAATATGGAATAGCAGTAAAATGAAATATATATTTTACACTATTTAAAAAAAGCAAAAAAATTAATGAAGAGTGCTGTTCATGGCACCATAGAGGACATACAGTATATTTTACCATCAACTGCTATAAAAACATTCATATTAGTGTTACAGTGCACCAGATGAACTCTGTCAGTCAAAAATTGTAATTTTGTATAATTCCCAATGCCATTCATAATAATAATAATTATTATTATTTACATTTATATAGTGCTTTTCTCATCTACTCAATGCGCTTTTCATAGTGAGTGAGGGGCCACTTCAGCTACAACTAATGTGGATGATGAGATGGAAGCCATTTTTGCACCTGTACACTCACCACACAGTAGCTATAAGGTGGTGAAGTGGTGAGAGAGATATGTCTAATTAGAGACAGAGGATGATTACGGGAGTGGAGGGCAATTTAGCCTGGACCTCAGAATACACCCTGCTCTTTATGAAGGATGCCTAAGGATCTTTTATGACCACAAAGATACATTTAGAAAAGGATCTGTCACTTAATATTTTAGAAAAGGACAAACAAACTGTAATTACTTTTACTACACTACTAGCACATAGGCTTATCTTGCTCAACTGGAAGAATCCCAACCCAGCTCTTTTAAGTCAGAGGGTAACTGATGTTCTGTACTACTTAAAATTGAAAAAATAAAATTCTCACTTAGAGGATCTGTTCAAAACGTTTGTTTTTTTTTAAATATGACAGGATCTAATCAAGGGCGGCACGGTGGCGCAGTGGGTAGCGCTGCTGCCTCGCAGTTGGGAGATCTGGGGACCCGGGTTCGCTTCCCGGGTCCTCCCTGTGTGGAGTTTGCATGTTCTCCCCGTGTCTGTGTGGGTTTCCTCCGGGCGCTCCGGTTTCCTCCCACAGTCCAAAGACATGCAGGTTAGGTGGATTGGCGATTCTGAATTGGCCCTAGTGTGTGCTTGGTGTGTGGGTGTGTTTGTGTGTGTCCTGCGGTGGGTTGGCACCCTGCCCAGGATTGTTTCCTGCCTTGTGCCCTGTGTTGGCTGGGATTGGCTCCAGCAGACCCCCGTGACCCTGTGTTCGGATTCAGCGGGTTGGAAAATGGATGGATGGATGAGGATCTAATCAATAACATTTGATTTGACATTTGATTCGGGGAAAAGGATACCCTTCTGTTCTTGTTCATCTTACAGAGTAGCTTTGGTTGCTGGCTCTCCTCTCTTTCTCTTGGGTGGGGGTTGAGTTTTGGTTTGTTTGCTGTGTTAAGTTTGACTTGACTGTATGCAATGTTATCTACTTTTAATTAAAATCAATCAAAATAAATAGAAAGATTCAGAACCCCGGTTTTATGTGTCATCTGAGAGGCAGCACCATTGTTACAGTACAGTGTCCCTTTCACTGCAGTGGGGCATTGGGATCCACATTCAGCACACAGGGTAAGTGCCCCCTGCTGGCCTCACTAACACATGTGAAGTCTGAAACCGAAAACCCAACACAACAAAAATTGTATATTTAACACCAAGGTCATCATCGCCTCATAAGTCAATTGCTTCAAGTCACTATTCCTATATCGAAAGATTAATTGCAATAGACTTCTGACATCCACTAAAGAAGATCAACAGATCTTCCCAAAACTGGCTCAGCTTCACTGACTTCCAGAATAAAACTTTATTATCTGTATTATCTTCAGAACTACTACTGACTCACAAAGCTGTTACAGTAAACCCAACAGCTCTGGTTGTACTTGTCTCATAAAAACCTGCTGGAAATTACATGTCCTCTAAAACTAGCTATTTGTGACATGTAGGTGATGCCACTGTGCCCCCAAACCCTCCAACACACCAACACCAACACAAGTCCCAGTTCAAATAATAATTTATTTTAACAAATTCCTTCATAGACAATGTACAAACACAGCACAGGCACAATTCCTCCTACTCTCTCTTCCTTTCTTTCTTAATTTGTCTCCATCCACACCTCCAGGTGAGTGTTGTCCAGCTCCTATCCCAATTCTGACTCACCTGGATGAGGTCGAACGGCTTCCTTTATGCCGGACCCAGGAGTACTTCCAGTGTTACCGCAGTACAGGTTGGAAGCACTTCCGGATTAGGTGGAAGTTCCTTAAAGTGGGGACAATCTGTCCCTGCAGCTTGCCCTGGTGGCACTCATGGAACACAGCAGGGCTGTCTAACTGTACTGCAATTCCCAGTCTGCCCTGTGGGTATCCATGCAGGCACCGCAGCCCCCTATTGTATCCGGGGAGCAAATAGTTCATGAGATTGGTCTCCCTCCCTTCTGTTAATCTGGCCTACCGGCTGGGTAAGGGACATTGCACTATCCCAGCTGGAATGGCAGCCCTTATCTGGTGTCCATTACATGTTATAAAACTTGGAAGTTCCCAAGCACAAATTCCTAAAAACTTCCAAAATGTCCACTAGAGGGAAATATTTCTCTCAAACCCTAGATAGCAATAAGGGCAAACACGGAATCTTTATAAAATTAAAGATTTATTCTTAACAAAAATTAAGATGCAAAGGCATATAGAAATGGCAAAATAAGGTTGACAGCTAAGGCAATCCAAGGTGAACAAAGTCCCAATACAAAATTTAAGAAGCAAAGTCACATAAACAAAACACAGATTCAAAAAACAGTCCAGTAAATCACCAAAAAGAAAGAACATAGAAAATCACAGTACAAACCCTTATCAGCTCCTAAATGCATTCAAATGAACTGCAAGTGACAGTAGGTTGTTGCTGCCTTTATAGAGCTCTGAGCAGTCCCTCGCAGTGACGGCCAGGTGGCCCAGCCTCTAGGGTAACCAGCCACAAAGCAGATGGTGCATAAAATAAGATAAATAAACACAAAGAAACTAAAGTCAAGAATATTAACATTCAAAAAAGAAATTTAAACCCCAGTCAGAGAAGGAACCCAAGCTGAAATACACTACTAGCCTTCTTACTAAGCCAAAGACTCAGCGTATATGTTTATGTCAAAGAACTGTCTACTTTTATTGGTTTATAAATCTTAATCTGTTGAACTCTATCCCCTTGACCAGTTCATCAGTGATTACATTAATATCAAATTTAAAAATTCACCTTTTCAGTTTTTTATTTTAATTTATTGTAACTTTATTATCTAGTAGAGGAGAGGAATGAAGGTCAGTAGCAACAAGACAGAATACATGTACTGTATGTGAATAAGAGGAAGATCAGTGGAATGGTGAGGATGCAGGGAGTAGAGTTGGCGAAGGTGGATGAGTTTAAATACTTGGGATCAACAGTACAGAGTAACGGGGTTTGAGGAAAACAGGTGAAAAAGAGAGTGCAGGCAGGTTGGAATGGATGGAGAACAGAAGAGTAATTTGTGACAGACGGATATCAGCAAGAGTGAAAGGGAAGGTCTACAGGACAGTAATGAGACCAGCTACGTTATATGGGCTGGAGACGGTGGCACTGACCAGAAAGAAAGAGACAGAGCTGTAAGTGGCAGAGTTGAACATGCTAAGATTTGCATTGGGTGTGACGAGGATGGACAGGATTCAAAATGAATACATTAGAGGGTCAGCTCAGGTTGGACGGTTGGGAGACAAAGTCAGAGAGGCGAGATTGTATTAGTTTGGACGTGTGCAGAGGAGAGATGCTGGGTACCCTTATAAGGTTTCATGTGTTAAAAGAGTTTTGTTTTAGCTTGTTACTTTGAACTGTACATTTTGCAGTGTGTACTGTAAAAGGCAGTGTATGAACTGAAGACTGACTGAAGGAAAATAGTTATAGAATATTATGCTCTTTTTCCTGTGAAAATGATTGCAAGAGATGAAGTAAATATGACATAGTTGCAGTATACCAAGCATTTACTATATACTAAAACCATGTAGATTGTTGATATTTTTGCAAAAATATATTTATTGTTGCTATTTGCTTAAAAACCTTGAGTTTTGTTAAAGCATGCAATTTAAGATGATGCATTCATAATTATATTAAGAAAATCAACTTAAATGAAAAGGAATATGTTAAACATTTGTACACAAAAAATAACTTTTTGCATGTAAAAAAATACTTTTCTCACAAAGAAAACCTTATTTTACAGGTAACAATCCATTCCAGTAATTCAACCCAATATCCCAGATAAGTCTTGTCAGCACTGGTGTATGCTAATAAAAGGAGCTTGAATAACGAATATAAAACAACCTCATTATTTGTACCACTGCAAGAGTGAACACAGAAATGAAGAATACTCTGTGTGCAAGGAAACCCAGCTTCAAAAAATCAATTTGACCGTAATGTATCAGTAGGGCTTGCGATCTTACATATAAAGTTATGTATCAAGTTTGAATTTCAGCTGCTCATTAAGATGACTAGTTGTGCATACTATGCCTTTATGTCTTTTGTGACCCCAATATGAACAAACAAGCCAAGGTCAGAGTTCAGACAAAGCCCAGCGTAGTTTGGATGTGTTGTAAAATGCGGCGGATTGGCCACCTGTCTACAGGAGGCACCTGCCCTGCGTCCGATCATGCCAGACTAAGTAAACTACGGCCAACAGCGACCCTGAATTGGATTTGAAAATTAAATTACTGGCATCGTTTGTTTTCTTACGTGCATTCCAAGCAACTGCAGGACTGTTGATGCATGCAGCTTGAAGTCGCTCGCGTGTCTCCTGCCTTGGCTTTCGCGCTCAGGGACTGTTCTTCGTTTCCATAGTGACGAACTCACAACTAAGCGCCATACTGCGGAGACGGGCAATTCGCCTCTATGTAGGAAAAATGTGGCCGCATAAACTTTCTCGAGAACTTGTCAAACACAACTAAGAGAAGGACGCTTACTGCCATTGCCGTAAGTACATTTTGACTGAGTATTTTCCAGAAGGTATAGGGCGCGAGCAATTTGTTGATAACTCCTTGTGTGTTCTGCGTGGCAGCTTTTTCTTTTCATATACTGCACTTACAGTGTAATAACACACAACAGCATATGGCAGCACATTATAGAATTAAGTGTGCCGTAATGGTGTACTTTGGTAGACATTTCGAGTGCGTTGAACCTTTCAATATGAATGACTCTCTGGTATAACTGGATTAGCGTTAGTGCCATCCAGCATGGCTGCATTACGAGGACTTTTTCCTTTTACTGTAGAGTGAATGGGATCCATGCTAAGTAATTGTATCCTTCCATTTTTTGAACCCACTTTTTATTATTAAAGGTCACACTGATCTGGATCTGGGCTAAAAAGCCTGAACCCTGAGGAATCATGTCAGTATATTACAGGGCATACAACTGTATGCATGCCCACCTTCAATCGCGAAGGTCTTGTATTGGATCTTTTGTCGACCTTATGTGCAAAGTTTTTTTGTGTTTGTGTGTGTGTTAGTTAATGTAAAAAAATATAATAATACTTTAAAATCTAAAATATCCTAAGTAGGTGATTACTTTTTATACACACTGGAACTATTGGTATGTATGTAAAGATTAATTGATCACTCCATTTATTAATGATCAGTTTTGCTTTTGGCAGTACCAGTAATTAATTAAACAATTTGGTAAGTCTCACACTTTATTTTCTTCTCTCTGGGGTCTACAGCCATTAGACTTAAATCAAGGTGTAACTGAAGCATACTCATTTTGAGAAACAGAATAATACAATTTATTCATAAATGCAAGGATTACAGAAACATAATAACTGCATATACAGTACAGTACTTGTATATTGACACAGAACAAAGGACAGACAAAACAGATACGAGAGACAAACATAAAGAGACAGGAGAGGCTGGCTGCTTCCTGGCTGTTTACAGTTCTAATTTATTTCGGCACAGATAAACACTTTTACAATGCCAAGTGTTTAAGGATTATGTCTGATGTTGTGCGAAGTTGTTCTTGTTGCTATGGGTTCAAGTGGAGAACTGTTCTTGCACTGGAGTGCACTCTTTACCTTTACTTATATGGTCCTTTGTTTGTGGTGCGGTGTGATGCTGCCTTTCTCAGCTCTCTGTTAAGCTCATGGCTGTGCTTTCTGCAACTTCATAGGGAATTTTTTTTTTTCTGACACAAGAATGCAGGCACTGAAGTTCTCTTCTTCAAATAATTTTGTTTATCAATCTTCTCAGACACTTGCACAGAGCTTGGCTTGGCAAAGAACATTTTTGAGCTGGTTCAGGGTTCCAGAGCTCTATGGATAGTTGCTTTCATTAATGTTTGGATTATCAGTCTTTAGCTTCCCAAAAACAGTGCATTGTCTGAATTTTGGCTCCTTAAAGAGAGGACAGATCAGCAGCTTTTTAGGTCTCCCCTGAGAGTGCATTGACTGCTTTTTAACTCTAAAAGAGAGCAACTCATCAGCTCTCAGAGAGAGAGAGAGAAAAGGAGAGAGAGAAGAAATGAATGGAGCTAGTTTTGAATGAAGGTGTAACCTCGACTGACTAGATCAAGAACCACTCCCAGTTACAGAACCAGTGCCTTCTTACAGGAGCATTACTTTGTCCTTCACACACAGGCAGATTCAGTTTACACAAGCCTAAGATGTATGTCCATTTTGGTGTCTTTCGCCTGAAAGAAACTCTGGAAAAGTGTGAGCTCAAGTCTGATTTACACCTTTGATGTCATAACTAATTGGCACAAGCTGATGTTTAGCCATTTAGTCAGGAATGCAGGTGGGGAGGAGGATATACAGATGAATTTCTGCATCCTTATTCAATTTCTGTCTTAACAGGCCTTGTGTGCCACTAAAATGCCTATTTTGGCCTACACTGGTCATGTTAAGCTAGTACTGAATTTTTGGGTTACTCTTTTAATCATATATCATATCATAAATCATATAGGCAGGCAGTGTGGCGCGGTGGTTAAGGCTTTGGACTTCAAACCATGAGGTTGTGGGTTCAGACCCCACAACTGACACTTTGTCCATGTGCATGTGCAAGCCTGGCTCCAACTGGAAAAGCAAAAAGAAATACAACCAAATGTACAATATCTCAATGTCTTAAGTCACTTTGAATAAAAGCATTGGCCAAATAAATAAATGTAAATATACATTATTATCTCACACAGTCTGGGAAGCTCTCACAACTGACAATATTTATTAGAGCAAAAACTAAGCCATGAGGCCAGAGCTTACAGACAGGATTGTGTCAAGGCAGAGATTTGTGGAAAGCTACCAGACATTTCTACATTACTGAAGGTTCCCAACACAACAGTGGCCTCCATAATTCTTAAATGGAAAAAGAATGGAACAGACATGACTTTTCCTAGACCTGGCCACCCAGCCAAACTGAGCAACTGGATGAGAAGTGCCTTGTGATGAGAGGTGACCAATAACCCAGTGGTAATTGTGACAGAGTTCCAAGGAACCTGTGTGGAGATGTGAGAAACCTCCAGAAGGACAATCACTACAACACTGTACTGATCTGGACATTATGAAAGAGTGGTCAGATGGAAGCTTCGCCTCCATAAAAGATGCAAGAAAACCTGCTTCAGGTTTGCAAAAAGGCGCCCAAGGAACTCTGACTGTCTGACCGTGAAAGACTAAATTCTCTGATCTAATGAAACTAATATTGAACTGTTTGGCCTCATTTTTAAGTTTCATGTCTAGAGGAAACCTGGCACTGCTCATCACTTGCACAATACCATACCAGCTGTGAAGCATGGTGATAGAAGAATAATTCTGTGGCATTATTTTCAGCGGCAGGGGCTGGGAAACTAGACAGGTTTGAGGTAAAGCTGAATGGAGCAAAATACAGAGATATCCTTAATGAAAACCTGCTCCAGAAAGTTCTGAACCTCAAACTGGGTTGAAGGTTCATTCTTCAGCAAGACAATGACCCTAAGCACAAGATAACACAGCAGTGGGTTAGGGACACCTCAGTGCATGTTCTTAAGTGGCACAGACAAAGCATGGACATGAACCCAATCAAATATGTCTGTAGAGACATGGATTAGCTGTCTACCAATGGTCTCCATCCAACCTGACAGAGCTTGAGTGAATCTGCAGAGAATAATGGCAGAAAATCCTGAGATCCAGGTGAGTACAGATTGTCGCACCATACCCAAGAAAACTCCAGGCTGTAATCGCTGACTAAGTACCAAGTAAAGGGTATGAATACTTGTGTCAGTGTGACATTTCAGTTTTTTATTCTTAATAAATTTGCAGAAATTTCAAAACTGATGCTTTTGCATTGTTATTCTGAGGTACTAAGTGTTGGTAAGGGAAAGATTTTACATGATTTTGGCATAAGCCTGCAACATAACAAAATGTGAAAAAAGTGAGGGGTCTGAATGCTTTTTGGATTCATTTTAAATATCATGCATAAAATGGCTTGAAACATTTGTAGCCAAATGGCTAAAATAGTGTAGCATGGGTTTCTGTTAATTTGAGCAACATATCACATATAGTGGCAATGCAGATTACATTTCTACAGTTACAGCATGTCATCAGCATATGATTCTGTTTCAATTGCAGTGCAGTAGTAAGAGCTGTTCAGAGATGAAAATAAACAGATACAGGTGCATATGCTGTAACAATAACAACATTTGCCGATCCTATCCAATATGATCTTTTCTAGCCTATTGTAATCTGCACTTATAGCAGCTTATCCAGGTATTGATATGTAATTTTTTTCTTCACAGCATGTACGCAGACACAACCATATTCTTCTTGGCCCTAATTTATCAACAGTCAGCTTTCTGCATGCCCACAGTGTATTCAGTAAAAATTAACAAAACAGACTATGAACAGAACTCTAGTTAGGAAAACATTCCATCTTCATAAAGCAGGGATGTTGGGGCTGATTTGTTTAATTTGTTTAAATATAGATTTAAATTAAATTTAACTGTGTTTTGTTGTACAGTACTGGAAATACCTGCTTGTTTTTAAATGTACATATAAGTATAATAAATATATATATTTCAAAACTAAAGTTAAAAGTTTCCTTACAAAAGTAATAATACATAATGTCACACAGCTTATATTAATGTTGTATATCTTTGCATTACCATATTTTTTCTTTTTAACTAATTTCTTTTTGGTCTTTATAAAAATTTTCACTAAATATCTTAATTTCATGTGAACAGTCTTTAGAGAATTTTCTTTTGAATAATTCAAACATTAATAACATGTAGATCTATAGATCAGGGTAGTTTTAAAATCCTAAGCTATGTGAAATAAGTAACTTTTTATTCAGAGGTTTGCTTATAAAATATATTGTGACAAGCACTAACTGAACCATGAATTATTTTGTAGTCTTCTGAAATATGTCACAAATAATATACTGTATCAGCTAAAGCATTTAATAAAAATAGTAACTACAGACAGTAATTTTACTTTAAAAGATTTAATTTCATCCAGCATATTTTGATTTCAATTTATAATAGTAATCTCAATAATGTATTGTGTGTTTTGTGCTATGGTTGTCACTAACAGATAGGCAAATATAAATAAATAAAAACTTTCATAATCAGGTGTTCAAACCCAGCAGTGACATTCCCTTTTCCTTCTTCGTCTGGGAATTTCAATCAGATGTTTCCATACCAAATACTCACCTGGGGAAGAATACACATTGAATCAGTTATTACATGCTTTTCTATTTGTAATTAATTTAAACTTGTGTGTATAATTTTTGGAGTAGTATCCCATATTCTACTGATTGTGATTTTTTCTAATTTGCGTATTCTCTGTGTATGCATGAGTTTCCCACAGCAGTGTTACTTGGAGTCTGTGAAATGGTTCAATGTAAGTTAATGTGTATGTGTGTAGTTGTATTCTTCAATTGACTATCTAGTGTTGATATTTACAGGACAGGCTATAGCTCAGTACAATCCTGGAAAACATAGATTCAGAAAGTATATCAATGCATGTGTTGTTGTATAAACAGTTATAATATTTAAAGAAATACTGTAGCAGGAACAATGGTATATGATATACTTTGACAAATGAGTATTAAGCCATGTTAAGTTTATTAAAATCCAGTTAATCTTTTGTGATCACTCTGACTTTAAACTTTTCCTATCCCAACAGATTTTTTAAAAATGTGTCAAAGGTTTTGAAACTACTTACTGAAGTTGTGCAGTACATTTCAGCAATGGTCCGCCTTAACATAGAACTAATAGCTCGAAGCAGCGTTCATATAAAAAACCGAAGAGATGAACCACTGGCACAATACCTTAAAAGGATTACACATCTGAACTTTTCAAATAAAAATATTGTTGATATTGTAAGTATAAGGTTATGCACCACAAGTGCTGTTCTCATTCTCTGTAATGATGTTTTAATTGATTTTTTTACTATTATTGGTTTTCTTCTCCTTTATTTAAAAACTATGTCAAAACAAGGAATATTGGTGACTGAAGGTTAGCAGAAAAATTAAATAAATGGTAATCTAATAATTACATTTGCATCATTTTACCCATATCAAACAGTCTGCCTTTTGGTAATACTTAGAGAATGCTTGTTATTTAGATACTGATGGTTACCTATTCCTCCCCGAGTGTTTAGAAGGTGGTGCTTTATAAATACACTGCTGACTCCTTACAATCAGAGTTTGTCGCTAGGCAATAGAAAGCAAAATACAAAGTGTTTGCTCCAATCTGTTTTTGTAGATATGGAGTCAATTAATATCAGGCAGTACCTGTCCGAGTATGCCTTGTGGAAGGAAAAATATGACATTGCTTCAAGTAACAGCATACTGAACATTTGTTTTAAGCCTTACTATAATGTTTTATTTAATGAAAATATTTATTATTGGAAACATGCTGTACAGTAACGATGACACAATTACAGAACAAAGAATAACTATTTCATATTATCTCACTTAACGTTTATAACCCATCCATCCTATTTGTTCTCATAAAATCAGTAGAAAATGTTCAGTGTCCATAACTGTAAATTATAAGAAACTACTTTACTATTCCCTGCTGTAGCTGGCCAAAGTACAATTTAGTAAAAAAAAAAAAAAAAAGGCAACTGTAAGATTTTATAGCATTTGCTCCAGGTTTTAATTAACAGCATTATGCAAACTATTCAATTAAATGAGTTGAAACATGTTGTGATTTGTCAAGAAATGGACCAGATATGTCTTGCCATTATGATGTATATTTTTCTCTATTTTGCAGGATGATCTGTCAATGTGCCGGAACCTTACAGTTTTGTACTTGTATGATAATCAAATTAAGCAGATCTGCAACTTGAGCTTCGCCTCAAATCTCACGCACCTCTATTTGCAGAACAACAGCATAACGCAAATTGAAAACCTGTCATCACTGCCTAAGCTTTCCAAGTTGTGAGTGTTAACTGTACACTTTTCTAGCTGTGAGGCTTTGTTTTTTAGAAAGCACATGTAAAACCTCCAAACCCTTTATAAGAACATAAATGTACTTTCAGTATTTGCTTGGCTAACTGTGTGATAGTTATAATGTCCCCAATTCATTGTTTTGGTCTGATAAAAGACACTGAAGGCACTGTGCATAATGTTGACAAATAAACATATGCATTAGGCTACTGAAGTAAATGTCTGTCTGTCAAATAATAGGCTGTTGATATTGTACGATTTATATTTCAAGATTATTTTCATTAAACAAAAAAGCTTGATGTAATGAATGATCTCCCGTTCTGTGTAAAATTTTAATATTCTCAAGTGGATAAAATATAATAAAAATAGTTACTCATGATATGTTATCATTATTTTTTAAAATGACTTGCGTAATTTAGGATCCTGAGGTGGTTCGTCATGGTGGTGGGTGCTGCAGCATGCTGTATCAGTGTATGTCTCCAACCTTGTTCTGTTTTTCTTGCGTAATCACTTTGTTTAGCTTCATTATTGATTTGATTTAAAGTAAAATGTTACAGTATATTAGAAAAATACTTAAATAATGATACAATTATTAATTTTCTCCAATCATCAATTTACAATTATTTTTCTCTAAATTAATTTGTTTCAGGTACCTTGGTGGCAACTGTATTACAGTAGTAGAGGGTCTGGAAAAGCTTGAACTTTGCGAGCTACATATTGAAAGTCAACGACTTCCCCTTGGAGAGAAGCTGTTATTTGATCCTAGAACTCTTCACTCTCTGTCTGTAAGTAGAAAGGTCTTATCTTTTTGTCATCTTGTCGACTGACTGTCAAAATGCTGCAAAATGTTTGAGACATCGGGTTAAGGATCATTTAAGAAAAAATCAAATGTTCTTAGTAAGGACAGGAAACAATTTTTCAAAGAAGAATTGACTTCCAGTAGAATGTCACATAGGTGCGGGTAGTGGGGGAGGGTAATATTGCTGTCTTATAAAGCCTGAACTAAGAGAGAACACGCATACTATGCAGAAATTATGTTTTATGTATGTATATATGTGTCGGACAATATCCATCAATCCATCCATCCAGAAACCTAAATGGAATATTGTAAATGAATAATTTGCTTAATACTTTGTTATTTAGTTTAATATTTACAAGAATTCTATACCTAATATGGAATAGTTAGCTGTTAATGATCAAATTATGTTTATATGTAATACATGTATGGTATACGTTGGCCTAATATGGTCTTTTAAAGAAAGGAAGCCTGTTTTTTTTAGTACATTAGATGCCAGCAGGGAGCCTTCCATAATTGGGGGCAAACTGAGAATAAATAAGGACAAGAAGTATAGAAGCTGACATTACAGAAAAAAAATCTGGTCTCAAGGAGTCAATGGCTTGAGGCCAGTCTGACTTGATACTCTTGGGATGTTGCAGGGTTGATGTTAAAGTGGTGATTCTGACAGTGACCCTGGAAATAACTTCAAAGTATAGTTTAGGTTTGTAGGTGAATATGGCAAACTAGTAAAACACTCAATTTTATTGAAATAAATTCTGTTTTCACTTGTGCCAACCACCTGAACCATCCAACGTTTTTTATGCATGCTCTGTCCAATTTAGGCATGCAGTCACATAAGCTTTCGGTTCAAGACAGCAACTAGCCCTGGGCAGGGCACCAGTCCGTTGCAGGGCACATGCACACAGACATCCATGTTTACTCCTACAGGATCATCGTAAGGATATGGGAGGAAAACCCTACACAGAAATGGGTAAAATACTCAAATTACAATCAGACAGTGACCAGGTCCAGAATTTGAACCTAGCCTCCTGGGAATGTGAGGCAGTAGTGCTAACACACAAACTGTAACTTAGAGATTAATTCTTAATTGTTTATAGCCATGTCTCTTCCATTTCATGCCCAGGAAATGTAAGTTTAACTTAAATATTTAAAATTTAAATGCTAAACATTATTATCAATTATTTGCCATTGTTGACTACTTAACAACTGACAAAAATATACAATCGATATAAAGAATTATGTAATTTATGCATCATCCATATTTAGGTTATATATACTGCATGTGTCATTCTCCTGCTGCTCACTTGTCTCATCATTGTAGCATATAGAGTTATTACAACTCATTGCCTTGTATGTGCTTGGAAAGTTGAGAAAAATAATGATATTACTGCTACAAGTGTTGGCTTTAATGTTATCATTTCAATCAGAAAAAGTTGTGTTTGTAGTTTTAATATATAAATTGCAATAGTTAAATATTGTATTTTGCTCAAGTATCTAAATGTGCTAAAGCATCACATGCTGCTGCATGCTTTCCAATTGGTACAAACTTAAAATGGAGCTTATGTTTTTCATCACTTATAAATTAATAAGTGAACCTTTACATTTCAATAATATATTAAAGCATAATGATGTTTTCACATTGTATTTTTAAAACACAGTCTTGTCAAGATTAATTTTCTATGTTTAACTGATTAATTATAAACTACATTTAATACTAAATTACTGTGTTTTTATTTTTAGCATTTTCTTTATAAGCAATTTTTTTTATTTCAGACTTATTTGTCTGTATTAAATATCAGTAACAATGCCATTGATGAGATTACTGAGCTCTCTGTCCTGCATAACCTGACACAGTTCTACGCCGCTAATAACAAGCTTCAGGATGTAAAGGTAAATATTCCTACCTGGTAATTTATAAAGTAGTTATATGGAATATTTGGATTGTTGGATATGTTATCAAAATATGTATTTTACTGAGGTTTATTTCTCAATAACATGTGAAAGTACATTGAGTCTAAGAAGTCTGCATTAAATTAAACACCATTTTTCTATATTGCACAGTTGTCTTGTACAAATGATCAGACATAATTTAAACAATTAATATATTCTTCAAGGTTTGATGTTTCTCACAGTATAAATTTGTACATAAGATTATTTTCAGCCTATGATAGTTTATTCTTTGTCCCCTAAAATATTATATAGACAATTTATCGAAGAGCGGATCTGTAAAACCACGCAGTTGCAAGTTCAGTCTCCACCTACGACTAGCAATGTGACCACAAGCAAGATACCTAATTAATTTTTAATCAAAGTGTAGGAATATGCAAACAATAGCAACTTTTAAATCACTTGGAATATAATTTGTCAATTCTACCCGTCCATTCTACAGATCCTCTTATTTCATTATGGAGTAATGTAGATCGCAAGTTTATCCTGGCAGCATAAGGCAAAAGCAAGAAATAGACAGGATGCCCTTCTGTCACCAGTTACATTAACACACACCAACACTCAGTCTCAGCAGGTTAGTTTAGACTGTCCAGTCAACTTAACTTATTCATGATTGAATGTGTGAAAAACTGGACTACTTGAGGAAAACTCATGCAGGCATTGACAGAATGTACAACATCAAAAACAGTGACTGCGTCAGGATTCAACTCTTGTTCCTTAGAACTGTGAGGCAACATCACTATTCCACTTTGCCATTGACTCTGTTTCCTTTAAATATAGTATTGTGCTAACTTCTGGAAGAACACAGTGACAGGTCTTTCCACTCTAATCCCTAATTATTCTTCATCATACTCATTGAGCCTTTGTACACATGGAAGACAGTTGCTGGTAACATAAAGTAGATAACACTATGCTGTCTGTCTTTGGACAAAGGCATCAGCTAACCAAATTAACTTGTGATTTTAATGGAGTGGTATTCTGAAAATAAATATTCATACATGACAACAGGAAGGTCAAGTAACCTCTGTTTTAATTTGGTGATCCGTAGTTTTTCCAATCTGCTTATCTCACTTTCAGGGTTTTAGGGAGCCACAGCTCACTCTTGTTGCAGCAAACTCAAGACAGGATGCAATGCTGGATAGAGTGTACATACACACATACCCACGCATACACACATACACATACCCATAATCCTTTACACTTATCACTTAGACTAATTCTAATGTCTTTTTGGGACAATATGCAAGTTCCAGCCCAGGATTCAATCCCAATCTTGTGTTACCATGTTGCCTAAGATTTGTTATGTCTGATTCAAATTAGTATTTAGCCCGCCATTTTGCAGCAACATCATTTAATACCAATATTGTAATTTCCGAATTATAAAGTTAATATTTTTTGACAAACCACACACAGATTGAGAGGCAGTACACACTCCTTGGGTTATAGTTTGGGATAGTTTAGTATAAATCTGATTCATCTGCCCAGAAAGAGTTGTCCTCACTTTGTATATACCATTTTCTCTAAGGCAATATGTAAGATGTGAAATATTTTTTTTTATTCCCAGACTCCCTTATTACATATTGCATATTACTCTTTTCAGACTATTAAATTTTCTAGGAAAAATGTATTCGAAAACTAAATTTGTGTAAAGCTGCATTGTACAGATAATTGCTGTTTTTGTGATAGTTTCAATCAAAGTCATTTTATTGTTTAC
Source organism: Erpetoichthys calabaricus (assembly GCF_900747795.2). Taxonomy (NCBI): domain Eukaryota; kingdom Metazoa; phylum Chordata; class Cladistia; order Polypteriformes; family Polypteridae; genus Erpetoichthys; species Erpetoichthys calabaricus. Next base: position 53,678,943 of record NC_041399.2, on the reverse strand, counting down.
TTCATAATATCTTTAATTTATACAACCTCTGGCCACTATTGATCGAAGTAAGGCAATATCCCAAAAGATAAATGCATCCCTTTCACAATTGAGTCAGGAACCAGAAAAACATTATAGATTTTCTTAAACAGATTATGACAAGCAGTCAAGCTAGATGACAAATTGGTATCTGCAGGCCCAGTTAGTGCAGTTGAGCTAGACATTCCAGATAAAGATCAAAATGCTGGTCAAATACAGGTTCATAACTGGTCATCATTATCTGAGTGCAAAGCAACTACCGATCCAGTGGGTGCCTGCTAAGGTACTCTTAGTGCTTGCACATGAAATGCAATTTAGTGCTCACTTTTCTGTGGCAAAGCCCTCTGAGTGACATGCTTGACACGATCATTTATCAAAACAGAAACCGCACAGCACAGAGGGGTCCCTTTAGAACTGATTACAGAATGCCTGAAAAGTGGAAGTACTTTGGTTGAGACAGGAAGGCAAGAAACAATCAGAGCGTGTCCAGAGAGTAATCATATTTCCACACTGGATTAATTTTCTTTTAGGTAAACATACACTGTGGGCAACATGTTTGTGAGACAATAGAGAAGTGACTTGTAAGTTATATGATACTTGACTGGTGATTTATTGAAACAAGCTGTAGCTACACTTTCATATATACTTGCAACAATTTGTGGTCATGTAATTACAAAGTTATGCAAATTTTTAGTAGAGTAACAAAGGTAAAAAACTTGAATATAAAGATTTTAGGGAATAATTGAAATTCTCAATTTTTCAAGACTTAAAGTGTATGTCTTACAAAAAAAGCACAAGATTATTGAAATGTATGAAAATGTGTAAAAGGAAAAATTGAATTATAACCTCCTGAAAACTAGTTCTTTTTATTTTTGAGCTTGGAAACATAATATGTACATGCCTAAATACTTAAAGTTTGTAATTGGCATACAGTTTAATTTAATTTATTACATGTTGCTCAATAAAAGAAGAATATAAAATAACAGCCTCAGTGGCAAGAGGCTGAACAGGGCTGACTAAACATCTTTCTCTCCAGCAATACTCTCCAGCTCCTCCTGAAGAACTCTCATGTGTTCTCGGGCCTTTTGAGAAGTATGATCTGGGCCTCCTTATAGTGGGCCATGCCCAGTATACCACATCAGACATGAACTTTACTGGGGTTTCTCAGTTAAACTCCTTACCTTTTCATGACTAACTAATTCAAAACCTTGTGGAGAAGTTTAATTTTGGCTGACTGAACACATGACCTCATTCTTGCAGTTTCCATACAGAATTTGCGATCTTTATTAAATATTGGAATGAAGAGCTTCCTACCACTAAGGTTGTGCTTTTCTGCCTCAGTTTGGTATAATGCTCAATATTGCTGTGATCATTTCATCAGTCTATTGGCCAATCTCTTCATTTTTGTTATCATCACTTGTAAACAAGACTTTAAAATACTTACAGCTCTCAATTGGCAGCAGCTGCTCTCTATTCATCTGCAGAGAGTTAGCCACTGTTTTCCTAAACAAAACCCTAACCTCAGATTTGCTTATTTCCACACTGTTCTTTTTCACTTAGCTACAGACTTCTCCTTTGCACCCTGAACACCACAGTCAGACGAAAAAAATTTCACCTACAAAGAGAAGTTTACAGACCACATGCTTTCTGAGCATCTTCTGTGCCTTGCAATCCTGTCCTTGAAAAATAATAAACTGGAAGGAACCAACAAATATTCTTGTTAAACCAACTTAACAAATCATCTGCTCCAGAGTTCAAATCACAGTTTTCCTCACACACCTCAAAGATGCTTAGCCACTGTTAATTAGTAAATCTGTACAGACTTAATGGTAAACAGGAACAGCAGTAAAACACCACATTTTTGATCACCTCCCACACTGCTCCCTGAGACACTCTTTGAGGTGCGGTATCGTGACATTTCATTAAAAAAAAAAAAAAAACTAAAAACTTCCTAACTTCTTTTGTTCAACTCATTAGCTCTCTGGTGTATCTGGTACATAGCAGGGTATTTTTCATAACTACAAAATGTAAAAAATGTAAAATGTAAAATGTAAAACACAAATCTGCCATATCTGTCAGCACCCCCATCCGTCGAATATTCACCTGATCATCTTGAAACCTGCTTAATCCATTCCTGTGCCACAGGTAAATATGCTGTAAATTAGGTTAAATTTTATGCAGAACAATACTCTTCATTATTCATGGTTCTTTCTAATATTTTTACATACACAGATGTTTTTCCTTATTCATAAAATATCTTATTTAAATATTAATACTGTGTGAGCAGCTTTTGGTGTGAATCATGAGGGACCAGACAAATCAAACAATTTAAAACCTGTACTATCTCAGCATGTGCTGAGTTATACATAAATATTCACTTTGAACACATATACCCCCTTGAGGCAGTGCTCACCACGAAGAGAAATGTATAAAACTAAAACTATTATTACCATTATTAGAACGCTAATGAGTAGATGGATGTTTGCAATTCTATTAAAAACTGTCCACCATTCTGTATATATTTTTGTTCTGCTTATTCATTACTGGTTCACAGAGTTTCAGAGCTTATGTTTAAACGCCACAAAAAGAGGGCCAAATGTTTTGTATGTTCTCTGTATGAGTTGTACCTGACATGTTGTGATATGCTCACAGGAGTTAGAGCTGGTGTTCAGTAAGTGGACGAAACTTCAAAAGCTGGATTTGAGTGGAAACCCAGTGTGCCACAAACCAAAATACAGGGATCACTTAATAATGATATGCAAATCTCTTGGTAAGTGATTATATAGGTAATTACCCGCCAAAACATTTTTAGTGTATTATGATGCAATATCTTTGCTATACTTTTACAATTTTGTGAAATTATGGTTATATTATCCTTAGCTTAAAATGAATATAGTTATTTAATAGTGTATTTAAGCAAATTATAAATTGATATTCCATTGCAAAGGCATTGATTGAAAGTTTGTTTATATAATTTAAAGTTCATTATATTAAACAATATAATTATGTGCCCAAAACATTTTATTTACTTATACTCTAGTAAACACTAAAATAATTGGCTTATTTTTGTTAAGATGAAATGAAGAAAATAATTGAATTTAAAAAGCATACCTATACTTACTTATCTTTTCAGAAGTACTTGATGGCAAAGAGATAAATGAAACCTTCAGGCAGTTTCTTACAAACTGGAAGGCTTCAAAAGAAGCAAAAAGAAGGAACATGGATGAGCAGTTCATCAAACAAGCAGCCTAGTGCCATCCTTGAGTGAACTGATTATCAGCACAGTGCTGATTGTGGATTTTTTTTAATACTGCAAAGCTTAATTTTAAAACTAAGAAAAGCAAAAATGTTTGGACCTGCATTGGCCTTATACTTTAACATTAACTCATCTTCATTTTTAAAATGTACGACCTACAATCTGCAATGTCCTCCTTTCCGAATATTATGCAATATAGGTATCTTGGAATTTTCCACACACACATATATGTGTGAGAGAGAGAGAGAGAATTTTGGTCCTTTTGTTATGTGAATTGCCTTGCAGAATCTATGTTATCATCTGTCATACTGTCATATACTCCACCAAGATATATGTGATGCTCAGCCCACCAAGTACACTGGCAGAGTAAAATAATGTACTATGTACTATGACTGACACAGGTGTGATCCTTACCTGCCACTGTAAAACCTGTAATCCTTCAAACACATCTCATGTCAGAGATGCTGGAACTGTTGTAACCAATATCTTAATTGGGAAGTACAGATTAGATGGAAGGGCATGGTGAGTGCATTTACAGTGAAAAGGATTTAAAACTAGAACAGAATATGGTTCCAAATGAAAGTGATCATTTTGGACCCATGTCTTTTTCAATTCTGAACTTCATGTTTTTTTCAAGGTTTGACACCAGTGATCTCAGTGACCAAAATAAACAGGGCTGTGGGAAAGTGACAGCAATTAAATAAAGATAAATCAAAGCAGTGTAACAGTGGTGAAAAATCTGTGATAGGCGTACACAGACAGTTTTGTGGACTTGGATAAGGAGATTTCTGGATTCATGTTATAGTTAGAGTTTTTCACTTCCTCCTCAGCTTATACTTGAGCAGTGGCACTGTATCTGGTAATTATAAACTGTCAAGGATTCTCAGCAAAAAGAGCCTAAATGACTTCATTATAATGAAATATGTTGAACATTTGCACATACATTAATCTTAAAGTTTTCTGACAGATGTTCATTCCACACTGCACAATCCCAGATTCCCTACAGTGAAAGGCTATGACACTAAAGGATGCTGGGTAGGCAGGTCTTTACTGAGAGCTGCCGAGAATTACAATCAGCAACTAAGGGTAGCTCATGGCAGTAATGGTTGACCTGGCAATGCTCTTTTTAAAGTTGTTGACCTTGCCAGCTAATAAAATAGAAGGTTCTTTTCGCTGGCACAAAAGGTTCAAGTATGTGATCCCATGATATGCATGGGTGATCGTCTGCTTGACAAGGATGAGTCAGTCTGATTTAAACAAAATCTATCAATGTGTCACATTAAATACACACTGCTTTTCTCACATTGATTGGCTAATACAGAAGGTTAAGTTGTCTATCAATTGCTCATAACTGCCCTTAGGTACTGTTTTTCCAGTTTATTCTGCAATAACCATATTTCACGTAGAGACTGCTAAATTAAAATTTGAGTGTCTGCATCACAGCACAAAATGCAAAATGGCAACCATCAAATAGCTTACTACATAGCACAGCTAACTCTGAATGTCAGTCAACATAACACTTCAAGACATGACCTCTGAAAATAACAACCACTTTGTATACTTTACAAGCCAGAGTGGAGAAAACACTGCCACTCTCCCGGCATGATCTGGGCACATGGTAGGAACTTTAAAGACAGTTATCTAAAGCTTCTGAGAAGGGATTTAGAAATGGTGACAAGCAATAAAACAACTGATTACCATTTGCATAAAACTCTTTACTGTATTTGAATATGAATATAAAAAATGAGCAGTGATGTAGTCAGTAGAATCTACATCATAGGTTAAAGTCCAATGTCCCCTCATTGTAGTTGCATGCTAGGTGAATTAGTGACTTAAAATTGGTCCTTTATGAGCGAGTCTTGTGATGGAATTTTGTCCTGTCATGTCCTGTTCTGGGCTGCTTCTTATTTTGCTTTTGCTTTTGCAGAGATAGACTCGGGCAATCCTAAACGAGATTAAGTAGTTTCAAGCAGTTATGTTAATGTATAACATTCTCAGACCTGCTTAATCCATTTCGGGGTCATGAAAAAGCTGAAGCTTATCCCAGCAGCACTGGGCACAAAGCCGAAACCTGTCAGAATTATATAAACAACATGTTTTTTGTTTTATTATTAATTTATAATTTTACTGTTATTTTGGCGGCATCCCAGTTACCGCTGTTCTTTTGTGTGTGTGGTTTTTATGGGCACCAACAATTTGGTGATTTGGGTCTCTATGACACTGTGTGTTGCTTGGTGTGTAGTGCATATCCTGCACAAAGTTTGAGGACATGGCAGACTTCGTATAAAAGATGGACACTCGGTTTAAAACTTCCAAACAAAATAAAGGAATGACATGCAATGAAACTGTTTTAGAACTCTTTTCTAGTAAAGAACTTTTGGTTATAATTTCAGTTTTGTTATTGACTTTATATTTAGGAAATTCACTTAAACTCTGTTCATGGGTAACTGTTATCTTTTGCTTCTCTGACTTTTACTATGTCTAACTATCTCTTGTAAAATCCATAACAGTGTCTGCCACTCAAATATGTAATTTGACTGGACTTGCATGGAACATTTGCGACAGCCATGACAGGAAAAAGTCCAGGATTGGGTACTTCTCCATTGCAGTGTCCACTTACACATACTGTACAACCACACTCACATTCACACAGGTTTGTTCAGGCCTAGTTAGGAAGCACCAATTAACAACAATGCACATACAAAGATTAGATTAAATAAACTATATTAATCCCAAATGGGAAAGTTAGATGTATAGAACAGCAGAAACATAAAAAACAAAGATTTGGACTCACAGAACAAATAATACAATAGATAGATAGATAGATAGATAGATAGATAGATAGATAGATAGATAGATAGATAGATAGATAGATAGATAGATAGATAGATAGATAGATAGATATTGTACAGAAATTACACAATTAACTTATAGTGCAAGCATTTAGTTTGTGATGTTGGAAGGAATAATTGAGTTGTCTGATTGCAGCCAGCAGAAATGACCACCACAGGAACACCATTAGTAATGAGTCTGTGGCTAGAAGTGTCCAAGAGAGCATTTCCTGGAAAGGATGAAGGATGTTTTTCGTGATGTCATCCAATTTTTCCACCATACTCTTTTCCACAACACCTTCCAGTGTGTCCTGCGTTAGCCCTCTGACAGAGCAGACTTTCCTGATAAGTTTGTATATTTGGTGATGAGGGTGGATAACTATAGTAACTAATGAAAAACCCATACAGATAATGGCAAGAATATGCAAACTTCACAAAGACAACAATTGGTAACAGGACAGAACGCAAAAAACACTGGAGCCATGTGGTGGCTAGCTAACTGGTAGAACCTGATGAAATTTCAGGAGAATGTGACACATGCGGTTAAGATTATTGTTTCTTATATGGATAACCTGGTCTAGTTGTGCCAGACAGAAGCAGTAAAACTAAAGTATATTTGTCAGCCGATCACAGACACCCATTGCATGCAGAGCTGTGCTTTAGATAGTTAAAGAAAATTTAATGTAAACATTCACACAGGTCACTCACAGGATTTCACTTGTTTTTGCTATTAGTACATGTTTTTTTTTTAATCAAAGACATCCTTTTATCAAAGCACAATGTGTATATGGAGCTTGGCTTTGTATGATGTAACAAGACGAGACTTCAGACATGGGAAAGGTTTGGGGCAGCCACCCATATAATATGCTCCTGGCTGCAAAAGTAAAGAATTGTAAGACCAGAGTAGTTTACAAGACTGAGTCCAAATCAGAACTGAATTCCAGAGGAAGGAAGTGAGGCTTTATAGGAGGTCTGGGGGAAGTGATGTCATCCTTGGGGCCGGGACCAGAAGTGACGTGTCCCGAGTTGAGGCAGTGGTTCCTGGTGGGATTTACAAGGAAAGGTCTGCAGGGGACTTAGAAAGAGATTTAGTGTACCCCGCCGCCCCTGGGCAGATGTGTTACTATTATTCTTTAAGCCCTTCAGCTGCCTCCTATTTGCACGTGTGTGACAATGAGCATGGATTTCATACCCAGTCAAGGCCTTTTATCTGCTGTTAAACATGTTGTACAGTTTGACGTTATGTTTATAAAATGTAGAATTTATTTTTGATGTTGACATTTCATGTTGTTTTTAAATGTTTCATGTATTTCCACATTGTTATCCTAAAAGAGATTTTATTTAACAGTATGTTGTAATAATGTTTATTTTCTGTCTGTCGAATTAATTGCAGAAAGCATACTTTATGTTTTTTGGTGCAATGACTACATAAAAGCCTTAATCTTGATGCTTTGCTAATCTGTCAAGGCTATGTTTACAAATTTCTACTTGTGGGAAGGCAATATTTCAATAGTGTAGGAGCTGGAACTTGATTAAATTAGGTGATTAACCCCTGAACAATTAATCAAAACAGCTTCACAGTATACAGAAATTTAAACAAAGAATTACAATACAATACAATTACTTGGTATGAATACTATAAAAATCACTACCGATGATTCTTCACTTAGCCCCAAGAAGCTCCAAACCAATGATGTGATGATAACAAGTTTGCCAATCACACTTCTCCAGCTCTTTCTATCATTCCTTCATTCCTCCCTTGAGTACAGACATCTCTCTGTAGGACTACCAAAGCTGTACATCTTATTATATTTTGAGCATTAAGGTCTTAATTTTTTATTTTTTTTTGTCCAGTTTGGCCAGAAAAATGTGCTGTGCACAGGGGTTCACCCATGGTGAAGAAGAGACCACCCACCCTGCTTCTGTTAAGAGTTCTCATTTTGGCTGTGCTGGCTAAGACAATTGCTCGTTTCCCATAAAGGGAACATTGCCTGAGCAAAGAGAAATCCGTTACTTTAGTGGTATAACCTGTAAGGTGTGGCATGAGAAACACCTTACTGTAAAAGGTGAGATTCTGCCAGGGGAAAGTAAGCAGGGTTCAACGAAAACAAACCTGTTCCCACGCAATCAGAAACTCAATGAGCCACTTGGGCCACATTAGTTCTCCCTTCACTTGACTGGCTACAGCGCTCTGTGTGAAGGATGGACTTGAGTTCACCTAAGCACCTCCATAGTGAAGTGAACCTGCTTACATCTGCAACACAGTATAAGATTGAGAGGTACAGCTAATTCATTTAGTATTTGCAGTGATGACAAAGAGAAAATTACTGTGTTCTTTTTAACCATTTTAAAGTTCATTTAATAAAAACAGGTGATAGGCTGAAGTATTTTATTATTATCATAATCATTCATTTCTTACTCATTTTCCTGGTGAGGGTTGTGTTAGCAACATGCTAAGCTGAGCTAATCAGGCTTTCTATTTAGCAAACTTCTTAAGACCTTTCTGGTTGTGTATCCAGAGAGAGAAGGAGGGAGGGAGAGAGAGAGAGAAAAGAAGAGATGGAGAGATAACTTCTTTAATTTGTCCCGGATCAGCTGTCTCCCAGTCGGTCATGCCTTGGACAAATCATAGCAGGCCCACCCAGAGACCATTCTAACTACAAGCCAAACCACTTCAACTGGCTTCTCTTGGTCTGGGAAACAATTTGTTTATGATGTCCTCCAGGTTTCCTGAGCTCCTTATTCTATTATGGAAAGAGAGCCCAGGAGCAACATTTTAGATGCTTTTTTGCAGTCATGAATTCTTTCCATCACTATACAGAACTTGTGTGAATAGGCCATAAGGTGGCTATAAATACACAGCTATGTCTGCAGATTTAGCTCATAGTTCACCGCCATGATGCAGAACAACTTTCAAAAAATGTTTGTCAATATCAGTTGAAGATGCTTGAATTCTACCAGTTGAATCAAAAGTAGGGGCGGCACGGTGGCGCAGTGGTAGCGCTGCTGCCTCGCAGTTAGGAGACCCGGGTTCGCTTCCCGGGTCCACCCTGCGTGGAGTTTGCATGTTCTCCCCGTGTCTGCGTGGGTTTCCCTCCGGCGCTCCGGTTTCCTCCCCACAGTCCAAAGACATGCAGGTTGGTGCATTGGTGATTCTAAATTGGCCCTAGTGTGTGCTTGGTGTGTGGGTGTGTTTGTGTGTGTCCTGCGGTGGGTTGGCACCCTGCCCAGGATTGGTTCCCTGCCTTGTGCCCTGTGTTGGCTGGGATTGGCTCCAGCAGACCCCCGTGACCCTGTGTTCGGATTCAGCAGGTTGGGGAATGGATGGATGGATGGATGGATGGATGAATCAAAAGTATATGTGAAAGGCCAAAAACTTGCTCCACTGTTCCACAGCAAGAATGGAATCCACGTTGCAGCTCCTGAATCTGATGAGTTTGATTCCTTGGTAACTGGAATAAGAACTTTTGCCCCCCATTTCAAAAATGGCAACCATCACTGCAGTTTACCAGTTCTGATTCACTGTCCCCACCTTCAAGATAGTACTGAACACCGAGGAAGCACATTATCCAAAACGCACTCCCAATATTCAGTGCTTTCAGCATTTCTGGTAAGATGTTAAAACACTTCACCAGCTTTGTGCCTACTGAGCTTTTTAATGACCTCAGCTACGGAGATGTTTCTGGCATTACCTCCAGTGAGTTGGGTGTAGCGACCTCAAAGTGCCTCTTTCATTTTGCAATATCACCAGGTAAGGTCAACATATCTGCACCTTTTCTGAGATGTCTCTTGTCAGTCTCCACGTGAGCTGTGAAGTCTCCGAGTAGGACTACAGAGTCACAAAATGATAACTTTTCAAGCGGCAAATCCACAGTCTCTAAAAAGGTCAAGTACTCTTAATAGTTGTTCCGTGAATATAAACAAATAAACATCTTTTTAAAATGTGTAAAAATGAGAAAAATATTTTTACTTCAAAATTCTATGTTATTTATGAGGGAATATGTCAAAAAATGTAACTTTCTGAAAAAGAATGGATAATGCTTTCTGCTTAATTTAATGTCTCACAGATCCAGCATCCTGGGTTTATAAAGTGCTATATAAATGTAAAGAATTATTATTATTATTATTATCAGATTCTTTGATTGGATAGTACCTGTGGAGTTTTAAAATGTTCCTGTGTCTCTGTGGACTTTCTCTCAGTACTCTGATTTTCCTCCCACTGTTAGTGTAATCCTAAACTCTTTATTGCTCCCTGTAATGGACGTGCACTCTATACATGGCTGATTCCTGCCCAATGCTGTTGTGACACGTGGATGCCACCCCGTGACTCTGAATTGAACTAAGTTACCTGAAGAATGTTATGTTACACTTCCCATGTTCAGCTCCTTGCAGCCTTGACATGAGTAGACAGCTTAGAAGATGGATGGAGAGATGTTTCCAACATAAGATGGTAAACTTTGTCTAAATATTTTGAGGCAACATTGAAATCACGAGTCCTATAAAGCAGGTATGCTGCATAGTTAATCAGTGCCCAATGGCCAAAAATGAACCAAATAGTCAACTAATGAAACAGAACAGTTCGAGCAGACATCAGTAGTAAAGACAGGCTTTGAAAATGCAGAATTGTCAGCACAGAAAGTGACTGTTTAGAGGCAATCAGTTCAAGGATCTGCCAGCTTTGTTATGTTTAAAGATGTCAGTTCAGCTGCTGTGTTTTCATTTTGTTTGATGACCACATAAATGGAAACCCACAGCCCATCAGTAGGACACATTTCTAATATATATAGATATTTAGTTGCTGTAGGCAGCAGTGAAGTTCACTTAATATTTAATACAGCACTGTGATCTGTTCCTTAATTAAGCATTGGACTCATATACATAACATATTTATTAAATATTGTTATTGCATATATTCTGTATATATACACAAACAAACAAGCACTCACTTCACTTTTCCTGACCCTGAAAGTGACGTTTCAGCTTCTCACAGAAGTAGCTCCTGGCCGGGGCTTAACCATAAGGCAGTCAAGCTTAGAACTTGGAGGAAATTTTAAGCAAGACCTCAATTTGTTGTAAGAAGAAAGGCCAAAGGACAGAGTGGAAGCAGAATGAGTGAGCAGGAAGAGACGCATTGTAAGAATGACTAGGCAGGATAGTGGACCAAGTCTCTTTATCTGTTATTCATTTTTTTGGATTCCTTGGCTTTATTTGTGCTTGGGACTTTGGCACTTGAATCCTGAATCTTAAATCTTGTTAGCTCGTGACATCCTCCACCTCACATTTTAGACAAAGACTGGAGCACTTTAACCAGCTTGAGTATCAACTTCACTAGAGCCCTTAGAACAAAGGGTTGCCAAATTCTTATCCATTGCTCTAAATAACATCATTAACATTTGAACCGAAACATGGAAAAAGTCTCAAACAAAACAATGGGATAATTCAACCTTGCATACTGAAACAAACACTTCCATCCATCCATTTTACAACCCGCTGAATCCGAACACAGGGGCCTGCTGGAGCCAATCCCAGGGCGCAAAGCAGGAACAAACCCCGGGCAGGGCACAAACCCACCGCAGGACACACACACACACACTAGGGACAATTTAGAATCGCCAATCCACCTAACCTGCATGTCTTTGGACGGTGGGAGGAAACCCACGCAGACACGGGGAGAACATGCAAACTCCACGCAGTGAGGACCTGGGAAGCGAACCCAGGTCTCCTAACTGTGAGGCAGCAGCGCTACCACTGCGCCACCATGCTGCCCAACAAACACTTTAATATGAATTTTAACAGAAAGGTAATCAATCATTAAAATCCACAGCACAGCTAATACTATACAAAGGCCTTCCAAAGTAGCATGCATCTAAAGACGCCATGAACAGCAAAATTTTCCATGTTATAAAGCTTTTCTTGGACACTCTTTCTTAGTCTAACAATCTTTACTGCTGACAGTTTTGTGATAATATTGAAATCAAGTGTAAGGATATCAGATAATTCTCTGCATGCCATTTCATTTAAAACAATGCTTATTCGTAGAGATCAGTCAGTACGTAACCAATGTGCAATTCCCTTACATGATGTTACTGAGCACCATACATTATCCCGCTCCTTAAATTTCACCACAGAATCATTCCAGAATAAACCACTGCCAAAGAACATTGATGAGTTTCTTATTTTTATCAAAGCAGTAGACGTGACTATAATTAAGGACCCTTAAGCAGACACAAAATTATTATGCTTTTTTTAGGGTTGTGTGACACTAATCACGTTAACATAAGTAATTTTCTAAATTTTAAGCCTTGATCATTAAGATGTAATGTCTGGGCACGACGGCCTCTTGAAAAGAATATGGCCTACTCAGCTTGATCTTCTTAAGTATAACTGACTAGGATAATAGCAGCTTTTATAACAGGCACAATAAGAAGGTGCACAACAGAATAGAGTACAATTATTAAAACGTTGTGGATATTAGGAAATCCAGCCATCCTTCCATTGCTCTTGTGGCTTCATCGTGTGTAAGGTAATAAACAATCCTGAATGGGATATCCTTCCTGAGCAGGACACTCTCACTCATATTATGACGTGATTACACTGACGTGCCTGTCTTTGGGTGCAAACAGGAGTACCTAAAAAACCCATAAAAACACTGAGAGTACGCAGACTTGAGCACGGGGTATCAAACTGGGGCAGCAGAGCTAAAGACATACAGTACCCATAATATAACCAGTAAAGATACATACAGCATATCTTTAAATGGTACTATAAACACTGCAGCCAAAGCGTTGACTTTGTCTTTCCAGGGCTAATACCTGCAATTATTATGTTTATCTCCAACTCCTGCTTATTTTTTATTGTAAAATAATATGCTTAACTGAAATCAGAAGAAACTTGAGTGTGTATTTTAATAACTGACGCATTAAGCAAAATGCAGATGTAATTTTCTGAGTTATTTATATTGCATGTATTTCTATTGTCCTTATAATAGTTGTGAGTTTCCAGCTAGATTGTTGACTGATTCATCTTTCACTAGAATTACTGAAGCCATTCGAGGAGAGTTTTCTCTTTGTTTCACTCTCTCCTTCTCTAAGGTTTTTCTCTTTTTCAGCGCTAGTCCATCCCAATGCCTCAGGGGTATTTGAACTGATGAGAGAGAGCAGACATCTGGCTTTTATATTCTGGAAGTGGGATGGAGCTGCTGAGCAGCCAATTAGATGTCCTCAAAGGAAGTGGCCTAACCTCCAAGCAGCGGAGAAAAAATTCTGGAATGAGTTAGTTAGGAGGGAAACTCTGTAAATTCCAGCATTTCCTTACATTTCTGCCCCATAACTATTGAAAAGGAGGGAAGGCTATTTTGTGACAATGCACATAATCTTTGCCACTTAGACAAAAAGCTGAGAAGAAGTGCAAATCAAATAATTGTGATTGTATTTTTCAGGAGGACATTATGGCTGACTGCGGTGGGCTGGCGCCCTGCCTGGGGTTTGTTTCCTGCCTTGTGCCCTGTGTTGGCTGGGATTGGCTCCAGCAGACCCCTGTGACCCTGTAGTTGGGATATAGCGGGTTGGTTAATGGATGGATGGACATTATTCCTGAATACTAGGTTCTTTTAGCTCTAGACTATAGCTAGCACAAAAGCACCCACACATGCCCCAATATAGGTGATGGAGGACAAAACAGGTAAAGAAATAGCAGTTAGGTTAGCTTTGAATGATGGTTGAACTTCTTGGAATAAGTAGATGTAAAGGTACCACCATCAGTATCATAGAAAAAAGATCTGTCCGTTCGACTGCGTCCAAGTGAATTGGTTTTATAAAAAGGTCGAAAGGATGGATGCTTTATGATGCTTCCAACAAAAGGGCAGCAGTGACTTGCAGTACCTTCCCACTTTTAACATCTTATTCAAAAAGGAGTATGCATGACTTTTACCCAATTTACAATATAATTCCATACATGCCCCTCTTAGCCCTCTTCCTTATGCTTCCCAGAATATTACACCAATTTCAAGGACTGCAGAAGTATTTTCAGTACAACAATTTTTTTAAATGTCTAATTAAATGCAAGGTATGTGTAACATATGCAAGTACAGCAAAAATCATACACATGTTTACATTAAGGTATACGTTACAGTGACATGCTAATTATTCATTAGAGTATTTGCTAGTACTATAGGGACTGAGTTACCTCTCAGATAAGCCACAAATAAGCCGTCCTAATCTAGTTAGAAAATTGATCAGGTATCTCTTTAGTTGGGCGTGTAGGAAATATTGGAGTTAATATGCTATTAGCCAGCAGTTTCTAGTCGAAAACCATTCTGGATTGAAATGATTGAAGAAAAGTTAATCAGTTGCTGCGTCTTCAATTGTAATTCAGCGAGAAGCTCTGGTTGGTCTATTGACTTATTCAAAGACACACAGTTAAATGGTGGGAAGCTTCAAAGGGGAAAATTAAAATTTACCTTCAGACATTTGTTGATGTAAGGTTATTAACTTTGTTAAATACACTGCCTGGCCAAAAAAAAAGTTGCCACGAAAAAAAAAGGTCACACACTCTAATATTTCGTTGGACTGCCTTTAGCTTTGATTACGGCACGCGTTCGCTGTGGCATTGTTTCGATAAGCTTCTGCAATGTCACAAGATTTAATTCCATCCAGTGTTGCATTAATTTTTCTCAAAGATCTTGCATGATGATGGTAGAGTCTGACCGCTGCGCACAGCCTTCTCCAGCACATCCCAAATATTCTCAATGGGGTTAAGGTCTGGACTCTGTGGTGGCCAATCCATGTGTGAAAATGATGTCTCATGCTCCCTGAGCCACACTTTCACAATTTGAGCCTGATGAATCCTGGCATTGTCATCTTGGAATATGCCCGTGCCATCAGGGAAGAAAAAATCCATTGATGGATCCATTGAGTTCCCTTCGCATTGTGCGTGTGGAAATGCTCTTACTTTCACTATTAAACATGGACCTGAGTTCTACTGTTGTTTTTCTTCGATTTGATTTCAACAAATGTTTAAGTGATCGCCGATCACGATCATTCAGGATTTTTTTTCGGCCACATTTCTTCCTCGAAGACGATGGGTCCACACTATCCTTCCAGTTTTTAATAATGCGTTGGACAGTTCTTAACCCAATTTTAGTAGTTTCTGCAATCTCCTTAGATGTTTTCTCTGCTTGATGCATGCCAATGATTTGACCCTTCTCAAACAGACTAACATCTTTTCCACGACCACGAGATGTGTCTTTCGACTTGGTTGTTTAAGAAATGAGAAGCAACTCATTGCACCAATTGGCGTTAAATAACTTGTTGCCAGCTGAAAGATAATCGCCCATGCAGTAATTATCCAATAGGAGGCTCGTACCTATTTGCTTAGTTAAATCCAGGTGACAACTTTTTTTTTGGCCAGGCAGTGTATAACACAGTTGACAGTGAAACCATTCAACGGAGCTTTAAGCTTACTGTGAATTTATTTTTTTGTTTTACTTCCTTAGTCACAAAAGAAAAAACTGTCATCCAATCAATGTTTCCACATACAGTTGACTTCAATGTTCTGTGATGTTGAAGCACTACAAGAAGGACAATGTCCTCGGACAGAGGCCACCTAAGCTTTTAGGTTCTTTGCCATTTTGCAAAATGAGATATAAATTTAAAAAATATGCACAAACACATTATTATGAAAACCATCATCTTAATTTGGTAAGCAAACATCCTAATAAAGTATCTATCTATCTATCTATCTATCTATCTATCTATCTATCTATCTATCTATCTATCTATCTATCTATCTATCTATCTATCTATCTATCTATCTATCTATCTATCTATCTATCTATTCATGATAAGACTGCAAACTGAGCTTCTGTAGCCTAATTTTCTTGTGAAGTCTGAGCCTTCATTTGGCTGACATGATTTCTGGAGAATAACACCAGTGAATATGTGATTCCATCATAGAGAGGATCAGAGCCAAAGCTGCATATTTGAAGGTTGAAGAAAGCTTCATGCAACTGTGATAGTAACGTAAGTCACCCAAGGCACAGTCAAGTCTGTCATTCTCACATGGGACAAAATGCAGAATGACACAGTCACTTTCCATGGCCTGCTGTCCTACCAAACTGAGCAACTAAACATGGAGTAGCTTATTCAGACATGTGACTAAAAAACCCAAAGATCACAATATAACATGCAATACTTGCTGTTCTTTTAGTTAGCAAGTATTTCAACAAGTGAAAGCAATTTAAAATTATGATGTGCTGGTGTGGTGAAGCTTGTTAGGTGTCCATGGCGGAGTGGAGTTTTTAGTATAAAAACATTGCGCTCAGGCACAGTGAGTGTGGGTACACGCTGTTGTGAATCCATGAGGCTACATGGTGTCCAGTTGGAAGGCAAGCTGATAGCTTGTTAACATGCAGGCACAATCAACCCAACTATTCCCCACTGATGCTATGAGGGTTGCAGCCCATGAGAGTTTAAAAGGAGCTTGAGTAAATTAGAAAGGGCGATCAAAGAATGAGTGAAAGATGGAGGACAAATCAACAATTAGAAAGAGAATGTCAGCATTGAGGCAGAGCTGAAATAGTGGAAAGGAGGCAAGGGCAGTCTGGAAAGCCCAGGAAGGAACAATGGTGCTCCAGACGTAGATATGAGGTACTCTCAGCAATGAACCCGCATAATCCAAGGAGCTAGCAATCCCCGCTGGACACCTCATTGTTTGTAAATTAGCTTGGTTGGCTCATCCCAAATTGAGTTACAGTAACTCTACACATACGAGTGCTCACCTTGTGCCTGATGCCCATGGAAAAGGCGCTACCTCCCTGCAGTTCTGTAAAGGAAAAGTATATCAGAAAAAAAATTCAAACTTAAGAGAACAGAAGTAGGCAGACAACAGTATTTCCCAAATTCCCGTGGAAAAGTAAATAGAAAGAAGTCACAGCCGAGACAATGTGACACAATATTATGAGGAACATGAAGAAAAATATTCTTGGTTCAGCAAACAAAAATTTAAACTTGTGCTTTGAATGAACCAAGCTTGGGCAAAAAATATACATGTGTTTATATCATATTTGATAGATTCATTATTGTCAAATTTATAGAGTACAGTGAAATTCTTATTTATATATTCTAATCAACATGCCACACATTGTCACTCTCTGGCTCAATGATTAATAAATGTAACAACCTTTCCATGAAACCTCCATTGTCTTTTCCATAAAAAACTAAGTAACCTTAAACATCAGTGCTCCTCATAACAATAATTATTTTTAAGCAGCTGCAATCCATGGCTGTGTGTTTCCATGAGTTCTGTATTGATAAGACAAATTAATTGACCTACAGTTTCAGGGAAAATATATTGGTGCTCATGTTTATTTCAGTACATTCTATTTTAATAATGGTATGTACTTGTTTCTTAAAAAATTCTGTCGATCATTTTCTGTGTACTTGCTTCAGTTTTGTTGGAGGAGGACAAATCAGGACAAAGCTCCTTTGAACACAGTGTGCTATTATGAGCAACTGAAAATCAGTACAGAAGCACTGCTTTTCATCATATTTGTAAAATAGAAAACATTACAATGGATACGTTTGCAGCTTTCTTTCAAAATCATTGTACTGTATTTTTAAAACATAGTAAATGAACCCATAAAAATATGTTGCCATATCATGGAAAAACATCTCTAAAATGATTTACATCTTGACGAGGGATCAGAAAGCACAGTATGTCCGGCAGCTGTGACAGTGGTGCACACTTATACTGGCTTTTACTGATAGGCTTGCCAATCATTCACGTTGTATTAAAATCACTGTAATGTGCCTTGATATTTTGAGATGGTTTAAAATTATACTCTTTCATGCTTTATAAAGTATTTGGTGATAGTGCTTACTGTGGAAGGCATTTTACAAAATAAAGAGCACAGTACTTTGTTTTAAATCTGTTAAATGCTATGTAACAGTCTAGTGTTGGTGCTACTCCAGCACAAAAACACACCACAACGTCAACCTGGTTTTTCAGGCTTCCATCATTATTCAGTGATTATGTTAATATTGGTTAACAAAAATCATGGGGGTAAACGTTAACATTATACAAAGTCACTGTCTGTTATACCTGCATTGTTATCACTCTTTAATTTAATATTGTTTTATCAGTATGCTGCTGCTGGAGTATGTGAATTTTCCCTTGGGATTAATAAAGTATCTATCTATCTATCTATCTATCTATCTATCTATCTATCTATCTATCTATCTATCTATCTATCTATCTATCTATCTATCTATCTATCTATCTATCTATCTATCTATCTATCTATCTATCTAATTTGACAGGCCAGCTGAATATTCTGAAGAGAGACTGAAGCCACCCTCCATAAATGATCCATTTAGTTACTTACTGTATGTTTGCCCACAACCAGATGTGAGGCAAGGCGCTGGTTCAAAGTATATGTAGCTAACAGGCCAGAGGAAAGAGATGCCCTAAAAACTGGTCTAAAATAAATTGTGACTCTAGGGGATTGATCCTTTTACTATAGTGTCCTTCAGCCTAGACAAGGGTGATGTCAGATAACTGTATGAGTGTAGTGTAGCATGATACAAAGAGCAACATTTAAGAGTGGCCTACAAGTTATCGAAGTGTAAGGAGGTATTTGTCATGGTGGCATTGCTGGGAAGAACCTGAAGGTTCTTACCCTGTATGGGAGGGGCATACTAAGAAATAACCTTTCTACAACTAGTTTTTTTAAAGAAAATTACTGATTTCAAAAGTAATATTCATGAACAGTAAACAGTCATTAAAGACCGAGTAGTAGTGAGTTTTTAATGTGATACAGTACATAATCATAGGCATAATGTTTAATCCAAGTTAAGGTCATGTGGGACCAAAGTTCATCCCAGTAGTAAAAGGTGCAAAGCATGAACCAGTACTGAAATGACACAGTCCATTGCACAGCCTGTTCCCACAAACACACACACACACACGCACAAAGTCACAGAGTGACACACTCACAAAGACAACACACTGATGTCTCTTCTGTTTCAGGATGCACACATTTTTAACATTAAGTATTATTTAAGAAGTAATGAGCAGAATGGTGTGCATCAATTTGGAAAGAAATCACCCACTGCAGCTTTTGTAACAAGAGGAAAGTTTTGTATTGTCAAAAATAAAACAGTAATAGTCCGTTAACCTTCTTAATAATATTTATCTTAAAGGATGGCTAGTTACTTATATCATATTCCTCATAGGTGTAACTCTCACTATTAATTGTATGTTATTTATTAAACTAATTTTATTCAAAAAGGTTTGTATTGTAGCAAAGGTTTTCATGTTCAATGTTATTTAATAGGTACAAGAATACACTTGATTTTTCCTTTTGTTATTTATATGGGAGATATGGGTCTGTTTATAATAGCTCTACTAACAAACCAAAATGTACTTTTTAGAATAAAAAAAATGGAATTAAATGGAAATATAAATTAAGTCAATTGACAAAAAATGCTTAAACCTAGTTAAAAAAGAGAGGAAAAAAAGGAGAAGGCTGATTTGGGGAAGCCTGAAAAGAAAGATGACACGCTGCTCTGTCAAATAGTTATGATAGATTTCTCCTGTTCAAATAGGCCTGAGCAGGTATTTATTTTTTATGGGGTCCTTTCCACTTTTCATACTCTCCTCCAAATACTTAAGATATATATATATATATATATATATATATATATATATATATATATATATATATATATATATATATATATACTGTATACTAGGGGGCTCTTCCCCCTGCTTGCTTCGCTCGCCAACCCCTGGGTGGGCACTGCGCGCTAGCCACTTCATGGATCTGCCGCTCGCGTGTGGGGAAGCAGATGTACAATTTAAACAGATTGTTATTTTCATAGGAATTGTTACATATGCATAATCCATCCATCCATCCATTTTCCAACCCGCTGAATCCGAACACAGGGTCACGGGGGTCTGCTGGAGCCAATCCCAGCCAACACAGGGCACAAGGCAGGGAACCAATCCTGGGCATGGTGCCAACCCACCGCAGATATCCTAACTACTAGAAGTAAATATTTTATATTACAGTGAGTAATTAACCATAGTAAAAAATAGTAAAATGTAATAAATAGAAAGAAAATTATGTTTCATCTTGCATTAGAGGTATTTGTTGCATTATACATTTTCATTCTGTTTTTGCTTTGGAAATTAACATGCAAATACTTTTTAAATGTACACTTTTACTGTAAAACTTCAGTAAAAACAATTTTTAATGAACTTTTCATCAATATCACATTGAATTTTGATTCTGTGTTTGGACTTACATTGTGACAACACAACGTATAACTGCCTGTGAGTGAATATCCTTTCTTTCTCTCTTATAAATAAACCGACTTTTTTGAATGTTTGTCCCTGTGATTTGTTAATTGTCATAGAAAAAGTTATTCTAATGAGAAACTATAAATGTTTTTAATACGACTGGCATATCAAGATTCCTTTGGTGTCTAATGTTATCCACAGAAGATGTACTATATTACCTTTCTTGTCGGCTGTTAAAATTTTACTGTCATTGCTGTGTAACCGATCGACAATTTTCACGTCAATTCGTTTGACTTCATCGTTTCTCGGTGCTAGGATTGCCCATGTAATTATTTCTTCTGTTGATAACCGTTCAGGATAAAATTCTTCAATAACATTTGGATATAATAAGTCTTCTTTTATTGGGAACTTAAATTGAGGAAAATGTAAAAATTTATAACAGCTGAGAGCGCAGAGACTGTGTCTGACAAAAGCATTCACACAAATGAGAAGTGAGAGGACCGTGGCCTTGGGCCATTAACTGTAAATGGTTGAGAGGAAGGCGGGACCTGAAAAAATCTCTTGGCAATAGTCTTGTCTCAAGATTTTCTTTTATAATATATATATTTTCAATATATATATATATATATATATATAGTCTTTGTATAATGTTGAAAGACATGGGTGGAGACTGGGAACAATCTAATGAAAACAAGACACAACAATAGTATGAGGGACAGTTATAAACTTACATTTCAGAAAAGCGTAGCTTTACTATTACAGATAAGAATTCAAGTTGTTCATCTACTTCGAAACCTGTTCAGCCACTTATTAATAGTATAGAAGCTCTGCTAAGAACTGTAATTTATTCAGACAGTGCATCTGTAATAATAATAATAACAATAATAATAATATGTCACTTTTCTAACCTGTTCAAAGTGCTTAACATAGACAGTGGGGAACCACTTTAATCACCACCATAATTTCCATAATTATTAGCATTTCGAGAAGAAGATGAGTTTCTATTTCCATAACACTTATCCTAACCTAACAAGTTTCAACCTGCTTTAATCGAATTGAAGGCTGCAATGGACTGAAAATTATCATTAGAGTCACTCAGCCCAAAGCTGGAAACAGCTCTGAAAAGGGCACCAAACCATTGCAGGTCCCACTTATGTAAATAACCATACTCATACTTATAAAGAGAGTACCTATCAAACTGTCAAGCACATCCTTCAAATGTGGGAGGAAAACCAGCCCAGTCAAGACGAAACTGTGCAAACACCTGATAGACAATGGCTGGGTGTGGGATTCAAACACAGGATGCTGCACTGGACCAACCTGTAGAAGCACAAGTATCCTGTTTAAGTAAACATTTATTGCTTACTACCTGGTGTATATTTACAATATTTGGTAATGCACTGATATTTACACATTTATGTTAGGTGGAGATCTGGGGTGCAGTCTTCATATAAGTAATAAAGGGTCCTCAGTTTTAGTTAATGTAAGCTTTGTGAAGGATTTGAACTGGAGTGCAGTACCAAAAACCAAATAATCCTCAAATGATTTATGTATGCAAATTACTAAATGTCCTACTGAAATGATAAAAAAAAACGTTTAGATGTGCAAATATTGTGAAAACCAAAAAGGGATTAAATTGCAAATGAGGTATTCAGTAAGAGACAGCAAAACCATTCTACCAATTCTGCTGCAAATAAAAACACATTTTTCCTCATATGCTGAGAAAGTGGTTATTTATTTAGGTTTAATCTACACCTGCTTTATACTGTGTAAACCCACCATATTTACCTAGTTTCAATCAAAATTGGAATTTATGGCATCTCATTTACTCCTTTACTGTACTTTCATGAAAGGCATTAAACATGCAGGTACCTTCAGTCTTTGCTCTGCCTCTTCTGCCATGAAACCGGCTTTTTGTTCATTTGAAAATGAATGAAAGACTTCACTCTTACATATAATATCTCCTGACGGAAAAAAAATTGAGAAAATCTGTACACTGTTCGTACACACTGTGTCAACGTCTACTTTAAAAACAGTGCTTTGTTTCATCCAGGTCAAGCATTTAGCAAAACTCTTCTGTTAATTGCTGAACGTGTCCCATGTGGTATTGTTTATTATTATACGTTAGCCATTGTTTTTTTTTTCTAAGGCAAGGATTATGAAGACGATTATTTACTCTTACATGAACCCCTTAATAAAACATAATAAAATCAACGTTACATGTTACACTAGCAAGTCCGTTTCTAAATGTGGCAGTCAAATCCACATGTACAGTCAGGATTATCCCTTTAACAATGTTAAAATGACAGCAAACTAAAATGTCCCCGCTCGTGAATACTATTAGCTTCCTGCATTATGTATTAAAATATATATTTTGCCAATATTGCTGGCCTGATATTTAATTTACCAAAGTTAAATTAGTGACTGTGACACCGTGCTTAGACCCTGAGGTCCAGTCCCAGTCCGGTGGTTGCCTGCATGATTTGCCGCACGACGCCTCGTTCCTTCCTCCTCCTCCTCCTCTCTCTGTTACTCCACAAACCCGTCAGACGGAGCGATGACTCCGGATTGTCCTGCATGGTATGGGAACCTGTGAGTGACTGTGCTTTTCCAAGTAACACTCCTCCTGCTCAACTACACCACAAAACCTATTAACTATGAACACGTCACCTTTTCAGTCAAAGAGAAGAAAGTATATTTTACAACAAACAATTTTCGACTGATTAGCTAAATTCAGGGCAACTGTTGTATAAATAAAAATGTACAGTACATTTGCGAATACGGCTGTCACATCTATTTACTCTAGTGTCCATAATCCAAAACCCCGACAATGTTATAGCGTTTAACTCAAAATAAATGACAATTATAAAAAAACATACATACAGGTATACAGTACTACATCCACAGTTATACTGTAGAGTAGGTGAGAGTCAAAGAGCGAATATGTCACTTTACATACTCTTTACTAAAAATTAAGCTGTATGATGCTGTCTAAAAACAAAGTCAAATGCACAATTAAAAGGAATTAGTTAAGCTTTACTTTTACAAATACTAATGCCCAGTCCAGGGGTTCTTGCCTTATCTCTAAAATTACAACGAAACTGAATGGATTAAGCGGTATCGGAAACGCATGAACACATAAACTGTATATTCCGTTGATTCACTGTGAATTTCTTACAATACTTAATTCGGAGTTATTCAGGAAATGCGTTCTCATTATAAATTGGTGCGAATGTTTTATGTTTTTGACGCTGCGATTTTCCTCCTTTGACAGTAATATACTAACAGGATCTGAAGTAAGAATTTCGCTGCACTCTGTTAATAATGACCTTTAAACTAACAACTTAATTAGATAGATAGATAGATAGATAGATAGATAGATAGATAGATAGATAGATAGATAGATAGATAGATAGATAGATAGATAGATAGATAGATAGATAGATAGATAGATAGATAGTTGGGAACTTCTTCAAATGTTGACTCCAGTTGGTCTACTTTAAGCTGAGAACCACCTATTGTAATTAAAAGAAACGATACACTGTCATCAATCCAGAAATCGTTTTTATTCAAAATTAAGAACATTAAAATGTAGATATATTGATCATACAGTAAAATACTCCAAAACATTTGCAGGTATTTGAACTGGATTTTTATCGCCCGAATTTCAGCACTTCTTTAAAAACAACGAATGCCGGTAAATAAATGATCATGTTATATATATACTGTATGTGTTTTTCCTAATCTGCCCCAATACCGTGTATGAATGCCTCCAAATATAATCATCGTTATACGAAAGCCTATTTTGATGTATTTGCTATAATGTTGCGAACCCGCTTATTCGATTATAATGTCGGCACAGATTATCCTTAGGTGTTTGCTGACAATTCAGTAGATATGTCCTTGCTTGGCGATGTAAAAGACAATCTTAAATACCAGAGTATTAAGTTAATTTTGTAAATGTGTGTGGGGTAACTTCCATAATGTATTACAGAGCAGACTTGTAAATAGCTGGAAAAGATTTTTAAATAAGAGATAGTTTTTGCAAGTCTGCATTTATATATTTTCTTAATATTTAATATCAGCTATATGACAATTGTTATCTGTTAAATGCAGCATTATCTGAATTTGTTATTATTTTAAAGAATTGTTTATATGACAAATTCACAACGATTCTTCCCGATATTTAATGGGTCTATGAGCAGAAACTTCTTGGAACAGCAAATAACAGCAACGTGAAGATGAACCAATCAAATAAATTAGTTATGCAAAATATTTCGCATGGACCAGCGAAGATGAATTTTAAAATGTTCAAAAAAAAACGCGTAAACATTGCTCGCCTTAAATAACAGGAAATACAATGAAAACAATGTAACATTACAGGCATCTAAAAAAGCAGAGGTTCGAATGAATTCTGCAAATTGTAATTAGAATAACATCTACACATAGCGGCTGTGAACAGACATATGGATACACTTGAGAAGCGCAACTGCAGGAATTCAGTGTATAGTCTGTAAAAGCTTTATTTTTTTTTTCTTTAATCAGAATACCAACTTGAAACATTTCTCGTAATATATAGTAAGTTCCTTCACAAATACACATATAAAACATACACGATATAATTTTACGTTGCGCATACGACCACGGGGGTTACAGCAGACTTTTAAAAATAAGTAAAAGTAAAAATGCAAAAGTGAAGATAACAGAAAGTGAACGCAAGGTCTTTTTAGTGTAGCGTTCTAATAATCATTTTTTATTTTCTTAATTTTGTAATAAACACAAGATCTATAAGAATATTTTAGTTCACAAATCAATTATGAACAAAACTGATATTCTTCACGGCTCCTTTTTCACATGATCAGTTTCAAAGGCGGTGATAAAATGAGTGACGCGAAAGTAAAGTGGAGAGTTTGAAAGCAGGAAATGGACATTTAATGAACACTTGACAAGTTCTGCAAATAATTTCATTTTTTCTTTGACGATTAGATTTTTTTTTCTTTTTTATTACGAGGAAAAATGTAACATTAATAATAAAGAACAGCGTTGTCCTTCACTGAGACATTTTCTGAACCCGCTTTTTTATAACAGCCAGAGCCTTTCCGGGCACCATGCAGTCAGAAAGTACCGACCGTTACATTTTGGCTTGAAGGCTGGGTTCGTGAATGGGACAGTTTAGCTCACTGAGTGCCAATTTGGAGACGCCAGTTATCCCAACAACAAGGAATCCTAATTATCCAGTGGATACCATATCTTTGGCATGTTGTAGGAACTGGAATACTCATAAAACTAAGCGTTATTTTCTCTCGTTATGCTGGTTCTTCCAATATCCCAAATACTGGCAAGTCCGTTGTGTCCAGTGCGACAGCGATCCATGAATGGAATTAATTCTTGTCTTGCAGTCATCCTTTTACGACCCTATACAAGCGGAAAGGTATGGGCTCAGAAAACAAATGCATGAATGAATCAGATAAACACATTTAACGCCATATGGGAATCCACTTTTAAGTAAATTGCCTTTAAATACAATATCCGATTACTAAATGATAGTGTTTAAATTTACAATGTATGGAAGGTAAACAAAACAAGACTGTAGTCAACAGTGTAACTGGAGCGTTTGATTTTTCAAAACCAAACAAGTGGAGTCGGCAATTAGCGTTCAATTACCGCGAACTGTAGCACTGAGTCGCAAATTAATCACTTGCGAATTTTACATTGGGAATCGTAGAAATTTAATGAAAGGAATTATTCATAAGATGTACATCTCGGACTGTGCTTAATAATCCTTGTTTTTCTAAGGATGAAGTAACAGTTTAGCTTGAGGCGACTAATTATAAAGTTAAGCAGAAAGGTTAAATAAGCTCTCCCGCTAATTGCTCTGTGTCTTTCAAGGGTTAGGCACTCCCAACGTTTGGAAATACCCCATCAAAGTAGCTCTGGGAATTAAATGCGGACCTTACAAAAACAGTCAAGTCTTTAGTTACTTGTCGTATTTCAGAATGTATTACGTTCACAAGATGACCTGTCAGGGTGGCGAATAGGCAAGCAAGCGGGTAAGTGCACTGAAGGAATAGCAGCTACTGAACGAACAACAGAACGCTGCCAGACAGGGTTACCTGCAAGATTAACACCGCGGTGTAACATCGAAGTTCAGTGTATCTACCCAGATTTTTGTGATTCTCGGCAGGTCGTAACCTTTAAAAACTGGCAGCACTATCCATTTTATAAACCTTTATTTTAAACATCGCATTCACGTTCGCCTTTTGTTTTAACAGTCTATATCTGATAATAACCCTTACCTTACTGTTGCTCTTTCAACACAGTACTGTATAGCGCGCTATTATTACTGAAGAGTGCTCATTATGAAATAACTGACTGCATTACGTTTAAATTTAATCCATCATGCGTGCCCTCGCGGGGAAGGTTAAAGATGCTGAAAAATCAAAGTGTTTCACACTGCAATTCGAAAACATTCAAGGCGGGATATTAGAGTACAATGAGTAATGTAAAGTTCGTCCGTCATTTCCGAAAGTACACAATAAAG
The DNA here is from genome assembly GCF_900747795.2 of Erpetoichthys calabaricus. NCBI lineage: Eukaryota > Metazoa > Chordata > Cladistia > Polypteriformes > Polypteridae > Erpetoichthys > Erpetoichthys calabaricus. Next base: position 53,651,996 of record NC_041399.2, on the reverse strand, counting down.
TGATTTTACGGTAAGATTCAAGTTCGGCAGCATATGCCCAAAGCCAGTCCACACTTACTCAAATTAGGCAATTTGCAGAAATGTACGTAAATCAAAAACAGAAATGAATGAAATGCTTTAAATTTCTTGGGTTACTGTTATTAATTATTAGATATTCTAATTTTGGCGGAAGCATACCTCAATATAAACAATAAAGATATGGCTTTCCATCAAAAAGTAAAAGGAATGAAATCACACTTCTCATGTGTTAAACTAATACACATTTACTATAATGTCAGATGAAAATAAATATGGTTGTCACGTATACAAAATAAGAGCACGCTGGTGGAAAAACAATGCAACATGTAACGTATTTATCAGTTTTGTTTTTCTTTTAATTCGGTTATGAGTTTAGTCTACGTTATTGTTCATGACGACTTAAATGTTGGTATGTTCTTAGTTATGTCAAACGGTTATCCTATCAAAAGTTCTTTTCAAAGTCAAAGGCGTTGTAAAGAAATCGGTAATCCATCTAATTAGTAATGTCTGGTGAGCTAAATCCGTAAGGTTTCAAAAAAATGTTTTTGTCTCCGTATTTAGTTAAGTTTACAGAACTTAAACGGAAGGGGGCTGGAGTTTGAGCGCTGCTGCCACCGAGCGTAGTGCTTGTGATTAATTACTCCACAGCGGAGGAGCTGTCAGCTCGCGTTGCTGCCATAAATTAGAGGCTCCAGGGGCTAATGCTTTCATTCAGGTGGGCTAGCAGCCGCCTCCCGAAGATCAGAGCCCCGGATAGCAGTTTTAAAAGGAAGACCGTTCAGGGGTCCAGGCTACACACGTGTGTCTTATTTGCGACTGTGTGCTGCTTTAATTTGGCTTTCAGCAAAGAGAAAGGCTCTCTAAAACTGAACTTGACTTCTACAGTAGCTTCAGCAGTGTTATTTTAAATGGGTTCACAAACGGAGGGGATGCATTTCCAAGGTAAGACTGAAAAACAGTGGTCGCCGAGTATAGGTTAGAAACAAATTTGTAGATTTTTGTCAGAGCCATGATACGTTTTAAAACGCATTATAGCTAGCTGAATAAAAGATTAAAATGTAATTTCATGTTTACATTATTAGCTCTTCAACGGCAAAGTTTCTGTACGTTTTACATTTAATGGCATCTTAGATATTAAGGCTTGCTCATTTTGGGGAAGAATGCATCCTTGATAAGAATTATGAAAACCTAAATTTTACATTAATACCAGGAACCTTACTGCATTCGATTTTGGGGTGGGGACTGCAGCATATTTTTCAAGTTTGAAATTTAGTCGATTTCATTAACTGCCTGAAAATCCGTTCGTTTGTTTCCTTCCAGAAAACAACCAATATTTTCACGCTTTTCTGTTTTTATTCAATTGCATAATTAAAAATATGGTTCTTATGATTTACAAAACCCTATAGATCAAGGAAATGCATACAAAGTTCAAGCGCATTTTTAAACTCTGTCTAAAATCTTTAAATATTTCTTCCTTTGCTAATTGTATCAACAGGTTCAGAGGTATTGCAGTTTTCGTTCAGTACTGAGCTTGGTTTGTTTCATTTATACTAAATAGTAAACGATTTCTTTGAGATAAACACTTAGGCATCCTTACTCTTCTGAATTTAAACGTTTCATTCGTAATCACATTTGATTACATTTATATAACACTTTTCTAAACTACTCAAAGCGCTTTCTACCACTTCAACCACTATCTTTAGGGAGTTTGTCTAACTCATTGTGTTGCCCACTTCGCTCTGTTTTCAGGTTAATGCTGCATGTGAGCAACAAAGATGGATAGCGGGGATGTGCCGGTGTCGGTTGTGGATGACAGCCCCGCATCAAGCCCCAGCCCGGAGCCAGACACGGATGCTGAAGCGGAACGCAGGCGTTCTGACCCTCTTGGCCGTTCAAGAGTGATCGGCAGAGGGAGGCCGGCAGCGGCTAATGCCGCCCGAGAGAGGAGTCGAGTACAGACCCTCCGTCACGCCTTTTTGGAACTGCAAAAGACCCTGCCCTCCGTGCCCCCGGACACCAAGCTTTCTAAACTGGATGTCTTAATCCTGGCGACTACTTATATCGCCCACTTAACCAGGACGCTTCAAGAAGAGGCGGTTGAGGAGGGAGACGGAACTCGACACGCTGAGGTTCTGCATTCTCTGAAGGGAGTTGGATACCTGCACCCTGTCAAGGTAAGCCTTCCCGGGAGGTGGTGGAGTTAAAAGTGGTGTCATCGGCTCTCAGGAAACCTGCACGTCTGAGATGACCAGTGCAACTATCATGCTGCTTAGCTGATGCTTTCACATGGTGACATAAACACGAGTTGAACTACATTTTCGTTCATTTTAAATTAATAAACGGCAAATATTGGAAGGGATGTTTTATTTATTTATTTATTTAACTGTGAAAGTTTAACACATCACAACTTAGGCCTAGGTACATCTTGAAAACGCAAGGCACACGTTCTACAGAATGAAAGGTAAATTTCTAAATATCAAAATCTGATCCAGGAGATTTCTATTCTTAATGTTCGTCTTCATAGAGTAAGATGCTGTTATGTCGTGGTTCTACATGTAAAATGACAGCTATTCTCCTTTGGTTTTTAAGTAGTCCACAGACTATTTTTACTTTAAAGACCGACACCATTAACTTCAGTTTAAGTTAAAAAGATAACATTTCCATCTTGAAAGAAAACGAACGGCGTTTAGCCTACAACTTGGTAAGAGTTTGCTAATTCAGTGTATATAAAGAGTTCTTTGACATTTCCGAACTTTCTAAATGCAGTCTGGTGCCTATCCAATACTGTAAAATATATGCAATAAATTTAATGCATTTCACATAAATTAATGGTTAAACGTTTTTAACAGGAATGTATGCGTATTTAAAGCAGGATATTAGCTCTCGATATCAAACATTTCAATGTGCAAGAATATTTTACGGATAATTGTTATATTGCCAAAGTCTCTCTCAATGATGCTTGATTAAAAACAGAATGAGCGTGAAATATTGTATGCCATGTGATCTCGTATTACCTATTGTAATTTGATGATCTAGACAGTATACAGTAATCCATGCATCTGATCATTTTTGGCATTATCATTTTATTAGTGTTAAGCGTGTGCTGTAACCGTTCTGACATAAACATTTTTAAACGTGAAATCTAGGACTGCATTTAGTGCACCTAACATTGAAAACTGAACACTAAGATGTCAGCTAAACCAGTTTACCTCAAGTTCTTTTTTTTTTTAATTGAATTAATAATTGGCTTAAGCATTTATTGTTATGATACCATCTGTTTAAAACTATTTGAAATTCAGCTATTTTAGATCAGTAAACGCTTTTATTGAGGAGCCGCAGAGCCTACACTCTTCGATACTGGTTCTAAAACGGCACTTTAGTGGGATGTGTGGTTCCAAACATTCCTGGACAAAGAACAATTCTCTAAAGTATAGGCTACCTAAGGGTAAGAACAGACCAAGAAAAGCAGAGCTTCGCCTATGGTATTGTAGGCAGCAGGAGTCCCTTTAAAATCGGGAAACATCTGTATTTCAGCAATCTGCTATCTATTTATGGAGCTTGCTACAGCACTAAATAGGTTCGGTCCGGATCATTCACTTGGGTGGCTCTTTAGTTCCTTTTCGCAAAAGCACGTTTGCACCTTTATTGTAAAGAGCGTACTGCTGCAAAAGACACAACGCCAGACCTGGCCGAAATGCCTGTGAGTCGCAGGGGATTCTCACACCTGACTCGTTTAGCGTTTTCTTTGAATTGTGGGGCGAAACAGGTACAGAAGAAAAAGCACAACAAACGTCAGACAAACCCTTTAAGCTACCAAACAAACTGGGATAAACTACAGCCGGATTCGAAGTACTGTGCGCTACCCACGGAGCACGGCATTGCTGCAAGGCGGAAAACTGCAGTACATTAAAATTTTAAAGGTCTTTGGTTTTTAGGGAATCATTTTTTCCAAGAGAAAAATAAGCAGATGAAGATATCGAGTGCAAGGTGCCCATGTAAATCAATATTTGGGAATTTTTAAATGGATTTTCAGAATTCTGTTACTCCAGTACAGTGTCGCAAAGCTGTTTTTCTAAGCGTATAATTCGTTCTAATGGCTGGGAGTAAACGCACAGCAGACAACAATATGTGCTCCGATTCCTATTCAAATGAGAGTTTTTTTGTTGTCGTTGTTGCACGTTTCCCTTTATTTTGTGTGGTTGTCTTCTGGGGACTTGAAACTCATTGGACAATACAAACATTGGTTCGAAAGAAGTATGGCCTGTGAAACTAGCTCCAGCCTCCCAGTAATAATAATGTAGGATAAAGGGGACTAAAATGGGGAAAACTACAATTTGGATCAACTTTATTTTTAAATGAAAAATGCTACCATATTTGCCTCTTAGACCAATGTTGTTAGACTAATACGAATGTAAAATACATTCAGACTTTTGCTATCAATTAAAATTAAGCAAAAGTGGAAATCCTTCACACAAACCTTTTTTAATATGAATTGTTTTCTTTCATATAAACACCCTATGTGTATATTAAATATTAGGGAAACTCCTAAAGACTCAAAGTTATCAACTGTTATTCCATTGTAATATACATTATATAAAAAGGTGATCGGGCTGATAGAAGTAACTGCAGATCAGCAGGTTTAACCTGCATCACCACTAAACTTTGTGGGAGCAATTTGGGAAAATATTAAGCATCACTGAAGAACAGGTGTTTGTTAAACAGTCCGTAAGAGTTCAAGGGGGAGATAGTGTTTCACTAATGTTGGAATTCTACAAAGAAGCAGCAAAGGTATGTAATTGGAGAGCTGCCTGTCCTATTTACAATATGGTATACATTTTTTTTTCTTTCTCTCCGAAAACGTTTGATAAGCGCCCGAGTAACCGCTTAAACTTAAAATTGAAATTTAGTGTGCTGTGTATCGATTTGACAAAATTGGATTAAATTCTGGAAGCAAAGGATAATAGTGCAAAAAGTTTTCTGAATTCGGTGATGTTAAAAGTGACATCCCTCAGGGACCAGTGCTGGGATTGCAACTTTTTTTTTTTTTTTTTAATATACAATAAACTAACTTCAGGCAAATATTAAATGAGCTGGTTAAGTTTGCTGATACTACACTAGGCAGAACAACATATAATGAAGAATCATCCAGGTCATTTTACAGAAAGGCTAGGACAGAAAGTGGGCATGGGTAGATTCATGGCAGATGTAATAACTTCCATTTATTTACATTAATTTCATGCAAGATCAAGTAAGTATTAGATTTGAAGTTATATTTGCAGATGCGTGAAGTGTTTAAAAGTCATGAAGGCAAGCAGCTATTTTAAAGCCCTTAAATAATATTGGGTACAACTGGAAATGAACATTATAGTTTTTTCTCACACAGAACTAAAGATGCATGCAATGCAATACCAAGTAGTGTGGTAGATTGGAGACCTTCAAAACTCTAATTGATGTCAATCTGGTGAAATCAGGTGAACAATATTAATGAGTTTGTTGGGCTAAATGTAACTGTTCCTGTCAATTTTATTTGCTGTTTTACACTTTAAAGTACATCTTAAAAATATCCTGCCTGTTTGCCATTTTTGTTTTTCAGAAATGGCCAATGAGATCCAGACTCTACATTGGTGCCACAGGTCAGTTTTTAAGCACTCCAGTCCAGACAGAAACTGCACACCAAGGAGAAACATCATCTGCTTCAAAGCCTTAATTTCTCTTCTTTCTGCCTTCTGTGCATAAATGCTGAGGTTTAACATACAGACAGAAGAGAAGTTAATATCTTGTGAAAAAGGGGGAAGTCTTGCTTTAGCCCTGAGAATTGGTGTAGGCCTCTTAAAATTCATACAAAATGGGACACTCTGTACTAATCTCCCTTTATTGAAAAGTACAATTCTGCTGAAAAAAACAACTTGTGATATTCAAAACATGAGTTTTCAATATGATGAATAATCTATCTTGGTTAAATACACTTATTTGGGAAGGGTTTTTGCTTTGGAAGTAAAACTTGGAAAATTGTCAGCCTGCAAATTAAGGTTGGATTTATTATTGCTTTAATAATCTCCTACTAGATGAATGTGACAAAACATTACTTTCCTGAAACTGTATATTTTAGTTGCTTTTTGATTTTTGTGCTTTACCAAGCCCACCACTGGACTACAGTATATGCACTTGTGAGCTTTTAGCAGTTCTACTTCTTTTTAAAGAAAAGCAGCAGCCTTGCTTGACTGGACAGCTATGCACTTTCACTTAAACAATTTGCACTAAATGCATGTCTGCATAGGTAAACATTTGTCATGTTAAGTGTACCGTCAGGCACTCAACAATGTTGGTATGCTGAATGAAAGCTTTTTTTCATTTGTAAATATTGGATATTTCAAGATATTGATGTGAAAATAGTCAGTTCTTCAGATTTATTATTGTTAATTTATTGTTTTAGAAAGGTGGCTGTATTTGTAATATACTGAAAAATGTAAAGTGTATCGTGTGGATGTTTTTTCCTTTAAATGTGGTTGCTTTAAGAATTTCCAAAACGTCTGCTATTTAACTGAAGATATTTAAATGTTATGGTAACAAATTACTATTTTGTATATTTGGATTTTTTTTCTTTGTTCGGTGTCTACCCTTTTATACTCGTCTTTTCAAAATAAAAAATTGTGAACGTGATTAAAACATTTGAACCAATATACAGTATTCCTACCTTAAATATCAGCCACAGTATTAGATACTGACTCTACATGATCACCATGCAAAATATCGCTATTCAAAAATGTGGGTGGAGAGAAATATCTTGCATATTGGAAGCAAGGGTAGGTGCAGCTATATGGCTGTATCGTTATATTTTTTTATATAGGTGACTTCTGCAGTTTGCTGTTAAAATATGAATTCCAACCATAAGAAATCCCCAAGTCCCAGCTTAATAAGATGTATTGGAATAAAATTGTATCATAAATGGCAGAGAACATGCTATTACAGAGAATACAAAGTTTTAACATTTTTAATAATCTGTAGTGCATTCCTAAAATAACCTGTGCTTAAAAGTTTCAATCAATACAATTTGATTTTGAAACATTTACTAAAGAGACTGAGACAAACTGGTGTGAGATAATGTTTTAAGCAAATAGTTAATTCTTTTGCAAATTTAATTTGACCGGTGTGGTGCTTAAAAAACTTGTAAAAATGTCATGAAGTCAAATATGCTGGAATATACTGTAGCTTAGTGTTTTGTTTTTTTATATATATATATATATATATATATATATATATATATATAATTGTAAGCTCTACCATCACCTCTGTAAGGACAACACTGAGATGCAGATCTCTGTTCAGTTGCAATTTTGAAAATCAATCCAAACATTTCCTGTGTGACTTTGATATGGTTTGCTTTCAAAAAGACAATCCATTTGTTTTAACCTGCTATCGTGTTTGGGATAGTACTCATTTGAGGATTAAAACATTGGCAAGGAGGCAGGCAAACCATTTTAAACAGTCAAATTTCATGAGAAAACTCCCCCAACACTGAAATGCTTTTATGTATTTTTTTTCAGCTACACACAATGAAGTACATAGTACCAGGAATAATAAATACAGTACAAGTCAGCTGAAATCTGTAGTGGTATTTTGAATTAATTTTGTTTGAGGGTGGGAGTGTGAGTGTTTTTATCCTGAAATAGACTAACAGGCTTGTGCCCTATGCTAGCTGGGATTGGCTCCAGTCCGACCACCTCCCCCAGTCTGGATTAAGCAGGTTTGAAAATGACATGACAATTACTATATCAGATAGAGAGCTGCAGGGAGCTACAGACTCATCTGGCTGCATCAAAAGAGAGTCAGGAACTAACTGAGTGCAATACCAGACACACTCGTGCACACCCACACTTAGTACTTGTTCATACCAAGACACTCCTGAAAGTTGACCATGGAGAAGCTGGGATGGAAAACAAGTCCCTAGAGTGGTGTGGCTGTGGCCCCTAGCCAATGCCAGTCTGTATAAGGTTTTGTTCCCTCAAACAATAAACACTTATATAGAATTTGTCTATTTTATCAGTTTGGGGGAGGGCTATATTACAGTAATGCTTTTTGAGATGTAATCGACATTATAATAATAAACTACAGGCTCTATGGCTATAAGTGGAACTCCTCAGAAAACAATATTATATGTATTTTATTGGGTGCAAAACTAAAATGTTGCAGTGAGTAATAGATCTTGAGTAGGAAGTAGCGAGTATCTTGTGGTGTGAAAATGAAGGTCGATAGAGGCTCTGAGAGGCTGGATTAAGGGGTGCAAAGACTGAGATTAGGCATGATGAAAATGGTTGTGTTTTGCTGGCAGAAAGTTGCCCAGAATGATGTTTAGGTGCATTTTTTTTCTCTTATTGAGGGAACATATTCATGTCTTCTCTTCTAAAAGAGAACCAAATACGAAAGGGTTACCTTAAAAATAACTGTGTGAAGGGGGAAAATCCCAACAGAAAGCTATGTATTTTAAACTCCATTTGAAATATCAACTGGTGTACAAACCTGAGAAGACGACTTTCTATAAAAACTTGTAGAGCACTCATCAAATTATGTGAAATGTGAATATTTTGTTCTTTTTATACTTTTTTTATTGTAATTACAGCAATAAAGTATACAATTAACCACAAACGTAAAAGCATGAGTCACTGCCATTTAAGATGCTAAATAAACTAAATGTACATTTAAGAAATTTCTTATTACCTTTCTTCCGTGTTTTATTCAATTTGATTAGTTTTTTTGTAAATTATTTATTAAAGGGAGTGAAAGAAAAAATATATAAATTTACTGTACAATTAGGTGTCGAATGCAAAAGTAACAATTTTCACTGAACCATTTTTTGTTTTGAAGTAATTAAAAGACAATTTGGAAACAACACTTAGCCAATAAGACACTAAGCATTTATATAGCAAAAGAAATCTAAAAAAATAAACATTTAATTGTTAAATGGTGCAGTTTTAATTTTTCTTGCAATGAAAATGTATGCAAAAATAGGTTAAGGCCGTTTTCACACTGAGATGTACATAACATTTTCCCGTTTTCTTTTTCCACATGCACACTGACATATCTCTTAGTTAACTCTGTTGAAAACGTGTTCGTCTTTTGTTACCAGTATAATTTAATACTATTTTGAAAACCATGAATATTCTACATTTCAGAAAAAAAATGCCTTCAGTTTTTCAAGATAAGATTTCAGTTTATTTAGAAATGCAGGGTATGTTTAAATGGCAAATTTTGACATATGTCATTTGTTTGTGGATTTTAGGTCTTTAGAGCAATGTGCTACGTCTTGATGTACGCCATGATTTTGCTAACACTGCTTCTATTAAGCACTACTAGATTTTTTTCTCAGTATTGTGCCATATATTATTAATATTTTGACAAACTACTGGGCTTCCATATGTACAGCATTACTCAAATAACCTTTAGCACCAATAGTACTTAACATATATGTCATTTGTTTTAATATGTACTTTATCATTTACTGGAGTACTTGATTAGCAAGAAGCTGACAAAACGTGAGTTAAAAACCACTTTGAAACTGGCCTAATGTATTTCTATTTCTCTGCTTCCAACTTTTGCCCTTTCTCATCTGTTAATTTTGTATTTTATCAAATACTCAAATGTATTTTACGTACAGTATATTGATTATTTTTATTGTAAGTCATATTGAGTAAAACGCTCTGCAAAATAAAGAATAATAGTAAAAAAAGTTAAATGTGCCTGAAAGTATTGATTTCCTTTTCAAAGCAATTTACTCCAGTCTGCGATCACAGGGAGCCAGAGCCTATCCTTTCAGAGGGCTCATTTACATTCTCCCACACTCACTCATCTCTCTAGTTAAGAGTCACTAACTACTATAACACTCACAATGTTTTGTATGTGGAGGAGCAGAGTACTGGGGAAAACTGACAAATATACTAGGATGAAATGCAAACTTCACAAAGCCAGTCATCAGGCTGAAATCTGAAGTCAAAACTCTGGAGCACTAGGTACTGCATCACCAGGTTTGCCCTATTCTGATATAATACAAATATTAAGTACATAAGCATGAACCTACTTTAGGACAAAATATTTCATAGTAAACACCAGCATTAAAATGATAGCTATGAAGATTTGTTTACATTTTTTTCAGTTAATACTGTAATTTATTATAGTAAAACTGGGCAGATTGGTGGACTCATTCAAGGGGGCATGGGAATCATAATCAATTAAACCATCTCCCTAGATGTTTTCTCAATGTGAAACTGTATCCAGTGACCATGAACTGAACAAAGTGGTTACAGATACTGGTTGAATGAGTGCTTACTGGTTGTATTAGAGAGCAAGTTACAATACTCTCTAATTTATTTTAGAGCTTTTGTCAGCAATATATGAGGTCCAATTTCTTATTTGTTCAATATCAAACACTCTCACTTAAAACAGTATCTGTAATCATATAAATTAGGGTCAAGTAATAAAAAGGTGCCTATTCTATTATTTTACATTTGATTTTTTAAAAAAATGTAGGAAACCTTACAATCCACTAAAAAAAAAAAACAATAGTCACTGCTTCAAATGTTCCCTGATAACTGAAAGATTTGACATCCCATATCTGAACTTACCACAAACCTATTGCTTCTGTTTCAGTGTGTGCATTGTGGGGCATATGACCCCAAGGGGAAAAAATGTTGTGTGAGATTGTCAATTACTTTTACTTTGTATTATATTATTCGTTAAATATAATATTATCACTTTGTTCGATACATTTCCACTGGTGTTTAAATGAGCTCATGTCAGTCACTGAAGCTCCAAATATGACAAGCTGAATTTAGAAGATTGATCGCACGCTTTAGTTTTTCTATTAGGGTCATTTTGTTAATAGGAAGCAATGAAGGATAGAAAAAATAATTTCAATTTAATCATTCAGCTACCTTACAATGACACTGTTGTGAATGATATAAAAGGTACACCTTTAAGTCTTTTTAAAGAGCTTTGAAAGGAGTTGTCCCATGTTAATATTAAATATGAAAACAGTTTGAAACAGTGCAATTGATTTTTATGCTAGAAGCATTCTAATCTATTACTAATTGTTGTGACTTCATGGGTCTACCAGAATTACAGGATACACTGGGGTCCTTCTAAATTGTGTATGGTACAATTTAATGATACTGCTATTGAAATTAATTTACATATTGACTTTAATTTCCTGGGTTTCATCTTTTGTTCTGCAGAGAAAGATCATCTAATCAATGTGATATTAATATAAAGAACTTCTGAGCCAGAAAGCAGACAAGGGACAGCTGCACGAGAGATATGAGGCACAAAGCAAAGCGTCATTTGGATCAAGCATTTTAGCCTGCATTAACCTCGACGGGTGATGACAGTTGTGTTGCCATTGATGAATAAGCTAGAGAGGGAGGAAACAGAGTGAGGTCATCCCAGCTGTGTTTTCCTAATCTAGAAAATGTTAAATAAATCTTTATAGTGATATGTTCCTTTATGTAATTCAAATAATAATTTTGGTTCCACTTTTAAAACATATATACTGTATATACAGTATAATTTTAATCTTAGATACGAGTAAAAACCAAATTGGAAAAAAAGGTTCTTAGTTGAGACAATTAAAGTCATTTGAATCACTTTGTACGTAAAATCAGAAATAGGAGTTTACACACGTATTAAAATATTGGTGATTTTTGCAGGGCTATGGCTATTCTTTTATTCATCAGTGAGGAAACACTCTGTTTACAATGACAAAACCACACATGCAGATGTAGTAAAAACCTGAACACCACTCATATTAAATTCTTATTAAAGGCTCATGTATAATTGTCAGCACTACTTCTGTAAATGAGTGACAACTAGTTGGTAACAATTTTGTGTAACAATGATAATAAAAAAATGCAAGATACAAGTCATAACTATATGTTTTAAATTGACAAAGTTCAATAAATAATTCTTCACAAGCTGAAAAGTAATCAGAGGGATAACTTAAGAGCTGTTCTTTAATTTAACAGCAGCCTCAAATAATAGTTCACTGTACCATTTACAGCACCTACAGTGAAGAACACTAAATCACTTCACAAGTACAGAATCACTGTAAACCAAACACATATATTTCAGCTGTACCATTTATCTATAGTGAAGAACACTACATCATTTCACAAGTACAGAATAACTGTACAACAAATGTATACATTTCCACTTGGGGCACAGGCAAGTTAAGCAATTTGCTCAGGGACCCCATGATGGACTGAATGTGGGAATTGAACTGGCAACACCTTATTCACTTGCCTAGGCAACAGGGATAGAGACCAAATATATGACAGAAAAGTAGAAGTACAAACTAAGGCTTTTTATTTTAAATGGTGCCTTTCTATAGTGAACACCATCCCAGGACTCTTCACAAATACAGATATACTGTACAGGTGTTTACACATGCAGAATCTTTCTTACAACTGCAGCACAGGCAGTTAAATAACTTACACCATGGATTTTGAAGCAGGAACTGAAACAGGCATATTTGTATTCTATGACCAAACTACATTACCTTTCAAAATTGGAATCATTATGTTACTAATTACAGTAGTATCTATAACTGTGTACAATTCACCACAAAACCATAATTTCAGACAAATCCATATGCCAACAAAATGCCACATTTCAGATAGAATTATAAACAGTCTATTGTATAATATGCTCTCCTGCCTCACAACCCCAGAAGACAAATTCTGACTCAGTTTCTGTTTACACGAAGTTGAACTTTTTCTTTGTATCTGCATGAGTTGCTTTTGGGTGATCATGTTTCCTTCCACAGTCTAAAGATACACAGGTTATGTTGCATAATGTACCTTGTGATGGACGGCTGGCAGCTCATCCCAGCCGACACACCCAGGACGCTAGATTGCATCTTCCCTACAGCCTAGAGGTGCCCCGGATTCCAGCAAGGCATCATGGAAGATGGAGTTTGGCTTCACAACCCTGCTGGGTACCATGGATGCCACCATGTGATGCTGCAGGGAGAAGCAGGGATTTTCGTTGCCCATATAGCCCGGAAGTAATCCCAAGTCACGGGGACGAAAGAACAGAAGTACTTCTGGGCTGAAGAAAAATGTAATTCTCCGTCTGACCTGGAAGTGCTGACAAGTCACGTGAACAGAAAAGGAGAAGCACTTCCAGGTCAAGGACTATATAAAGGACTGGTGGAGACCCAGCAAGGGAGCTGGAATTGGAAGGGAGTGTGACGGAGCTGCTGGGAGGAGAGAATTGTATTGTGATTATTGATTATTGTGGTGGTTGTGGTGCTTTGGTGCTCAACACAAAAAGAAGAAGAAATTAAAATTACTTGTTAGTGATTTTATCCCGTGTCTTGCGTACTGTCGGTTAGGGTAAAGGTGAGCGACAGCGCCACCAAGTGTCCACATTGTGACAACCTAAACAAATATTGTATGATCTGCTGTAATGAACTAAGATCCCAACATTATTCCTGATGTTGCTGGGGTGGGCTTAGATGCCCTGATAGGGTTTGGAAAATTAATGAGTGAATGAATGACAATTAAGGCAATGATTCTCTATGTGTCTGTGCTTATTGTTTTCAGGGTAATACTGATTTTCCATCTACATCTACAGACATGCACATTTGATTAATTTGTGATTTTAAATTATCTCCATTTGAGTAGGAGTGTTGTGTGTGAACCCTACAGGGTATAGGCTCCAGTTCTCTGTGACCATAAATTAGATTAAGCTGATTTGGTAATGTTGTGTAATGTTATGTAATATATGTCACTGTATGAATTACAAAAATTGGATTTTTGTGCTTCAATAAAGTAGGTCACTGGATTGCCATTGCCACTATATTCATTATAGCTGTTTTGTGTAAAGCACAAAGCAGGCAGAATGTGTGAACTGTACAGCAGTACACATCTTGGCATTATGCTATGACCCAGCTAGAATGTCGTACAGACAGATTTTTGGCCTCAGGCTAGGTTAAAAGGAACTATATTCCCTCAGTATATTTTCTGCAGTTAAACGTGAAGTACCCACATGGGCTGCTGGGAAATGTTTGGTTTAGGAGAGTCTCCATTGTAATAATGGCAAACCAGGATTTCTACCAGAATGGAGTGGTGCCTTAAGTATTGTCCAGGTTTGCCTTTTAAATGTTCTCCACCTCCTAAGTCTGATGGGCCTGGATTTGGGAGATGAGTAGAGACGGGCAGAGGCAAGTTGTTACGAGGAAGAGGAGGTGGTGGAGGCCAAGGCCACATTGGTTGGGAGGCAGGAAGTAATGTGCACTATTAATACTGAGATAGATATTAGGCTATACTTGTAATTAGGTGTTATGTTGTCTTCCATTTAATGCAGTGTGTACTCGTTATTTTACAAAATATCCTTTCTAACCCTTCTTTGGACTGTGCTGGTTCTTTTCTGACTATGAGGTCTGCTCAACATGCTCACAATTGTTAAGAAAGAAAACATCTTGTAGCTGTCCATCTGCTTACAAATATTTAAATCCTACCATTTCTTGACTTCAGCACAATCTTTTGGAATTAGCCTATAGTGACTACATACTATCCAATCTACAGTTAAATATAAAATGTCCACCTGGCGTTAAATGGGGTGTCAATAGCAGAAATCACACCTATTACATTCTTACCTGTAGAGAAAAGCCAAGCAAAATGACACCTTTTATTGGCTAACTAGAAAGATTACAATATGCAAGCTTTCGAGGCAACTCAGGCCCCTTCTTCAGGCAAGATGTAATCATGTAATTCTTACCTGTGAAATCCATGTAAAATACGCAAGAACTTCCAAAATGTTTAGAAAATCAGAATTGTCAGTCTATCCTTTATAGCTTTTGTTTTACTTCTCCGGCTTAACACATATTGAAGCGATGCAACAAACGAACTGAAATCCTACAGGGGCCAATAACAGGAATAAAGTGAAAAAACACTTGGAAACACATTAATAACGTGTGCTGGCTTGCATATTTTACTTCTTACGTATATACATGCAAAACGAAAAGAGTAATTAAACAAGCAGTTAAATGAAAGACAAAGGTATATTTTTACTCAGAGCGCTACTTCAAAAAAAATAGCTGCCACTGCAGTTACACGTTCGTTTAGTGCCCTAACAATGATCATCGTACGATTCTAATTATCATTAAACGGTTGAGTAACGCTCCCGCCAAAACCTTGAAACTCTGATTGGATAGAGCTGGTGTCAATCTTCTGAAGGACTCGTCCCACTGCGTGAGCTTGCGTAATGACGTAAAGGTTAGATATTGGTTTCCGCTCTTTTTTTCTTTCTTTCTTTAACAGCTAATTGAAGCAGCGAGGTGGCCACGTGCAGAAGACTTAGGGTTTTTGTTTTTAATTTTTTAAACAGAACAAGAATTAGACTAACATTTATATTTTTATATTGAACAACAGCCATGCTTTGTGCAAATCTACATAACGTTTCCGAATCAACCTCTGTTTTTGTTTTCATCGTTGCATTTGAAAAGGCGTCCCCAGGCCATCTGCTGCTTTTCGCGGTAAGTTTTGTTGGGCCTCCACACAGTGAGGCGTCAGAGTTTGTTATATTTGCATGATTTAAATCGAGCAGTAATGTAACTTTTTTTTTCTTTATTTTAACTCTAGGCCTATTTCTTAATCACTTTTTACAGTTTTTCACTTTGTACTTTTTTCACTATTTCGGTGTGTACTTGGTTGTCTCCTTGTCTATTACACGTGAATCGCATGTCTTGTAGTGCCAGCAAACATCGTTCTGTGCAAGTTGTAGTGGTGTAACTAATACTTGCTCGCCATAGTAAAAGTATTGCCATACTAAAAGCCCTTTGATGGCCTGGTTTGCATCTTTCTATTTGGTTTGCCTTAACACAGTAGTTCAAATAACTGGTGGTATGTCAAGACAGGTGCCCTTTTAATGCATTATGCGATGGTGTATTATAAATAACTAGTGAAGAACGGGATTATCTACAGGTAATATCCATCCGTACTGGTTGGGTTATATGTAGCCTACCCTTAAGATCATCAACATGTGCTCAGATGGTAGGGAACATTACAGATTTCTATTTGGGTGGCCTCTGAGACGTGGTGTGATTTGGATCAATAACTTGTGCTGGGTTTCGATTTTGCTTTCACATTTTAAGACTTAAACACTGGCAAGAAAGACACATTTTAATATATTGGGCACAATCACGGAGGCTCTTACTGTTAACAGATTTCGTTGTTTGGTTAGGTGTATTTTACCGTATGTAATCGTCCAAAAATTCGGCCTCGCGTTTTTGCTGAATCTCGACGTTTTAGACCTCCCTGCGTCCGAAAATAGTTTTTGGAATTTATGCATGTGTGTATGTAAACCGATAACTTAAGTACGCCTTCACTTAGATCAACCTAATTTTGCATACAGGTATTTAGATTTCTATCAACTTTTGAGCTATTTCCGCTAACCGGAAGTGGTACTTTTTTTATTCAGGCAGTTGCAGAGTCCGACTCTTTCAACTTTTGATAATTGTTCAATATTTTTGTTGTTGATGGTTCTTTGACGTACGTAAGATAAAAACATAATCATTGTCTTGCGGTTTACTCCTCAAATATCCGTCCCCATATCCGTGTATAAGAGAGAGTCTAGGAGACACCACTTCCGATTTTGTTTTTGAGGGGTTTAGGTGGGTAGAATTTTTTTTTTTTTTTCTGCTACAGTATATCTTTTTAAACTCTGAGTAAGTAACTAAAACATTTAAAAAGCGAAATAAATCTTCACCCTTCTGACACTTGCGTTTTTTGAACTACTTTACGGAGTTTGATGTTTGAGTTGATACAAAAACATTATGGGAAACAGGTTTGCTTAAGACGAAGAGTCCCAATTGTCTGGGAAGAAAGGCCTGAATGCACCACAAGTCCCCAGCTCTCAACTTGAGACAACACTAATTTATAGGAAGGCAATTTTTCGTTCCGTTAGTGGAGAAAGAGCATACTTGAGTGTTTTACCACTGTGATTATAGGTACCAAGATTTGTGGCAAGTCACAAGTTTAATTTTAACTTTTTTCGTGTAAAGGATGCATAGATAGTTTAAAAAAGTTTACTACTGCATTTTAATAAAGCACAAAACTGATTATCATCTTTCCTCAGAAATAAACTATTATATATTCAAACTTGGTTTGAAACAAAACTTTAACTTTGTCAAAATGACATACCTAAAATACGTAAATGTAGGTGCAACGGATTAGATTACTTTCTTCCAAAAATATCAAAGTGGCAGCCTTTTTATTCTTTCCAAAATAGCAGTATATTGCAGCATTGCAATAGCGAAGTCTTCACACCCTGCTCAGGATTAAGTGAGTTTAGAAAATGGTATACTGTATCAAATTGACTCCATTTACTTTTAAAGGAATGCTGAACCCAAAGATATTTTTTATTTTGTTTATCTCGAATAGTTTGTAGTGATGGCTGAGAAATGTTTAAGCTTGTTTTGATGGAGAAGAGATCACAAATGCTGTACTCCAGCAGATATAAAAATTTCCATTAGAAAAATGTTACTAGTGTTGCATAATCTGCATGTGAGTTGTAGGCGCGCAGTAAGTGAAATAAATTTTTTTTTTTTGGCTAAAATTTTAGAGTAACACTTGAGCCTCTTGTCCTGGCTGGAAAAAGTGTCTCCTGCGCTTGTGGTTACTACACCATGCATTTGCAGTATCCACACAGCTGATAGTTTTCTCTGTTTTGGCATGTGGCTGCACTGCTACTTGCTTGTGAAGGATCTAAAGCCCATTTTATGTGGCCAGCGTAGCTTGTATGACCAGCTGGTGGGTCTTGTTACAGCTATCACAGCACAAGCTCTTAATTTAGACCAAGATCAGTGTTCAAGGCCAGTGGTTTTTGAGTTTGTGTGACACAGCCCTTAGCATTATTTTTATACAGGTAAATACTTAAGGAAAATCAGCAGTGCATGCAGAGTAAGCTTGTTAGTATGGCATTGAGCTTTTTGGATTGAAGACAGAATTCATATTTGAATGAGTTGGGGAGATGGATATTAAGCAAAAATACAAGCAAAAGAAGGCTCCTGTGTCTTTAGTCTGAAGTATCTGAAAACTTTTTGTTTCTGACCAGCTACTGTAGAACGCTTTGCATACATAAACAGCATGCAAGAGTTCTTGAAATGCAAATTCCTACTGAAGCAGTGATGAAATCACATTTTGCCGTTTACCCGTCAGATATGACCGTGGTGAATATGTGAGTATCTGAGTTTCAGCAGGCATGTTCACTAGTACTTGCTACTCAAACACCATACCTGGTAATTGGTGTGTGTGGTTTTTAATGAGATCAGGAGTGCTTTTAGTCAACCAGGAAGAGCTCCTTCTATTGTATTTCATATTAGGGGTAGATGAGCTATTGTTTGTTAAGCATTTGTATAAGCCAATCAATTTTATACTATGACAATGTTTTGATGTAGCATCTTATGTAGACCCCATGGGAGTGTCATTATAACAATATGTACAAAAAATATTTTAAAAGCGATGAGAATTTTGGATGAAGACATGGTAATGCCCTTTGGTCCTTGGATATACTATCGTAGATTGAGTTGTTCAAAGCACCTAAGTTTGCTTATATGGGAGTGAGTTGGTTTGGGGGATTAAAAAGGTAAAATGTTATCAGTAAAATGCACAAGTTAAAGTAGTTCAAAAACCAGTTTTTCATCTTCATATTGAATTGCAGAGCCTTGGATATTCTTTGCAGTGTTATCCTGCCATATATATACTCCAAACTGACTGCGAAAACTCGCTCGGCAGTGTTGGTCTAATTGTTTAACAGGAAAGTGCTCCATGACAGAAAAACGCATCCAGCTGCAAGACTCATAGTGCTGTCACAAAGTAAATTGCAAGACATTGTACTGATTCATGTGAGATGGGTTCAAGAAACTTATGAAAACTTTAAAGACAAACTGTAGCTTCTAAAGGGTGAATTGTATAGTATTTGCTAGTACAGTCAAAGTAGCCAAAAAATGTTTGAATGTTAAATTTGAAATAAGTAAATTTTCTAATGTAATTATTCTTGGTGTTGCATGTACTTTTTTGGGGGTTTGGGTTATTATAATACACACAACCATTTTGGTGATCAAAATTGGACAATGTCCTACATTTCAGAATCACTGCTTATACTTACTTGAAGTTATCCTAACTGGTATAGGACAGTTTAAGCATATTTCATAATTTAAATATTCTGAAGCACAATATAAAACACTTAAATGAGAAATTTTGAAGGACTCTGATCAAAATTAGATGGCACTCTCGGATACCTCCCAGATATTGGTGTTAATCTGCAACCTGGTGCTAATTTCCTTAATTATCTGACAAGCCCTATTTATCTGGCAGCACTCCTATTTATTTTGCAAGATGGCGAGCTGTGCTAAGGTGACTGAAACCCTTCAACACCATGTTGTCCGGGTGAAGACCAAAGAGCTAACCTTTTAAACCATTGCAAGAGAAGTTGGTCATTCCAATTTTTGGAGTATTGCTGCTTTACAGTGACACTTGCATTCAAATCCCTCAAATTCTTGTCCTGTCGTCTTGTGCTTTTGCCTTCTGTTGACAACGTGGAAGTAGGGAGTTGCTTTAGCACTGCAGCTGGAATTGCTCGCCAGTTTAGCACTGAACAGGGTAAGGATCTGTTTTGATGTACAGTGTCTCGCTCGTTAAAATCATTCGGACTGAAACCCACTCTGCAGTGACCAAACCTGTCGGCAGAAAGAATCAAGGCTAGATTGACCTATGCTTGGGAGCATGCGGTGTGGGCAGAGGACTGGTACAGAGTTCAGTTTAGTGATGACAAGTTTTAATTCATTTGGGTTTGATGGGAATCTTTTATATTACGCATCACACTGGGGAATGCTAGAACTCCGTGCGTGGTGGTGGTTTAAAAAAGAGAAATTGGAGTAGGAAGTGTTATGGTTTGGGGGATGTTTTCAACAGCGGGAGTTGAGCCTCTTACACAGCTACATGGCAGGGTGACTGCCACTGTTTATCAGAACCTCCTTCAGCAACATGTGGTTTACTTCCCTGAGGGCATCTCCCAATCGCCATGCAATTTTCATGTAAGACCATGTCAGCTGTTGCACTGCAAAATAGGTAAAGTAGTTCCTCAGAGCTAACAACCATTGAAATAATGAAATGGCTAGCCTAGAGTCCAGACCTAAATCTCATTGAGAATCTCTAACATTCTTGGCAACAGTTATGGCTAAGAAACCCACTAGAGTTCCTGAGCTATGGAAGAGTGGACCTAGATCAAACCAGAGCAGTGTGAGAAGCTGGTGATGTCCTGTGGGCACAGATGTGCTGAAGTCATTTGAAACAAGGGTCTCTACACTTATAATAATTATTGAAAGCTATGATCTTCCAAAAATTGTAATCTTTTGTTACATTGGTTACTGTTCTGTAGTTTTGATCAGTCTTCCACAAAATAGGGTGTTGTTGAAGTGCCTTGATTTTGTAAAACATGATAGTAGAACCCTATATATACCCATAGTTACTATTCTTTCAAATTTTGAGCAATGTAGATTAAGACTGTTTCAGAAAAATCAAGTGTTGATAAATTCTCTAATTTTGATCACCACTGTGCATGTGTGTATTTATGTGTCGGTAACATCAGGAACAAAAGCCAGCCATGTGAGTGGTACTGCGGCAACTGTTATGTACATAAAAGCTGTCCAAATCTTCCACTGATGCACCCTATAGGAAAGCATCTGCACAGCTGTGTGAGTGAGGCCTCGTTAGTATAGTGAGCCTGAAAACAGCCATGAAAAGGTTTGCTACACTTAAAACAGTTCAAGCTGTAATATGTGAAATATTAACTCATGCACTGGGAATTAATACTGCAACCTTAAAGTGACATTTAAAAACACATCCCTTCATAATGTCGGTGTCCCTGTGCCTACAAATTTTATATGATCAAAAAGAGAGCCACCTCACTTTTCACCACATGAGGCACAGTGAGTATTGATGTCTTAATAAATGCAATATCTAATACATTTAATTACTGAAGTCCAATTTTTATTCATGGTGACCTAAATTCTGTAAAATAAGTGTGTAGACCAACTTGGTAAGTGCAGTGTGTGGTGTGGAATGTGTGTTAAGTACTGTAGATGGTAGCCAGTTGTCAAGGAATAATGGACAGAGTTAAACTTTCCCCTCTTCTCCTTTACAGACACAGTAAAACATAGATGTCTTGAATAAGTTTAATTATACCTCATTGTTTAGGCATCAAGCCAGCAGCTACATGAGACAGGCTTAATTGTTTGACATAGTGATAAGCCACTGGCACATTACATCACTTTTCCAGTGATTCTCAGTCGCAGTCTTCATTTACATAATCTTAGTGAGTAGGACGTAGTCCTTGCCTTCTCCATTAAGTACTAGTCTTGTAGTTAGATTCACCCAGTGACTTGGTCCTAGCAAACTGCAACTGAACCTGCAGTCCATTAAAGTGGTGGTAATAAACTGGAGTAAACTTCAATGGGAACTGGAAGTTGACAGAAAATATGAGGAGCAATAAAATGCATCAGAAATGAGTTAAAGCAGAGTTGTCAGACTTAAGGTCCACCTGGGCATTTTGTTTGAGCATTATAGCTATCCCAAATCCAAGTATAAGCTGCCAGAGGTAGCTTCTGTAATTTTCTTTTTGCTGGTCCATTATTTTACGTGAAAGCAAGATTATAAAATGGATTGCAGAGTAGAATCCTATTCAGTGTGTACACAGCAAGCTGAGGATGCAAGTAGTGTATCCCCTGGACTTTAAGTGATAACAGACTGAAATCCAGTTAAAATGGTGGGTAAAACAAACTTTAAACATTAGCCAAAGTATTAGTTTCAATAATCTGACACTTGGCATAATTTACATATGATAATTATTCAAGGTATAGGCCGTAATTTTCAGTTTCAGCAACCAAAAGCTGATTCCTTTTTTTTTTTTTAGGTTAAAATGTATTATCTTGTCAGTCTTTTGCCTATATTACTCCACCTCTGCTTCACGGGTCTTTTTTTTTTTTGCAGAAGTGTCCTTAATTATGTGTAATGCCATTTTGGTATTTGGTTTCTTTTAAGGTTTGCTTTTCTTTCTTTCAGATATGAAATGTTACTATGAATTAATG
This sequence comes from Erpetoichthys calabaricus, assembly GCF_900747795.2. NCBI lineage: Eukaryota > Metazoa > Chordata > Cladistia > Polypteriformes > Polypteridae > Erpetoichthys > Erpetoichthys calabaricus. The sequence goes on along the minus strand of NC_041399.2, from coordinate 53,629,840 downwards.
GACAACTTCAGCTTGGAAGAATTCCTTTGCTGCATAGGTTAGTAAATTGAGCTTTTTTTATTAGTATACTATATTGCATTACTTTTCTCTCCTCCTGTAGTTTTTATTTTTGCTTTTAATAATTCTTTACATTTAGATCGTGCTTTTCTTAGTACTCAAAGTCCTCTTTCCGGAGAACACCTGGGAAGTGAACCCACAACCTCCTTACTGCATTTCAGCTGTGCTACCACTGTGCCTCCTACCCTTTGCCACCTCATGCCCTATAATCACTTGGTTTTGTGTGGTAAAGGCTCTTCTGCAGCTGTTTTTAAAAAAAAAAAAAAAAAAAAAAAAAAAGTGCCTTGATAAATTTGGAAAACTCCTCATTTATTGGTTGATTGTCCTACAAACATCAGGGATCTCACTAGAAAAAACTTGATTCCTTTCCTGAAAGGGTTCATTAAGGTTAGGCTCCCTTTTCTGATATTTAAACATAACTAGCAGTCTTCATTTAGATGATCTAGATCCCAGATATTCATTGGATATTTAATACAGATGTTTTCTTTTGAAAGATTCTGTCAGTGTGCAAACTCCATAATTGAATATTTATATGAGCTTATAAATAAATTTGTAAATTACACAGCACATTTCAGGTAAAGGTGCAACGTGAATAAAATGACTAGTAGATCATGCGTCTTCTATGCAGTGGACTTAAGAATCTGGGCAAAGTATTTGTTATTGGGGGGGGGGGGGGGGGACAAATGGATGAAAAGTCAGGTTAGGTTAAACCAAACCAAGTAGGCTAAAGGCTAACATTTAACCATGAGTGAATACAGATGGCCTATTCTGGGTTGATAAATGTGATTGACCAAACTTCCAAATCTTGGGTGTGCAAGTGAACATGCTTGTTCAAATGACACCTTATCCAGGTGGAATCCCATTCTAACGAAACTCACGGGACCATAAAAGTATTTAGTTATAATGAATATGGGGAAAATGTCTAGTATTGTGACTGGGGCCATCAGCAATTCACCGTGTGTAACGGCAGCAGCACAAGGACAGCTATGTAGCTGCTCTGCTGTGCCTAGTAAACCGCAAAGCAATTGATTGTCCTGTGCAGGGTCAGGGTTACTGCATGCCATGCTTGTCGCACAATGTTTTTAACATTTAACAGCAGGCTTTGTTCTGCTCTTCACTCTCCTGATGTCTTCTCCAGACAGTGTCTTCCGCAGCTGTGATTCCAAGCCACTAATCTTCTATTTTGAACAATGGAGCTAAAGCAGGACGATCACCTCTGTCGCGGCTCCTAACAGCTTTTTCTGAATGAAGTCTTGAGACTTTACCTGCCTTCACTTTACAGTAATAACATACCTGTATTTTCCTTGAAAACCTGGACGACGACTCCCTGTCTCGTGTTACTTTGTGACCCAAGCTTAACAGTAACTGTATAATTATATAATTAAAATATTAAATAGTGTTCCTTAAACTGCAAAATATTTTATTTGAAAATGACATGTTAGATGTAATTTTTAATAGATACAGGGATGAAAATGGAGAGATTCCAAAATGCTTTCACCATGTCATTTTTCATTCTGGAGTTCAGTTTTTGCGAGACATGGATGCTATCCATTGACCTGAGATGAAGACTGGACTCCTCGGGTACTGTTGGTTTGACTTTGTCTCGAATGAGCGGTTGCTCATGGAGTCCCAAATGAGGCACGTTACCTGCCTTGTGAGGGGGCGTCAGTTATGGCACTACGGCCATGTGGCGCGTTTCCCCGAGGGTGATCCAGCCCATAAGATCCTCATTGTTGGGGACCTGAGTGGCTGGACCAGGCCAAGGGGTCACCCATGTAACACCTGGCTGTGGCAGAGGGTCATTACTGGAGGGTGGTACTTGAACGTGTGTCTGCCTGGGGGGTTGCAAACCAGGATCCCGAGTTGTGTAGTGGGTGCAGCAACACATTGTACCAGTGCATGCTTCCCAACTTGACTTTCAGCGTAAACTGATGCCATTTCTTCCCATTGTTTGGTTCATCTCAAAGAAAGCTGAGCAGCATTATGAAACTTGAACACTACAGTATCCACACACAACTACCCACACTCTGTGGAGTACTGACTCTGACTTCGGCTATGTGTATGATGTCATGACTACATGCTAGACATGACTACCCGAGACAGTTTGTTGCAAAATTTCCAATCTCTTGTTAAATGAGATTCTTTAAAATGTTCTATGAACATTTATCTGGGCCCATAAAGTATTCTGAAAATTTTATTTTTATATTTATTGTAATGGGATTTGACCTTTTTAAGTGACTTGGCACATCCTCACCCCCATGTTTAACTTGATAACATTAGACAATAAGCTGACACAACCAATTGAATTTTAACACATTACAGCAAGTTTACCATTTTTGTGTTGGATAATTTTTTGAAAGTGGAAAGTTGGAGCACTAAGAAATATGTATACAAGTCAAAAATCTGGACGCACCAATCTTTTTATAATCTCATTGTGCCACTGGTCATTCCTACCCCAGATATTTGCTTATTTTAAGGGGTTAAGTGTAAACAAACAAGTAAATTTTTAAAATGAAGGGAAAACTGAAGGTAATTTTTTTACTTGTGTGTAGATGCTATCATATAAACGCATGGTGCCTGCAGCAAGGTCACGGACAAAGCACAAAGTGTTCCTCCCTCCAGTGGAGATCACGCCAAGTATCAACCACAAGAAACCTTTGACTTGAAGCTCCATGACTGTGATAGTTAATGAATTGGTGGTGAGTATGTACTGTACTGAGAAAAAGTTGCATTATAGCAATCTGTTCCTTGACATTTGAATTATTATTTTTTTTTTTTTTTTCTTTTCCCAAGGCAACAATTTCTGTAAATTTTAATTTATTGGGGGAAGTGCAAGGCACTATGGTGCAGTTAGACTTTGAACTTTAAGTCTCACTACTGACACTGACTGCATGCAAGTCACTTCACCTGCCTGTTCTCCAAATGGAAAAGCAAAAGAAATGTAATTAGTTGTAGCCGAAATAATGAGTGGTGTGTTTTTTTTTTCCCCTTCAAACCCCTCATTGGATTTGAAAATGCTTGTTGGATGATGAAACTAATGGAGAATTCCTGGTGTTGAACAGGCTTTTTAAAAAAATAAATTAAAAAAGGTTTTCCTTATATCATGGTGGCTTTATAACTGCAAGTGTTTTAAATGAGTGAAAAAGCCTGAATGCTACAACGGTTTAGCATTCATTGTAGCAAAAGATAGTTGTATCTGTGCTTTGGGAGACAACTAGAATGGGATTGAGATCTGGAGAAGTGCCTAAATATGTTCTTCATGCAACTTTGTCCCAAACCTGCATCTGTTATGAAAAATTTCAGGGGGTGGATGGTATTTAAGAAATAGAAGCATATCCAGCTTGCTAGTAAGTTTTCTGTTCAAAATTACAAGAATGCTGACGGTAAAAGTGGTGTGCCAAGAGGGGAAAAAAAAAAAGCATTGCAGAATGTTTGGAGTAACTCAGTGCAATTTATATGTGAGTGTCAGTCTTTATCTTGTAATAACTCCACAATGTCGAGCCCTGTTTGAATACTGACCTTCATTGTCACAGCTCTGCTGAGAATGTTCTGTTATCCTAAAATGCACAATGTATTTAGTAGCATTGTCATTTTACTCCTCAGTTTATTTCCTTGTTGGTGTCGTCCTTGTAGGGAGTGTCGTCCTTGTAGGGAGTCTACCTTGAACATTTCTTAACCTTTCAAATTCTTCCTGTATTGGTTATTGTAGTATAGTAATATGGTACTAATCTATTCTTATGCTTTATTCCTATGGGGCAAAAGCTTTAACTTGTTTTGTATCGATCATTTTACAAATAAGAGTGCTGTGGATGCAGCTAAAGTGTGAATTAAAGAAGTTTGTTTCTTGAATGTCCCCATAAATCATTGGAACAGCTGGTTGTCTCTGAGATGATAAATTGCTGCCTTATGTAGGCCATTGTTGTCCAAGCTCTGTCCAGTGTCTTTGACCAGACAGGCACTCTTCCCACTCCTCTGACAGAGTTTGTGGCCTGGGAGAATAGCACTACCATGGTTTATTGTAGAAATGCAGTACCCCCTGTCTCTGAGGGGTTACGGTCTTGGCAGAGGTCCTGACATTAAGTTGAGCTTTCTGTAGAAACATGGTGACTTGTGGCAGGATTTCTGCAACCAAGCTGTTTTGAGTGACCTTTGATCTTTGGCTCATCCTTCATCATGCTTGTCAAGCTTTCATTTTTTTTTTTTTATTGCTGAATAATTATAGCCATGTGTGAGACAAGATCAATATCTTTTCTGTAAGTGTCTCTTCCTTGGCTGTTAATAGCCTTATCCAAGTAGCTTGTCATCTGGATGGGTTTTTTTTTTCTTCCCCCTTCTACCAATTAGACTGAAATCTTTAAATAACCCGTACAGTGGCCAGTTGAATTGTTTTACATGTACAACACCAAGCCCCAAGTCGTCTTGAAGTGAATGCCGTATTGCTTTGAACTGGGACTCCTTGTGTAACAAGTTGCTAGACATCTCACTTTTTGGGGTCTTATGACACCTTGACCTGTTTCATTTAGATTTTTCAAAACCATGTGTTCCTGTTTTGTGACTATAGTTTTTGCTACAACATTGTCATTTACGTCAGCTTTACAGTTAGCATAGTGAACTTGATACTGAGAAGTAGCGAGTATTAGATGGTCTTTAATTTTTTTTCAATCTTATTTTGAAAATGACTAATGCAACTTTAGAGAGTACAATTATAGGCATGTCTGTGCTTTTTTTGTGGTGTATTATCTGTTTTTTGTCTTGCCAGCAGTTTCTCAGTCTTTCTAAGATTGAACTGGATCCCACTTACAGCTTTTCACATAGTGGCAGAGCAGCAGTGCTGTTTGTATTTACATATGGCTCACCTCTGCTGGTAACACCTTGGTCTTATGGGAGTTAATACCAGTCACTTTATGCATTTAAGTTCATGAACTACTTGTGTCTCAAGACCCACGGAATAAAATCACTGGATATGTACTGGTGACGCACATCTAAACCAGGTTTTGGGTTTGAAAATGTACGTCTACTGCATAAAGTCATGATGGGGCAGTTAGGAGGTATGTTAGGTTGTGGGATTTTATGGCCTTTTTGCACATGGTCTTGTTTTTAAAACCAAGTATATAGACAGTACTTTCATTATGGCAAACGTAAGATACTATGTCAAACGACCATTTGTTAATTTCACTTGTAAATTTTGAAGGATGCATTGAAATTTTTTAAATTAGTATGTTAATGACTACATATAAAAATGACTTCCCTCTGCCAGTTTACAACTAGATTGTCCACTTCATGGGATGCCGACCATACTATGACATTGTAATTTGGCATGTCATAATGGCCAGCAGGCCTCGATTCTGGTGGGTGTGTTTTTTAAAGCTCACCTGTATGTGTGAAATGGGAGTAAAGTTGCATGTCATTTTGTTGTTAAATACTATACTACTAGACCACAGTGCCTTCTTTAAACAAAATATTTCTTTTTTTCTATGTCTAAACTGTTTGAAATCCTACTAAGTAGTGTTACATTTTGTGTGGTTGTGGACATTAAATCGTCCAGCATTACTGCTCTTCACACTCTGTTTTGCCAAGGATAGCTGCCATTAGTCCTGTTCCAATAGGAGACCATGTCTCCCTGGTGATGTGCTTAACTGTGCTATTCCTTTACTTTTAATAGGGGATGTCTTGGAATGTGCAGTGGTACTCTGATTTTTCTGTGCCTCATTGTGGAGTTCAAGGACTCCGTCCTGTCTGAAAGGTATGTTACCAGGTGTAATTTGGTATTGTGCCGTTTACAGAGGAAAAAATGAAAATAATTATGCAGTGAATTTTTTCTTTTGAAACAAACCCATTATGGACTTTAAGTCTTCAGCATAAGAAAAGTCATTCTGATGTGAAATGTGGATTTGTCTTTGATCAGAATATAGATGGATAGATAAGAGATGTCTGTATCTCCTAATCCATTGAGCTTAAATGTCCATTTTGTGGAGTGGTCTCCACAACAGTATATATCGGGTGGTATGTCACGGTAAACACAGAACATGCTTTCTACCGACAGCTTTTGACAAAGAAACAATCTGCCTCTTTGTGGTGTTTGTGTCCCCCCCCCCCCCCCCCCCCCCCCCCCCTTCCCCTAGTTGACTGCACATCTTCCACTTGAAGACTATCGCTATAATAAAGGTTTCTGCCTCTTTAATGTAACTTCAATCGTGTGATTGACTCTGTCAGACTATGCCATGAGTGGGAGATGCAGAAGAGAGTTTAAATTTGTGTTCTTGAACAAATGCAATTTAATGTAGCTGCAGATTAATCACCCATAATGTGTTATATTTCAGCGATTTAATTGCACAAAGTTTAACAACTCTAAATGTGTGGGGTGTTTTTTTTTTTTTTTTTTTTTTTTTAAATCTGGCTGCTAATCTCAGTGTGCTTCACATGTTGCTAATGAAGCATCAAGTCTGTTAGTATCAGGTCACTAGTGCTTGGTGGTTTCCTACAGTATAGTTCTTGATGAACACACAGATAGGGTTGCCATTTCTGTCCCTTGTTATACAGGATCATCCTGTATTGGAACATAAAATGCTATGTATTGTGTTGAATCAGTAAGGAACATGATTCATCCTGTATTTTCATAAATATTATTGCATATACTGTATATACTAGCTCCTCAAAGTGCAGAGAATGACAGGAGTATCTGACCTATAACAGCGTGGTCCTTATACCTTGATTGGATTTTTCCCCAAAAGCAGACATGGTATGAGGATGAATTGTTACCAAGTATAGCCTCTGTTCAGTAAACTGGAATGGAATGATGTGATCTTGATAGGCAAGTGATTAACTATTGTATTATGCTCAAGACCAATGAGTGTAATGGAGATTGTTTATAATGCCTGATCATGTTCAGTAAAATCATTTGGTCTTGCGACTGTCAGATTTAAGGCTTAATATTGTTACATATGTTAACATAAGTCAAAGAATTGGGCAGATGTATCCAGTTGATGCTTTAGTTTATTTAGTAAGCATATGGTTTCTTTGTTCTGTCTGAAGTGCCAAATTGATCATAGCTTACTCCCTAAACATTCATAAATCATGGGGGGGGGGGGGGGGGTGTTTGCTGTAGTTTAGTTTTTCAGATCATTTTTACATGAAAAATGCCACTGAGCATCTAATGTAGTACTCGTCTTGTGCACATGTCAAACTCATGTTTCTTGATACAAATTTCTACTGAAACAGTGATGAACTCACATTTTGCCGTTTACCCATCAGATATGCCCATGGTGAATATGTGAATATCTGAGTTTCAGAAGGGATCTTCACCTGCACGAACAATACCTGGGAATTAGATGTGGTGTGGGTTTTGTGTTTAAATTCTATTCGGAATGCTTTTAGTTAGTACAATTTTAATGTTTTATATTTTGTATGTCACAGGCAAATAACTTGATGTCCTATGCTCCATTACATTGCAAGCAATTTTTAAAATGTGTTTCTTTTATTAAGATGTTGACATCCGGCTGAAAAAGTACATTTGAAATCCTGAATGGCCATCTTAAGCTTAAAGCAGTTGTTCTGCTGTATAGGTGAGTATGTGTTTGGTGTTGTAAGTATAATTTTATACACCATTCAGCTGTCCTATTGAACTTCAGTATACATGAACTTAAATTCCTTTTTAGGCAATGATGAAATCACTTTGCCGTTTACCCATCTGATATAACCATGGTGAAATGTGAAATCTGAGCTTTTAAAAGGGAATTTTTTTTTTTTTTTTTCAAAGCAAGGCATATTTATCCATAGTGGCGTTCCAAATCTCCCCCAATTCCCCCCCAATGTACTATTCTGCTGTTGCCAACAGTTAGCCACCATTATTACCAGCATAACTTAATCCATTTCTGGTACTAGAGTTCTGTCTTAACCCCAAAACTCCACTTGTGCTCCACCTTTTTCAGTGGTCACTGTTCCACATTTACTTGGCTTGTTTGTAATAGTTGAAATTAGAAATTAAATTTCTTCTGGTTTCGATTTGCTTCATTAGCTGAAATTGTAGTAAATGAATCATACTGCCACATATAATTATGAAGTAATGCTCTTTAGTTGGAGTGTTTCAGCAAACCACTTCTGGCTTAGTTCACACGCAGGCTTTATGTACCCAACTCTTATCTCACATACTTGGTTTGCCTTCAGTGGGGTTGCTCTTGTGCTAATTTGTTAGGGGACTAAGATGTGACATCATTTAAAGTTCTGCCAGGGCAGACCTAAGTAGGAGCTGTTCTTGGTTAGTAGTTGTTGTGGTGTTTTGTTTGTTTTTTTTCTCCCAACCCCCAAAACTGTCGTAGACCACCGACATCTGGTGTCTTTAGTGAATCTCCTGGGCAGGTGATTGTATATTTCAGCAAAACCCACAGCAGTGCCAAACAGTAGAGCTTATGTAGTACCACCTTCCAGCACAGGGGTAGGCAACGTCGGTCCTGGAGTGCCACAGTATGTGCAGGTTTTTGTTCCAACCCAGTTCCTTAACGAGAACTCAATTATTGCTGATGAAGCACATATTGCTTAAGTGACATTTTAATGCTTCATTTTAGTGGTCTCGCTTGTTAAGGTTCTCCAACCTTAATTGCTTATTTCAATCTTAAACTGCTGCATTCAGTGTTTTAATTGCTCCTTATTAGCAATAAGATGTAAAAGACAAAGCAGCCAGCAGTTCTCCAGCTAGCTTTTTTCCAATTACATCTGTGTGTGTTCATCATGCAAGGTTTGATTTAATAAAACACTTAATAGAAAAATGTGACAGACTGAAAATGATCTGTTTTAGGCTTCAAATCATTTGGATGATATCCTTGGAAAGGAAAAAAATCTACGATATAAAAGCCTTACATTGCACAGACTAACAAGCCATAAAATTAAATAAGGTCTGAGATTGGCAATGATTGGTTTCTAATTAAGCAATTGGGTTGAATGAAAACCTGTAGCCACTGCGGCTCACCAGGACCGACATTGCCTACCCCTGTTTTACATCTTATTGCTAATAAGGAGCAATTAAAACACTGAATGCAGCAGTTTAAGATTGAAATAAGCAATTAAGGTTGGAGAACCTTAACAAGCGAGACCACTAAAATGAAGCATTAAAATGTCACTTAAGCAATATGTGCTTCATCAGCAATAATTGAGTTCTCGTTAAGGAACTGGGTTGGAACAAAAACCTGCACATACCGTGGCACTCCAGGACCGACATTGCCTACCCCTGTTCCAGCACACTTTTTTTTTTTTTTTCCCCTCAAGTTGTGCCAGGGTATTTTGAGTGTGCAAGCAATAACACGAATATGACAAACTGTTAACATCAATGCCTTTCTAAAGATAACCACTACTTCCATCTTTCTTGGCACATCTCAGATTTAAAGTTTGCTGATCCTGAACTAGGAAGGACAAAAATAGAATTGGCTCAGATTTATCCATTTTTCATGGAGTGATCTTGGGCTTAGAAAGGATAGCAATGTTTGAATAGTGGTGCTCTGCTTTCAGGCATGCAGAGACTGACATAGTTTGTAGTATAGCACTTCATGTGGAGTCCTGTCAGCAGTTAAAAGGGAGCAGATACCAACAGCAAAAACTTGTATTGGAGGTAGAGGGGTAAATACTATGATCCTAGCTGTTAAACACTTTTTTTTTTTTTTTATAGATAAACTTGAGGCTTGAACCCCCTTCTGTCTGGAACTTCAAGAAGTGTTGGACTTCAATTTCTAAAGTCTTCCACCGTGTGGTTTTTCAATTGTGTATCTATTTGTTTTTGGTGCTGTGACCTGCTAATTTTGTTTTGATAGGCCTACTTTAAAAACCTTAAGTTGATATGGATTACAGTGGTTTTTCATGGGGAGACTTTCTGGTAGGAGAAAATATGTACTCCAGTACTGTGAGACACTGCTTTTAAGTGGCTATAATATGGATTGACACTGCTTTTTAGTTAGCAGTGATAAATTCCACTAGTGCTGGGAGGTATACCGTTTCATGCCGAAAACCATTTATTTTTGTTATGATATGAATTTTTCTTATACCGCGATACTGGTTTAAATAGCCTAAACAGTGCTCGGAACATGGCGCACCGGGAAACTGTTTAAGGGGGGACCTTTCACTGCTACACAGCTAAACACTTATGCAATGGAGTACATGTGTTAGTGGAGGTATTGTGCTGTGAAAATGGACAGAGAACATTCCGAAACTGAAGCAGCCGATAAAGTTGAATATGATGACACAGAAGAACTTTTGCCGAAAAAAGGAACTCTGTGTTGTCTGGAGATATTTTCGCTTTAAAAGGTCAGACGTGGGCCAAACAACTATTTACTGCAAATGCTGTTGAGCTAAAGTTGTCACCAGAGGCGGCATCACGAGCAATTTGCTGCACCACCTTAGCCGCAAACAGGCTTTGGAGTACCATGAATGTATGGAACTAAGATTGGCACCCTCCACGTCCTCGGGTAAAACTGAAACAGCTAGAGGATGACACTCGAGTCAGACATCACTTGTAGACGTGTTTGTTAGAGATACTAGATATGACAAAAAAAGCAAGCAGTGGATCGAGATAACCAACGCCATTACAATCCATATAGCTAACGTGTCAGTGGACAGAGATTAACAAAGTGTAGTTGGTTTACAAAAAATATTTACTATTCCTTTTCTAAGCCATGTTCAGTGCAATACAACTTTTGACAAGCACCTCTGGATATTTTACTATGTCTAAATGCCTCTTTGGATGGTTGAAAATATGTTGTCAAAATTTATAGTTGTTTGCAAAATTTGTTCAATAAAAAAGGTTCTATATTTTGACTGCAACTGACATGCAATGTGATTCCTTCTCCATTAGTGCCACCCCCTTGAAAACTATCACTTTATGGGGCCATGCAAACCTGTATTAATACTTGTGTGCACATTAAAATTTGTTTTTGTACAAACCTCATGACAGTGGAATAGGTTATTCTTAGCCAGTCTACTGCAGTAAATGAAGTGGAAAATGTGGTTAACATCTACTCATGCATGGGGTGGTGGTTCGCCCAGCACTAAATTCCACTATACATTGTGAAGTAATCCTTTAATTTTAAACATTATAAAGGTCCACCTGCATGCTTTGAAGATGCATGCATATACTATTATAGAACTAAGCTGCCACTGCCTTTTGTTTTGTTTGACTTGGCAAAATAGTCCCTCAGAACCAAGGTAAATTCCTCAAACTTGAGGCAAGGTTAATTTATTTCTGGCATTGGCCTACATGAAGAAAATATGGCCATTACCCTCTGATAAAAGTAGTGCTTTTAAAGTTCTCATTTTACTATGGTTTCCATGGGAATAAGCCCTAGCATGATTTTTCAGGATGCTTGTAATATAAGCTCTAGTTACGATCCAGTGCAGGCGCCTCTGGATGAGTGATTAAAAGCCTACTGCTACCGTATGTACACAGATTAACTGGAAATAATACCAGTATTTTGACCACCTCCCCCCGGACAAGAGGAGTGCAAAAAGAGAGCTATTCTGAGGAGTACAAGAAAGGAAAGAATTGTGGGGAATACCAAGGCAAAAATCTTACTGTTTTCTGCAAAGACAAGTTGGATATCTGAATGCAGTATGAGCAGGCTCCATGGACAAGAGGTGCTCATTTAAGGAAAGCTCCATTGCTAGACATGAGAGATTGGGGCCAGTTGTTCTAAAGGAAATGGAGTTGCAAGAAATTCATAATGGGATTCAGGGTTTGGAGTTATGTTCCAGAAGATGATGACATGACTGTTTGAATAAATGCAGATTTATGTTCAAGAATATTAGGGGGTTGTGCCCCGGCTTGCTTCGTGTGTCTGCAGCTCGCGTTGTGAAGGGGGGGTTGAACGCACGCTAGGCGGTCGGATCAGCTGCTGTCTTACTGCTGCCGGGCTGTGTCTTCTGCTTGTGCAGCGTGTCGATCATTTAAAAGCCTGTGCAGCAGCTGTCCTTTTTCTCACTGCCTTGTCTTGTGGGTCGTTAAAGTGTCTCAGGGAAAATCGCGTATCTTCTCCTTCAAAGATTTTTTTTTTTTTTTTTTTTTTAATAGAGGGAAATGTAAATTTTTTGTTCAAGAATAAATGTACATTGTTGTTCATGGAAAAACTAGACCTCCCCTGAAAATAAGCTCTAGTGCATCTTTTTGGAGGATAAATTAATATAAGACCCTGGCTTATTTTTGGGGAAACATGGTAGCAACTTAAGTTTGAAGATACTAATTGAAGAGCTCAGTTCCAAAATCGGCTAAGTACGAAAGATAAATTTTGGAGATAAATAGGAAAATCTGGGTCCGTAAGCAGATTTTGAAACTAAATCCCTAAAACTATAGTGCTACACTGTTGCAATTAGCAGGGTTTGAAGCTCAAACATTTTCAGCGCATGACCAACTGCATGAAAAGTCACAATCCCGTGTTCACTAAATTTTACCAAAAGGTGTAATTAGCAGATTTTAGAACTCCCATCTTTAATTTGAATTCTTTGTTCAAAATGGCCAGCAAGAAAAGTAATTTTTCTTCGGATTTGGATAATTTCCAGTGTATCCCCTGAATACGGTGTTACATCCATACAGTCAACACAGAGTAGCACTGTTGTGCTTTTTTTGGACTGCTGTTGTATGCTTCATTTTCCAAAGGGTGCTACCTTGGATCAAGGGTTTTAGCATGGCTTTACACACAGGTTTGGTTTTATTAAATGGTTGTGCTTGTTGTCTGGGGGAACTTTTTAGTATAAACATTTCTGAAGAAAGTGAGGTTCAGGGTGATTGTACAAGTAAAGAAAATGTCTTGTTGAAACTAAGCATGAAGTATTACTGGACCATTTGGCTGCTTGTGTTGTCTAAACAGGATTACCATGAGACCACAGAAGGCATAGCCTCTCTAAACTACAGTACAAATTTAAAAACTTGTTAGGCTGATCTGCGTGTCGATTTTTAAATATACCTGTCTCATGCAAATGACCTTCCAGGTAATTCTGCCTCTTAGCTTGCACTGTCTATTCAATGACATTTGAGGAATTAGATTTTCTAAAACCTTCCAAGAAATGTGGAGATTACAGAATTTCAGATAAGAACAGCTACTTTAATCTTTTTGATTTCTTTAAGAAAAGTGAAATTCAGACATTTAAGCTAGAATTCTGTTAGTGTTAAGATACAACAAACACTAGTTGCTTTTAAGCACATAAACCAAGAGTTTAATTGAAAATTGGACCTCAAACCTTGGGTTTAAATACTCCTACTTGTCAACTATATCTTCTGCTTTTACCTTGGGTTAGTTTTATCTATGCATTGTTCTCCCCATCCTTATCCAGTGTAGGATTGTAGGGAGCTGGTGCAAACATCTGGTAAAAGCTGTAAATCAGTAGGATACTAGTTCAGCATGGGTCACACTTTTGAATCATTTTTAGAGTTTCTGGTGCAATATCCATGTCTTTGGAATGGGTGAAGAAAACTGTAGTACTCAAGAAGAAAGCTTATGCAATTAAGGAATAGAATGGGCAAGTTGGAATTCATACTTAAGAACATGCAGCAGTTTATTTCAAATATTGTTCAGGTGTGCTTTTGTAACAATTATAGAACAGTAAGTAAAACTAAGATGAGTATGCTGTAAAAAATATAGCTACTGGATTTTTTTTTTTTTTTTTTGGATGAGCAAACTGAACTGTGCAGTAACAACATTCTGCTGTGTTTTAAAAGGTACCTTTTACACTCTTGGTGTTATTCTTCAGAAAAGTAATTTGCAGCTCCAGGTGCAAAGGTTTGTACATAATTCAAGATCTGATGATGGAGTTCAGACAAGTAGAGATCTCTTTGGTAAAGGGTGTCTTGGTCATATACTTCAAAAGGAAATAAAGCATTATGTGGTACAAGAAGAGCAGATGTACCTAAAATGAACAAAAATGTGAATTTTTTTTTTTTCTGTCATGCAAGATATGATCAAACAAAGGTTACATGATCTGTAACATTTTTCTAGTTGAAGGCAAACCACAGTATTCTAACATACTACTGCCATGAAGGTAATTTCAGTACTGAAAAATATATGGGATTTGTTTCAGAATTGGGGGCAGCATACTTTTCCAAGGCATTTTAGAGATATGTTTCTTAAATTTTAAAAGAGAGAGGAGGCAGCACTGAATGCAAAGTGCACACTTACACTGACCTACAATAAGTTATTCCTCCTATAGGGCATGATTAAACTAATTCAAGTAAAACAGTATCCTGGTCTGTTCATAAAAACACTGCAAGATTATGTATATTAAACCAATGTTTCATTACCACATTCATAAGTATCTTAATTGAAGTGTGGAGAAGCTACTTTGCCTCCATTTAGACTTGGAATGTATCAAGACTGGGATGGTATCTGATGGCAGTTATTCACATTGTTTTAGGCCCTTTGCAATCTTGGTCCATTTAGACTTGCTTACTTCCTCTTCGCGCTTAATGCCTTCAGAGTTGTGTCAAGGGCAGGAAGAGGACCATACACTCTGCGTCTTGTTTACTGTTTGTTTATCATGGAGTGCAAGCTCTGCATTGGCCCTCGCTTGTGTTTCACTTTAATCATCGCCATTATCCTGCAACTCTACATGCCTAAAAAGGAGCTAAGCAGGTAATTGGATTTTGATCCCTATTTATAGGCCATCAATATTTATGGTCCTAAGAATCTGTTGTAAACTGGAATTCTGTGTTTCCTCTTCACTCTTGTCAGCTTCCTTTACATAAATATACATCTACCATAATAATGTGTAGTTGTTGATACTAGATGTTTACATAAGAATAATTCATTTTCTGACTTTTGTAACACCTTTTCACTCCAGGATTTTTATTTTAGTCTGTTTTATTTTCATCCTTAACCTATGTAAAAATAAGAAGGAAACTTGTCTTCAAGTAAACCAATGCCTGAATCAGGATCACACACACACACCAATTAACCTAATGTTGCATTTTTAAAGTACAAATAAGTCAACCGGTGCTGAAACAAAATGGCAACAATATTGAGTTAACTTACCATATTTCAGAGACAAAGAACTTTCAAACAGGAGCACAGCAATCACAGCATCTTCTTCAAGAACTTTCTTCCTAAGGCAAAGCTTAGCATGGGCTTCAGCTATAGAAGTTCTGATATAAGATAAGTTTATTTAGATTATTTTGTATAACTGCTAGGAAGCTAGACTAAAGGCCACTTCTCTTACTTCAAATGCAAAACTGAAATTGACTTTTGGAGAAAAAATGCATGGACAGATTACATGCAGATGTTTTCTTTTTTCTTAAATACTCCATTTTAATGAAATCATCTAATGCAATTATATCTACTTTTTCTTAGTTTCACTTTGACTGGCATGGGATTGAGAGATGATGTTCAAATCCTCTGAGTCAGACGACATTCTAACAAGGAGTGCACACAGATACAGTGGTGTGAAAAACTATTTGCCCCCTTATTCTTATTATTCTTTTGCATGTTTGTCACACAAAATGTTTCTGATCATCAAACACATTTAACCATTACAACCATTATAACACAAGTAAACACAAAATGCAGTTTTTAAATGATGGTTTTTATTATTTAGGGAAAAAAAAAATCCAAACCTACATGGCCCTGTGTGAAAAAGTAATTGCCCCCTTGTTAAAAAATAACCTAACTGTGGTGTATCACACCTGAGTTCAATTTCCGTAGCCACCCCCAGGCCTGATTACTGCCACACCTGTTTCAATCAAGAAATCACTTAAATAGGAGCTGCCTGACACAGAGAAGTAGACCAAAAGCACCTCAAAAGCTAGACATCATGCCAAGATCCAAAGAAATTCAGGAACAAATGAGAACAGAAGTAATTGAGATCTATCAGTCTGGTAAAGGTTATAAAGCCATTTCTAAAGCTTTGGGACTCCAGCGAACCACAGTGAGAGCCATTATCCACAAATGGCAAAAACATGGAACAGTGGTGAACCTCCCCAGGAGTGGCTGGCCGACCAAAATTACCCCAAGAGCGCAGAGACGACTCATCCGAGAGGTCACAAAAGACCCCAGGACAACGTCTAAAGAACTGCAGGCCTCACTTGCCTCAATTAAGGTCAGTGTTCACGACTCCACCATAAGAAAGAGACTGGGCAAAAACGGCCTGCATGGCAGATTTCCAAGACGCAAACCACTGTTAAGCAAAAAGAACATTAAGGCTCGTCTCAATTTTGCTAAGAAACATCTCAATGATTGCCAAGACTTTTGGGAAAATACCTTGTGGACTGATGAGACAAAAGTTGAACTTTTTGGAAGGCAAATGTCC
Organism: Erpetoichthys calabaricus; assembly: GCF_900747795.2. Taxonomy (NCBI): domain Eukaryota; kingdom Metazoa; phylum Chordata; class Cladistia; order Polypteriformes; family Polypteridae; genus Erpetoichthys; species Erpetoichthys calabaricus. The sequence goes on along the minus strand of NC_041399.2, from coordinate 53,613,517 downwards.
CGTTACATCTGGCGTAAAAGGAACACAGCATTTCAGAAAAAGAACATCATACCAACAGTAAAATGTGGTGGTGGTAGTGTGATGGTCTGGGGTTGTTTTGCTGCTTCAGGACCTGGAAGGCTTGCTGTGATAGATGGAACCATGAATTCTACTGTCTACCAAAAAATCCTGAAGGAGAATGTCCTGCCATCTGTTCGTCAACTCAAGCTGAAGCGATCTTGGGTGCTGCAACAGGACAATGACCCAAAACACACCAGCAAATCCACCTCTGAATGGCTGAAGAAAAACAAAATGAAGACTTTGGAGTGGCCTAGTCACCAATTGAGATGCTATGGCATGACCTTAAAAAGGTGGTTCATGCTAGAAAACCCTCAAATAAAGCTGAATTACAACAATTTTGCAAAGATGAGTGGGCCAAAATTCCTCCAGAGCGCTGTAATAGACTCATTGCAAGTTATCGCAAACGCTTGATTGCAGTTATTGCTGCTAAGGGTGGCCCAACCAGTTATTAGGTTCAGGGGGCAATTACTTTTTCACACAGGGCCATGTAGGTTTGGATTTTTTTTTCTCCCTAAATAATAAAAACCACCATTTACAAACTGCATTTTGTGTTTACTTGTGTTATATTTGACTAATGGTTAAATGTGTTTGATGATCAGAAACATTTTGTGTGACAAACATGCAAAAGAATAAGAAATCAGGAAGGGGGCAAATAGTTTTTCACACCACTGTATGTCAGTGCAAACTGTCTAACAGCAAGCATCAAAGTAAAAAATTCTGGTTTTTGTCATTTATAACTAATCTTATAAAAAATCATTAAGGCAAAGATCTAACCTGACGAGACACTGTGGGCCCGTAGTTAGTGGCTTAAAAAAAAGTGATAATAGTGAATATAATTGATGTAAGGTTTATGTCCGAATTTCTTTAACTTTGATCTTGCTCTTTGCTTTGTTTTTGGCAAGTGCAATTACGAAATAAAAAAAAACCATTTTTCTTTGATTTGTATGGATTAATCTGAATCTAAAGCACCTGAGAGATTGGTAAAGTTGTGGAAGACTTCTAAAAAGTAATTTCCTTTGGCAAAGTTACCACAGGGCAGAGATAATGACTAAGGAGCTTGGCGAGGAACAGAAGACTACTGGTACCATACTTTACATGGCAGTGTGGAAAAGGAATGAAAACGCATAGTGAGAGAAGCTATATACTGTATGTGATCAATGAAGTCAACTTGAAGCATACTGATCTAAGAATTATAAGATACAAGATTAGAGAGAAGAAAAAGGATTGATCAGTCACACAACAGACTTCACAGAACTATTCAAATGAAAAAGGAAAAGGAACAAAGCAACAAAGAGGTAAATGTTTAACCTCACAAGCAGAATTTGGATGTAATATTGTTCAGTTTTCCAGTGTGATCAAGTCATTGAAGCGCAATGTCTTCATTATGCTTGGTCCACATCTTAATTCTGCCAGTACCGTTGACCATGTTGTAACCTATTGCCATCCAGCACGAATGCCACTGATATATTGTATGTTCATAGTCCAATCAAGAGATGACAATGTCATAACACACTCTTTCTGCTTTAGAGATAAAGAGGAAGGACCAAACACTACAAATGGTCTATTGGTGGTACAAAGGCATTAAGTTTATCTGGAGATTCCACATTGGTAGTTCAGCTGCAGGAACTTATTAGACATCCATACATTGATGTCACATAAGTGGGCACAGAGTTTCATTATATTTGATCTATGATAGACACCAGGGTTTCATCTGCATACAATTTCAACACAAACTAATTCTGGCAAACCAAGAATCACAGTGGCATCATATAGACACTAAAAAGAAGCAGAGCAAGGACTAAACCTTGAGGCACAAATCATTAGACATGTTACAGAAATCTTAATTTTCTACCAATCACAGCAGAGCACATCCTGGTACAGTGTGTTCCAGTAACTTCACCATAATTATTTAAGTGCTGTATTAATAGTGTCATGATCAACAGTATCAGAGACTTAAATGATTTCAAGAAACAGCCCAAAGATACCTGGCATCAGCATTAGACAGCTTACCGTATATACTTGAGTATAAGCCAACCCAAATATAAGCCGAGGTACCTAAATTTTACCTACAAAAACTGGTAAAACTTACTGACTCGAGTATAAGCCTAGGGTGGGAAATGCAGCAGCTACTGGTAAGTTTCAGTAATCAAAATAAATACCAATAAAATTACTGTACATTAATTGAGGCATCAGTAGGTTAAATGTTTTTGAGTATTTTCAAAGAAAAACAGTAAACTAGCTCTGTAAGTGGAGAAGAGGGTCAACAAAAACAATATGGTACATCTCTCTCTTGCACACACGTGTGTGTGTGTGTCTGTCTCTTGCTCTCGTGTGTGTGTGTGTCTCTCTCTCTCTCGCACGCTGCACAGGGAGAGACTGAACACGTGCAGAAATCATCGGCGCGCACAAACCGAAAGGGAAACTGGCTTGTTCGCATACTGGGGGGCAGCGGGACCATTTTGGGTGCTGAAAAACTCGGCTTATATTTGAATGTATACGGTATTTACATTGCACACAGCAACTGTACAAGTGCCAGGATAACTAAAATTTAGAATAAAACTATCAAAATACTGTACATTTGATATAAATCTGTCAAAATAAGGGTTAAGGATTGGTCTCCTTACAACAAGGAGAGTTTTCTTTTCAACTTGCAGCAAAGAACTACTAGTAGCAGAAGGAAGGAAAAAAATGTGTGTGCAATGAATTAAGTAAAATAAGTGGATCAAGAAAATTGGTGGGCAAAAGACCGCAAGAGCCCTTTTATACTGCAGTGTAGCCCAACAAGAAATGTATTGTATATTGTGTTCAAGTTATCATTTTTCTTTTTATTTTACTGTATCTCTTCTCTTTCTTGTGACATATATTTTGGTTATTTAATTTAAACATGGAAAAACTGAATTTTCCTCTATAATATTTGAGACTATCTGTATGTGAAGCTACAATTAAAAGTAAATGAATTTTCAAAATATATATTTTACTAAACATACATTATTTATATGTTAACCAAAAATATTGCTAAACATCACACATATGCTATCATTCAAGGTTCTTACAAAAGCCTAACAGAAGCTGTAGATAATTTTGAGCCAGAGGTTGGGTCAGTCCGAACTCTTCGACTTGCTAGATAGTAACCATGGATTAATCTTTCTGCTTCACAACTTTGTTCAACTTGTAGACTCCTGCTATTGGCTAACAGCTGTAACATAAATAGCCAAAGAGGTTATTGCTTCACTTTTTCCACTAGATGGCATTGTTTTCTGTTACAACATTTATATTTGTGCTTGAAAGATTGTAAACCCTTTAGAATTTTCTATATTTCTGCATAAATATGACCTAAAACATCATCAGATTTTCACTCAAGTCCTAAAAGTAGATAAAGAGAAACCAGTTAAACAAATGAGACAAAAATATTATACTTGGTCATTTATTTATTGAGGAAAATGATCAAATATTACATATTTGTGAGTGGCAAAAGCATATGAACCTCTAGGATTAGCAGTTAGTTTGAAGGTGAAATTCGAGTCAGGTGTTTTCAATCAATGGGATGGCAATCAGGTGTGAGTGGGCACCCTGTGTTATTTAAAGAACAGGGATCTATCAAAGTCTGTTCTTCACAACACATGTTTGTGGAAGTGTATCATGGCACAAACAAAGGAGATTTCTGAGGACCTCAGAAAAAGAGTTGTTGATGCTCATCAGGCTGGAAAAGGTTACAAAACCATTTCTAAAGAATTTGGACTCCACCAATCCACAGTCAGACAGATTGTGTACAAATGGAGGAAATTCAAGACCATTGTTACCCTCCCCAGGAGAGGTCGACCAACAAAGATCACTCCAAGAGCAAGGCGTGTAATAGTCGGCGAGGTCACAAAGGACCTCAGGGTAACTTCTCAGCAACTGAAGGCCTTTCTCACATTGGCTAATGTTCATGTTCATGAGTCCACCATCAGGAGAACACTGAACAACAATGGTGTGCATGGCAGGGTTGCAAGGAGAAAGCCACTGCTCTCCAAAAAAAACATTGCTGCTCGTCCGCAGTTTGCTAAAGATCACGTGGACAAATCAGAAGGCTATTGGAAGAATGTTTTGTGGACGGAGGAGATCAAAATAGAACTTTTTGGTTTAAATGAAAAGCATTATGTTTGGAGAAAGGAAAACACTGCATTCCAGCATAAGAACCCTATCCCATCTGTGAAACATGGTGGTGGTAGTATCATGGTTTGGGCCTGTTTTGCTGCATCTGGGCCAGGACGGCTTGCCTTCATTGATGGAACAATGAATTCTGAATTATATCAGAGAATTCTAAAGTAAAATGTCAGGACATCTATCCATGAACTGAATCTCAAGAGAAGGTGGCTCATGTAGCAAGACAACGACCCTAAGCACACAAGTCGTTCTACCAAAGAATGGTTAAAGAAGAATAAAGTTAATGTTTTGGAATGGCCAAGTCAAAGTCCTGACCTTAAAATGTTGTGGAAATATTGTGGAAGGACCTGAAGCAAGCAGTTAATGTTAGGAAACCCACCAACATCCCAGAGTTGAAGCTGTTCTGTACGGAGGAATGGGCTAAAATTCCTCCAAGCTGGTGTGCAGGACTGATCAAGTTACCTGAAACGTTTAGTTGCAGTTATTGCTGCAAAGGGGGGTCGCACCAGATACTGAAAGCAAAGGTTCACATACCTTTGCCACTCACAAATATGTAATATTCGATCATTTTCCTTAATAAATAAATGACCAAGTATAATATTTTTGTCTCATTTGTTTAACTGGTTTCTCTTTATCTACTTTTAGGACTTGAATGAAAATCTGATGATGTTTTAGGTCATATTTATGAAGAAATATAGAAAATTCTAAAGGGTTCACAAACTTTCAAGACAACTGTAAGGTTTTGAGTTTTCTTGGAGAAGATGACTACAATATGACATTTCTCATACACCAGATTTTATGTTAAAATATACAGCAATTAATATGCCCCACTTCCTTGAACTAGATTAAGAACACTTGAGAAGGTAATCTAGTGAATATGACTTATGTTTCAAATTATAAAATTTTTGGCAATGACTTGTTAAAAGTAAACTCCTACAACATTACTTGATATTTTGATTAAATATTTGTTATAGTGGGACTATATAGCACAGTTTTCATTTTAATCTTTGAGATACATTTCCTGGCCAGTACTACATATTTAAGGGAAGGAAAATTACCTTATTGTAGATATATAAGTAAACATGCATGTTGTTTTAACAGTTTTAGTAACCAATGAGTAATTAATAATATCAACACTCTATTTTCTTACTGCTTTGTATTCGTGCATGGGAATCTGAATTGACTCTGGATACAAACGTTCTTCTGGGTCCATTGCTGCTTTCAAAGCATGTTGGACAACACACTGAACTCGAAAGTCACTGGCAGACTCCTGGCAGTGGATTAAGAGACCAAAGGATTCGATAACGTTGCATGGTATTGAGACAAAATCCTAAACAATTGAAAAAAGTGAACACGTTAGCTGTTTCAATGTAATCTGTGCATTGTCTGTACATGTCTTTTGTTAAAGCTCTATTGTGTTAACAGTTGAAAATGTAAATCTAAAATATGTAGTAAAGGAAATTTGATGTTTCTTTATTCTGACTACTGAAGTACAAGTATTTCATAATATTTTTTTTCAACAGTGAGCACTAAAACGAAATGTTTTACAAAGAAATTAACCTAATGGAAAACTGGAGGGTTTGCTAGAGGATAATGGGGCATCTTGTCTCAAATTCCAATTAGTCTTTCAGCTAGCAGTCGACTACAAGTAATATACCAGTGGTTTAAATATGGATAATGTTACCAAAGCAACAGATTTATAAAAACACACACATATTTGAATCAGCTTTTTCAGCTGCCTCCAGAACAAGGTAAGCATTTGGAGAACAAGCTAACTGCACTCAGACAATAATCAGGCTGCGATTCAAACTCTGGACCTCCTTCTAAGAAAATAGTTAACTTACCTCTCTCCCTTGGGTAAGACTGTTTGATTTTAATGGTTTCTTGCTGGAATATGTAACATCAGCTAATGCCCAAAAATTACATGTTAGTGGAAAAACTAACTGTTGGTCTACATCTCCATATTTCCTCCCAGAAATGTATACAGCAGTGGTCCTTGTTTCCAAAGCTGTAATGGTTTAAAAAAATGTCTCAAGCAATTTATGTAAATGATTACATGACATCATTTTTAATTATGTTTGCATCATTACCAGAACACAGCAGTTCAAGCTTATCTTTCTTGTATAAAGTAAGATCTCCAAGAAAACAAATCCCATCACTAGCTAGCAAGGCAGACCCGGCTTCTATGCTGGCTGTCCCAATTCCATGTTCATCCTTTGAGACTCTGGCAAAAATCTCCCCAGAGATCAAATGCTTAATTCCATAGGGTACAAAATCAAGACAATATTCTAGAAGCCTGAAAATAATTGTGAAGACAGTGTTAGTTTAAATTGAATAAAATTCATTAATCAAGGCATCTTACATTGTTCTGTTCAAATTCAAATTAAAATGTATTACTAGGGATTATTGCAACCACATAATTACTTTTTTTCCAAGTCCACATTTGGATGAGATGCATTCTTTATGGGGACAGATCTTTTATCCTTGTTTACACAGGCTTCATCATCCTTTTTTTTTTTACATTCCAGAGACATGTTACCAAAATGATTGGTAATTTTAAATGGTGTAAATATGCATGTCTGTGTTGTGTAATATATGCTGTATAGGCTTTGCTTTTACTGTCTTTAGGTAAGGTTTTAATTCCACAAATTTGTAACCCATATATGAAGAGATTGTATGTGAAACAGATGTATTATTTCAACATTATCTTTGAAAACTGTAATCCAGCTACTCATTTGATTCTCTTAATCCATTTTTATACTTATAAGATTATGCAGTCTTTTCTAGCAGCACTGGCTATAAGGCAGGAACTAACCCTTGATGGACCACTAGTTTATCATAGGCCACACTCATATACCCCTACACTCACTCATGCCAGACCAGTTATTTTGTCTATGGTTGCAGCTCTAAAAATAAGTATTTCATTGCCACTATGTTAAAACTTCTGATTGGCTAAGATTACATTCTAGACAATTGTACACAGAAACATATATGTTTCTGAGTGAGATAGTCAGAAAGAAGTATTGCACTCAAATATTGATATTCTTATTACTCAAGCATTAAATTATCATTACTTATTATTTGGCCAACACCATTATCTAAGACAACTTGCTTTAGAGCACAGGTAGGTGAGGTGACTTACTCATGATCACAAAGTTTCAGTAATCTGAACCTACAGCCTCAGGGTTTTAAGACCAAAGCCTTAACCACTACACCACACTGACCTGATGATGATTTGGAAAACTGTATAAAATCAAAGTTCTCAAAGCTCATTTTCTGAACCCAGTCATTCCAATATTGTGCCATGAGGAGCTGGAGCCTATCTCAGTTACATTAAGCACAAAGCAGTAACAGACCCTATGTGGGTGAGCTCAAGACAATCATAGAGCACACTTACACACCAATATTTGTTGTTATGGAATTTTTTTGCAGTTGCCAGTGAGGCTAACCTTCACTACTTAGAGATGCATGGAGAACACCTGAATAACCATACAAAAAGGCGACACTGACATAGGAAGAATGTACAAACACCTGACAAACGGTGCATTGTTCAGGATTTGAAGCCAGGAAAACTGTTTCTGTTATGAGGGCAGGCAGTTATGTAACAGTGCAAGATAGGATATGAATCATACAATTAAAGCTGTAGTCAATGCAGAAAAAATAAATACCTTCCCACTGTAATGGTGTCACAGGTTAAAGCAAGTACATCAAGGAATTTTAAGCATTCTTCCTTATTACTAATCAATACTGCACTGAGCAACAGGCAGAACTTCAGTGTAATGTACATGCCTGGAGGAACTATACATGATCCAAAACTATAAGCAAGAACTGCAGAAAACCTCCACGGAGAAGAGGCACAAACTGAATGTAGACACTTGAGATTATTACTGATTGAACTGAGACCTAAATTAAAAAAGAAAAAGAAACAGATATATAAAAAGTGTTTAAGTAGGGCACAATTACAATACTAATAAGCCCAAACATATGATCTTTAGTGCATGCATATCTTACATTTAGGAATCAGAGGCTGAACACTATTAGCTTCAATTCTTAATTTAACTTTTGGCAATTTATGTACATGAGCAGGCATTCCAATGATACTGTACATTTTTCCAAATTTCATTTGGTTGCAAAGTTCATCTGAAAAAAAAACAGTGATTAATGGTAATATCTCACCAGAGTACAAAGTTAGTAAATTATAGCAAAATCTAGGCTAATACTGTACAAGTTTGATAATGATAAAAACTCAAGGAAGAGTTGTATTACTTTTCTCTAAGTTCCATATATTGAATAATCTGTCTTCAATGAAAATAATTACTACTGATGTTTGCTGTTTTCTTTTTAAAGTGTCTTGGAGTTGGAAAACATCTTCAAATTTATAAAACATACTATACTTCTGATACCCCTCACTCCTGCAAAATGAACAAATAAAACTGGTACTGGGAGAAAGAATGGCAACATGGCATTCTTTAAACGCTACCTTGTTGTCCAGAAGTAAGCTTTTTTGTATTTTCCTAAATAAGGTGGGTGAGTTGTTTCTAACAAAAACACTTTACAAGCTAGTTATTCTCATCTTTCAAAACCAAACAGGTCCTAATCTATCCATCCATTTTCTAATCTGCTTATCTAGTTCAGGGTTATTTGAGGGGGTAGAGGGCTTCTAATAAGAATGCACTAACTGAACAGACAATATAGTATTGCTTTACACAAAATTACAGATCATATGATATGCAACTAAAAATAAAAAGCAAGTTTTTGTTCATAATAAAAGAATTCATAATCACTAAATGCCATTCAACAAAGTACTTTTCTTGATTATTACCTAAATTGTTTTACTCATTCTCTGTTTTGAACATATGGCTGTGTTCACATCCAAACTGACAAAGCAGAATTCCTCTACAGCAAGTTCATGCATGTCCTTTTGTAGTAAATCACAAAATAGCTGAAGCAGGTTATTTAATGAAACAACCAATTGTGTATCCGCATAAATAAATAATACAGAATAGACAAATAATTTAATTGGTTAAACAATAGACACCGTGTGGTGAAAAAGTATTTGCCCATCCTTCCCGATTTACTCTATTACTGTAAATTTAGATACTGAATGTTTTCAGTTGTTCAACAGAAATGTATTATTACATAAAGGATACCTGAGCAAACAACACTTTTTTACTTATTTCATGTATTGAATGAACAATGTTAACCAACAACAACTGCCCCCACATGAAAAGAAATTGTTACCTTATACTTAAAAACTGGGTTGCACTACATTTAGCTGCAATGATGGCAATTAAAACATTTTTGTAGTTATTTTATGTAACTGTAGGTCAGTTTTAACCATCAGTTGTAAAACTGCTTTAATTCAGTAACACTGGGAAACTTTTGAGTATGACCTACTCGGTTCAGGACCTGTAATTGCATCTCTGTTGGATTTTGGTCTCTACTTTTGTCTAGGCCCTTTGCTTCTTTTCCTCCATTCTGATGTAGATTTTAGTTTGTGTTTTGGATGACTGTCTTGCTGTTGGACTCAACTATGTGTTAGCTTCATACCAAGTAAGAAAGATTGGACATTCTCCTTAAGAACTGTATGGTTAACAAGCATAATACAGTACATATTTTCTTCATTTATAACAAGCCATCCAGTTCCTGATACAGCAAAGCATCCCCACATCATTACACTTCCAATACCAAGCATGACTATCAGCATGATGTTCTTGCTGCGTTTGTTTTATTCTGGAAATAAGGGAAACGTTCATCCATAGAACATTCTCCCAAAACATTTGGAGATCAACTAGATGCTTCCTGGCTAATAAAAGATGAGCAGCTATGTTATATTTGGTTAGCAGAGGTTTCTGATTTTAATATTCTCCGTACCATACCATTTTCTAAGCCTGCTTAATTCTGAGCAGGGTCGCAGGGGGCTTGAGCCTATCCCAGCAAGCATAAGGGACAAGACAAAAATAATCCCCCGAAGAGGGCACCAGTCCATCACAGAATGAACACACAAACACAAGGTCCAATTTAGTGTCTCCAATCCACATAACCTTCATATCTTTAGACTGTGGAAGGAAACCAACACAGATACAGGGAAACATACACACTTCACACAGGGAGGATCCAGGATGTAAACCCTGGCCTCTTTATTGTGAGACAGCAGTGCTACCACTGCACCACCCTAATATTGAAGCCTATATTTGCCCAGTGCTCATAAACTTTGATATTTGCCAAGTCCTTGGATTTATTTTCCTGAATTTCTCTTCCACTATTTGGAAGATTCACCACTGTTCTATATATTTTTGCTGCTGGAGAGTATGGCTGGCCTCTGTACTTTATTGAAGTCCCAGAGATATACAAATGGTTTTCCAGACTGACAGATGTCAATGCATTTTTTTAACTTTACAGAATTTGTCTCTGAATTTGTCATTATGTGCTTTCCACGTCTTTGTGCTGGTAACTTTTTTTGATGATAAGGGTCAAAATAAATTAAGTTTATATTGAGTAGGGCAGTCTGTAGTGAAACTTACTGAGTTCAATCAGCTGACTTTAATTATCCCTTTATACAAGTAGATTTAACTAGAAGAACAATTATTTCTTACACATTGCCAGTTGGCATTTGGTAACTTTGTAAAATTAGAGAAATGAAAAAAAAAGAGTTACATTTGTTCAATCAGATGCTCTTTATCTAATATTAGATTTTGGCTGAAGACTTACCAAAAATACACAGAAACTAGGAAATAAAAATAGGGCCAAATTCTTTATTTTACATTAGTGTAGATATATTACTATTCTTCAAGCACTGTCACTGCAACTTCAAGTTCAAATTCAAGACAAGACGTGACAGCTAATATTTTTTTTCAGAATGATAACTGGTGCTTTACTCACAATATTAGAGGGTCCAAACTTACCTCTTAAAAATACTGTAGTGGACTGAAACCTGAATGGTCTGGCAGACTGACATCGTAGTACATTTACAGCTTTAACATGGATAATTTCAACAAGCTGCTTGTCTAAAAAAAGAAATGTGTGATCACATTTTAAATCTTTTAAGAAGACAAAAAATTAATAGAACAGAAAGCATGCTTTGTAAAAGTTACTTCATACTTTCAAAGTCAGAGATTTTATTTGAAAGTAATGTAAAGGCAGATGCACTGATCATCTAAAAATAAGAAACTATAATATAGAAAAAATGCAAAAAAAGTGAAAACATTACATTGCATTTGTTAAAAATAAGTTTTATTATTATTAAAGGAGTATTTTTATCTTAGGCGGCACGATGGTGCTGTGGCAGCGCTGCTGCCTTGCAGTTAGGAGACCTGGGTTCGCTTCCCTGGTCCTCCCTGCGTGGAGTTTGCATGTTCTCCCTGTGTCTGTGTGGGTTTCCTCTGGGTGCTCCGGTTTCCTCCCACAGTCCAAAGACATGCAGGTTAGGTACATTGGTGATCCTAAATTGTCCCTGGTGTGTATGCCCTGCCTGGGGATTGTTTCCTGCCTTGTGCCCTGTGTTTGCTGGGATTGGCTCCAGCAGACCCCTGTGACCCTGTAGTTTGGATATAGCGGGTTGGATAATGGATGGATTTTTATCTTTTCTCTAAAAAAATGTTATTGTCTCAACTTGCTTGAAATTTTTCTTTTTCTTAATGTGTGCCATTAATATTTTTTAAAACAAAATGCCCACAAGAAGCTTATTTCTCATAAGTTAATTATTGAATTGTATTTCCTCACACTGCATTATGGCCTTATCATTATCCCTAAACCAAGTTTTATTATTGAACTTATCACTGAAAGAAAAAATTTTTTTTTGGTTAATCTTATACAAAGGAAATTTTGATTTGTTAGTTTAAATTGCTTAATACTGCTGTCTAAATAATAAAATTTACATAGTAACAAGATTTCTGCTATTTTTAAGGTTGCGGCTGCTATATTGAATTGCATGACCAGTGAAAGACTATAAAGAACTGTTGAGTGTTTTTTTACAAGTAACAACTCATTTTGCATATTGTTCTGTTTCCTCTCTGATTTTTTACTGTGTAGAGACAAATCTTCAAACTTCCCTAACAGAATCACATTAAGAAACTGTGTGTTATGCAATTGACAAGTAAGCCCGCGATTCGCTAGCGAATCGGAAATCCAAGAATGGCAATCAGTTTCTGTTCCGTCCGATATCTGGATGGATGACATATCATGGAGGGTGGGTGCGTCTGGGGAAATGTCATTTAATTACATAAGCATATCTGTAGTAGAGCGGTCTCGTTTTGTGGAGACGTGAATCCGTCGCCTTTGCTGACACCGACTGCTGGCAGAGTGGAGCACAGCAGGTTCAGTTTACAGGTTGTGGTGTTCGTGTGCCAGCCACTGAGTCTGGGAAGCCGCTGGGTTAGAGTCTGTGACCGTTATGTAATCTATATTACTGGCACAGTTGATTACAGCAAGTGTAGCTCACAGGTTGTGTTGTTTGGGCGCCACATACTGACTCTGGGAAGCCGCTGCGTTTGATTACAGGCTCGTTGCAGCGCGGCAGTGCGCGTGACATCCGGTTTACAACCTTCTCGTTTCTGTGTTTTCTGTGGCTGTGTCTGTAGCGGGCTCGTTGCAGTGTGGCAGTGCGCGTGCGCCTCGATGCGCCCTGCATCCATATCCGGTTTACAACCTTCGGTTAGTAATATGGATTGTAACAATGGTAGTTTTATTGTACATCATTTATTTTTTAGGAATCTCTGGAGGCTTAAAAGCAATTCCTCAATAAGCAATTAGAATTCCAGGAATTGGCTTATATAGATAGATAGATAGATAGATAGATAGATAGATAGATAGATAGATAGATAGATAGATAGATAGATAGATAGATAGATATCACTGTACCTGTTCCCTGTTGTCAAGCTAACACCTTAGTTATGAAAAATGTTGCTGTGCTTTGTTCTATGGGAGCTCAGGATATTCCAACTGTACATCCACAAGCTTGTTTTAACAGAAAATCAGTTTCTGAGCACTGCACAAGACAGTGAATTTACAGAACTACAACACCATGAGGCATGCAAAACTCACAATGTTCTCTGCATCTTCTTCTTTAAAGTTTGTGTGTGTTTGTGTTTTAGTACAGCCAAACTTTCTCCTGGATACACTTCTTCATTAATGAAATGCACTGCTTTAACAAGTACAGTAGCACCAGAGTAGAACTGCTGAGATATTCTGCTACTTTGGTTTATGTTTCAGGCACCTAGTCTGTTTTGTATATATGTATATATTTAGTTTGATATTTACATTTATCGTGAAATGTTACACTATAGCCTCACATGGAGCTTTTTTTTTCCTGCAACACTGCACAAATCGGGAAGCAGTGCCAGATGGATGCTAGATTGCTTACAATGCAATAATGCACACACCCACATTCACTAACAATTGTACAGTTTTGCATAACCAAACAGCTTTATTTATGCTCACAGCCAAGAAACTTGCATAATCTGAAAAATTTACAAAGCTATAGGTTGAATTGGGAAAAAAAATACATAGAGGATGGTCGGGCATGAATGAAAATGAGCCCCTTGAGGCCCACCATACTACTCCCATCTCATAATAAAATTGAAATAACCATTGATAGTACTGAAATGTTATAAATCATAATTGTACTTTTATTTCACAGCTTATAATATAATGAGGTGTGTTACATTTACTTTAAAAACGTTTTTCAAGGTGCATAGCCCCTTTTTTGGCAAAGATGCTTGTAACTTTCTAGCTTTATATTAGTTTATCAAATTAATTTGTTGCTGAAGTAACATTTACAGTACATGATGTTCACAACAATGATAATGTTAGAATAATCATCCCAAGCCTGGTTTATTGTTTATACTTAATGTTGCCAAGGTAAGTTCCTATTTCCCCTAAACCCTATACTGCAATAAGATGTGGATGCATAGATGGTTGGAATATAGTATTTAATGTTTTCAAAATGTGCTATTAGGAAAAATGTTTTCTTCTGCAAATGTTGTATTTCATGCACCTGTTGATTTAAATATATAATTGAAGTTTAAGTCTTATGGAATTTACACAGCAAAAGACATTTCTAAATTATTATTACAAAATAATATTTATGACTTAGGTTTTCTTGTCTAAAAGTAAATCATAGAAAAAAAAATGTGATAATTACTTCCCAAGACTCTAAACATCACATCCTCCTTCAGGGCTGAGCAACATAAACTACAGGTAAAATCATTTCTCACTGTTGCAGATTCTGTTGCTCCAGGAATGTGTACACGGATGCAATGAAATCCTAAAAGACAAATATTTATAATGATGGAAACATACTGTACATCACATATCTTTTACCTTAACAGTTATTTCAGTTTAATCAAGTTTTATCAAAGCCTTGTTACATATGCTTATCTAAATTTAAGAATCTTGCCACAGTTACTCTTTATGTAACATATACACTCAACTGGCACTTTATTAGATACACTTATCTAGTAGAGGTTACAACCCCCTTGTGTCAACAGCCATTATTTCAACAAGGTGCGTTTCTTTCTGACCACACATTCATACTGTGAACTTTCCGTTCCACCTCATTCCAAAATATGCTTTATTGGACTGAGATATGGGAACTGTGCAGGCTACTGTAATATTTGCTGGACCATCTTGAGACGATGTATTCTTTTGACATGATGCATTAATGTGATCAAAGTATCTATTTGGAACTGGGTAAACTGTGGTCATAAACGGATGTACATGGACAGAAACAATGCTTACATGTGCTGGGTCCTTTAAATGATGATCAATTTGTCCAATTTCTACTAAAAATATTTTTCACACACCATTACGCAGTCATTACCAGTCTACACCATTGATACAAAGCAGGATGTTTATGCTCACTATTCCATTTGTATTCCTCTTTTGTCTCATCTTCCTTTTCTTAGATGCTGTAAGTGGTCTGCCACTGTAGCACATCTAAGTCAAGGTTCAGTGCATTTGGGGTAGCCTTCCACACATGACTACTATAGAAAGCCCTTTTTTTTCTTTTTCTTTTTTTTTGAGTATTTCTTACCTTTACATTAACTTGAAGAGATCAAACCATTCCCCACTGACCACTCTGATTAATAAGGTTTCTGTATAAACAGAACTGTGTCTCATTGGATGTTTTTTGTTAATTTCATCATTCTCTATAAATTTTACATGCTGATGTGTGTGAAAATCTCAATAAAGCAGTTATGTCTGATATGTTGAAACAAACCACATATGGCGCTAAGAATCACACCATAGTCAAAGTTTCTTAGATCACAATGGTCTTACCTATTCAAATGTTTGGTTGAATGGAAGGTAAAGCTCTTTACCATGTCTGCAGGCTCTGTATATTGAGTTGCCATCACATGATTAGCGGTTTGGAAGAGCAGGCTATATTAAGTCAAAACCTTATTAAAGAAATATTGTGAATATTTGCCAAAGTGCAGATACACTTATAACTCTAAATAATAGCAATCTAAGATGTCAAAAATACTACTTTAAATTACACATCCTTCACTGTCCAATATCTGGATTTTTCAGAATAATATAAAATTCTCTTATGGCATATCTGACATATAATGTCCAATTTTATACTCAAGTTTATGGTAGAGAATGATACTTTGTTTTGAACATGGCAACCTTACATCTACTTTTGCAATCTAATATTCCATTGTGTATTATTACAATTTATTGCAATAACTAATTACATCATTGTGATTTTCTGGGTACTTTTAAAAAAATTACTTTTGAGGAAGGAAGAATTCAGAGGTTTAGAAGTAAGGTCCACATCTGACTACTAATACTTGCTGATCATAGCACAGGAGAATGTTGAATTGTTGATTATTTCTCTTACAATTAAGAATGTCTCTGTGCTCTGAACACAAGACAATAACAGGCATAAACTTAATATTCACATTGTTCTCAACTTACCATGACCACAATTACTAAATAACTTCATGCAACTTTATCGCAGTGTCCAGCAGTTATTGTTCTGTAAGCAATGCTTCCAAACACATTGGAAATTAGAGGCAGGCTCATAAATATAGTAAAAACAAAGTGGCAATATGTTGTATTCATACTACTCTATGACTTGTGTACAGTCTTAATTTGAAAGTGAACAAAAAATTAAAACTAAGTTAAGGCCAGGATTTCACTAAGATCTGACAGGCCGAGGTTAAGTGCCACATATAAAACATCCCCACAATGGTAGGGAGAAAAGAACTCTGCACACTAGTACAGAAGGATGAAGGGTGCTAGGAAGCAACATACACTGTCTACAGTAATGGCGATTGAAGAATAAAATCTTAGGGAACAGTTTAGAAACATATTAGTCATGAAGGACAGGAAAAGTCCACATGATCCAAGATTTGAACAAAGGATAGGCAGCAGGAATGCAGTCTTGGAGACACGGCAGTTTAAAAGGTTCTGTGAAGTCAGTGGTGCAAAGGAACCGGGAACCTGAAGTAGGAGTTCTACCCTGGTGTTCTTGTATCCAGTAAGTGCCATGCTGTGATCCTGGATAGGAACATAGAATAAGGCTTAAAGGTATTCCATGCCAGAAAGAACTGAGGCTTAGAATTAGAAGCTGAGTTTGGGTAAAATCTCACTAGTGGGAGGAACAAAGACAAGAATCATGTAACTGATTAGAGCTGAGAAGAGAATCTGTTGGTGTGGTTTCTTTTGCTGTGGTCTTAAACCACAAACTATCACAGTTCACAAATTTGTACTGTGGTAACTGGGAACCCATGACATCTGCTTCATAAGAAGTTCCTTAAAGCATGAGCTAATTGAAGAACTCCCATGCTCATGTGAGCAGGAACCACTTCGAATCACTGCAAGTGGAGTACTTCCTGATGATGTCAGCGGAGAACTCTGTCTCACTAAACCTCTACCTTTCCTGTGCAACACTGCCACACATGGTTCTTAAGAAGTCGGAAGGGCTTTCTTTTTCCAAATAGAATATACTGTAATATGACGAACACTGCTACTGAGATATTGCCATGATCCAAGTAAACCTATAGTGAAGAAAGCTAAGTTCAAAAAAATGTATTAACGGACAACAATATGCAAGTGGAACAGCACATGTCAGTGAAACACATAGGAAGGTACTACTAAATACATTAATTGCATTAGCAGTAAGAAGATAGATAGATAGATAGATAGATAGATAGATAGATAGATAGATAGATAGATAGATAGATAGATAGATAGATAGATAGATAGATACTTTATTAATCCCAAGGGGAAATTCACATACTCATAAGAAGCTGATGAAATAAATTGTTTGACTAACTTAAAATATAATTCAGTTTCTTGTATATGAAAATGCATCAATTGCAGTATCATTATTCTTCTAATTAGACAAAACTGTCATAGCCTTGAATTACAACATTTTTCTTTGATTGTTACCTGATGAGAACTGACAAGTTTCTTCTGTACAAAGAAACCTTGCCCCTCGTGTATACTTTGTCACTGGAGTTAAGGTTATCACCAGCCCTTCTATCACAAAATTTCTTCTTAGTCCATATTGTCGTGGGTAGTCACACAAGTCCAAGTGATAATTTGGCAAAGGGGGCAAATGCATCAATTTTAAAATTATATTTACCTGAAATAATAAATACATTTTGAATGCAGAGGGCATTATGTGAAATTTCTAAAATCAACCAGAGGCATTTGCCTCATATACAGTATGATAATTATTGTATCATGCCTAGAGTCAATTCTGCATTATTTTATACTGTAATATGGACTGGTAGAGCAAGTTGTTACTACTGTTAAATGTCATCTAATTGCAAACTGTAATAATACAGTATTTTCAGCTCAAATCCTAAATTCTTGGCCACATTACCCAAAAGTAAAGTTCTGTATTTCATAGTATTACCCAAAAATAAGGTTTTGTATACCATAGTAGTGGCTTGTATATGAAAATGGCTATTAATAATGGAAGAAATGAAGTGTTTATCATATGACTTGGTATTGAATTTCAAACACTCACAAGTGTGGCTTTGAGTGCACTGCTACCAGGAAACATAATAAAGGAACAGGGAATGTGGTCATCAATAAATATTTTTTCTTCAGTGAAAGCAGTACTTTTTGACAACAAAAATAAACAGTTCTAATCATGCATCTCTGCGTAGCTTTAAAAATTTGTTAGAACAGAAAGTCTGTTGATCTAGGAGAAACCTCACAAAATTCAGTGCAACTCCCTGGTAGCTCAGCATAGCTCCACTGTGGTCAGTAGTGTCTTTCTTGTATTAACTGTAAAATCCAAGTTGTGCCTAAATAAATATTTACTCCAGTACCTTCCCTTGCCTTTTGCATGACATTAAAGAGGCTTGTTACTATGGCCTTGCCACAAACTAACTTTTTCGCCTGCAGCAACCAAAAATAAAATTCCTTTTACATATTTCTATAGCCGAACATATTTGAACAAACACTAGCTGATAACTTCAATGAATGTCACTGACTTTGTTCATACCTGAGCTTCAGTGTGTACTTTTTCAATAAGTGAAAGTGTCTTGATTGAAATGAAACATACCTGCAAACAGAATTTCAGGGTGTCTTTAAAGTTCTGTAATACTGATGACTTATTATTCAGAAATGTTGGAAGTTATAATAAGTATTCTTTTTTACTCACCGAACGAAAGTAATAGGCTGCTTTCAGTGGTTCATGTAACAAATAATTCCCAAGTCTTGCATCAGTTTCTATCAAATCAGAGGGATTTACCAGAATGGTAAAAGTATAAACTGCTAGGCCTTGCTTTAAATCTGTGAAAAAATCAGTTCATTTTAATTTATTCTCTTATACCATGCATTCCATTAGAGAAGCCTGAATAAAATGTAAATTTTCACAAATATAACATTGCATAACATGTATGAATATTCTTAATTTAATTCAGAGTTGTGGGGGCTGGAGACGGTAGAGTGCAAGGAAGGAACTTGTGCATCGCAAGGCATACTTACATATTTATAGTCACTAATATGGATATTGGAGAAATCCAGAATATCCCGAAAACAAAAAACACATACAAAGAATGAAGGCATAAACTCTACACAAACAGAAAATGAGCTAAAATTTGAACCTTTTTACAGAATGCTATTTTACATATAAGATAAATTATGTTAAATGTATTATTGTATTAAAAGTTGTTTTGCTTTATTCAAACAAATTTTAAAATACTGGTCAGTGAAAAGAAATTGTATTAATAGTGCTTATACAGTGGTGTGAAAAACTATTTGCCCCCTTCCTGATTTCTTATTCTTTTGCATGTTTGTCACACAAAAATTTTTCTGATCATCAAACACATTTAACCATTAGTCAAATATAACACAAGTAAACACAAAATGCAGTTTGTAAATGGTGGTTTTTATTATTTAGGGAGAAAAAAAAATCCAAACCTACATGGCCCTGTGTGAAAAAGTAATTGCCCCCTGAACCTAATAACTGGTTGGGCCACCCTTAGCAGCAATAACTGCAATCAAGCGTTTGCGATAACTTGCAATGAGTCTATTACAGCGCTCTGGAGGAATTTTGGCCCACTCATCTTTGCAAAATTGTTGTAATTCAGCTTTATTTGAGGGTTTTCTAGCATGAACCGCCTTTTTAAGGTCATGCCATAGCATCTCAATTGGATTCAGGTCAGGACTTTGACTAGGCCACTCCAAAGTCTTCATTTTGTTTTTCTTCAGCCATTCAGAGGTGGATTTGCTGGTGTGTTTTGGGTCATTGTCCTGTTGCAGCACCCAAGATCGCTTCAGCTTGAGTTGACGAACAGATGGCCGGACATTCTCCTTCAGGATTTTTTGGTAGACAGTAGAATTCATGGTTCCATCTATCACAGCAAGCCTTCCAGGTCCTGAAGCAGCAAAACAACCCCAGACCATCACACTACTACCACCATATTTTACTGTTGGTATGATGTTCTTTTTCTGAAATGCTGTGTTCCTTTTATGCCAGATGTAACGGGACATTTGCCTTCCAAAAAGTTCAACTTTTGTCTCATCAGTCCACAAGGTATTTTCCCAAAAGTCTTGGCAATCATTGAGATGTTTCTTAGCAAAATTGAGATGAGCCCTAATGTTCTTTTTGCTTAACAGTGGTTTGCGTCTTGGAAATCTGCCATGCAGGCCGTTTTTGCCCAGTCTCTTTCTTATGGTGGAGTCGTGAACACTGACCTTAATTGAGGCAAGTGAGGCCTGCAGTTCTTTAGACGTTCTCCTGGGGTCTTTTGTGACCTCTCGGATGAGTCGTCTCTGCGCTCTTGGGGTAATTTTGGTCGGCCGGCCACTCCTGGGAAGGTTCACCACTGTTCCATGTTTTTGCCATTTGTGGATAATGGCTCTCACTGTGGTTCGCTGGAGTCCCAAAGCTTTAGAAATGGCTTTATAACCTTTACCAGACTGATAGATCTCAATTACTTCTGTTCTCATTTGTTCCTGAATTTCTTTGGATCTTGGCATGATGTCTAGCTTTTGAGGTGCTTTTGGTCTACTTCTCTGTGTCAGGCAGCTCCTGTTTAAGTGATTTCTTGATTGAAACAGGTGTGGCAGTAATCAGGCCTGGGGGTGGCTACGGAAATTGAACTCAGGTGTGATACACCACAGTTAGGTTATTTTTTAACAAGGGGGCAATTACTTTTTCACACAGGGCCATGTAGGTTTGGATTTTTTTTCTCCCTAAATAATAAAAACCATCATTTACAAACTGCATTTTGTGTTTACTTGTGTTATATTTGACTAATGGTTAAATGTGTTTGATGATCAGAAACATTTTGTGTGACAAACATGCAAAACAATAAGAAATCAGGAAGGGGGCAAATAGTTTTTCACACCACTGTATGTACATAGTAAAACAGAATATGGTAAACTTTAATTTTGTTGAGGCTTGATGGAACTTTAAGCATAAATTAGATCCTGTTTTGAGAATAAAGGTAAATACAGTTCATCTAATATATGGTGACAGATGACAGATTTTGTTTCAGAAAGGTAAATAAACATTTAGTTTTAATTTAACTCCCAAAAGAAGGATTTGTCTTCTTTTATGCAGGTTTATGACATAATGTGCTATTTCTTATTATTGCAGTGCCCTTTCATTTTGTGATCAAAATTGGAAAGGCAAGTTGAGATACTTAGATGTTTTTTCTCGCTCTCCTCTCATCTCTTTTGTATTACGTTCTAAACAGGGTAGAAAGTGTTTATTGTGAGGATTTCTTTCATATTTCTCTCTGCTTAGTCCTATTTTTGTCAGTTCACTGCAACTATTAATTCATCTGCACAATTTCACCATTTTTCTTTGAAAATGAATCGTCCACTAATCAAAAAAAACAAAAGAGTCATAACTTTTCCTTTCAATATATTTTGTGAATGAATTAAAAGAGTATAGCACAATAAATGTTAAAATGTATTTTTCTTATGTGTTGTTTAAAGAAATGTGGTTTTGAATGTGCATTTTTCCATAATCTAGGAATATAGGTAAATTATAATTCATTATATCCCTTCTATGGTTGACTCAAAATGCATATTTCAGTCATATAAGAACTGATTACAAAAAAGAAGCATAACAGTAATTTTCATAATGTATATCTTGTGAAACTTCATGATATACAATATATAAAGGTAATGTTAAGACTCAAAAATAGCAATAATAATAATAATAGGGTAAATTTAAAACAAACAAGGATTTTACTAAATTATTAGAAGTAAACTACAGTAGTTGCAGAAAGGAATTTCTTACAACTACAGTTTAAGTTTCTGTTTCTGAATGAAAGTACTTAAAAATACAGGAATTGCTGGACTTATACACTGTGTGCCAATATCATATAAAGTATAAATCAAAGCTTTGTCTATCACTAACTGTTCTTTTATACAAATGCCATGTATATTCATTTTTATAAAGTAATATAATACATGAAAAAACAATATATTGGTGATCATCACAGTGTGTACACACAATTAAAACATCATGCAAAATACCCCTCCTTTAACCGCCACCTTATCGTGGTGGAGGGGTTTGCGTGTCCCAATGATCCTAGGAGCTCTGTTGTCCGGGGCTTTATGCCCCTGGTAGGGCCACCCAAGGCAAACTGGTCCTAGGTGAGGGATGAGACAAAGAGCAGTTAAACAAACCTCCTAGGAAGAAAAACTATTTTGGACGGCGTTTTCCCTTGCCCGGACGTGGGTCACCGGGGCCCCACTCTGGAGCCAGGCCTGGAGGTGGGGCTCGATGGCGAGCGCCTGGTGGCCGGGCCTGCACCCATGGGGCTCGGCCGGGCACAGCCCGAAGAGGCAACGTGGGTCCCCCTTCCCATGGGCTCACCACCTATGGGAGGGGCCAAGGAGGTCGGGTGCAGTGTGAGTTGGGTGGTGGCCGAAGGCGGGGACCAAGGCGGTCCAATCCTCGGCTACAGAAGCTGGTTCTTGGGACGTGGAATGTCACCTCTCTGAAGGGGAAGGAGCCTAAGCTAGTGCGCGAAGTTGAGAGGTTCCGGCTAGATATAGTTGGACTCACCTCTACGCACAGCTTGGACTCTGGAACCAATCTCCTTGAGAGGGGCTGGACTCTGTACCACTCTGGAGTTGCCCCCGGTGAGAGGCGCCGAGCTGGTGTGGGTATACTTATTGCCCCCCGACTTGGAGCCTGTACATTGGGGTTTACCCCGGTGGACGAGAGGGTAGCCTCCCTTCGCCTTCGGGTGGGGGGACGGGTCCTAACTGTTGTTTGTGCGTATGCACCGAACAGCAGTTCGGAGTACCCACCCTTTTTGGAGTCCCTGGAGGGGGTGCTAGAGGGCATACCTTCTGGGGACTCCCTCGTTCTGCTGGGAGACTTCAATGCTCACGTGGGCAATGACAGTGAGACCTGGAAGGGCGTGATTGGGAGGAATGGCCCCCCCGATCTGAACCCGAGCGGTGTTTTGTTATTGGACTTCTGTGCTCGTAACGGATTGTCCATAACGAACACCATGTTCAAGCATAAGGGTGTTCATATGTGCACTTGGCACCAGGACACCCTAGGCCTCAGTTCGATGATCGACTTTGTGGTCGTGTCGTCGGACTTGTGGCCACATGTCTTGGACACTCGGGTGAAGAGAGGGGCGGAGCTGTCAACTGATCACCACCTGGTGGTGAGTTGGCTTCGATGGTGGGGGAGGATGCCGGCCAGGCGTGGTAGGCCCAAACGTGTTGTGAGGGTCTGCTGGGAACGTCTGGCAGAGCCCCCTGTCAGAAGTAGCTTCAACTCCCACCTCCGGCAGAACTTCGACCACATCCCGAGGGAGGTGGGGGACATTGAGTCCGAATGGGCCATGTTCCGTGCCTCTATTGTTGAGGCAGCTGAACGGAGCTGTGGCCGTAAGGTGGTCGGTGCCTGTCGTGGCGGCAATCCCCGAACCCGTTGGTGGACACCGGCGGTGAAGGATGCCGTCAAGCTGAAGGAGTCCTACAGGACCCTTTTGTCCTGTGGGACCCTGGAGGCAGCTGATAGGTACCGGCAGGCCAAGCGGAATGCGGCTTTGGTGGTTGCTGAGGCAAAAACTCGGACGTGGGAGGAGTTTGGGGAGGCCATGGAGAACGACTTTCAGACGGCTTCGAGGAGATTCCGGTCCACCATCCGGCGTCTCAGGAAGGGGAAGCAGTGCAGTGTCAACACTGTATATGGTGGGGATGGTGCGCTGCTGACCTCGACTCGGGACGTTGTGGGTCGGTGGGGGGGAGTACTTCGAAGACCTCCTCAATCCCATTAACATGCCTTCCAATGAGGAAGCAGAGCCTGGGGACTCAGAGGTGGGCTCCCCCATCTCTGGGACTGAGGTCACCAAGGTGGTCAAAAAACTCCTTGGTGGCAGGGCCCCGGGGGTGGATGAGATACGCCCGGAGTTCCTCAAGACTCTGGATGTTGTAGGACTGTCTTGGCTGACACGCCTCTGCAACATCGCATGGACATCAGGGACAGTGCCTCTGGATTGGCAGACCGGGGTGGTGGTCCCCCTCTTTAAGAAGGGGGATCGGAGGGTGTGTTCCAACTACAGAGCGATCACACTCCTCAGCCTCCCTGGAAAAGTCTATTCAGGGGTCCTGGAGAGGAGGGTCCATCGGATAGTCGAGCCTCGGATTCAGGAGGAACAGTGTGGTTTTCGTCCTGGTCGCGGAACAGTGGACCAGCTCTGTACCCTTAGCAGGGTCCTGGAGGGTGCATGGGAGTTTGCCCAACCAGTCTACATGTGTTTTGTGGACTTGGAAAAGGCATTCGACCGTGTCCCTCGGGGAATCCTGTGGGGGGTACTCCGAGAGTATGGGGTACCGGCCCCCCTGATAAGGGCTGTTCGGTCCCTGTACGATCGGTGCCAGAGTTTGGTCCGCATTGCCGGCAGTAAGTCGAACCCGTTTCCAGTGAGAGTTGGACTATGCCAGGGCTGCCCTTTGTCACCGATTCTGTTCATAACTTTTATGGACAGAATTTCTAGGCGCAGCCAGGGCGTTGAGGGGGTCCGGTTTGGTGGGCTCAGGATTGGGTCACTGCTTTTTGCAGATGATGTTGTCCTGTTTGCTTCATCAGGCTGTGATCTTCAGCTCTCTCTGGATCGGTTCGCAGCCGAGTGTGAAGCGGCTGGGATGAGAATCAGCACCTCCAAATCCGAGACCATGGTCCTCAGCTGGAAAAGGGTGCAGTGCCCTCTCAGGGTTGGTAGCGAGATCCTGCCCCAAGTGGGGGAGTTCAAGTATCTCGGGGTCTTGTTCACGAGTGAGGGAAGAATGGAGCGTGAGATCGACAGGCGGATCGGTGCGACATCCGCAGTAATGCGGGCTCTGCATCGGTCTGTTGTGGTGAAAAAGGAGCTGAGCCGCAAGGCGAAGCTCTCAATTTACCAGTCGATCTATGCTCCTACCCTCACCTATGGTCATGAGCTATGGGTAGTGACCGAAAGAACGAGATCGCGAATACAAGCGGCTGAAATGAGTTTCCTCCACAGGGTGTCTGGGCTTTCCATTAAAGATAGGGTGAGAAGCTCAGTCTTCCGGGAGGGGCTCAGAGTAGAGCCGCTGCTCCTCCGCATCGAGAGGAGTCAGATGAGGTGGCTCGGGAATCTGATCAGGATGCCTCCTGGACGCCCCCCTGGTGAGGTGTTCCAGGCACGTCTAACCGGGAGGAGGCCCCGGGGAAGACCCAGGACACGCTGGAGGGACTATGTCTCTCGACTGACCTGGGAACGCCTTGGGATTCTCCCGGAAGAGCTAGAAGAAGTGGCCGGGGAGAGGGAAGTCTGGGCATCTCTGCTCAAGCTGCTGCCCCCGCGACCCGACCTCGGATAAGCGGGAGACAATGGAATGATGCAAAATACCTGAATTGTAAGTCTCATACAGTATATCAGAATTATAGCTAGCTGCATAATAACAGACAAGAAATGTGTCTTTGGAAGCTGCCAAGATGACATGGAATTGCTTGAAATTATCTTAAAAGCAAAGGTAAATATTGAGATAATTATTGTGTTTTTAGCATACTGTAGCAGAGAAGTTAAGTCAACATCTTTACATAACAGATTTAGAGCCTTGGGTTAAGAAAACATCTTATACTACAGAAGGCATGATTCCTATTGCTTGCAAACAGTTTTGTAAATGGCTGTGATGCAGTTGGGTAGGACTTATTATTATAAAGGGTACATGTACACAACCTATTTTTAAGGAATATTGGCATACATCTTCTATAATATTAATTATATAATTATCATACTGTTAATTCTCAACACTGCTATTTTTAGGATTGCTTTAGAGGTGATACAAATCTAGAATGATCTACCAGCCAATATAAGAGATGTCATGTCAGCCTTCAACACTTAAACCAAAGCTGAACACCCATTCATTTAGTACTGCATTACCTGTTAGGTCAGTTGGTGAGGCTTTACTTGGGGAATGCTCATATTTGGAGACTTTCATTCAATTCATTATTTATTTATTTTTAATAAATATTTTAAATGTTCATCTCTAAACAAGGCACAGTGCTAAAGTACTCCTTTTTCTGTGTAGTTGAACACTGTACATGTACCCTTTACCTTTGAAACATATATAGATAAATACTGTTAATCCAGTTACAGCATGTTTTTTCCGGGCAAGGCTGCCATAATTAAGTATTTATCAGATGATAAGGTGGTTAGAATACAAGTAGGAAGGCTTATATAGGCATCTTTTGTTATGAAATACTAAACCTATGCGCAATGCGCTCTCAGTAAGATCTCTTACGAATCCAAAAATGTTTCAATCCAAGCCACACGCAAACAAATGTACTGTATTTCCTGATTAACGTCACGTCGAGTCGTTGGTTTTATCTTTAATACTTTATTAAAAAAATAAAAAACGGTCTCAACATACCTGTGTTATATTCTTTGCAGTCGGCTATAAATTTAGGGAGTCCTCCGCTTCTGTCTAGATAGGTGAGCGCAGCCTCTTTCATTTCCAAAGCAAACGCGTCCATCATGAAGCAGTAGGCAGGCGCGTAACGCAGCAGAATTGCCGCCCTTTTTTCAAAAGCAAGACGAACGGCCCGTGCGCACGCGCGCCCTGCTCGCTACGTCACGCGAATCAGGGTGCATCCATATACGGATAACGGACTGGCGAGCTGTCAGCCAATGGGCTGAATGGCCTGTTCTCGCCGTGGCTAATCGGCTATGCGTCCGCCCCTTTCACCTTCTACGGACCTGACTCTGCTCTGCTGGCTGCCATCTTCCTCCCCGAAGATCGGCTCACTTTTTTTTTATTCATAAAGAATGGATCTTCTCGCCTATACCTAACTATCCTGCACCCTGAATACCATGTACTGTACTTGCGGATGAATTGTGAACACATTCGCTTACAACAACAACAACGTTTATTTATATAGCACATTTTCATACAAATAATGTAGCTCAAAGTGCTTTACATGATGAAGAAAAAAAAGACAAAGTAAGAATTAAAATAAGACAACACTAATTAACACAGAATAAGAGTAAGGTCCGATGGCCAGGATGGACAAAAAAAACAAAAAAACTCCAGACGGCTGGAGAAAAAAAAATCTGCAGGGGTTCCAGACCATGAGACTGCCCAGCCCCCCATGTTAATTTGAGTCTCAGAAATAGTTGTTCAAATAGTTTGCCAGTAGTCAGAGAACTAGTAACCAATAATTCGTACCAAAGCTTAACCTTTGATCTGTCAAGTTCCATACCTGATTGCTGAATGCGGGAATAAAAACTAGAATGAATAGTCGCTATGAAATGCCCGGCGATATACAGTATATACTGTACATTAATGATTAAATAAAAGCCATCTAATTGTTTTATTATATGAAATGGCGATTTAAATTAGGCATGGGCTAAGTAAGACTCATTCAATTTGGATGACTCTTTTCAACGAACTACACAAATCGATTCTCGAGCACGAACGAATCGATTCAGCAGAGCGCAACGGAATTTCTAAAGCGCATGCGTGTCCTGAGTGACGTCTTCATCCCTTCTCCTTAAGCTGGCGCTTTTTGAAGCGCATGCGCAAGAACCGCCTGAATCCCGACTCTCGAGTCTTCTAAATTAAAATTATATCTAAATCTGCGAAGGAAAACGTTGTCATCGATGATTCTCCTATTCATCATTCAAGTGCAATACAGTAACAACACATCTGTATTAGAATTATTAATTGTTTTGTACAATTTGTTAACGGAGTTGCTTTAAAGCGAACATATAAACAATATTAAAGCTAACACGTTTATGTTCCTTTTACATTCGACATTTTAGTCTCTCAAAACTGAACCTCATAAAAATATAATTTCTAACAAATCTTTGTTTTCAATTTAAATTAAGCGCACATTTTTATAGGGTTGTCAAAAGTATCAAAATATCGATAGATATTGATTTTGAACATTTTAAAAAGCGTTTCAATACCAATTTTTCATGGGGTTTATTCTACGTCCCATATTACGGATGCACCTCCGGTTTGTTTTGGCTTTCGTCAGTCATTGGCAAAGCAAAGAGTTACCGCCCCATTCCCACCCACTCACATGTGTTCAGATGGCAACTTCAGCGAAAATACGTCGGCTTTTTGCCAAATGGGGACGTAAAACCACAAAGAGAAGGGTATTGCTGCAGACCGGAGACATTATGGGCGGATGTGTAGGCGGGATAACTGTAAATGCAAGCGGATAGTATTGGCTAATTCAGAATTTCAACGAATGAGATTATTGTTACTCTATGACAATCAAAAACTCACCTGTCCTATTATCAACGTTTGAAGTTGTCTATCAAGTGTAACTTTAACCAAACGTTTCACAGTTCGTGATCCTTACCGCTTTGAGGTTCCGCCTTATAAAGTTATCTCTTAAATAACCTGCCGTTGCACCAAGCGACGAAACTCTATTAAACGAAAAGAGACAAAAAAAAAAAAAGAAGCTGCGGTGATGAAACTCCATTAGACAAAAGAAGAAGAAGCGACGAAACTAATTGCTCGTATTTTTGACAATGGAAGTAAGTGTGCTTCGAAATGAAAACGTTTGAAAGTTGCATTTTTTTTCGTATTTTTAATTAGTTTGTTTTGCAGGGTTATGTTTGTACCGTGAACCTTTACGTTTGTATTAATAATCATTTTCGCTGTAGTAATTGATTTATATTCAGTGCTTGAAGTGGACCGGCACTCAGCGGTACCGGCAACTCTTCAAATTCCACAAGGCAAGTTTCACGAGAACTCGACTGAGCATGGAAGACGAAAAAAACTTTTACAAGCATCTAGGAAACGCTTGATCAGTTATTCTGTCGTGAAGCAGGCTTTTGATAAAGTTCAGATTGACTGCAGTGGTGCACGATATTACCTTTTTTTCTTTTCAGTTTAGTTCCTTATGTTCGAGTAATGCGTTTAAATTGTAATACCAAATAATCTGCGATGTTTTTGTACCGTCAATTTTATTAGAATTTCATGGTAGTTTTGTTCAGATGATGCCTGCTATTTCTAAACTGTTAAAAGACTTTCCTGCAATGGGCAGTGCGCCACTAAATTATACGTGAGTCAGACTGACAGTCGTGATGTGCACAGAGCCTTTTCAATTTATTTACAAGTGACATTTATCATTTTTTTCCTTTCAGCCAGCTTGCTACAAGAATATCTTCTGGAAATTGGATGCTGATGAAAAATAAAGTAAATTGTAAACATCCATTTCTTAAAATTGTAAAATTGTAATTCACTTGTAGTGTTTGACTTTCACGTGTGTCTTTATTTCTTTCCTTCTTTTCCTAAGACATCCCTGCTGGTTCAGTAGACTGTGTAGTAGACATGTTGATGGTATGTGAATATTAACTAAGTTTTATGTAACTTTACATTTGTGTTTAGATTGTGAACGATTTCAGTACTTTTTCTTTTATTCTCTCTCAGTATGCTCTTTATCTGACTATGGAGGAACCCTTTGATTTTACTGTCAGTCTTTTAAAGATGCTGATAATATATATATATATATTTTCTTCATGTGTGGCATACCTTTAATTGTGGCATTCATTTAACTTGCCCTCCACTATTAATGACACCCCTTATAAAAATGTTAATTTTAAAAATATGTATTTCTTGATGAGGGCTTTGTTTTTCTTTGAATGAAATTGTTTCAATTAAAAGTCTGATGTTTCTAATTTTTTCAGTGCAAGGTGACATTTCTTCAGCAAACAGGGATTTTTTTTGTAACCCTTCTTACTAATTTTTACAAGGGGTGCCAGTAATAATGGAGAGCACTGTATTTATCCTTTTTATCTTAGGATGACATGTCTGTGACTTGCATATTACTTTAGGTAGTGTCCAGATTGGGGTATACATAATACTCTGAAATAATGGATGTATTCTAAAAAACTATTGAGATAACCATGAACGAGAGTTTTTGTAGTGAACCACAGAGTAATTCTCAAAGTTTGAACTTTATTCCAAAGTGTCCACTTTTATGAGAAAACAGGAGTGTTCAGACAAAAAACAGATAGCTTGCACAAGACAAATACTTCATGTGACAGTCTGATGTATTTATCTGTGTGTCTCCACAGTGTCTGTGTGGCTGCAGAAGGGCAGCTGACTTGAGAACAAGGGGCTCAGGTTTATGAGGCTGCAGAGATCAGCAGGGCCTCTAGGATGACTCAACATATAAACTGTTGGAGTTCATCATAAAAGGCCATGGAGCAGATGACCACTTGCTGGTAACTTAGTTCAGTTAACAAGTAAAAATTTGTTATTGCAATCTGTCTAGTAGCAAAGAGCTATGGTGACTTTATAGCACCAAACTCTTGTATTTGCTTGTCCAACAGGCTGTTATATCTGAAAAGGTGTCATCCAAATGGTTTAAAAACGACGAAGATCCTAAAGGTTACCGGGTAATGACCTCTATACAGTAGAAGATGAGGAGCTGACAGATGTCCTCCACAACTACCTGATGAAGTGCTGTCAAGAGCTGTAGGAACTTTTGAAAAGATTGACAGAGTTCACATCATTCTGGATGTGCTGATTTGGCTTTAGTGAGTCTCTAATGAGTACAGAAAGTATCTCTATAAGTGACGTCCTCTCTGTTTCTTTTTTTGTGATTGGCTCTTATTTAAGCTTGAGGAACAGTTGAGAGGATTTCTCTACCAGAGGCAGAAGGTCTGTTCATTGATGGCCCAGCAGACGGTGAGTGGGACGTCATGTGGTGTTGGGAGCAGATGGTCCTTTCTTTTTATTTTCAGCACCATTCTTCTGTTAATCAGAATACCATTTTACTTGTAGTGAATTTAGACAAGAATATAAACTAAATACATATAAATGTAAATATTTGTTTAAAGTGAAATTTAAAATATACATTAATACACTTTCAGTATTGGTGAAAATAAATCTTTTTTTTAAGGTGAGTGAAGAGTTTGACAAACTTGTGCTTCAACTGTTGGAGTACGAGGACAGATAGGATTCCATCTCAGCCACTCCTCTAATAAACACGTCACTTGCTTTATTTGTCTTTGGCCTTTTTTATTTCTGAATGTTAAACTGACTGTGCTTAATAGAGTTGTGTATATTTGATTTAACTATTGATATAAATAATAAAGGACACTTTGTTGATTAAGTTCTGTATATTTGAAATTGTCTGTGTATCTGTTTTTAGCCAATTCGTGCCATCTACATTTTTTCTTTAACTTTTATAACTGCATTGTACAGTTTTATTACTTTTTTTGAAAATTACAAGCAAACATGTCTATCCTCATTACATATTATTTATATATAATATATAGAAGTGGGCATGTTCCCCTCCTCGAACCGCCACCTTATCGTGGTAGAGGGGTTTGCGTGTCCCAATGATCCTAGGAGCTCTGTTGTCCGGGGCTTTATGCCCCTGGTAGGGCCACCCAAGGCAAACTGGTCCTAGGTGAGGGATGAGACAAAGTGTTTTAGTATATTCCCCGATCAGTCTGTTTGTTAGAGTGCACAAAGAAGATTAATTTTTCTTTCAGTTCAACTGACCCATCATTATTGGTAATTGTAAATATTTCTTGAAATGGTTGTACAATTTATACTGAATAATTATTAATAACACTTTGTTTTTGGTAGTGACAATAGTGAGTGTTTTAATTTGTGATGACCAATCAACTCATGTATTAACACAACTAGAACTGATAGATTTGAGCAGAGCCTCCACTTGTATCAACACCGTCTACAAATGGCATGCTGGACTCGCCGGTAATCCTATAGCTTGGAAACTGAGCATCCTGATCAAGACTTTCTTGTTCACTTACAAACATAATCTACAACAATAAGGGTCTTACTTATCTTTATGTAGGAGTCACATTTTCAATAAAACTTGCATTGTCTTTAACTGAAAATGCAGCTTGTATATATAGGAACAAAATTAAAGGAAAAGGATTGAATACTCCTGATCAATGGAGAGTCAAAACCTTTGAAGCTCAGTATTCTAAAACCATAACTCACAACTAGAACCTCGTAATTCTAAGGTTTTGACATTAAGTGTGTGTCAGTGTTTATGTGTATACAGTAATCCCTCGCTATATCGCGCTTCGCCTTTCGCGGCTTCACTCCATCGCGGATTTTATATGTAAGCATATTTAAATATATATCGCAGATTTTTTGCTGGTTCGCGGATTTCTGCGAACAATGGGTCTTTTAATTTCTGATACATGCTTCCTCAGTTGGTTTGCCCAGTTGATTTCATACAAGGGACGCTATTGGCAGATGGCTGAGAATCTACCCAACTTACTTTTGTTTCTCTCTCTCTCTCGCGCTGACTTTCTCTGATCCTGACGTAGGGGGGCTGTTTGCACACCTAGACTATACGGACGCTCGTCTAAAAATGCTGAAAGATTATCTTCACGTTGCTACCTTCTGTGCAGCTGCTTCCTGAAGCGACATGCTGCACGGTGCTTCGCATACTTAAAAGCTCGAAGGGCACGTATTGATTTTTGATTGAAAAACAAACTCTGTCTCTCTCTATCTCTCTCTCTCTCTCTTTCTCTGCTCCTGACGGAGGGGGTGTGAGCTGCCGCCTTCAACAGCTTTGTGCCGCGGTGCTTCGCATACTTAAAAGCCAAACAGCCCTATTGATTTGTTTGCTTTTCTCTATCTCCTGACGCGCACTCCTTTGAAGAGGAAGATATGTTTGCATTCTTTTAATTGTGAGACGGAACTGTCATCTCTGTCTTGTCATGGAGCACAGTTTAAACTTTTGAAAAAGAGACAAATGTTTGTTTGCAGTGTTTGAATAACGTTCCTGTCTCTCTACAACCTCCTGTGTTTCTGCGCAAATCTGTGACCCAAGCATGACAATATAAAAATAACCATATAAACATATGGTTTCTACTTCGCGGATTTTCTTATTTCGTGGGTGGCTCTGGAACGCAACCGCCGCGATGGAGGAGGGATTACTGTATATATCCATCCATCCATCCATCCATTTACCAACCCGCTGAATCCAAACACAGGGTCACGGAGGTCTGCTGGAACCAATCCCACCCACCACAGGACACACACAAACACACCCACACACCAAGCACACACTAGGGCCAATTTAACCTAATTTAACCAATCTAACCTGCATGTGTTTGGACTGTGGGAGGAAACCGGAGCGCCCGGAGGAAACCCACGCAGACACGGGGAGAACATGCAAACTCCACGGAGGGAGGACCCGGGCAGCGAACCCAGGTCCCCAGGTATCCCAACTGCGAGGCAGCAGCGCTACCCACTGCGCCACCGTACCATGTGTGTGTGTGTGTGTGTGTGTATAATATATATATATATATATATATAAATAAAATGAACTGCTCAAAATAAAATAAAGGAACACTCTGAAAACACATCAGATCTCAATGGGGAAAAAAATCCTGCTGGTTATCTCTACTGCTTTGAACTGATATGGTGATGTGTTAGGAACGAAAGGATGGAAATGAAAATGATCAACCGACAGAGGGAGGGCTGAATTCAAAGACAACCTGAAAATCAAAGAGAAACAATGATGCAGCAGGCAGGCAGGCGACTCCATTTTGCAAAAATTTCATTGCAGCAACTCCAAATTGTACTCAGTAGTTTGTATGCTGCCTTCCCCCCGCCTGACAACATCCTAATGAGACAACGGACGGTGTCCTGGGGGATCTCCTCCAGATATGGACCAGGGCATCACTGTGCTCCTGGATGGGCATTGTCGTGCACCAGGAGGAACTAGCGTAGGGTCTGACAATGGGTCCAAGGATTTTATCCTGATATGTAACAGCAGTCAAGGTGCCATTGTCTAGCTTGTAGAGGTCTGTACGTTCCTCCATGGATATGTTCCCCCAGATATACCATCACTGACCCACCACCAAACCAGTCATGCTGAACGATGTCACAGGCAGCATAACGTTCTCCAGACCCTTTCACGTCTGTCACATGTGCTCAGGGTGAACCTTTTCTCATCTGTGAAAAGCACAGGGCGCCAGTGGTGGACCTGCCAATTCTGGTACTCTATGGCAATTGCCAATTGAGCTGCATGACATTCACACCAGTGGCCTACCTGCTGGAGGTTATTTTGTAGGCTCTGGCAGTGCTCATCCTGGTCCTTCTTGCCCAAAGGAGCAGATACCGGTGGGTCCTGCTGATGGGTTAAGGACCTCCTACGAGGGGCCCTGTCCAGCTTTCCTAGAAGAACTGCCTGTCTCCCAGAATCTCCTCCATGCCCTTGAGACTGTGCTGGGAGACACAGCAAACCTTCTGACAATAGCACGTGGTATTGATGTGCCATCCTGGAGAAGTTGGACTACCTGTGCCAGCTCTGTAGGGTCCAGGTATGGCCTCATGCCACCAGTACTGACACTGACCGCAGCCAAATGCAAAACGAGTGACAAAACAGATGAGGATTGAAAAATGTCAGTGGCTTCCCTTCACCTGTTAAACTATTCATTCCTGTTTTGGGGGGTTGTCTCAGTTTTGCCCCTCTAGTGCACCAAAGCAGCTGAAACTAATTAACAAGCCCCTCTGCTGCTTAACTGACCAGATCAACAGCCCAGACGTTTCATTGACTTGATACTATACTCTCATTAAAAAGGGTTCCTTTACTTTTTTTGAGCAGTATATATATATATCGATTCCCGAGAGGGAGTGCAATGGAGTGTGTACACCTGATGAGCCCAGAATGAGGACGAAACACGTGTCGTGTACTCTTTGCATTTATTTGACAGTAAACTATTTCAACC
Source organism: Erpetoichthys calabaricus (assembly GCF_900747795.2). NCBI lineage: Eukaryota > Metazoa > Chordata > Cladistia > Polypteriformes > Polypteridae > Erpetoichthys > Erpetoichthys calabaricus. The sequence continues at coordinate 53,578,646 of NC_041399.2, read as the reverse complement.
ATATATATATATATATTTTTTTTTTTTTCAGTTTAAACCTATGACAAACAAGAAAAAAAATGCCTTACCAGAAATATCATTGTCAAAATCAATTATCATTATTACTATTAAAATAAATTTCCAGCTTTTCAGATTGAATTATTTAATGGTTAAGATTAGACAGACTCAGTGTAGTGTGTGCTAAAATGACCAGTAAAATTGAGTCATTTACAGCTGTACAGGTTGTTATGTCAGGGCCATACTGGAGTAAACAGACTCTGTGTGCTCTTAATATGCTGTTTGCTTGGGTAGTCATATAGGATGATGTCCCGCTGAACTATCTGCCATCTCTATCTGGTTACCAGTCGTGATGCTGATGCCCATCAGTGCCTGCTGTACAGTTGGACTCCTGACCTCCTCCAATCTCAGAGACCCTAAAGACAGGCTGACGTGTTTAGCAGACCACTAGGACCTGATGGAGTCAAATGGAGGCTCAATGAGATATGAACTACAAATACCTGTCAAGTTTTAATCTCTAAATGTCACTTTTGCATAAGTAATATGTATTATAATAAACACATATTTGATGATCTTAAAGAGGTATTTAAAATCCAAATAGTAATAAAGAGCCAATTAAGTCAAATAATTGAATGCCTCGATTAACAGGTGCACAGTCACAAAAACTGCAAAATTATTACTCTTTTAAAGGCATAATATTTGCTCTTCACAGATCGTTTAACATAGTAAACTTCATTATAAAAATAATAATTGAAAGTTTACTATTACCACTATGATAAGTGTGTTTCTTACATTTAACATTCATAACATGTAGAGACAGCCAATGGATTCTTCAAAGTCACAATTTTATTGCCAGCTTTCTTAATGTTGTCTGTTCCCCGATACATGAACGTGACAGTGTCAAGTATGTGATTTGTAATATTCTGTAATCATAATACAGCTAAAACAAACTTGACTACGAGATCCACAGGCAAGAAACTCACTAGAGCTGCTGGTGTGTTGAGAACAGACATGAAGACCGCAGAATATCTGACAGACATCAGCAAACAGAGAACAGAGGCTGATCTGCAGGCAGACGGGGGGACAATGGAATATTAGGAATACTTAAATAAATAAACGTGGATAAATAGTAATGAAAGTAACAAAACACATTTTAGGGTTGTATATTATAGAAGTAAAGATTTAACTCTGACAGTTTATTCAACGTTTAAAATTGTAATACGTTTATAGCCCGTCTTTAAGGTGACTTGTTAAATGTAGGCGACTACTTCATTTGGACATTCGAGTAAACAACAGTCAAACATTTGTTTTAATCTGACTGACTCAATCAAGTAGAGCCCACACTTAAGTCCACGTCAATCCATTAAAATCAGGCGGACACAAATTTGTATTGTTAAGTTCATTTAATTTTTCTTCAGACCTTGTTTAGTAACGATAAATATCTCATATCCAAACTTTTATTATCATTATTTTTTCAGAGCCGCTAATCATAAATGACGGTGGTAAAAATACATTGCAGTCTTAATAGTGTACTCAACAGAGTGTTGTAGTGTAAGATAGTGGCACTTGTAGACTATCATCGCTGATGTATTTTACGAATATACACTCCGTCTCTTACAGTCATTTTTATCTTGACCGTCCACCTTTAGAAATTACTCCCACCTTTCTATTTACGTATCCATAAGGCAATTGGCTAAGGTGGAGCATGAATGACAAATAACACCGATTGGAGATTTGTTAAATAAAAACGTGATTGACCGCGACGTTTACATTTCCGATTGGCTGATCAGTGCCAGACGTTCACAAATTTAATATATGATTGGCTGAAGTCGAAAATGATATTTACGCCCATTTTACTCCAGTCTGCAGCAATATCTACTTGATCACAAGTCACCAGGAGGGTTTGAGTACGTCATTCGACCTACCCCCAAACAGCATGCGGTTCAAAAAATAAAACTTAATAAGCGCATTGTTTTCGTAAAATAGTCTTGACATTGTGCTAAAGAATACAAGATATACATGTTAAACACGTAAATTAAAACGCTACGCATACATGCCGAAATAATGCGTACCTGTCGAGAATCGTCTGCTTTATCCTGATGGCGCCTTTGGAGAAACCGGTAGTTTGACAAAATGGGGCAAAGCAGCGAAAAAAGGAGACGTTTGTCTCAAAAACAGAATGGCTTTTACGAATATCAATAACACACCGTAGTGCTTTCAACTACTGGTAGACTCTTCGTATACTGTAGTGCATTATTACTGCAGCTAAAATGCCAGATAACCTGGGAGCCCATATGCAAGATTCTCTACAATAAAATGCCAACTAAAGCGGCGAACACAACTAATTAAGCCAAATGTCTGAAGGGCCGACATACAAGTCCATAAAAAGAATTTCGAGCGGTAAGCATCTTATTTCTAAACTAGCTGTGCTACCAGTGTAAGACGAGTTGAAAACTAAATAATCAACGTAGACCTCAACGTGCAAGGCATATTTTTGTTATATGCTGTTTGGTATGGAATTAGTAAAATCAGCTTTATCTTTGTGTGATGTGCCATCTATTTGAATGTCAAATACAATGCATTTTATTACTAAAAATGTTTGTGATGCGCCATCTTTTGGAATGACAAGGGCATCGCAACTGGATGGACACAGGCACTTAAAGTTAAACGGATTGCTGAGGGTCTGCAATTGTTTTAACCTGTGGGCCAGTTTTTTTTTTATTGAACTGTTAATTTAGGAAAACCACTCTTTAGCATTAGGGTTCTGTCGCACCCTCAATTTTTAAACCCTCTCCATGAAATGTGCTGCCATAACACATTACTTTCTTTTATTTTAAGTAATTTATGTAATTTTAAATTTTAATCACGTTTACTATAGGTTGTAAGGTGCTACAACATTTCAGTCCTCAATTGCAACAAAAGAATTGCTACTCCTCTGTGTGCACATATATTTGAATTTAAACAACTTTTGTTTACAGAACTTTACTCATCTTTTACAAAATATTACAATACCTAATGTTTCAATTATTTGTTTTAATCAATCTAAAGATTTTAATGCATACAAAATTGCAATTTATATAAGTAAAACCTTTATGGAGTAACATCATATACTACAGCACACACAGTATATATGTATTTGTTAGTAAATTATCGAGAAAAGCCAAGCAAAATGACACCTTTTATTGGCTAACTAGAAAGATTACAATATGCAAGCTTTCGAGGCAACTCAGGCCCCTTCTTCAGGCAAGATGTAATACAGAAACTGAAGTTTCCTATGTTTATACTATTAGTAAATTATCAAAAGTTTGAAAATTTGGTATCACAACAACCTTACTTTTTGATGGCTCCTTGGCTGTACTGCATGTGTATCATTGTGTATCTTTTGAGTTCAAACTGAATCATTCCCAGAGAACCAGCTGCACGTTTGCTGTTCATTTGATTTGGGGGCTCAGACTGCATTTGGAAAGCCCTTCGGTCACGTCTTTCAGCAGTTAGAGTCCACCACCTTGGATGAATGGCTGCAGATTTGGACCCTGGGCTTGTGTCAGATCAGAGTGCTAAGGGAACAGTGTGGCAGACAGGTTGCCTCTGAGCCCAGGTAAGCAGAGTGAGATGGAGCCAACTGCATATGTGACTAGACAAATGAACAAAACAGTTGGGAGCACATGGAGTCATTGAACCACACAATTACATGGGGGTGGAATGCTGAAGAAACCCACAGTCCTTCCAAGGCCATGCAACAGCAAGCAGCATGAAGAGGCAAATTCCATTTCTCCTTCTCTTGCATTGCCCCTGTCATTACAATATTAAAAAGATGATTGAAAGATTTAAAACTGCTACACATCAAAAGACTGTATATCAAAGCCCAAAATTATAACAGCCCCATCATAAAATTGACCTGAATAAACGTCTACCAAGTAGTAACAGCAAAGGTTAGTTTTTCCATCTTCTCTTTCTACTATATTCTGAACAGGAGCATGCACTAAGAAAATCATGCTTCATTCTGTTGGCTTTTTCGTAAATGTAAGGCTTTGTTCTAATAAAAAATGTATTAACATCAGTTCATTTCAGATTTATTGTCATGCGTACACAGTACACCGAAATTCCTGTCTGCAACTTTAACCAACACAAAGCATGCCACTGCTGTATTTGTCCAGTGGTCTAAATCTTGCAATGTATGTTATGTAAAGTATAACATCACACAAATGTAATAGACACTGATGAGTAAAATAGCTAACCTTTCTTTCACATACAGTTTTGTTAATCTGATGCAAAAAATTGTTTCACATACAATTTTGTTTTCAAACTCATTTCTCACTAAACTGATTTCTTTGTAGTTCTTTAGCAGGGGAAAGAAATTTTGAAATAAACTCAAACTTGTAGATCTTCTTAAGGCTGTACATCTCTTTACAACTCCAGGTTTGTAAATGGCTGCTTCTTTATAAATAGAAACTGTTAAGGAAACAAGTTAAATGAATTTAATGCATAATCTCAACATAAACATAAAAATAATATATCATTAAATATGTAATCAATCCACCCATTCTTATAATTTTCTACATTGCTTAGGGTTTATTTGAATTTTTGTGCCTTCATTTTTGTACGTATACGGTATTTTTTTTGTAGTTTGAAGAATTAACGTGATATTCAGTAGTAGAGAGAAAGAAAGCTCTTTAAAATTTCATTTTTTTCCTATGTGGGTTACTTTTAAAATGATACAGTATGTCCAAATTTGACAACTGACTTAAGTTTCTGAATTGTACAAAAGTGAAACAGAAAACAGAATTTGTTTGTGTGAAAAGAATCTGAGACTATGAATTGCAGCAACTGCCTGTTTTCAGCAAAGTGAGTATGAATCTCGGCACAGGTAATGTTTTTTTTTCCTTTCCACATTTCATAGGTTAATTGGCAGCTTTAAACTTTCCAGGTTCGAACACGTATGGATGTGTGCTCTATTGTGCCCTCTGAAATTGTAGTGCCATGTCCAGGGTTATTCTTCTCTTGTGACTGATGCACCGGGATTGGCTGCAGTTTGCTGAAACTCAAAACTGGATTAATGAAGATGTGAAACCCATTATATTAAATAATGTGCATTTTAGTGCACGAAAATCTGTCAGTGATGCAAAGATTATTAGTCTGTAAATGTTTATCATACATTCTAAAATGAAAATGAATATTAAGTACCACACTACCTTTTTCAGAATTATCAGTATCTTTTAACAAGTTACAATTTGTCTTTAATTTCTTTTTGTCTTTTTATATATTTTATTTTGCTTAGCTAGTTACAATTTGTCTTCAAGGTTAAAAAAACTAATGTAGACAGATACAGTAGAAGAGACTTGAACGGAGCATTATTTAAACAAGGAACTTGGAGATTACTTTACAAAAAGGTTTCAGTAACTTTAGTAGCTTTAAAACACAAAGATGGAAAAATCTGAAAATACAAACACATTAACATTTCATCCTTTTTTCTAAACCTCTTAATGAATACATTAAACAGAGGTATGCAAGGTACATTTTTAATTGACTTATTCAGTTCAGTCTGGAGTTTTTTCAGTCCACATATTGAAAAGTGCAAATAAAACTATATCTGTTATTGACTTATTGTATTTTACCTATATTTAATGAGAGTTCATTTGATATTAATGTGCAAAATATGGGTGTAGCATATACCTGTCATACATTTCTGGACTATAATGAAAGCATGAGGCTTTATGAGATGCAACTGAATTAGTCTCATTTGAATTAAAGCATAAATATCTCCCAACAAAAGTAAGCTACATTCCAAAGATCTTTGGAATCTTTATTTTTCTGCTTAAATAATGTAATTTAATGTTTAATATATAAAATCTTGACAAATTGACATAGTTTAATATCACTAAAATTATTGCACTTATGCAGTTTTGACTGCTCATATATGAAACCTGATGGATCTGGATTAATTTTAATGAATTTGTTTGTTTATAATATATTTAAGGGCTAGTTTTCCAGCTTCTCTAAAATGGATTTAGTACAGAAGGAACTGTTAAAGCAATGGCTATCCACTTCATATTTATGCATATTTTTAAACAATAGTGTGCTATATAAAGTATTATTTGCCATGTATTTGTGGAAATTTTCAGTATTGAAAAATTATAATTTCACTGGGGTTATAACATCAAGCCTAAAGAAAAAATTAACCCCAGAGAAAGTGAGTGAATAACTTGTCAATGAGAAAAAGAAATAAAGTAAAATATGCAAGTCTATAAAATAAACAACATATTACTTTCTGCAAAAAGTAAGTTGTTTTATTTTTCTACTTTTTAAAGTATGTGACGTGCAGATATGTGCAAAGTTTATTTTTAAAATATACCTTACAGGTGAAGAATCAGCATTATTAACATAACATTTTTCAACTTCTGAACCTCTCAGGCTAAGCTTCATCACTCTTTGAAAATGCTAGGGATGCTACAGCAACTACCTAACCTATAGCTCCATGGGTCAGAAATATGAAGGACTATGATTTTTACTGTGCTAACTGTCGTTCTAAGGAAAGTTAACTATGTAGGTATTAATTGAAAAGACAAAAAAAAAAGTTCCTGCCTCATCTTGAGTTATCATACTACCTTTGTAAAGTTACTTCTCTCAATTCTGTGCAAAGGAGTGAAAATTAAGACAAAAAAGTTTAAACCTGTAAAATTCATGCAGAGCAGAATGGCACACTGCAGTTAAATGAGTTTTTTCATATGTGCATACATTTAAAAATTTAAAGTAGCAACAAAATGGCTTCAAGCTAGCAAATACAAACAACATGAGACTTTTAGGTCGAAGGATTTACTGGAACTGAAGACGCATCTTTTTTCAGTCTATTATCAGCTTGAAATTATGTCAGTGAAATTATGGCTTGTCTCAATTACAATATATCCACTGTGTGTGGGTTTCTGTGTGTGTTTAATTTTCAGGACTAGTATATGAATATCTGTGTTAGTCATGTATATTGAATAAAATTTTATACAATATGCCATTAAATGTTAATTTTAAACTAGAATGTTCCTGCTATTTGTTAACTTGCCACAGTAATAATATTAATCTTTTTGAAATTCACTTTCACATCTTGCTTGTTGCACATTTTAAGCTACATGATATTGTAAAGTTCTGTTAAAAAGCATGTATTTAGTGCAATCTACTTGCATTCTATTATTGCTGGTATTTTTTTAAAATGACTGTTACATAAATATTGAATAAACCGTCCATCCATTTTCCAACCCGCTGAATCCGAACACAGGGTCATGGGGGTCTGCTGGAGCCAATCCCAGCCAACACAGGGCGCAAGGCAGGAACCAATCCCGGGCAGGGCGTCAACCCACTGCAGGACACACACACACACACACACACACCAAGCACACACTAGGGCCAATTTAGAATTACCAATCCACCTAACCTGCATGTCTTTGGACTGTGGGAGGAAACCGGAGCACCCTGAGGAAACCCACGCAGACACGGGGAGAACATGCAAACTCCACACAGGGAGGACCCGAGAAGCGAACCCAGGTCTCCTTACTGCGAGGCAGCAGCGCTACCCACTATGCCGCCCTATTTAATAAACCAAAATGTGATAATGTACTCATTCATGAAGTAACTAATGTAAAATGCTTCAACTTTCAAATCAATTAACTAATTCATCAAATGCAGCTGAATGGTATCTCAGTTCCCTCTGCAGTTTCCAGTTGGGCTTCTATAACAGTCAACCTTGGAGCTCAGCCTCATCATGTACCCTGAACTAAGGACATCAATCTACAATGGAAACTGGCTACAAAACAAGTGTGTTTGGTGTCTGGTTCAAGATTCTAATATTGTTTGGTTTCCATTCAACATGGATGGTGTGCACCATGGTCTTTTCTATCCAATGGACATTTTTTAACAGGAATTGTGTGATTCACTTGCATCCTTTCATATTATTGGTATATTACTTTGGAGAGAAGGGTTTTTATCTAGCTATCCTTCCACGGAGGCCATACAGTATATGTTCAGTCTTTTTAAGAAGGCAAGGCCATTAACTGTAACATTTATCACACTGACAGAAAACAGTATGGACCATGATAAAGGTTTTAGGTTCTTAGCTGTTAGCTGGTATGGCTTTTGGGTTAATTTGCTGGGACACCCGCTGCTGGGAATATTGGAAAGTGTTGAATATTCTCCATTTGCAAATTATCATTCTCAATGCAGAATGATGAAGGATGAATGTAGAAGTTTAAGAGTTTTTGGAAATATGTTCAGAATTGTTATAGTTTTTCTTTTAAATATGTTGAATTTATCTTACCAGAAGTCCTTACTGGTATATTATGTTATTATTATTATTCTCCACACTGAAGAACTTTACACTAATTACTGAATATGACTGATCTAAATAGAACTGGTGAAAACTGATTCTGGGTTGAAATGAAAGTGTAGAAGGGGTAACAGATATCAACGAAATTGATAATATATACAGTATGTAGTCTGAAATCATAACATTGAATATTATGCACTTAACACATCCATCATTAGTAACACTTTTGGTGTTTTAAAAAAAAAAAGTGCAGAGATTTATGTACATATTAAGTCAAAGGAAAAATAAGCCATACAGTATTTATTTACCCTCTTATCATACAGTTCATAAAGCACTAATATTATAAACATATTTCTTGTAAGTGGATTCTGTTTAGAATACAGCTGTTTAAAAATGTACATCTGACCACAATCATTTTTCTGACATTTTAAATACAACACACTCCCAAAGTAAATGCCAAAACAAACACAATGTTTCACTTATTATAACAGTAATAATGACAACTTGGAAAAAAAATACAAAATAATGAAAGAAAATATTTCACAACATAAAGTTAACTAAAAAAAAATAATTGAGAGGAAAATGCTAAAGATTACATACATTTTAAATAGAATTTAAGCAGTACACAGTTTTATAGCTGAATCAACTGATGTACACGATACTTAATATGCATTGTTTTAAATAAGTACACATAAAAAAAGAAACATTAACTATTAAAAAATAAAAAAACAAAAAAGTAAGGCTTTTTAAGTGTAACCTTTGTACTTTTTCAGATTATGAAAGTAGCTTTGGAAGTTAGAAATGCAAAAACCACTGCATAACTTAACATTTCAGTGCATCTATGTAAGTATGACTAATGGACTGGAGATTTTAACAGTTCAAGACTTTACTGGCTAAAGGCAATTTGGAATTAAGGCAATTTTAAAATTTCATGATCTGAGATTTATATATTACTTTATAATTAAACCGTTTGGTGAATAAGCACTTCTAAAGAAATGAATCTTCTGAAGGAGGAGCATAAGAAAACCCAACAAAAGCATCATCTGCCTCTAGAACACTAGCATTCACAATAGATCGTTCAGAGGAGCAGCATACAGAATGTGGAACCATTTCATCAGTAAATTCAGGATCAAAGTTTCGAATGTCATCTGGACCATCCTATTTAAAAGAAACATAATATAACAGATGACTTGCATTAATCATTTTGTCACCTTAATAACTAGTCTTCATTCCAGATGCATTTTACTCCACTGTCACTTTTTAAATTTCCTTAACTGCATAGTCTATAGCAATTAAATATTGTAATAACAAGAAAGCCTCTTGAGCAATACATAGGACAAACTAAAAAGAGCTAATCTATTCTGTACAATGTTTGAATTTATAAAATTAAATTATGCTCATTTCTAATTAACTAAATTCATTTGATTACAGTACAGCAATAATGCCATGGCATCTAATGATACATACCACAATGGGACTAAATGGAGGAGGGATCTTCTTTTGAACAAGGTCTTCCCAATTAATGACATAAAAGAATGAATGCTTTTTTATTTCAACCTGCAAAAGAAATATGATTTTTTTTGTTTCCAAGAATAAAAAAAAAAAATGTTTTATTAATTCAAATATCCTTTCATATTCTGCATACTAATTGCCTGTTTTGACAAAGCTACAGTATTTCACTTAGTTTGAGCTCTTGGTTGTATTACTTATTAGAACTGTACTAAGCACAATAGCAAGCATAAAGTTTGTTGTCTGTAGGTTAATTTCAAAACTTTTTTGTTTTCCTTAGGTGAACCCTTATTGTGAATGATAGTAACAGAAATCCTTATTTAAGGACTGTGCCATTACATTCATAAAATTAACCTCATTCAGTTTTTGGGTTTGCTTTCTGTATCTGTTTGAGTTGAACTTCTTACTCTACTGTGCTGAACAAGTCAGACACTATATTTGTTTTACAAAACAAAAGATGATGCTGTAACTATCCAAACATTGATACCTTCATGCACATTTTTACTGTTGTATCATTGTAGTTTGTGTACAGTTTGGATGAAGAGGAACAGAAAGGAACAGAGTAGAAAGGGCCAGACTTTGAGACTGCAGTTCTCACTTTTTGCAGGGTAAAAGGGCACATTTGTCTGGTAAATTAAAGTGTATTTGCGTACAGACAACCTGTTGCCCACTCTTTTGCTTACATGTGCTCTGAAAAGAGGGAGCTGTCAAGTGAGAGTCAGAACAAAGTCCCTGTAAAGCTAGAAGTAACTGGTCAGAAACCCATTTGTTAGGTTTCATTCTCCTATACCTGTCATCATTTAAACCCACATACCAGGTCTACTAAATGTCTGAATCGAAAACAGTAAATCTGCATAGTTTGTCAAAAGAAACATTACTAAAATACATTACTTTGTTAGATCAGTTGATTACACTTACAAAATCTTCTTTTGAGCCTAGTCTCTTTGTTCGGTCTTTTTCTAGCAAACTCTCCAAAAGATCCCATGCTGCAGGTGTTGCTCCAGGCCTAATAGTCAAGTGCTTGTGAAGAATATTTTCATACATTTCAGATGTATCTCTGCTATAAAATGGGGGCTAAAATTAAAAAAAAAAACTACATTTCATTTTGAAAATAAAAGCAAATTTTCATTGTAATTAATACAACTGATATATGATAACTGAGCAGAAAGAACTGGAGGCATTCATTTCTATAAAAAAAAACCACAGAAGGATCAATAAGTTTTTTTTTCCTGTAACTTTTAAAACAAAGTACTCAATATACACAACTAGGAAGATGAATTACAAAATTTATTATGAGTTAGTTAAATTATCTTTATATTTTTTAATGTTTTAAATGTGAAGAATAAATTATGTAAAAAGCCAATAGAACAGCTCATTGGAAATTCATTTTGAATTCTTGCTTAATTTATATAAATAGCTGTGACAATGGCAGACATAACTAAACAGATTATTTCATCACAGATGAAATGGCAAAGCACTTACCAAACCATACAGCATTTCATACAGCACAGATCCAAGGCACCACCAGTCAACTGTGTTATCATAAGGTTGCTTTCTCAGGACCTCTGGTGCAAGGTACTACAATAAAGAATTGGGAAAATCAAGAGGAGCTGGTAAAAAAAATTCACCTGCACTTCAGAATGGGTAATCCACCTGAGGGCAAAGCACGTCTAGGCCTTTCCTGTGCTTAGATGGGAGACTATCTAGGAAAAGCTTGGGTAGCTGCTGAAAGAGGGGTTCATAAGCCCAGCAGGGGACGCTTATCCTGTGTGGATCCCAATGCCCAAGTGCAGTGACAGGGACAATGCACTGTTTTATATATACAGTGGGTACGGAAAGTTTTCAGACCCCTTTCAATTTTTCACTCTTTGTCATATTGCAGCCATTTGCTAAAATCATTTAAATTAATTTTTTCCCTCATTAATGTACACACAGCACCCCATATTGACAGACAAAAAAAAGATTTTTTTTAAATTGTTGCAGATTTATTAAAAAAGAAAAACTGAAATATCACATGGTCCTAAGTATTCAGACCCTTTGCTCAGTATTTAGTAGAAGCACCCTTTTGAGCTAATACAGCCATGAGTCTTCTTGGGAAAGATGCAACAAGTTTTTCACACCTGGATTTGGGGATCCTCTGCCATTCCTCCTTGCAGATCCTCTCCAGTTCTGTCAGGTTGGATGGTAAACGTTGGTGGACAGCCATTTTTAGGTCTCTCCAGAGATGCTCAATTGGGTTTAAGTCAGGGCTCTGGCTGGGCCATTCAAGAACAGTCACAGAGTTGTTGTGAAGCCACTCCTTCGTTATTTTAGCTGTGTGCTTAGGGTCATTGTCTTGTTGGAAGGTAAACCTTCGGCCCAGTCTGAGGTCCTTAGCACTCTAGAGAAGGTTTTTGTCCAGGATATCCCTGTACTTGGCCGCATTCATCTTTCCCTCGATTGCAACCAGTCGTCCTGTCCCTGCAGCTGAAAAACACCCCACAGCATGATGCTGCCACCCTCATGCTTCACTGTGGGGACTGTATTGGACAAGTGATGAGCAGTGCCTGGTTGTCTCCACACATACCGCTTAGAATTAAGGCCAACTCCCGCATGGAGTTTGCTAAAAGACACCTGAAGGACTCTGAGATGGTGAGAAATAAGATTCTCGAGTCTGATGAGACCAAGATAGAACGTTTTGGCCTTAATTCTAAGTGGTATGTGTGGAGACAACCAGGCACTGCTCATCACTTGTCCAATACAGTCCCCACAGTGAAGCATGGCGGTGGCAGCATCATGCTTAGGGGTGTTTTTCAGCTGCAGGGACAGGACGACTGGTTGCAATCGAGGGAAAGATGAATGTGGCCAAGTACAGGGATATCCTGGACAAAAACCTTCTCCAGAGTGCTAAGGACCTCAGACTGGGCAGAAGGTTTACCTTCCAACAAGACAATGACCCTAAGCACACAGCTAAAATAACGAAGGAGTGCCTTCACAACAACTGTGACTGTTCTTGAATGGCCCAGCCAGAGCCCTGACTTAAACCCAATTGAGCATCTCTGGAGAGACCTAAAAATGGCTGTCCACCAACGTTTACCATCCAACCTGACAGAACTGGAGAGGATCTGCAAGGAGGAATGGCAGAGGATCCCCAAATCCAGGTGTGAAAAACTTGTTGCATCTTTCCCAAGAAGACTCATGGCTGTATTAGCTCAAAAGGGTGCTTCTACTAAATACTGAGCAAAGGGTCTGAATACTTAGGACCATGTGATATTTCAGTTTTTCTTTTTTAATAAATCTGCAACAATTTCAAAAGTTCTTTTTTTTGTCTGTCAATATGGGATGCTGTGTGTACATTAATGAGGGAAAAAATTAATTTAAATGATTTTAGCAAATGGCTGCAATATGACAAAGAGTGAAAAATTGAAGGGGGTCTGAATACTTTCCGTACCCACTGTATATATATATATATATATATATATATATATATATATATATATATATATATATATATATATATATATATATATATAATATAAAAAAGGTACCATCTTTCAGGTGGAATGTAAGCTTCTTTGTGGTCATAAAAGATCCCTGAGCATATGTCAAAAAGAGTACAGTGATTCCCCACTGCCCTGGCTAAATTGCCCACCATGGCCTGAATATTTTGGCCCTCTAATCATCCCCTGTCTCTAATTCTCTCAGCTCTTCTTCTCCTAATATTTAATGTGTGGTGAGTGAACTGTTGTAAAATGGCTGCCGTCACATCATCCAGGTGGATGCTACGCATTGATGGTGGTTGAAATGTTTCCCCTCTGTCTCTGTAAAGTGCTTTTGAATACTGAGAAAAGCACTATATAAATGTAAATTATTATTATTCTAAATAACAGGATTATTAAATAAGTAGTATAGCAGACATGTTTTAATCCTTCTCACTGTAAACCTATAGAAATTAAACATTTTTTCAAGGAGTATAAATTAATATACAAACTAGACATTAATTCATTTAAAGCAGAAATTTAATAAAGATTGATATTTAGAGCAAACCTAGGTTGGTCTATAACATTTCCCAAAGACACAGCTTTAATGTATTTTACCAAAATTCATGTACTCCTAACATCACCATTTGTAATTTGGTAAAAACGACCACTGAAATAAAGCAATAACATTTAGCAAAACATACTCCCAAAATAGATATTTAATAAATGTTGCCATTAACAGATAATGATTACACACACAAAAACAATATCTATTATCAAGAAAAACTGATTGGTTAAATTAAAACTCTTCTGTTTTTTACATTTTTAAGTCCAAATTGAAAACACTGCACCTTGTAAAAATATAAATTATTCATCAGTGGTTGGTATAATAAGCATATATATTTCAGCATTTCTATAGCTTATTGCACTCTGGTGCAGCAGATACTGCTTCCATTCCAAAAATATACTTACATTTTTTTCTAATTTGAAAATTTGTATTGTAAAGCCAAAGTTTACATGTTGAGTATTTAATTAAGAATGAAAGCTCATTCTGCCTAATAATGAAATATTTGTGTATATGTAAATGGAATATGTGTACCTATTTGTAGCTGAGTTAATGGACAATGAAACTCTAAATTTAGCAGAGGAGATAAAATAATTTAGCATCTGGTGGTAGGACAGTGCTAACTACTCCCAGAAAAATAGATGCACTTCTGGTTAAGGTATGCTAAGCCATGGTGAGCAGACTGTATTCATGGACTTCAGCGAGTCATTAAGCATTCTGGATGTGGTGCGTTCAGCAGAGCAATATCCTCAGCAGTCAATTTAAAGAGCTGAAAGCCGTTAAAAAGGGATGGTGTAAAGTGGGGTTGATAATTCTGAAAAATGTAAGACATCAAATAGATCAAATGGTTATTGATCTAAAGCGGTTTATTAGTAAAAGCCTGATTTACTTTTGATGACTGAGATCATTCTGGGAATGCCAAATTCCACATTTTGGAGTAGAATGGAATTTAATTCCGAGTTGTGGTAATCAGTAGCACTACTAAGGAGCACTGCACTTTAAGAGTTGCACCTTGAGATCCTGTATTTTAGTTTGAGCATGTGAGGTATTTCTACATAATATGCTATTGTTTAAAAAAAAAAAAAAAAATATTATGAATCACACCTTTAATCACTAAGAAAATTTAAGTTGGACCCTTTAAAGTGGCTGTTAATTTCCAAGAATTATTCTAGCTTAGTTGATGCTGTGCATGAATCTTATGTTTTTAAGAAGCAGGGTATTAAAACACCAGTGGGGAGTAATCTATGGCAGTAGGCGAGTCACTGCTGTCTTATAATTTGACAGTGATATCACTTCCAACATGGCCTCTGATGATGAACTGGATAGGGACTGAGAAATTAGAATGTAATCAATTGTTGAGTCTGAGTGATGTAGTTTGAAAAAGGAAAACAAGTTAGCTGATCAATTAAGCTTGTTAAATTAGCCCAATGGAATGAAGTCAGATGTAAACCTATATAGTGATCAGGTTTTTTGAAGAAGCTGCTAATGAAGTGGTGCTACATCTTTATTAATGATAGAGATCACAAAAGTATTTGCATCTATACGTATAACAAGATTTAAACTCTTCCAGGTGCAGACATGGATTAGAAATAAACGTGAAGCACCAGAACTGG
The DNA here is from genome assembly GCF_900747795.2 of Erpetoichthys calabaricus. Classification (NCBI taxonomy): domain Eukaryota; kingdom Metazoa; phylum Chordata; class Cladistia; order Polypteriformes; family Polypteridae; genus Erpetoichthys; species Erpetoichthys calabaricus. Next base: position 53,563,196 of record NC_041399.2, on the reverse strand, counting down.
TATGTAATCAGGCAGTAAACTGCATAAAAAGCAGCTATTCTTTGAGCTATCTCTGTTAGCTTATAATAATACTTTTTATAACTATCTGTTTACATATCTAGTATTTCAATTTGTAAATTGTGAAGGAAAAAAAAAATCCCACTTCTTGTGTCTTATTGGAAGCACTATTAAAATAGTGTTGTATCCAGTTTTTCTTGCCACATATAATTAAGGACTATCACTCTTTTAAGCCCTCATACACTCCAAGAGGCTATATTCAAATTAATCATAATATTAGAGAGTCAAAGAAATTAAGGTAGAAATAGAACAATAGTTAGTAAAGACGCCAGGACTGCTGGCCTGAGCCACAGCCAAGGGATTAAATAATTCATTATTAAAGCAAGTCCCAACCTGAAACCTGTCTTGGCCAAGCCTGATTGCCAGTGAAAGCTTTATGATCCAGAAGTGGTGCACAAGCAGTGTATACTTCCCCCACACTGGAACAGGTGCTTATGATGTTTTATGGGAGGTAACAGTCAAATAAGGTGTACTTGATTGGAAGGACTTCTATGAATTCAAAGTTGTCAGTCACCCCTCATGCTTATTTTGGATTAGATAACACTACTAGAACCATGGGGCAACTTAAGACAAACGGAGTATAACAAAATGCACATGCCAACCCCTTTTGTTATTACTGATATATTTTTTCTTTGCTTGCACAATAAAAGAGCAAAAATCTGGAAAAAGACTAACAGGATGGCTTACAAATATCTAATTTGGAGTGTTTTGGATGAATATCACACTGAAGAAACCACTGATCATGTGGTTTTCTAGTTTTGTTGAGTTTCAAAGAAGAATCATTAAGAGTAGTATAAATCCTGTGGCATCATTCTAATGCCAAGTGTAGTTCTGCAGGCCAGTGAAGATAACCAACCACAGTTTCTACCAGAATTTAAGGAATGCTAACTATTGTTCCAATGAGGCAGTCTTCATGCTCATTCTCGATAATAATTGGGCCGACTGGCATTCCAGCAGTAACATCTTTGCATCATGGGTGTTAGAACCACTCACTTTCAAGGCTTTTACATGCTTCTCTTTAATATCCTTATAGATTGCCACCAAATCTTCCAGAAGATCCCACCTCATAGCTGCTCTTTGACATGCTAGCTGAATAAACTTGTTGGAAATGATGACACTGATATTACAAGATTCCTCTTCTTCATCTGGTGAAGACTCCGCACTCATTAAGATTTTTGACATGGCTGGAAATGTAGCCACTTACTTACAAAGTTTCCCACCACCATATTCCAAAAGTGGTTTGTGCATGCTGCAATAAACTCACATGTCAATCAAAAGTAGTGATGGTATTTTTATATACGCAAGGGTGCCTTCTTTAAATAAATGATAAGTTTCTATGTTGTCTGTAGTTTTGAAATTAGTAAAATATGCGATTTGCACTCATATTTGCTGAGGCAAGCAGTAAATCACAGCAGAGTGAATCTGTTTTCACCCAAAGATCCCATCATCCCACAAGCCACACACAATGAAAAGCTATTTAACATTGGACCGCTGAGGTTCAGAGCATTCTAGTCATGTATAGTTGTAGTATGAATGACCCATCATAGATATGTCACAGCTGTGCATAAAAAGCAAGAAATATACTAGGTGTGCAACCGCTCATCTTTACGTACAGTTACAGACAAGCTACAGTGAAAGTACATAGGGACTGTTTAGTTAATGTACAGTAAGACTTGAAGTTTGTACTAGGTTGAGGAAGTCCTAGAAAAGTTACTTAATGCTACTGGAACAGAATATGGACCTTGTTTGGAATTTGTAAATCCTTTGTGCTTGCACAAATATTTAATGAGTCACAGCAATCTGCAAATCCTGTTTACATAGTTGGAGAAGAGTTATTTCTGTGCAGTCCATTGTACCTTGAGGAAGGTACTATAACACTGTAGTGTTCTTAAATCACTGCTATGGATCAATCAGTCCTGCTATTGGTAGAGTAAAATTTGTGTTCGTATATTACATATTAGATGGAGTTTGTTTTAAATAAACATAGGACTCTAAAAAAGATGTGCCTTTTCTCCATTCCTCACCCTCGAGGAGTAAAGATTTTATCACCATTACTTGTTTATCTGCTCAATACCTCAATCATAGTTCAGTTCTGGAAAAACTGTAAATAGATCAAGAAATGTACTGTATGTAATTGATATTGCTGTGGTGTTGACAGGGTCTAATGTTTAAGATATCTTTTAAAATTAAAGTCATCAAGCTTCTGTATTGTCGATTGAGACCCATTTCATCAAGCCAAAAAACATTTAGAATTAACATAATATAAAATGATTGCTTGATAAATATAATATTTATTGGTGGAGATAACAGATGATTAAGGAAGTAAACATATCCAGGGTGGACATTTGGTAGTTCATTTTTTTATTTAAACATTGATTTCAAAGAAACAAAAGTTCTGCATTTTCCGTTTCTGGCTGTAATAAAGAAGTTTGACTGAAAGGCATAAATGTAGAAAAACACCCTACCACTGTCAGGTGCAAGACTCTTGAAATTTTATGTTAATTAAAAATTAATGTTTGAACAAAACTTACTTCTGGTGTTCCACAGAAAGTAGATGTGGTGTCAGCTCGTGATATTCCTTCTTTACATAGACCAAAATCTGTTAAAACTACGTGCCCCTGTGAAAGAACCATGAACAAAAAGATTTAACTTATAGAATGAAACAGAAAAAAAAAGTACATCTTAACACTAGTCTTTAAATGCCTCGATATTTGCCAAATGTGCTCATGATCACAGAAATAAGTAACAATTGCTATGACTAAAACTTCAGAACTGTTCCAGATTAATTTAGTATATCCGCCTTGTTAATAAATCAGAAATCAAATCTGTTTTATAAATAGCAATACATACTGTATAAAACTATATTGTTGTAACACATTTCATTTGGTTTGACTAAGCCACTAACACAGGCCAAGGTACACTGCCAACATTTGATAAAATCTTTTCTCTGTAATAGTTACTGTCCAATATATCATTTTACTCCTACTGAAAGAATCACCTTCCAGTCAGCATAATGTGCAGCCTGCAGAACAAATTCAAAATGATGTTAAGAAAGAAATGAGACATCTGATTTATTCTACTTGCATAATCTGCCAAAATGAGATATCCGAAAATTTGAAATATAATGAATTTTATTTACAAAACAAACAATGTTCTCATGACTGAACAAATGCACTCCATAGAAATAACCAACATTATTAGGGATGAGGAAAAATATAAGTACAAAACCTTCTGCAAAATGAGGTATTGAATTACTAAGTAAGTCCAGTGAATTATTTTATTTACTGCAGACAACAACAATATAGCGAAGAGCAGAAGCTGGCAGTCTGCTTTGTACTTACTTTACCAAATACTAATACCTTTTTTCTAACCAAACCCTAATAACCTGTTTTACAGTGAAGCAGAGATCTTCATATTTACTATCCATTTTTTCTTAACAGAAACTATGAAGCTACCTATGTGTTTCAAGGTTAAGTAAGCAGTCAAAGAAAATCAGGATTTTTAAATACACTTGCCATCATACAACTCCAGTCAGTATTTAATCTTAACAAAGATGTTTTCTAATAATATGATGCAGTGAAAGCTTAAATTATTGATCAAAAGTTTTAGAACACTTAGTTTTTCTTCGAATTTGAAATGCAATGAATGACTTAAAATGGTGAAAAGGTATGCAGTAAACTGCCTAGGGTTTAAATTTAAAGTTTAGGGTAGCAATAAACAAAAAAAGGAAATTTCAGAATATTGCAAATGGGCCTTCTTTAGGGAACAATTTATAGTTTACCGCCTACAGATGTTCTGCAGGATTTAAAGTAAATTAAGCCTTTCAAGTTGAATGAAACAATTTGCACAGGTGTCTCAACTTCTGTTGATTACTTAAAACCCCTCTGTCTTAAAGCAGAGTTGGAACAGACTGTGCTATATATTCTCTACATCCTAGTAAGTTGTAAATTCCGGTGATAATGGCAAGAAAATGGCAATTAACAAATAAAATGAGACACAGCATTAATACCCTTAGAAGCGTAGGGCTTTCATTTGTAGAAATTGTAAAAAAAAAAAAAAAAAAAAATATCACAATGTCAGTGAGTACAGTGTCCTACACAATCCAAAGTCAATTGGACACCAGAAGAAACTCCGATAGGAAGAGATCTGGCTGACCCAAAGTCACAACCCAGTCAGAAGACAAATTTCTGATGGTCACCAGCTTGCACGATAGGCGCCTCACAGCACAACAACTTCAAGTACAGTGTAACCGTGGTCGAGAGAATCAAGTCTCAGTTTCTACTGCGAAGACGAGACTTTGTGCAGTAGGTGTGAGGGCGAGTGGCAGTAAGAAGAAAGCCATTCCTTAAAGGACAAAGTAGAGCCTTGAAACACCGACTGTAGACTGGAAGAAAGTCTTCTGGACAGATGAATCAAAATGTGAAATCTTCAGTTCATCAAGCAGGGTATTTGTGTGCCATCAAGCTGTTAAAAGGATGGTTCCTCAGTATGTGACACCAACTGTCAAACATGGAGGAGGAAGTGAGATGGTGTGGGGTTCTTTTTCTGGTGGAAGTGTTGGTGACTTGCACAGAGTGACTGGCATTCTGAATCAAAAGGGTTACCGCACCTGCCATGTGCCTTTTACTAAGGAGTGGCTTCCATCTGGCCACTCTACCATACAGGCCTGATTGGTGGATTGCTGCATAGATGGTTGTCCTTCTTGAAGGTTCTCCTGTCTCCACAGAGGACCTATGGAGCTCTGACAGAGTGACCATCGGGTTCTTGGTCACCTCCCTGACTACGGTCCTTCTCCCCTGATCGCTCAGTTTAGATGGCCGGCCAGCTCTAGGAAGAGTCTTGGTGGTTTCGAATTTCTTCCACTTACGGATAATGTAGGCCACTGTGCTCATTGGGACCTTCAAAGCAGCAGAAGTTTTTCTGTAACCTTCCGCAGATTTGTGCCTCAAGACAATCCTGTCTCAAAGGTCTACAGACAATTCCTTTGACTTCATGCTTGGTTTGTGCTCTGACATGAACTGTCAACTGTGGGACCTTATATAGACAGGTGTGTGCCTTTCCAAATCATGTCCAGTCAACTGATTTTACCACATCTGGACTCCAATTAAGCTGCAGAAACATCTCAAGGATGATCAGGAGAAACAGGATGCACCTGAGCTCAATTTTGAGCTTCATGGCAAAGGCTGTGAATACTTATGTACATGTGCTTTCTCCATTTTTTTATTTTTAATAAATTTGCAAAAACCTCAAGTAAACTTTTTTCACATTGTCATTATGGGGTGTTGTGTGTAGAATTCAGAGGAAAAAAATGAATTTAATCCATTTTGGAATAAGGCTGTAACATAACAAAATGTGGAAAAAGTGATGCGCTGTAAATACTTTCTGGATGCACTGTATAGCTGCATTAGGTTAAAGATTATTTCCATGTTGAAAAGGAAAGAAAGATGGTGCAAGACACAATGTTTCAGCTGTATAACCTTGACATGATGAAGGCTACATGGCTGAATTGTTGTGTTCTTATGGAAATGCCTTTTTTTATTTTCAGCATGGAAATAATCTTTAACTTGTTTTTCTAGCATACATATGGATATGTGTGTGTTATTTAAATGTAAATTCTTCTGTAGCAACACCTTTAATTAAAAATTATTTACAATGATAGGCCAAACAGATCAATGAGGCAACCTTGCTACTGTTGGAAAAAAAAAAAAAAAAACTAAAGGTTGTGGTTTACTTACTTCTGAGTCAAGTAGAATGTTCTCTGGTTTCAGATCCCTGTGAAAATAAAACCCACAAATATTACTGACTTTCTTGTTATGAACAGAACCAGAAGTTACGCAATAGCAATAACACAACTAGAAAAATGGTTATATTGTTGTTTAACTAGGATAGGGTGCTTTCCTACTAAGTATACAATGATTTTAAATTTACACCAAGTACAGCAAATAATTTCTGGGAACAAAATTGACACAGTCTTCAAAAAGGATATGTGTATCTGTAGAAAAAACTCTGACCGATTTAAATCAAAAAAATGTTGCTGCCAGATGCCTTGTTTGACTGTTTATGTAGAAATTCATATTTTCAATTAAAAAAAGAGAAATTCTGAATCAGTATGTAAATAGTCAGAGCAAGCAGAGATTTAAAATAGATTCTCCTATAAAGACAAGCTGAGGGTATGTAGTCTTGTTAGTGTGAGCCATCTGCATATCTTCATCACCACTCAATTTAAACACAAAAAATTACTCAAGCAAGACATATGCCTATAGATTGTTCTATTTGAAATTAACTCAGAATAATTATTTTTGCATCCTCCCTGTAGGTCTCATGAAACATATGGCATTCTTAGCTATCTGCAGATGAGAACTGAAACATAATGATTGACCACAGGGAAGGAAATCATTTTACTGACTGAAGTCCAGGGGCATTTTGCAAAAATTTACTAAAAATTACATAATACCTTGTAAGAATGATGAAATTGACTATTTAGTCTTATTAACAACAGGAAACAAAATGACAAAATAAGCAGTGTACACATTCAATTTCCTTTTTTACTTTATTAAAAAACTGACAAAACTTTAGCAAAAGACAATATATTGATCCATTGAAAAGAAAGCAGGCAAGTCAAATTAAGGACAAATTTATAGCCGTCAACAGTCATTTTGTTATTTGATTCTATGTTGCAATTAACACATTTACTTTAGTAAAGACATTTACAGTATGTTAAAAAATGAATGAAATAGTAAGCCATCGTTACAGGATTTGTGCTTCAAAGCCCCAGATTTCAACTGTGATCCATAATATACGCTTCTCCATGAGAAGCACAATAGTATAACAGCAGGCAGACTAGCAAGAGTGATACAGTAGAAGTGACATAGAACACCGTCCATACAGAAATAAAAGGATCACTGTGGCCACAGATGGGCTTTTTCAGGCTGACATCAAAGTTAATTTTATAATGGAGACCAGTGCAGTGACCAATAAAGGCTGGAAAAGAAAGGGACTAAATTTAAAGTGTTGGATGAGAGACTGATCACAATAAACAAACAGGAGCCAAGCAGGAAAGAAGAGCATTGTACTGTAAAAATTGTTACTGTAATACAGGAGGGTCCTCAAGTTCAGTTTTGGAGGGTCACAGTGTGTGCTCTTTTTTGTTTTATAACCCAGGTGCCTAATTACTTTAGAAGCTAATTGTTGCCAATAATAGAACTTGTTTCATTCTACTGTTTGTTAGTGCTTTATATTCTGTTATTTAAAACCATTCTTACATTGTAGATATATTTTTCCCCTGAGGAACATCCAAATGTTTTGTGACCCTGAGCAGAATAGTAACACTTGTTCCTTCACTTTTTTCTCTTAAATTTATTTCTAAACATTTTATCAAACAAAATATTTGACAATGAACATACATATACATAAATGGGACCAAGTCAGCTCATTTTCTTTTTTTCAGTTCAGTCCTGGTAGCTCACTGTGGCTGCAGTGTTTTGATTAGTTTAATTATCAGTGACTCATTTTACCTTAACTGTACTGCATTTAGGAAACTACACATTTCTGTTAGATTTACATTTTTAGGAAATTTAGAAGTCCTTGCGTTTTTGTCAGGCTTAACACCATTTTGTCATTTTCCTGTTAATTTGCCTTTTTTCCAGTGGACGCTACTCCCTTAATTGTAATCTATTGATATCAATTAATAAAGAGCTGAGAAGATGCCTGGGCAAATGACACCAAAAGTTTGCAGCTTTTCATAGCTAGCATTCTTGCTAGTAATTAATGGCTTAAATAACCAGAGCACCCAGAAAATCAAAGTGAAAATTATGGTAGTGATGGCGATAAAAATCTTAAAGTAACATACATAAACATTTGCTACACTTCAATGCAAATTTAAGAAACTCAGTTTTGTTATTTATGAATTGAAACCAAAACGCAGAAACTAGGGGAAAAAAAAAAGGACCCCTTTTGTAGTATTTGGCATAGCATTTGCATTTACTACCGGTAACATAGTCCCATACAGCTTATTAAATGAATTATGGAAATGCAAAATGGTCCTGTAAATAATTGCAGGTACCTGTGCATAAAAAGCACTGAAATATGCATGCAAAATATTTTCCGACTGTTCATTAATAAAAGATCTCCCTTGTTGTTGGTCATTAATTTTGTTGGTTAATTGTGAACCATCTTCATGTAACCATGTGCAGCAGAGTTAATGAAGTATTAGGTATTGCTTGCAAGAAAGTCTGATGGTGTGCTCCATGGTGGTAGTTTTAGACATATTCTTTCTTCATAGACATAAGTTCACGGCGTAGATGTTGGCCAGCAGCCTTGTTGTTCTAAATATTGATATAACGGACTTGTGTATCAGAGCAATTTAAAATTCAGTTTATTTTCCTGATATGACAAATGCCACCACACAGACCACTTAACTGACACTTGTGGTTCACACACTGCATTTGGAGGACCACTAATACATGTTTTTATTCTGGCTTTTTATTACTAATTATTACTAATACTATACCTTACGTTGGTGTCAAAATTGTTCAATGTGTGGCATTTTTACTGAAGATTATTTCCAGAGATGATTGAATGTCAACATGAATGCTTTTTGAATAAATGCTACTTCTACATAACTTCTTTTATTTGAACTTTCTAAAAAAATCATTTTCCGGGGGCTGTGGTTAAGGAGCATGAAAAATAGACTTACATTTCACTGCTAGTTTGTTGCATGGTATGGCACAAGCAGCCTATGCTCGGACTTTAAGACCACAATCTTAAACATTTTTCTTGAGATTTTGCATATTCTTGAAATGGTTAGAAAGAGTTTGGACTGACGTTTAGTTTGGTCTGTGAGACATTTATCTTATGTACGTACTATGGCATCTAGAGAAGTCTGTTTCTCCAGAATGTGTGTCATGTTAGAGTTTGTTCATATCTTCTCCTTCATTGCCACTACACTCTTGAACATGTGCTTTATATTTTTAACTTGCTAGTTTTGTTTTGGACTTTACATAACAACTAATGATTTTGTCTTTGGTGGAGTTTTTATTTAACAATGTAGAAATACAAGTATCATGTTGCTACGATTGATATTCTGGATTAACTATTATGTTTGTTGTACCAGCACTTAAAACATATTGCAACACTTTCAACTATTATTTACAAATCTATCAAACAGCAATATAAATCTATTAAGCATCTGTTTTAATTAGATATCAATTTATTTCTAATTAAATATTTTAAGCAAGGGAAGAGGTCAACACTGTTGCTTTAGTGTTCAAGGTGCCAGGGTTGTCTTTCCAAAGCCCTGTCACATTTTGGGGTGGCCGGTTCTCGTACTACATCTCAAAAACATACATGTATGTTGTTGTCTGGGCAGAGTGTGCTCAGTGTTAAATTAAGTACTGTATCCTAAAGGGGCTTGTGTTCCATCTAGTGCAAGTTTCTGTCTATAGCTAGTGCTGCTGACAACGTATTTTACAAAGTCAGTTCTGATAACAATTATCCTAATGAAAAAACTGGGTATAAAAATCTGAAAGATTTTAGTTCATTAATGTGTGTTTAGGGAGGGAATGTAAATGATTAATAATAAGGTTTTGGTTACTTTTAAACAGGAACTATATAGTATATAGAAGCAAGGTGCAAAATTATCTTTGGCTTTTATGACACATTGTTAAACTTGTACATTTGAGATAAATACAAGTATAGCATACGCTATACATGTTCACTGTATACAGAGAAGACAAAGCTAAAAGGCCTGTTATGGAAAATTAAGACAAATTATCATCATCATTTACAGCTTTCAACACAAATATAAACCTTTAATACATGAATTATTATTATAGGCAGCATGAATTATTGCCAAGTCATATAGCTATAATAAAAGGTGATCTATAGCCAAGTAGTTATTTTTGCCTTTGAAACCCATATTAGCACTGACTTAACATAATAAATAACAATAATATAATAAACACATCAAGTGGAAGTCCCTGACAATTAAATAATACTAAATTAGGTATTGTGCAATTGTATATTCTACAGCAGTTAAAGTGATGCTCAACATCTTAAAGAATGTACCATATAAAATGCATTCCTGAACTTCTGAGACAAATCAAGATAAAATTTATTTAACAAAGACGTCCAGCAAAGACAGGCAAAAAAAAAAAAAGTTACCTGTATACAATTTTTAATGAATGCAAATAACCAAGTGCACTTGCAATTTCAGCAGCATAAAATCTTGCTCTCTGCTCTGGGAAGGTGCGCTCTCTTTGAAGATGAAAAAATAACTGAAAGCACATCATAGTAGAGGCATGAAAAATGTGAACTGATATGAATATGCAGCATAAAGAAGCATCAATAATATTAGTTTAGGCACACATGCCAAACAGAATATGGCTATTTGTTTAAATTATACTTCTACTTTTTGAGCTGCACTAATTTCTGCCATATCACCACATCTAATCAAGCCACACTCTCAATATACAAATCATGGTCTTTTAGCCATGGTCTTCAAGTACCTCTGCAGATGCTACTTTTGTTCCAGCCAATTTCATAATGCAGACCAATTTTTGCCTGTAAATAAGCAGATTTTTAAGAAATGCAAATGGATATACAAGTAAAGAAGTAACAAATAGTTACTTATAGTTTATGCTTCTTTAGCCTTTTGTAAATGTTATACTATCATGTACAGTATTTGTTATGGAGTGTGTAAGTGTAAATGGTCTGCTTAGCCTTTAATGAATTTCAGCTATTGACTCTTAAAATGACATTCATCCGTGCCTTTTTTTTGGATTGGAATTAAGATGCTCTGTGGCTGGAACCTTGAATGAAAAGTTCATGATGAAAAAATGCCAGAAACTCGACTGACAGTGCAAATTAAACGCAAGGGCCCCTTTACTCTGGAAGGAGGCAGTGCCGAAAGGGATTTATTGAACAGTTTTCACTGATGATCCACACCCAGTTGGTGGAATTTATCACATTTGCCGGAAAATACCTATGTTCTGGTAGACTTCAGAATCCCTTGGCCTAAGATTTTGCCACTAGATAGGAAAACTAAAGTCTTGTAACACAATACCTTCATTTGAACTAGATCTTCAAAGCAGGATTTTTAAGAATGAATATTTCTAAAGAAATATAATATTGTTCAGTGAATTGATCCATCCTGACAGTGACAAAAATATACTGGAATTGCTTAATGCACTTAACAGAGAGCAATGACATTACCCTTGAGTATTTGATGGCTTATATAAAGGTGCAACGCTTTGGGTAAACATTCAGTTCCTTATGCTGTTTGAGTAGGGAATTTCCAAACAAACTTAATCATTAGTTCTGTGGTTTATTTTAGGCAGTCATAAAATTTACTAGTGTCTGACTCTTATAGATAATTATACATTACTTTCACTTCAGTTATAGATGTTTGAAAATTACTGTGTGCTTGTTGACAAATCTATCAACTACCTACCTAAATATAAGCATACAGTGTGAGAAGCATAGCATGAAATTAATATAGGATATAGCAGGGTGGATAATGGATGGATGGATGATTGTGCAAACTTGTACGAAAGACATTAATGCAGTACAATTTTGCAAATTAAGCTTATCTTACAATCTTGTTGAAAACATCTTGGTACAGTTTAAGCATTAAGTAGCTCTAAAAGAATTGGTACTGTAATGTTTAGCGTTTGCTTCAAGAATATTGATGAAATTTATTTATTTTTTGATCCCTGAAGATTTTCTTCCTCTATTCTCACTTTTATATGGAGTTGATGTGTCTGATGAACGTTCACCATACAGCTTGGTCCTGCACCTCCTCCTCCTCAGTCAAGCCCTTTTCCTTCAGATATTCTTTCTCTTCCGCTGTACTTACATTCCAGTCACTGTTTTGCCAAGATATTCATTGTCTTTCCTCATCACATGTCCAGACCATTTCAACCTACTTTCCTATACCTTCTTTAATATCTGTTCCAATTTTGTTGTATCGATAACTGTCTGATTTGTTATTCTGTCATTTTTTGTTAACTGTACACTTTCACCTCAACATTCTCATTTCTTCCACATCCAACGTCTTCTCCTGCACTCTCTCTGCTGCTCATTTCTCAGCTACATAGATCACTGCTGGTCTTGACAGTCTTAAAAACTTTAATTCTTTCAACACACAATACTCCTGATGCCTTCTTCCAATTGTCCCATCCACACTGCACTCTGTGGGTTATCTTTGCATCTAATTCTCCAACTTGAACTACCACTGATCCAAGATATTTAAATTTATCCATTCTTTTCAATAGCTTTCCCTGCAGACTAACTTCAGAATACTGATCATCATTAAACCTCAAATATTCTGTATTCTTTCTATTCATCTTCAATACTCTATCTTCCAAAGCCTGGTGCTACTCAACATGTCATCAGCAAAAGGAATCCAACAGGGGGATTGGTCTTTTATCCCACAACATATTCGTAACCAAATCAAAGAGGTCAGGACTTAAAGAAGATCCCTGGTTCAGACCTTCCTTAACCGGGATCTTGTCTGTTACCCTAACATTGCTTTTTACAAGAGTCTTCACTTTCTCATAAATATCCTGGACAGTCCTCACATACTTCTCTGGTACTTCTTTCTCTCTCATTCACCTCCAGAATTCTTGCTCATAAGCCTTCATCCATTCAATAAACATCATATGCAGACTGTTTGCTTTTCATTATGCTTCTCTATGAGGTGTCAGAATATAAAGATTGCATTTATCCTACAAGATGTGTTCTGATTTGTCCTTCTGTGCACAGGAAAAGATGGCACAGATTACCCAGCCACTGTTCAATGTTCAAAATGGTTGGGAGTTTTTCCAAGGTTCCTGATAATCTTACCAAAAATTATTTTCCCCCATGTTTTAAAAATTAAGAAGGAGCTCAATTTCAACATGATAGCAGAGATGATGATTCATCAGTATGATGACTTGGTTGGAATGACATCCTTCCTTACATTGTTTCTTGCCTAAATTGACCAATTGATGTTAATATTTGAAGAACAGTGATACATGTGTCAGTTATGATATATTAGTTGTCCTTTCTAAGTTCATTTTAGTATTAAAGTAATTACTTATGTGACTTTAACATTTAGGAAAAGTATGTTAGAACGTCCAGGAGATTCACTGGAAGCTTTGAGTGATATACTTATTCCACACTGGACCAACATTATTTCATACTTCAAAGAAATTATACAATTTGCAAGAGGTAAAAAAAAATCCTACACGGAAAATAAGTCTTAGGCTGAAAACGAGTGGTTCTTGTCATAGAAGACTGACACCATGATTTGGAAAGCACAGACATTTTATTCTTCTCTCAGTCACACCATGGCCTACAGTGCACTATGAACACTAAGAGAAGGACCCTAAGCTATTGAATGTATTATGGAGTAATGTATAACGGAGTTGTATTAAAGAAAATTTTGAAAAATCTGTTTGTAAATGGGTGACATTTATATTTTAATTCTACTCCCAACTATTAATACTGGGACACAAACAGATGATGATATAATGAAGTGCTTCAACATCACTCTTTTAGGAAGATTACTACTCACTTCCTATAAAAGCATTATTTATTTTTGTGGTACCTAGTACTCAAAGAACAGTATATAACAACATATATTCGCTGACGACACTGCTATCATGGGCTGCATCAGGAATGGGCAGGAAGAGGAGTATAGGAACTTAATCAAAGACTTTGTTAAATGGCGCGACTCAAACCACCTACAACTGAACACCAGCAAAACCAAGGAGCTGGTGGTGGATTTTAGGAGGACCAGGCCCCTCATGGACCCCATGATCATCAGAGGTGACTTTGTGCAGAGGGTGGAAACCTATAAATACCTGGGAGTGCAGCTGGATGATAAATTGGACTGGACTGCCAATACTGATGCTCTGTGTAAGAAAGGACAGAGCCGACTATACTTCCTTAGAAGGCTGGCATCCTTCAACATCTGCAATAAAATGCTGCAGATATTCTATCAAGCGGTTGTGGCGAGGGCCCTCTTCTACGCAGAAGTGTGCTGGGGAAGCAGCATAAAGAAGAGGGACGCCTCACTCCTGGACAAACTGGTGAGGAGGGCAGGCTCTATTGTAGGCACAGAGCTGGACAGTTTGACATCTGTGGCAGAGCGACGGGCGCTGAGCAGGCTCCTATCAATAATGGAGAATCCACTGCATCCACTAAACAGTATCATCTCCAGACAGAGGAGCAGCTTCAGCGACAGGCTGCTGTCAATGTCCTGCTCCACTAACAGACTGAGGAGATCGTTCCTCCCCCACACTATGCGACTCTTCAATTCCACCCGGGGTTTGGGGGGTGGGGTGGGGGGCTTGTGAAACGTTAAAATTATACAAAGTTATTGTCTGTCTATATACCTACATTGTTATCGGTATTGTTATCACTCTTTAATTTAATATTGTTCTTTATCAGTATGCTGCTGCTGGAGTATGTGAATTTCCCCTTGGGATTAATAAAGTATCTATCTATCGATCTATCTATCTAAGAACAATGTGCTTTCCAAAGAACCATTTCAGTTCCATGACGCTAATATCCTCATCAAGATAGAGCAGTTCTACATTATACTGGCCAGTAATTTACATAATTTTTTAATTATGATAAATTGACCAAATGGTTTAATATAAAAAAAAAAAATTATATATATATATTATATATACACACAGTCATATGAAAAAGTTTAGACCCCTCTTAATTCTTTGGATTTTTGTTTATCATTGACTGAGCTTTCAAAGTAGCAACTTCCTTTTAATATATGACATGCCTTATAGAAACAGTAGTATTTCAGCAGTGACATTAAATTTATTGGATTAACAGAAAATATGCATCATAACAAAATTAGATAGGTGCATAAATTTGGGCACCCCAACAGAGATGGATGGAGGTATTTTTGACCATTCTTCCATACAAAATCTCTCCAGTTCAGTTAAATTTGATGGCTGCCGAGCATGGACAGCCTGCTTCAAATCATCCCATAGATTTTCGATGATATTCAAGTCAGGGGACTGTGACGGCCATTCCAGAACATTGTACTTCTCCCTCTGAATGAATGCCTTTGTAGATTTCGAACTGTGTTTTGTGTCATTGTCTTGTTGGAATATCCAACCCCTGCGTAACTTCAACTTTGTGACTGATGCTTGAACATTATCCTGAAGAATTTGTTGATATTGGGTTGAATTCATCTGACCCTCGACTTTAACAAGATCCCCAGTCCCTGAACTAGCCACACAGCCCCACAGCATGATGGAACCTCCACCAAATTTGACAGTAGGTAGGAGGTGTTTTTCTTGGTATGCGGTGTTTTTCTTCCACCATGCAAAGCGCTTTTTGTTATGATCAAATAACTCAATTTTTGTCTCATCAGTCCAAAGCACTTTGTTCCAAAATGAATCTGGCTTGTCTAAAAGGGCATTTGCATACAACAAGCGACTCTGTTTGTGGCGTGAGTGCAGAAAGGGCTTCTTTCTCATCACCCTGCCATACAGATGTTCTTTGTGCAAATTGTGCTGAATTGTAGAACGATGTACAGTTACACCATCTGCAGCAAGATGTTCTTGCAGGTCTTTGGAGGTGATCTTTGGGTTGTCTGTAACCATTCTTACAATCCTGCGCATATGCCGCTCCTGTATTTTTCTTGGCCCGCCAGACCTGCTGGGTTTAACAGCAACTGTGCCTGTGGCCTTCCATTTCCTGATTACATTCCTTACAGTTGAAACTAACAGTTTAAACCACTGAGATAGCTTTTTGTAGCCTTCCCCTAACCCATGACACTGAACAATCTTTGCTTTCAGATCTTTTGAGAGTTGCTTTGAGGATCCCATGCTGTCACTCTTCAGAGGAGAGTCAAAGGGAAGCACAACTTGCAATTGACCACCTTAAATACCTTTTCTCATGATTGGACACACCGGTCTATGAAGTTAAAGGCTTAACAAGCTAATCCAACGAATCTGGTGTTGCAAGTAATCAGTATTGAGCAGTTACATGCATTCAAATCAGCAAAATTACAAGAGTACCCAAATTTTTGCAAAGCCAGTTTTTCACATTTGATTTAAATTCATACAACTAAATACTGCTTCACTAAAAATCTGTTCGGAAAACATCCCAGTACTCAGATGCTCCTAGGAAATGAATGACATACCACTGTTATCTTTTTTGTTGAAAGTAAATTATTATGCAGGCTGAGAGGGGTTCCCAAACTTTTTCATACGACTATATATTACACACACACACACACACTATACTCTGAAACAAAAACTGGATTTTTTGTCAAACTAAAAGACGGCATTATTTAGGATACTAATAAAGAGGTGAATTTAGGCAATGACTCACAGAAAAAACAAAAACACAAAATAACATCACATCTTAATTATTTGCTGTTTCCTACCTCTCCTCCGTTAATGAAATCCAGTACAAAGTACAGCTTGTCTGCTGTTTGGAATGAATAATGCAGTCCAACCAAAAAAGGATGTTTGACGTTCTTTAGCAGTACATTTCGCTCAGCCATTATGTGTTTTTGCTGAAGAAAAACAGTATAAAAAATTAGGACAGTTATGGAGAGGTGATGATGCCTTGTATCACAATTTACACATTTCTTACCTCTCTCCTATTCAAAATAATTCTCTTCTGTAAAACTTTGATTGCATAGAATTTCCCATCTAGTTTATGTTTTGCAAGAAGAACCTTTCCAAACACATAATGAGACAAAATTTTAAATGTACATATGTATACAGTATAAGCATAACATTCGACAGGTAGTCAAACATAAAAACACATCACACTGTAAATGGAAACCAAACCCATGGTGTTGCTATCACCAGCATTTCTGTTCCCTGCCTGTAGTAGAGCATTAAAATCATAGGGAGCCTTGAGGTGAAAGGAAAATGTAAATTACAGGAAAAGCAAGACACACATTTTTTAGTTTAAACTACTAACATTGCATGCATCTTTGTCAGTATGAGCTATGAATAATATAGTTTGGTTGCTGATTGCCTAAGGAATTAAAGGAAGCTGGGGTATTAGTGGTCAATAAAATATTAATCTATGGGTGTTCGTCATATGGATTCTTCCAACAAAACAAGGTAATATTTACAAAAAGCAAATGTTGATCTGGCAAAATGGAAATGATAGTCTTACAAGATTATGAAAACATTTTCTGAGAGTCTTATATAAGAACAATCATTAAATGACAGCAGATAGACAGTATGAAAGTATTAATCAATGCCTCACTACTTAACTAACATATTTTCTAACCAGTAAGAGAAATAGGATACAGTAATATAGAGTCAAAATTCTGCAAACTTCCCAGTTCTTACAGACTTGCTTATGATTTACCGTGTGGCGCATGTGTACAGGCACCATTCTCATCCCTACCACCTCTGCCTCTTCATATCTTAAATCATTCTTGAGGCAGATTGAAGACTTAAGTGCCAGAATAAGTGAAAAATTTAAGGAAAACGTAATAAGTAATTGCAACACAAACACTGACTTAATCAGTTTTAACGCGGAAAGATGCCGACAAAAAAAGAGAAGCAGCAAGCACATCAACATCTGAGGAAACGAATGCTAAACGTACAGAGAAAGAGTATGGAAACTATGAACGCTCAAGTCAAGTGTGTTCACTGCATGTTATTGTGCTGTGCGCCGTTACTGGTATATAATATTACATTATACAACTGACTTTCATGCACATGCACTGCACTCACTATGACACACTAAGATTATGTAAATGAAGGCTACACCTGCAGATTGCTAAAAAAAAAAGTTGTATAGTGCAACTATAGCCTCACTCAACACTAACAAGAGACCAAAAAACAACCATCCACTAAATATGACATGTAAACATTATAAATAACAACATGTATATGTCATAATAAATGGTGGTTTAGCAACCTAGTGACTTGTGGGTAAAAGTGTCAATGATGGTAATGGTGCAAGTACTAACAGTACTATGCTCTTTGGCAGAATGGAGTAGAAAAAAAAGCAGGATGACTGAGGTCTTTAATAATACTCTGAATCTCTTAAGGCACAGCATGTATCCATATATGTTTTAAACAGAACAGAACCATATGAGAGTTATAGTCAGAGCTGATTTCACCACCTGCTGTAGTGCTTTGTGTCCTGGAGCTGAGAAAGTGCCATTTGAGGATGTTATGCATCTAATGCATCCTCTCTCCACCAAATAAGTTGGTGAGTACAGGTGGAGGTATGTAGTATCTCCTCAGAAGTCCAAAAAAAGTAAAAGAAATTATGAGCCTTCTTAACTATATTGTGTCTGTTTCAGATCGCTGGTGATGGTCATTCCAAAAAATTTAAAATGGATAACTATCTCCACTGTATCTTCTCTGAAACAGCCTGGAGTATGGTCTTCTTCCAGCTTCATAAAGTCTATAACAGGCTCCTTGGTTTTGCTGACCTTAACAGGGAGACTGTTGCCTTGGCCCCAGGTCAGAAAGCATGATGGAGCTGTGGCCACACTGATACAGGAGAACAATGAGTACAGTATTTAGTGAATCTGAGATTCACAACTTACATATCACTCTCACACCCACTTAAAGCAAATTGGGGATGTGAAATGGTTGGGCCATAGCCTATGTCTTCTAAATCCATCAGCCCTCTAAGTATTATTCTGAATATGCTTTTCTCAACACAGAATAGTGGGAAATCAGAGGCTATCCTAGAAGCAGGTGGCACTGGAGAGCAACTTACTTTGGAAAGGTTGCCAGTCTGTTGTAAGGAATTCTCACATTAAAAATATACTCATCCACAAAGGGGTTATTTAAAGTCTCCAAATAATCTGTAGCAGGAAACAAACGTCAACAGCAGAACCCAAGTAATGGAATCACACGTACATTCCACAAAAAGGTCATATGAGCTAAGATGTAGAACGGTGTGTTGATGGCAATGCTGCTTGCTGCATCTGATTGGATGGTTTGGGAAATATATACTGGAAAGGAGGAGTCTAACCTGACTGTAAGTGACATGTTTTATCTTTAAATAGTATTTTGGTCTATTTCACATTCTTTAGGGTATAATGGGAGTCCATGTAAATTTATTTCCTTTTTTGCAAGCAAAATAGCTCAAAATACTATTTAGATCTATAGGAAGGTTAATACCGAGTATATCAAAAGGTATTTTCATTAAGTCAATAACAATATGCAGCTCACAGACTAAATGATGGTGTTAAAGTACTTTGTGGAAAAACTTGTTAGATCAGGTAATCTCAACCCAAGAAAGAAGAACAGAATTATCATTAAAAATGGCACTTTCAGCTTAAACAAACCTTATACATTCAAAGTATACTTGGAAACAGCCAGCTACTCTACAGTACTTAATCATCTCATGCTAAAGCATTTCAATATAATATCCAGCATTTAGCTATAAAACTGTTAAAATACAGTGGGAAGTAGTACAGTAGTTTGATTCACTGCCCACATACTCAACTTACAGCAATGAAAGATGTTACTCCACTTTAAACAAACGCTACACAATAACCGTTTGTCAGTTAGTACAATCAGACTCTGGGAACATAATGAATTTAATTCATACCTTGCCAAAGCTTCCTTTTCCGATTAATTTCAGGAAAGCAAAGTCTGTTGGCTTAGCACTGTAAAAGGTATACAGTAAAATAAAAGTTTGTAAAATTTAAAATGCTTAACAAAAAACTATGACATCTGATTTAAAGATCAGAACTGTACAAAAAAGAAACAAACCACATACTGAGGATTTCCAGATGGTCCCAAATTTATATCACTGGAGGTAGAGTTGTTCTATATTGTGAAAACCAAAAAAAGAGAGAAAACAATTAAAGTATTAAAATATAACTGAATTTTTTGCCTGCTCTTTTTTCCTTTCTTAGAAATGCCACCTATACATGGCACACACCAGTTTCCAAAAAAATATAATGCCCTGCAATCACAAGTCATATTAGCATGTTAGCAGTAATGAAAACAGATTAATGAAGCACATTGTGTGTTGGTGCACTATCATAACTTTCAAATGAGTGAGGAAAAGCAAAAACACTAAAACAATCTATACTGTGTGCCAAAGGCGGCATTATTTAAAGAAGTACGGTACATTTTTTTGCCTTTACATTTTTACAACAGACTAGGGGGGCCAAGTACCCCTGGCGCCTTCGGCGCCCATCCCCCAGTTGTGGCCAGAATATTAGTAAAATCTGTATATGTACAAAAGAAAAATTACTATTTATTGGAGTCAAAAATCAAGAAATTCTATAAATATGTAAAAGAAAAATTATTATTTAACAGAGTAAAAATCACGAAATGATTAACAATTGGAGTATTCCCGTTAAACTGAGGTCCACTATGCTCGATGAGTATTTATAAGAGACTATATAAACGATCCATTCATTTTAACTAACATTCTTATTGATAAAATTTTTTTTTTTTTTAAATGACTCATTTAAATAACAGGAAAAATCACGTGAAAAATAAAGTGGTATGCAATGGGTCATTGTAACTCGACCTTCAGCTAACTAAATCACCTAAATACAAACATTGGTGTTATGAATAGATAATTTTTTTTTTTTATAGTTTGTTCCTGTGAAAGAAAGTTTACTCGATCAAAAAATAATGTAATTTATTGAATTATTAAAATAAATTATTGAAATAATAATGATTTATTTAAATTGAAAACCACAACGTTCTTGATATTTAAAACCACAACTTTCTTGATATTTTAGTTTATAATTTAAAAGCAGAATAAGAATCTGAAAATCTAACAAAATCACATTAAAGTTCGATAAATTCTGAAAAGAATGATACCAAAAATATATATGTAGGTTTTAAACTAAGCCAGATTTAAAGCGTGATAAAAAATGTCATACATACATATACACATACATATACACACATATACACACACACACACACATTATATATATATATATATATATATATATATATATATATATATATATATATATATATATATATATACACACACACACACATACACACACATATACACATACAGTATATATACACACACACATATACTGTATATATATATTTATTAGATTGTATTACTTATGAACAATATACATCAGTATCTATTGTTGAGGCCCTTCTATCAGCATTTTAGCCTTATTACGACAGATCCGAAGTACAAGCCATGGAGTAAGAATGTCTACAATGTTGTGCACCACCGAGTCCTTTTTCTCTTAACCTTATTAAATGGGCCCAACAAAGTATTTGCTTATTATAGGGAAGTTCACATGCTAATCTAAAATGAGAGAAAAAAATACAGTGTTTAAAAATGTAATAGTTCCTTCTATGATAAAAAGAGGGTGATTCCACCATCTATAATAATAAATAATAATAATTCTTTGCATTTATATAGCACTTTTCTCACTACTTAAAGCTCTCAGCAATTTCAGGTTAAGGGCCTTGCTCAAGGGCCCAACAGAGCAGAGTCTCTTTTGGCATTTACGGGATTCAAACCTGCAACCTTCCGATTGCCAGCGCAGATCCCTAGCCTCAGAGCCACCACTCCACCTAAAAAACAATGTTGAATATTTGTTTTTTACTGACATACTATCTATCCTAAGCATTCGTTTTATAAACCGCTTTTTCCATTATAAGGTCACAGGAAGCCAAAACCCATCCCAATAGCACTGGCAACAGCACAGGAAATGATACAATTTAGTACTACAGTTACCTTCTTCTTAATCACATTTATCCATTCTTGTGTCACAACTAATCCAGACTGGCCTATTTATCTACCATTATCTAGGTTATCAGAACAGGTCAGTGAATAAATTCAATGTAAATACTGTATTTCAAAGATCTATCCATGTAAGTAACTTTTCTGTCATTAATCACACATTGATATATATATATATAGATATATATATATATATATATATAGATATATATATATATATATATATATATATATATATATATTATAAACATAAGGCAAAGTGACAGAGTCAACTTTTTCGATATTGCCAAATGATTTATTTGCAATTTAGAATCTGAAGGTAGGTGTATATATATATATGAGAGAGAGAGAATCTGTACCATAGTTATGGAAATTATCAAGCTACTATGCAATAAATTTGTGCACAACACTGGTGAAATCCTGTTACTGCATTGCATTGTTGAGAAATCTTACTTCTTGATTAAGAAAATCATTCAGTCCCACAGCGACATTGCCTGGGTGTCTTACAAACCTTTGGCCATACAAATGAGCTTTTACCTTGTGGTTCACTACTTTTGATAAGGTATTTAAAACATTTCAGGCTCTCATCGGCACCAGGAACATCTCTTTTGAAACACATTGTATGAAACAGTATTGGACTGAAATTAGGTACACATTACAACTATCCATTTTATTTCCTTACTTTACAGTTATTAATCTCACAGTAGGGAAAAAAGTATTAATTTTACAAAATTAGTCTACACAGGATAACTACATAGAAAACCTGATTTAAACGTAAGTTATTTAAAATACTAACTTTGTCATCTTCATCTTCTGAGGGATCAGAGAGGTTCTTTGGCTTATCCATCTGAAGAAATGCCCTCACATCAGGACTGAAAAAGTTATCAAAAAAGGTGTTACATTTGCAAAGTAACAATCAATTTATGTGAGTAACATTGCAAAATTCCTTGTGTTAATCAAGCAACTGGTCAGCAACTGACTCATTTGAAGAAATTAAATTTCATTTTGGTAAGGCGCTCAATGCTTAACTGACCAGTTGACTTTATATTTTAGGAATCCTAAAGTCCTAAAGACAGTAAGATATGGATATACTAAGCTTGTCTTCAAGCACAAAGCCTGTGTTTTTACTTCCTGTAATATCCCTTTTAGCTACTAACACTAACATGCTTTTCACATGCAATTCCTCAAAGATAACTAACAAGTTTTTTGTTTTTTTTTAATTACCCTATGTAATTACAAATTACACTTTACAGTACTCAGATTAATTTAAATGTAATATACTTACTGGTTGCTAAGCTGGGGATGCGTAACTATTCTCTGAATAAATTCATTTAAACCTGCTCGCCTTTGCTGTATAAATTCTGTTTAAAAAAGAGAGATATTATTTATTAATTTAATAATGCTTTTTTAAAATAGTAAATTAACAACCATGCTTACCTTATCATTTTTGCATCTTTAGTCAAAGAGCGCTAATCCATGTTAGTTCTTTGTGACATATAAATTCACTTTTCTGCTTGATCTTTAGAGGTTTAGCTTAAAGATTTAAGTATCTTTGAACACTCACCCATTTACCATTTTAACCAGTTGCTGTAAAAATGTATTAAACTGGAACAAATAAGGAATGGATACTCAGTACTGATAGAAGTTAAAGAGTGACTAGGATTTCCACTTATTTATGGTGCTGATAAGTTTCAGCATCATTAGAGCTGAAGGTTTGCCATGGGAGGTGTATCAATTACTGACCACACCCAACTATGATCATCACCAGTAACAACCATGTAAGCTAAGGAGGTGATGATTTACCTTGGCATGATTTAAAAAAAAAAAAACCAAAAATGTGAAGTCCCTGAACAGAAACGGAATGAACTCCTTCACAACATGCAGTGCACTAGATCGATTAACTGACTGATACCACAGGCAAAGGACGTCTGTATTTTCTACTAACAAAAACAGATACAAGCAAAGAAGTTTTCACGAATACTTGACCCCTTTACCTGATAATTTAGGGAAAAAACAACTGTAGAAGTAACACCTGCATTTTCTGTTCAGATAATTATTATACTATATATAGAATACTATCCTAATATTTCTGCTTGTTTCTGAATAGAGCTACCTGTGGCTAGTATAGTATTTTATTAAAGCCAATGCAAACAATGTCTCCAACACACATGTGGTATGTGACAGTACAGCTCTACCTTAACTTGGATATTATACACATTTCTTCTGTGAAGTGCTGCCGTATGTAAGTCTCTCTACAAATAAATTATGCAATTGGAACCTCTGGTACTTTCCTCTGTGTGTTTGGGATGGTTCTTCCATTTTTTCTCTCTAGTACTTAATCTCAAATTTCCTTTTCTTTCCCTAACATCTGCTGTACCTTGAGCTTATTTGTTACTTTTGGGGATATGATTTTAATCATATTCTTCTTTTTATAAGCAGTTATTCCTGGCTCTGGTGCAATTATCCAATAACGTATGTGGAAAAACCCAGCCAGTGATCAATCTGTATTAATTACAGTTACCCAATTCATACAGTATTTGATGTAGTCTTATTCATCTACAGCAAAACACAAGCAGACAAAGCTGTTCACTTTCACCAGTACTTTTTATAACGAACATCAAACCACTTGATCATTAGCAACAGCCAGAAATAAATTAGTTGACAAGGCAAGGAATGGAACAAAACGTATCCCTCTATCCATATGATATGGTTCTCTTCATTACTAATCCAAACTCATCACTGCAAATTGTACTAAATCTACTAGACAAATATTTAGAGGACCTCTAATTTTAATAAAAGCATGCAATTTCCACTTGTACACTGTACCATGTTATGGCACTTTCCATTGATTGCTTCAGAAAAGTTTATACATTTGTTAGCCATAGTTACTAAAAAACAGAGACCTGTTCAATTTCTGCGGTATGACGGAAACCATCAAACAAAATGTTCATAGGTGGTCAACACTTCAGCTTTCTTTAGCTGGGAGAAATATTACTATTAAAATTAATATCCTTCCAAAACATATTTCTTTCAGAATATTCCCATAGGCATTAATAAATCCCTCTTCAAAAAGCTAAACTGTAAGATCATTTACTTGGAAAGATTAAAAGCCACATATCAAAAGGATGATGGTACAAAGATCGAAAGAAGAGAATGGAATGGTGTAACCAGACTTCCAACTTTACTTCTGGGTTGCAAATATTTGTACCTTCAGGCAGTGGAACAAAGTAGATGGTGTTGGGAATTCGCTTTTGGGTTACTCTGGCCTGGGAAAGCCAGAAGGCTAAAGGTTTACTATTTTTCACCCTTTTTGTGTATTCATACAATTGCTTACTTATTTTAAATAAAATCCTTACTTTGGTCTTTTTAGTCAACTTTTGGTCTTGGTGATGCCTCATAAGTGCACCTGAAGTTAACACACTGTCCTTATGCTTTGTATTGTTCTCCAGCCACCAATAATTATCACCAATTTACTAACAATTCAGTTGAGTAACACTTGACTAAAATGTGGAACATATGTAAGAAACAATTTAAATTAAGAGAGACAATATTCTGTGCCGCTCCATTGCAGGATAATTTTAAATTCTAGTCCTCTTTAACTTAAACAGTATTTAAATTTGAAAGTCATTAGGTATTTGGACCATTAGAGAACTTTAAAGGGGACAAACACATTGTATAATCAGCTGTGTTTTAAATATGGAATTCTTTCAACACATCATTTCCCTACTTTCAAGTCAGAAACTTTGCTAAAAGGAACATGTCTAACTTCCCTAACCTTCCATCGCCATCTTCGCTTGAATATAATTTTAGCTTGGAATGAGACAAATATATTTGTAGACTTGATCACTTAATGTCATGGTGCACTCCTCTAGATGATTGTAGGCAAACACTGGGAAAGAGACATCTCTATTAATATCTCGGGAAGGGAATGGAAGTTAATTATCCATGGTATAAATTCATCAATCTGTGCAACACACACTTTAATTAATCTTAAAGCAGTGCATTGTACACATCTTTCCAAACTAAAATTATCAGAAATATATAAGGGACTAGAACCTAATTGTAAACAATGACCATTTATGACCAGGTTAAATGTTGTAATACTGCCCTCAACAATCACTTTATGGAAAAAGATGTTTACTTATTTGCCAGAGAGGGACAGCCTTACAATTAAACCTAATCCTGTAATGGCATTGTTGGGACTAGATTATAATGCAATAAACTCAGTGATCCTCTATACTACAATGCAAGTGCTGCCAACTTGCTTACCTAGAAGAACTCTAATTCACCCTACATAACTCAATGGAAATTAAAATATAATATAATCTAAATTAACTCTTTCTGTGTGGAACATGCCGAGTGCTTTCAAAATTTGGGCAGGTATTAAAGTTATCTTGAAAAAAGTCTGTCAGGCTGCTACTTATACTTCCATCTTACTTCTGGTGTGGATGTCCCCTTTTCTCTCCAACAGTAACCAATCAATTGTCTTCAAGACTGCATCCCCTCTGTACATGGTCCACTTGTCTAAGCATCTACATACAACCGCTACTCTACTTGATTCATCAACACAACTTAATCATCCACTCCGTCAATGTCAAAACACAGCTCTAACACATCTCTTCACATTCTCTAAGTGGGTCTATTTGTGGAGCTCATTCTGTCATAATGTTAAAATCCAAATTTACATCTTTCTTAATTACTACTCTCTTTACTTGATGGTTTTGACAGTCAATGCTATTTTCTGAGACAGTATATTTACGCAGTGTGATAGGGACAGTACTCTTGGGTCTCATCATACTCTTTGCTATCACTGGAGGGGATACTGGTTATATATGAAAATTTCCACAACTATTACTCACTCAGTCACTGCTATAGTCATTCTTGTTGGTTTGATTTATAATGCTCTAATTGACACATGCAGTTTAAAATATCAGGTATATGTCTAATACAGTAAAATCTTGATTATCCATCACTCGATTAACCGTCAGGGCAAATAAAAAAACAAAAAAAATCATTGTGCATGCCAGCGTCTACCTATTACTAATGCCACATGATACGCTGCAATTATGCACATTGGGACAACTCTACCTGTTGCTAGCACTTGGTGTTTTTCCCCAGAACCACATGTCAAGGCACATATTGAAATCACAGTGTTAGTTACATACCTTCAGCTTTAATAGTATTTTGTAGCTTTTCTCTTTTGTTAAAATTAAACTAATATATGTTGTTATGGCTGATAAAAGTGTGTGGTGTTGGAATTGTCACAAAAAATTGAAATTATTGAATGTTTACGAAACGGCAAAAGCACTTTTATTTTAGGAATTGGAAGAACAACAGTGAGCGATATAAAGCTTGATGCCGACAAAATTGAAAAACATGTTGAAAATGGAAACTACTGAAACAAATGTCATTCTGTATTAATGTCAATATTCTTCTGCATTGTAATTTCCTTTTTAAATTCTGTTATATTATGTTTTGTTAATATATTGTGATGTGCAGGCAGCTTGTGATGCGCTGTTCAGTATCAGAAAGGGCAGAATGCTGTGTAAGTGCTAGGACTGGATGAAGGGCTTCTGTTCTGTGAGGGGCAGACATGCCTCTTAAGAGATGAATGACAGGAGAAGTTAGGAGAAAAAGGAAAGTGCCGCAGACGGAAGTTTTGATTAGGGAGTCAGGAGACAATAAGCAGGTGTGTTTGCAGGTTAGAAAATGAATGTGAGTGGCAGGAGATAATTGGTAGGGAAAGCTTTCTTTTATTGTTTTGGAGGATGTGCTCTGTAACCCAGATTTCGGAGTATCAAGCAGGGCATTGTTTGTTATGGAATGAAGACTCCAAGTAAAACGTAGAAAACCTGTACCTCTGACTTGTATTTGCTTATTACACTGGTCATTACAATATATATATAAATTTATTAATTTTGTTAATATGTATTTATTTGCAAAAAAAAAAAACTAACTATACGCTAAACTAATCTACTGCACATCATTTTTAAAGTAGCTGTTCTGTTACCCTCCTTTATCTTATCATCATGGCCTCAGTCCCGACCCCTGACGGATAATCAAGGTTTTACTGTATTCTGCTAATATTCAGTGCTATATTTTTGAATTTTATTTTTATATTTGATAACATACTGTAATGTTGTTTGCGGTCATCCTTGTGCTAGTACTGTTTTTTTTTACCCTACTATATAAAATAAAAATTGATTAGTTCAGTCTTTCACAGGAACCTATATCCATAAACCTAGGCATCTAAATGATTCCAGGTTGAAAAAAGTATGATCATTAACAGACATCAAACTCCAAGTGTGCAGCTAATGTACTACAAAGTAGGGTCATTTATGGCACAGCTGGCTTAAGAATCAGATATTTCTTCACTCAACAGTACACTGTGCAAATTTTCAGTCACAAATGATTCAGCTCATAAAAGAACAGTTTCAGAAACAGTTAATGTAGAAGTAGTGCTGTTATTTAAAAGAAAATGGATTTTCTTTTCAAAACTGATAAACTAAAGTTTAAACAACCTAACGTATGAAAGTGTTAGAAATCCCCCCAAGAAAAACTGAAACATAGAATTAACTGTTCCTGTAATACAACTAACAGACACCTAACCAGATATTTTATGTTGTATACTAAATTTGATTTTACACCCTCTATGTGACAAAAAAGCACTTTTTATATTCAGTATGAATTTATATATTCCCTTATTAAGCCATCATTTAAAACAGTGAAAAACAACATACATTTAAACATGTAGAACTAGCAAAATAATAATAAAATAACTCTTCTAACAGGAAAATTGGAGATGGAGATACTTACACAGAAGCACTGAAGTTTGAAACACATCAAAGAACATGTCTGATAAATTGAAAAACAACATGGAGCATAAACTTATTGCTAATAACTGCACCTTTGAAAACCTGGAATCTTGTCAGATACTTTAGCAGTGCATCCACAGAAAAACTGGAGTTCCTTTCTTTTGGGCAATTGCGTAGTGCAAATGTACAGTGTGTATATGTAAATATAAATGCAATTTGCTGTTGATAATCTTACTGTGTTAAACAAAATGGATTTGAAAAGGAATGACACACAACCAGTAAATTTTAGGGAAGAATGTCTACAAATATCACTCTGGCTCTGAAGCAGCTTGCATGAGAAGTGTTCCAGCATGGATGTTTTTTTTATCTGTCTGAATTAACTTTTTTTTTTTTTTTTTTTTTGAAAAGCAGTAATTGGTTGTGTTAATGATATTTTAGCCTGGGACTTTCATTTCACATTTCTCCAGGTTGTTTGCAGAACATGTCCAGCACTTTTGAGTGCTGTGATTTATTGATATCATAAACCAAATAGGACTATACATTTATGAATATCAACCATATTGAAATCTCTGTGTTAAATGTTTACAATACACTACCTGGATCAAAGTTGTCCCCAAATATTCGTTTTGCTGGAAGCTTCAAATTCATTGTAGGAAACTGCTTCCTTAGCTGTATAGGAGAGCAAAGGTGAAATAATTTGATATTGAAAAAGTCTTCACACTAAAGACAAGAGTGAGGACAAAACAATTTACTTACTGTGTTATAAAGCTTATCAAATTCTGCGTATCTCCTGAACACAAACCACTCATGTCGGCCCACAGCCACAATAACTTTGTAAACCTATGTAAATCAAAAACACACATTTTTCAATGATTTATTGTTTTTCAGTGTATCCTTCAGCAAATAATCTTTACATTGGAAGTCTCAAGCATAAAACTTTCATATAAAGTGGGATATAAAATCAGAGAAACTGGATTCATGGGAGGTAATAAAAAAAAAAAGTGGAAAAAAAACCCAAACAAACAAAAAAAAAAAAACACAGCACTTACTCACACATACACAAACAAAGAAGCCAGGAAAGAAAATATCAGGCTCACTGCATGGAAATTTTCTACCTCGTTATTCAAAAAGGGTCTTAGCACACTGCTATTATTTTACACACAAAAAAATACCCTATGCTAATCAAGTGTTTTATCAGGTGAACTGTTAAAAATTTTTCAATGCAAAAGAATACAAAATGAAATATTTTGTTGTATACCTTGGCTTGAAGTGTAAAAAAAAACAAAATTCTTTAAAAAGTGACTAATAATTCAGAATCTTTAACTTGATCAGAACCAATGCTCTGGTTTAACATAAGCCAACAGCAATTATCAGGCAAACTAACACAGAGAGTAGCCTGGTTTTGTGCAATGCTTCTTTCAGATGTTACAGAAGTATTTGGTCTCTAGTGTGCATTAATGACTAGTGTACAAAATAAACGGTGTTCCCAGTCTCGTCTTGGGGTGTACTTCAAGTATTGTACCCAAGCACACACATGCTTATAGCAGTTCCTTGATTTTCTACTGCCTTCAGAGGATGAGGGTGTAGATTTCTTTCTTTTAAAAAAAACAAAAAAAAAAAAAAAAACAACACCCCATGAGGTGCAGAGTAACACTCACTTCTTCATCATCTTCCATTGGGATTGCAGTTTGCCCAGAAAATTGACACATTTATATTTTTGTCTGCACATTGATTTCTATACATATTTTAATTGTGAAAAACCATGTATATTAAAACTGCTCATTTAGTTGTGTGCGCCACATTCCTTATTAACTCTTCCTTGAATGAACCAGTAATGAATTTACATAAGACATGAACTGGTTTTCTTTCTTTGTGCACTTCTAAATGCAACTGTAATGGTGACCATATTATCTTTTACAGTGGATTATATGCTTTATGCATGGGACCGCAGTATTATGTACAGGGATTGCAGACTAAAGTGAAAATGAACAAAGCAAATGACAATGCCAAGGTGATATGTATAAAAATGGCTTGAAATGATCCTTGGATAGAAACATGTACAGCTGTCTTTGTATTCAACGGATAGTGCTACAGTTTAATACATGTGTTTGCTTTGTACCCAATATCTACTAAAAGAGAACTGAAGATCCTGAAACCCAGGGATGAATTAATTTTTTATGAAAATCAATTCTATTAGTTTCCTAATCATGGTAGATTTAGCAACCTTCCAGGTCCAATCCTATATTAATGACTACTAAATGGAATACCTTTATGAATTAAAAATTAGATTCCTCCTCCTCTGGTGATCATTTTTTTCAAACTTTTTTCCAGCTCCACTCAACCTTCATTTATTAACTTGTTTAAGTCATACCCTTCCTGCCATCTGGCATTCACTTCTTTCACTTACATTCTTTAATTACCAGCTTCCTTAAATTGGAAGTATTATCTGTGTAATCTTCTGCATAGTGCTCCGATGCCATCTTGTAGCCAGTTATTGTTGGTATGGCAGTTTTACATGTAGATGACAAAGGAGCCTCTGTTTTTGTGGCATGAGTGTGAGGAGCCCTGATTTAGGACCTACACACAAAATAGCTTGGACAGCACTTGGACAGTTGGGGGATTTAACGGCTCTTGAAACACACAACTCTGGGGGAAAAAAAAAACAAACTACACTTTAATGCTGTAGAATGACTGTCAGAGTGTAAGGGTGAGAGCATTCGTTGTTTAGCAGTACCTGGATTCCTGCAGCATAACACACAGCCATTATTATAGAAGTGTTCATAGATGATGCACGTCAAACACCAGTTAAGAAAATGGCAAAACCCCCTGAAAGAGCTTTCTGGTCTGTGGCATCATATTGCTTTTGGACCACTCTGTGCCAACACTACTTAGGATACAGTACTTCCTGTCAAGCATCAATAGAAAGTCATGAGAGACTACTTATCCCTTATATCGTTAGGTGGAACAGTCATGTCAAGTGGCTTTATTGTTATACCATCCATACATAGTAGGCCTATTGCAGAACATAGTGGCATGAAATAAAATTCCCAAGGACAACCATGTGACATTTAAATAAACAAAAGGAAAAGTGCAAGACAAGTGAAGAACTATACTATACTACAAATTAAAAAAAAAATAGATAAATGAATAAATATCCATCCATCCATTTTCCAACCCGCTGAATCCGAACACAGGGTCATGGGGGTCTGCTGGAGCCAATCCCAGCCTACACAGGGCACAAGGCAGGAACCAATCCCGTGCAGGGCGCCAACCCACCGCAGTAAATGAACAAATAATAATAAAGTGAATAGATCATAATAATTTGAAACAGATAGTAATAAACATTAAATATGATGGCTGATTGAAAAGTAATGACTGTCCCCATTTCTCTTTCATGGAGTTAGTCATGAAAATACTGCACAGGTGTTTGTGATCAGCATACATTGACATGTGGTAACCTAAAGTTGGACCACAGTAGTCATCAACATTCTATCACAACAAGTTGAAGCACCTTGTATGTGTCTATGAGAGAACAGATAGGGAAAAGCAGTAATGAAACTCTCAAAATGCTATGGCAGGCACACGGTAAATGAAACAATTAGCTATGCTGCTCTATTTCAGTGGTTGGGAGTACTTTAAGGTCAGCAACATGCGAGTGAATGACAAAGCATGTTCGAGAAGGCCATCCATTTCCTTTACAGATACTAAAATTGCCAAGGCTGATAAACTTTTGCAAGACTTTAAGCTTTACTTGGCATCTGGTTTGAATGGACTCAACACATTACAAAGAGAAACTGAAAATGCGTTGCATGTACTCCAGGTGGGTCCTGAGAAATCTCATGGAACAGCAGATGCAACAACGAGAAGATGCACTTTTTTTCTCCATGACAATGCCCAACTGCATGTTTCTGCTGTTGCACTGGCAGCACTAACTAAAATTAGTGAGAATGCATTGGAACATCCTCTGTATAGCCCTCATTTAGGGCTGTGTGATTTCTGGGTATTTCCAATACTGTAAAAACAAGTATGCGGAAAGAAGGTCTTGCCAGATGATGAAGTGAAAAATGCCACAGGTCACATCACTAAAAATGATGTTGCAAAATAGTCTGTTTCTGGTCTTTGAATAGTTTTTAAAATGTAAAAAATGTATTCAATATGAAGAACACTACATTGAAAAAGAAAAATGTTCAGAGCTTACGGAGTCATGAGATGTTTCAATCAGCCCTTGTAACAAAAACTACTACTAATAAAAAAAGAGTAGCAACAACTGTAACAAATATACAGTACTACATATAAATAAGCTACTAGGAGCAGATCTGAGAGCACGGGGGCAGCAGACCTTGGGATGGGCGAAAGCATTCCTTCACAATACTATAGGCTTTGCACCACTTTATAAAATGTCTTTAACAGAGGGCAGAGAGGTCTCAATGATTTTTCCTGCTGTGTGCACTATGTATTCTGGGAACTTACGGTCAGAGATTCTGCAGTTACCAAACCAGACAGCAATGTAACGTATCAGAACACGTTCGGTGGTGTCCCTATAGAATGTGATGAGAATGTGGCAGGGGTAGGCTTGCCTTCTTTAGCTGCCGAAAGACGCGGCGACACTGCTCAGCTTTCTTGGTTATAGAGGTGGTGTTAATTGACCAAGTAAGGTCAGCTACCAGCTGTATGCCAAGGAAGATGGAGCTCTTGACTAGTTCCACTACAGAGGCCTCGATGGAGCTCTTGACCAGTTCCACCACAGAGGCCTCAATGTGCAGTGGGGTGTGAACAGCACAGGCCTTTCTAAAGACAACAATCATTTTTTGTGTCTTGTCCACATTAAGAGACAGACTGTTGCATTTGCACCAGTCCGACAATGGGCCGAGAACACAGCAATGGGGAACAACATTGCTCAGTGTGTTGGTGCAATACTGGAGATGATGTTTCCGACACAGACTGTCCAGGCTATCTGTCAGGAAGCCCAGGATTCAATTGCATGGGAAGTGCTGTAGCCTAGTAGACTCAACTTCTCCATGAACTTCAAAGGAATGATTGGGATGAAAGCTAAACAGAAGTATATAAACACACACACTGCTTTTTCAGTACAACTGTAGTGTTGAAAATTCACATAAGGTTTGAGGTGATCAGCAACTTAAGGAATCTGCAGTAGCTAATAGTTTCCTGTGTTGTTTGTTGAATGCTGGACATGACATCTCTAGCAACTGTATAGCTGTTAAAGTTCACCATGGCTTCTTTTTTCTGTGTGATGTTTAAGGGCAGAGGGTATCACAACACCATACACCTGCCAGTTCATTCCAGCATGCAGTCCTGGTGCAGTGCGAATATTCACCAGAGTATTTGGTACTAGTGGGTAAACAAACGTTTTCAACATTCTGATACTCCCATTTGAGCAGTGCTGTGAAAAGGTATTTGCCCCCTCTGTTTTGTATATTTTACAGTGACTAGTCTGAGTGAACACACAATACAGTTCTTAAATTATCATTTTCTTTACTAAAGGAAAAATGTCATCTAACACCCCAATAACCCATTTGCAAAAGTAATTGCCTCACAGTTTCAGCACTTGGTTTACAGCACCTTTGGCAGCAATAATCACAATTAAATGCTTCCTATAATTTAAAATAGGCTGAGGTCTTTTATCCCACTCTTACTGAGAGAAATTATTTAATTCAAACACATTGGCAGGTTTATGAACATGCAGTGATGGAACTTGAAATGAGCATATCATCTCTGCTGGGTTCAGTCCTTTCCTGATTGGTAAGGTTTGACAATTTTTTTCCTCATCTCTACTGGAATTTCCTTTGTTTGACGTTTAGCGTTCTTTTAGAAACACTGTGGTGGTGACTCACACAGGAAAGGTCAACATATGGTGAGGGTTTAGATTCAACAGGGCTAGCTGCATTCAGGTCTGACCATGTTTACTCAGCAGAGTTTATCAATTAACTTTGGTGTGAGTGAATAACTATATTTTTAATATATTTCCATTTATCTAATATTTTATTTATATATATATATATATATATATATATATATATATATATATATACACACACACACACACACACACACACACACACACACACACATAATACAGTCATATGAAAAAGTTTGGGAACCTCTCTCAGCCTGCATAATAATTTACTTTCAACAAAAAAGATAACATGGTATGTCTTTCATTTCCTAGGGACATCCGAGTACTGGGGTGCTTTCCAAACAAAGATTTTTAGTGAAGCAGTATTTAGTTGTATGAAATTTACTCAAATGTGAAAAACTGGCTGTGCAAAAATTTGGGTCCCCTTGTAATTTTGCTGATTTGAATGCATGTAACTGCTCAATACTGATTACTTGCAACACCAAATTGGTTGGATTAGCTTGTTAAGCCTTGAACTTCATACACAGATGTGTCCAATCATGAGAAAAGGTATTTCAGGTGGTCAATTGCAAGCTGTGCTTCCCCTTGACTCTCCTCTGAAGAGTGAAAGGATGGGATCCTCAAAGCAACTCTCAAAAGATCTGAAAACAAAGATTGTTCAGTATCATGGTTTAGGGGAAGGCTACAAAAAGCTATCTCAGAGGTTTAAACTGTCAGTTTCAACTGTAAGGAATGTAATCAGGAAATGGAAGGCCACAGGCACAGTTGCTGTTAAACCCAGCAGGTCTGGCAGGCCAAGTAAAATACAGGAGCGGCATATGCGCAGGATTGTAAGAATGGTTACAGACAACCCACAGATCACCTCCAAACACCTGCAAGAACATCTTGTTGCAGATGATGTATCTGTACATCGTTCAACAATTCAGCACAATTTGTACAAAGAACATCTGTATGGCAGGGTGATGAGAAAGAAGCCCTTTCTGCACTCATGCCACAAACAGAGTCGCTTGTTGTATGCAAATGCTCATTTAGACAAGCCAGATTCATTTTGGAACAAAGTGCTTTGGACTGATGAGACAAAAATCTGAGTTATTTATAACAAAAAGTGCTTTGCATGGTAGAAGAAGAACACCGCAATCCAAGAAAAACACCTGCTACTTACTGTCAAATTTGGTGGAGGTTCCATCATGCTGTGGGGCTGTGTGGCTAGTTCAGGGACTGGGGCCCTTGTTAAAGTCGAGGGTTGGATGAATTCAACCCAAAATTAACAAATTCTTCAGGATAATGTTCAAGCATCAGTCACAAAGTTGAAGTTACTCAGGGGTTGGATATTCCAACAAGACAATGACCCAAAACACAGTTCGAAATCTACAAAGGCATTCAGGTAGAGGGAGAAGTACAATGTTCTGGAATGGCTGTCACAGTCTCCTGACTTGAATATCATCGAAAATCTATGGGATGATTTGAAGCAGACTGTCCATGATCGGCAGCCATCAAATTTAACTGAACTAGAGAAGATTTTGTATGCAAGAACGGTCAAAAATACCTCCATCCAGAATTCAGAAACTCATCAAAGGCTATAGGAGGCGTCTACAGGCTGTTATATTGGCAAAAAGAGGGTCAACTAAGTATTGATGTAATATCTCTGTTGGGATGCCCAAATTTATACACCTGTCTAATTCTGTTATGATGCATATTACACATTTTCTGTTAATCCATTAAACTTAATGTCACTGCTGAAATACTACTGTTTCCATAAGGCATGTCATACACAGAGAGAGAGAGAGAGAGAGAGAGAGAGAGAGAGAGAGAGAGAGAGAGAGAGAGAGAGATCTGAAGCCATTCATTATCACAAATATACAAAAATAAAGGATATCAGGAATGAGGCAAATACTTTTTCACAGCACTGTGCACAGTAACTCTGATTTATATGTGAAAATAAAATGGCAGATCAGATTCACACAGAATGAAGGTGGTCACTGACTGAGTTTCTTCCTAGATAACAATAGCACTCTCTTAATTACTTCTGAATTTTTAATATATACGAATACTTTCGTAATTCAAATAGAAAAGCCTGAAAAATGAATTTTCACTTGGATCTGTATCAATTATTTACACAAAATGAGCAAGACTGGCACACAAAAAGCCTTGTGACTGAAATAAGTAAGCCATGCCTAAAGCTGGTAGTGGGAGGAATAGCTGGTGCAAAAGACAATTGGCCTCAGAACATACCATCAGGCTGAAAACATACAAAAGAGCCTTGTTCAAAAGGGAGCAAAAACATGCAGACTGGAGATAGAATTTCTTTCTAAGGAAGGCTGAATACATCACACTGGATTAGACATAGCAAGATTAATAAAAGATTCAAATAAAATGCATAGCCCATGCAAAAAGCAATTACCAATATACTAAATATGCAACACTGTGCACATACCAAATTGTAACTGAGGTTAAACTGCATGGGGAAAAAGGTTAAATTATGAAATGATGAAAAAGGAGAACCTGGAGAAGTAAAAAGCTCCGCTATCCAGCAGCCAGTCAGTTCAAGACCTTATATTATACATTAATACATTCCCAAATTTAAAAGAAACTAATTGTACTTACAGTGAAGCGCTTCTTTTTGTCCCTTTGCTCATTGTGACATGGGATACGGACATGGGGGCAGTTTTGTGAGTCCATCTTGCTTAAATTCTCATGCAGGATAATGGCTTACTCAGGTTAAAAAGAATTCTTCAGGATTCTGCACCAACAGCAGCAGGCTTCTGGGCAGGCACACAAATTTCCATCTTTGTCTTCTAGAACAGAATAAAATAACACGCCATATAGTCCAAATACATCATTAGCTTGTTAAACAAATGGATTTCTCCTGAACTATTAATGCAGAGTGCAAGGAAAAAGCCTGCTATTCGGTCATAAACTATGCTCTTTGAAGACATAAAAAATAAATATATATCTGACAAATGCTACAAAGGACACCATAAGTATCTGGTGCTTTGAAGAAGTGTTAGTCACTGGAAAATCATGTTGTATTCCATAAAGCATCATGGATTTACAGCAAGGCTGTCAAGTGTGACAAGGCAGCTAACTTGTTGTAAATGTGTTATAATGCAAAATGAGCAGTAAAACCCCAGCTGGTGTACCATAGTCCAACAGCATATCAGGGCTGGTCAAACAAGTAAGCACCATACAAACTACATTTAGAGAGAAAAAAAAAGAAAGTTAGCTTTCTCTTTGCTGTCTATGCTTTGACGCTAAAGGTTTCAGATTTCTATTAATATACAGTACTATATGCTGTTGTTACTCTGAAATTCATCATTTTAACTTTACATCTTTTAAAACATACTCCAGGCATCATATTATTAACACACAACCCCAGGAGAGTTTTAGCCTATCTTGGCAGCTTCAAATACAAGGCAGGTTGCAACTCTGTGCAGAGACACTGCCCATCATAGGGCAACTTTAAACACACAGCCACACTCTCTCACACTGAGACAACTTGGACTCCAAATAAACCTAACATGCAAATTTTTGGAATGTGTGAAGAAAACCAGAGAACTCAGATAAAAAGGCATGCAGTTACTGGGAGGATATGCAAACACCACACAGACAGTGACTGGTCCAGGAATTGAATGCAGTCTCTTGTAGCTGTAAGGCTGAAGCAATAGACATTGCATACACACAACAATATTTCTTCTTACAATCCTCTAAATGCTTTATTAGATGACAGGCAGGTCCAACAGAGACTAACAATCAGACAAAATAAAAGATAACAAAACAGGAATTAAAAATGCATAATGCAAACAAACCTCAGCTTAACAATAATAATAATACATTTTATTTATATAGCGCCTTTCCCATGCTCAAGGCACTTATTCACTGATGTTAAAAATCTTTTGAAGTATAGTTCAAAATAATTTAGCATGCAAGATATTTATTTACCTCCATGGGTTTATAGTATTGTCTAACTATCTGTGAAGCAGAGCAATATCAGGATAAAAACAGTAGGTGGAATCTATGACTAGAAACAAGAAACACTGGATCATTGTTATTGGGCTGAATCAGTGGCTTATCAGCATTATGTCTGCCCCCTCTCTGCCATTCTGTTCATAACTCGTAGTTTGGTATTCTTCCAAATACACAATTTCAAAGCTTGTAAACAAATCATAAAAACTAAGACACTGAACCATTAAAAATAACATTAAAGGACTGTCTTGACAGCAAAGCAGCAAAAGTTAAAAATCGCCTGCAGTGACTTTTAGAAGCTGACTAATACAGTGACTCCTTTTTTTGAGAGACTGTGTGCATCCCTTATAAATTAGGCCCTCTGCCCACTAACACAAATTCATAATTTAACTGAGAAAAAAGGGGCATTTAAAAAAGGCAATGAGGGTAATTTCATAGTTTATGAACATAAATTGCAACACTTAACAGGGGTAAAGCTTTATAGAAGAAGGAATTAAAAAGTAAATGAAGCACAATCTGTCAGCCTCTGGACACGTTTGACTTGTGATGTTTTGTTCTAGGATCTCTAGGATTTCTAAAAAGGAGTTAATTTTACTTTCATGTTGTTTTGTTCACTTTTTTATTTTGTCCTTTGTTGACTGTGGATGACATGATTGGTTTGTTGGTTGATGCTAAATTATAGGTGTACACATTACAGTGTATGGGTCATGGTAGCCATGTTTATAAGAGCAATCCATGCTATGATGCAACATCTAAACTTTGAGGATGTTGAGAAATAACAGAAGACTTCCTTAAGCAAAACAATCTAGAGCAATTCTGAATGTGATCTTTGCCTGTTTAGCAACTTTGAGCTGTGATTTCTTTCTACTGATCAAAACACTTTCAGTGACTCTGTGGCTATGCCTATATTACTATGTTTTTGTTTAACTGTTTTTAAACAAAAATTATTTCTGACCACACAAGCATTTTCATATTGTTGCAAAAATATCTCTTGTCTATACTAAAATGGCGTAAAACGCATAGGACATACATATTCGCCTACATTGGGCAATCGGCATTAAAATTCTTGAAGGGATGGTAAATTTGTCGTTCCACAAAATTTTATTGCAAAATTATAGCAGCTGATAAATTATTTGCCTGTAGTGTATGTATGTAGTATTAAACCGTACAAAATGCAATTTAGATGCATTTTGCTTCGCTCGCCAACCCCTGGTCGTGGGTAAGCCGAAATACAGTTGAAAGAGATTATTGTCAGTCTTGGTAATTGTTACATATGTATCATGCACCCTCCGTACTCTCTCGGGTTTGAGTATGCTGTGTTTTGTGGACGTTTGGGGACCTCGTACTCTCTACGGTTTGAGTGTGGGGCGGGATGCCGAAGCCTCTTGTGTTTGTTTTTTTCTGTGAGGACATATGTATGTCTGTGAGTACCTATTGTATTACTGGAATGTGATTCACATATGCTGTGGAGTCCGGATCCTTGGGGCTTCTGCACCATCTCGGGTTTTTGCCTGCGTTGTGTTAGACGCGCGTTGTAGGCGCCTGCACCTTCCGTACTGTCGGGTTTGATTATGCTGTGTAGTGTGTCGTCGTATGCGCATGCGCCCTCCGTACTATGTCGGGTGTGACTATGCTGTGTGTTTTGGACGTTTGGGGACT
This sequence comes from Erpetoichthys calabaricus, assembly GCF_900747795.2. Classification (NCBI taxonomy): domain Eukaryota; kingdom Metazoa; phylum Chordata; class Cladistia; order Polypteriformes; family Polypteridae; genus Erpetoichthys; species Erpetoichthys calabaricus. Next base: position 53,523,128 of record NC_041399.2, on the reverse strand, counting down.
CCGTACTCTCTCCGGTTTGAATGTGGAGTGGGATGCCGACGCCTCCTGTGTTTGTTGTTTCTGTGAGTACGTATAATATTGTACTACTGTAATGTGATTCACATATGCTGTGGAGTCCGGGTCTGTGGGGCTTCTGCACCATCTCGGGGTGTTGCCTGCGGTGTTTTAGATACGCGTTGTAGGCGCCTGCAGCTTCCGTACTATGTCGGGTTTGACTCTGTTGTGTGTTGTGGACATCTAGGGTTCCATATTCTCTGGGCTTGTTGCTTTATTTCTTATTTCTGTTAGTTGAGCTCTTTCGTTGTTGGCGGTGTATAGCGCGTTGTAGGCGGCCGCGCTTTTCATACTCTCTCAGGTTTGATTATACTGTGTGTTGTGGACTTTCGTGGACTCTGTAGTCTGTCCTGTTTCACTCTGTTGCGGGGGCTGTATTCTTGTTTTTGTGTGGCTGTGTCGTCACCTATGGGCATGTTGCCTCATTTCTTATCCACGTTAGGTGAGCTCTTTCGTTTTTGAGCTGTGTCTCCTTCATTCTCGGAAGATCACGCTGTAGCCGCCTGCGCACCATGTCTCCTGCGTGCATGGGTATCTCGGGTTTGACTACGCTGTGTTTTGTGGACGTGTGGGGACTCCGTACTCTCTCCGGTTTGACAGTGGGGCGGGATGCGGACGCTTCTTGTGTTCGTTGTTTCTATGAGTACTTATAATATTGTATTACTGTAATGTGATTCACATATGCTGTGGAGTCCAGGTCTGTGGGGCTTCTGCACCATCTTGGGGTTTTGCCTGTGGTGTTTTAGACGTGCGATGTAGGCACCTGCACCTTCCGTACTATGTCGGGTTTGTCTCTGCTGTGTGGTGTGGACGTTTAGGGTTCCGTATTCTCTGGGCTTGTTGCTTTATTTCTTATTTCTGTTAGTTGAGCTCTTTCGTTGTTGGCGGTGTATAGCGTGTTGTAGGCGCCTGTGCTTTCCATAACATCTCAGGTTTGATTATGCAGTGTGTTGTGGACTTTTGTGGACTCTGTAGTCTGTCCCATTTTACTCTGGGGCGGGGGGCTGTATCCTCTTTTTTGTGTGGCTGTGTCGTTACCGCTTTACGTACTCTCTCGGGTTTGATTTGTGAACCTTTGTGGACTCCGTAGTCTGTCCCGTTTCACTCTGGGGCGCAGCGCTGACTCCTCTTGTTTGTGTGGCTGTGTCGTTCGTAGTCTCTCCCGTTTCACTCTGGGGCGGGGGGCCGATTCCTCGTTTTTGTGTGGCGCCTGTGCACTATGTCTCCTGTGTCAATGGGCATGTACCTGCGTCCATATCCAGTTTATCATTCTCGGTTAGTAATATGGATGGGAAAAATAGTCTTGACTTACAACCAACTTGAGTTACAACCAGCCCTCGCGAACAAATTGAGTTCGTAAGTCAAGGGTCCACTGTACATCCTTAGAGTGATGTTTGATAACTCTTATTAACTACTGTTCTACGGTGTTGATTTTAATGGAATTTGGTGTTATTTTAGGAGTAAATGTGAATTTTAGAACCAAGGAACGCATATACTCCCCCTCTACCAATTGAAATGAATGTTTTCAAATGACAAAATATTGCTTTATGAGTGGCTATGCAATATGCTTGTAAAGAGGGAGAAGACTGTTTGTAACTTTTAGTTCATTCAAAATGATGCTGCAAGAAAAATAGAAGTTACAACCACAAAAGGCCTGCTCTTCAGTCTATACATTGTTTTCTAGTTAGGTTTTGGGAAAATTTCAAAATCTTTTTTCTTACATTCAAAGCTTTAACTGGCTTATGCCTCATTTCATTTTCTTAATTTCTCAATACAAACATATTGGAACATATGTTATAAGTTCAAGGTGTTGGTGTACTAAAAAGTTCAATAATTAAAAAGTGGGAGGTTGAGCTTTCAGCTGTTAGGCCAGAGATGTGGAATGATCTGCCTGCTTGTGAAAGAGAAACATGTTAGTCTCTGCAATTAAATCCAGTCTGAGAAGTCATAAGTTTAGTCTAACATATCCTGAGTAGAAATGCTGATTAGTTGTTCTTAATGCAACTTCTGTTCGTTAGTCATTTGAGCCAAATTATGAGCGTGTCAAGCATTATGAACTGATACTGACCCACATTTATTCTGTTTCTTTTTTCCCCATATCTAGCTGCAGCACCTGATAAAATCAAAGTCAACACTTTGACAAGAGAACCTCCAGCACATAACCTGAGCCTTTCAGGAATGTTGTAAAATCCTTCCATCTCGAAGCACTAAAACGGGGCAGGCTTATAAAAAAAATCCCACACAAAAAGATCATACCTGCCCTTGATCCTAGTCTGAGCCTAATGGATAGGAGGTATTCCTCAAGATGCTTAGCACCAAGCTCAAAAGGGTAGGCCCCTGAGCCTGCATCTGTCCAAAATGGGGCTAATGCTTTTAACTGGTAAAGTCTCAAAATGTCACGAAAATGAAAAAGAGGAAAAATGTGAAACCTCAAATTCAAAACAAAACCAAGCAACTTCCTTTATATCTAAAGATATTAAGGATGCCTTCACAGAATCACAGAAAAAGAAAAAGCAATGCAAAAGTATAACTTTATGTCATAAGGCAAATAAATCCAATACAAAATCTAAAGGCTTTAGCTTATTTAAAAGCCAGAAGTCAAAAACAGAAAATTCAAACAAATACAAAAACAGCAAGAATCAAGAGCAAACTACAAATCACTAACTATGCCAAAGCTGAAGCTTTAGACTGTTCAAATAGTGCTGAGGCTGGTACTCCAAGATTAGGTGGCCCCTGCATCCTTAGGCTCCAAATACAAGGGTCTGGGAAGATAACAAACAACAATACACAGAAACATAGCTGTAAAGAAAACCATACAAGTACAAAAATACTACAACAAAAAAACAAATAGGAATATAAAAAAAAAAAAAATTATGAACAACAACAGAAAGGCCACATTAGCATAAAATAAACTTAAGCCAATGCAAAAAGCATGGCTGAAACTTAAGAACATCATTAGCATAGCTTAAAACATAAAAATACTGTAATGTAATATAGAAAAAAAAACATTGGATGAACTGGGTAGGGAACAGCACTGTCCCCATAAGAAAAGCTGAAATGCAGCATCTTATCAAAGAAACAATTTGGTGTGATTTTTTTAAAAGAAAGGGGTGGGGTCTGAGGAATGCCATATTGAACACTTTGCTGAAAAATGAAAGGGAAGATTGGAAATTAGTGCCATTAAGAGGCCACTAACTGGCCGGTCATGACAGTAAAGACACAGGTTTAAAATAATATCATATGCAGGAGAATCTTGTGTTTAAAAATTGACATGGACACCAGTAACTGATTCCTGATTTATCTGCAATTCAAACTATCCTTAGTCTTGGTATAGCACAGCTATGTGCTCTGTGAGCTAAGTCCGGATTCTGAGAGGATATCATCCACTATTCTATTTCCTTTCCAGGACAATGAAGGGAAGTTTCATGAATGAGTATTAGTTGTACAAGAAATTATCAGATTTGGGATTACTTGTGTCAGTTAAACAAGGCTTGTGATTATTATTTCACCAGGCAGCACATAGAAATACTACAAATTTTTTTGGAACTTGCCAGTTCTGAATGGTGTGAGGCAGAAAAAAAAAAAAAAGTATCAGAGCTTTACACTGAGACTCATGCTGAAAGAACAAATGAATCTAGCTAAAACTGAATTGTGCAGGATTAGTGACAGAGTTGCAGATCACTAATAGAAAATCCCAGTTTTATCTCCGTCATGAATAAGCATGTATTGGGTTGCTTCATTCAGGGTTTTCATCCAATGTAAGAACATTTATAGTGGAAGAATTTCAAATCTTACCATTATGATAAAGGTGGAGGAAGAAAAGGCATCATAGAGTTTATAACACTGTACAGTATTAATTTTAATGTCAGCAGAAGTGAATTTGAATAATAGATGAATCTGAAAATAAAAATTATAGCTTCTTTGCCTCATTAAAGATGCCCAGATAATTCCCAGATGCAATCATGCTCAGAGAGGGAAAAGTATCCACAACCTGATGCCTCAGCTGATTAGCAACAATAATTAGAGGAAGAAAAGATAAACAATGATGCCAGTTTAATAGCTGTGTTGTCGGATTTGACCGATTTATTTTAACCAGCGATTCTCTTTAAGGCTTTATAGCTGTTGTTTCTAATTTTAAGAGGTGACTAATCAAAATCTTAGGCAATTAAAGCTTTAAGAACTTATTACTCACTTGTGACTAACAAATTCTGAAATACAGAGAAAACAATGTACTAACTGAAAAGACTTCAAGCTACAAATGGTATGTTTATATAATCAGTTTTAATAACTTCTCAGTCTAATGTGGTGCTGGCTGACTGCATTCCCACTTATGTTGTGACTAATCTGTATGGCTTGTATATAAAAATATGATGCAAATTAATATTTTTCATTAAAAGTAAGACTGTGTGGGTGTCATAAACAGTGTTTGTTATGAAGTGCTATTTAGAGACATATCCTGCATGTAGCAATTCAATAGACCATAGAAAACAACAGAGCAGAATAAGCAACTTGGCTACAGCAGCAGACTGCATGCACAAAATGTCACATTTACTATGTGGCAGTACACTGCTGTAGCTACATTATAGGAATTTTAATGTTTAACAAGTCAGCCATTTATTAAGTATACCTATCTGGTAGCATGTTGTGTCTCCTATTGCCTTCGGATCAGTATGAACTGATCTGGACACAGACTTTATAAGATGCTGGATATTGTAACAGTAGGGGGCGCTAGAGCTCCCTTGAACCCTCAGGTACCATGCCAAAAATCAGGTAAAAGTCCAAGACTTTTTATTTTTATAATAATAGTGTGCACTAAGCACCCTCCACTCCACACTACACATACAATAATCAATAATCAAATAATCCAACACCAATCGTCCTCTACCAGACACTTAGCCACCCTTCCTCCCAGCTCAGCTCAGTGTCTGGGCTTTCCTACAGTCCTTTTATATCCCCTGACCCGGAAGTGATTCCAACCCTGCAGTCCATGATTCACTATCACTTCCGGGTCAGATTAAAAGTCCTTTTCTTCATCCCGGAAGTGCATCCTGATCACATGACGAGAAGGAACGGCGTGCTTCCGGGTTATAGGGCACGTATAAGTCCTTGAGCCTCCCTGCAGCATCCTCTGGTGGGCCCCACGGTGTCCAGCTGGGTCGGGAATAAAAACTTCATTGTCCATGATTCCCTGCTGGTCTTCGGGGCACTTCCATGCTACAGAGAGGGCTCCAACTAACGGCTTGGGGGTATTGGCCGGGATTAACCACCGGCCATCTCCCACAATATATTGTTAAGGATTATAACATCTATTATACTACTGTATCATATGGAAATAACTGTTACGCAGTTGCCACTGACTAGATGGCAGAACAGTCTTGCTGCGAACATCCCTTTTCTTCTCGTCAAAAAGAAATTGGATTGGGCTGAGATCAAGGGACTGTGCAGGCTACTGAAGGAATGAAAAGTATGAAAACTCACTGTTTTTCTAGAAGCATTCAGTGACTATACATGCCTTTTGATAAGGTACACTATTACACTTGAAGTGTCCATCTGAGTGTGAATAAACTGTACCCAGGAAGGGATGAACTTAGTAACAATGTTCAAATCAACTATGTCGTTCTTTAAGGAGTATCTGGGGCCCTAATCTTTGCCAAAAATCCCCACACCATTCCAGTCCTCAAGACTGGATTCTTTATTATGTACTTTGAGAGTGCTCACAATGGAAGGCACTATTCAAAACCCATTTTGATACTGCCATTAGTATATATAAAAAAAACTAAATAAAGCTGATTCTTCAAAGGAGTAATTAAATTTAAGATTTCATTCATTAATGCATAATGGGGTGCCTTCCAAGTTACTACTTTTGATTGCTACTATTTTAAGATGTTCTTCCATTACTGCAGTACTAGTAAATGTTTTCTGTTTCTGACTCCAACAGTCACGTGTGTACATTTTATATACTGCCATACTCAAAACCAATGCTATCTTCGTAAGATGATTCAGTCTTTTGTCACTCATTACCCACATTAAACACAAAGCCCCATTCTTTACATGGAGACTTTTATGGTACATTTTTAACAATATACAAATTTCTCTCTGCATGATTAATGTAAGTTAAAAAATAGTAAACGGCTTAAAGAAAATAAATTGGTGCATACATAAAGCAATACTTTATTTCTTTCCTCTTTTCTTACAACATGGATCTGCAGTTTACTTTTTTATTTGATGCATACCATAATCAGAACTATGTTTGATTTTAAAAACATTTCTGAACAAAATATTTCTTGTTTTGGGGATTTGACTTGCTCACTTTATTTTATTATTGTTTCTGACATTGTGTTTAATGTAAATGAAGGCAATCTACAGGACTCTTAAACTGCATATCTATACCGTTTCCTTTTAAAGACACACCACAATATATGCCTCTAAATTCTCTTTTCAATATCTTCATGTTTTTGGTTTCAAATCAGAGCCTTAATCTGCTGTAACATTTCATTTAACTGAAATGATGAAAAAAATATGAAACGTTTTCTACTAATCCAAGAACACAGTCAAAGAAACGATGCAAATGACTTCTTGCCCATGGGGAGTTTTCATTCCGTTAAACAGTCCTCCAAGTGGGAAACTACAGTTGTACTCAAAAATATTCACCTCCCATTGAACATTAGCTTTATTGAAAAAAAAATCACAAACTTTCAGCTGTTTGCAATAAACAAATCAAACAAGAACAATTTAAATAGCTTAATGCAACTAATATTACAAGTGGTTTCTCCACATTCAACACAAAATGCCAAAACATGCTGAATGATTAAACAGTACTGTACATCATTCCAGGAGAAAAGTAGGCTGATCATAAACAGATTATCCAAACTGTTCCACTCTCTCAATGTAAAAAAGGGCAAATAGACTACAGTCACATTGCTGACTAATCTTTGGAAAGAAAGTAGCTCTAAATGAATATGTTGCAAGAAAAGTTTTATCTTTGTTATGCTTTACTAAACTATTTCCCACCATAGTTGATAAAAGTTCACAAGTGTTACAACACTGACTAGAAAATGAAAAAAAAAAGGCACTGCAGACATCTTGAGAATACTGTGCATGGAGCATAGCATTATTGCTTTTGCAAATTAGCCTGTGACATACTGAGTGTTTTTTTTAGTTTAGAACAACAACCTTTCAAATTATGAAGAGGCCGAACAGTAAGAGTCTTATTTTATCAAGTCAAGGTTTTTATCAGGTTTATACAGTACAATGAAATTCATACTTACATGTCCCCTCAGAACAGTTTTGATAAATATAATTAAAAAAAACAAGTATAGTTAACATGCAACATACTGTATACAATTAAGTGTAATATGTACTTCCAAGTTACCATTACAATATTGGATTTCCCATGATTGACTGGTTTAGCAACCTTGTTACTTGTGGGTGAAAACTATTCCTGAGCCAACTGGTGCGAGTGCCAGTACCTCGTAGCATTTGTCAGAAGGCAGGAGTAAAAACGGCAGCTGTACAGGATGACCGATGATGACTGCATCATTTACCTTTCTAGGGCAGCAGTTTCTGAAATGGTGGAACCACTACATCTGATAACTGAAATCATACCACTGTCAAGGTTGCTCGGGTTACCACTTAAATGTTTGGTCAAACATACATCTAAACCTCTTGACCATATCTGCATGCTATACACAAAGAAGGCAGTTGGTAATAATCTATGCTATCTTTACCAGCACTGCAGAGTTTTACAATCATGAGTTGAGCAGGTGCTGTTCCAGGATCTTATGTACTCTGTGAAGATGGATTCCACTGTGCACCTGTAGAAGTTCATCAGAACTGATTGAGAAATATAAAAGGCGGTTCTCAGTTGTCTGAGGAAGTAGCGATGCTGTAGACATGGAACACACATGAAATGTATGTATTCCAAATAACAATCTATTATTTACCCAATACAATTCCAGTCACCTCACACCCAGATAAACAGACTTGAGCTTGGAGAATTTTGCATCCAACTTCAGTTGCCTCGGTGGGGGATGAGTGAGCAGCCTGCCTGCTGCAGTTGCTGATTTGACGCATTTGCAAAACAAAGACACTGATGAAGAGGTGTGAAGGAATTTAAGGTGGCCCAGCATTACGACTTTCAAAGGCTTCAGTGATTCTAGTATTATGAAGAAAAACACTTCTACAGAAAATCTGTCAGGAGAAAGGAGCTCTAGGTTGAATGTTTTATTAGTAACTTTGTTATATTGTACCTTACACAGTCCATCTTTTCTATCCTTGAATGTGTAAAGACATGCAGATGTTTGCAGTTTAGTCACATTACTGGAAATGCTTTTCTAATTAGTGACACAATTTCTTTATACTCAGTCAGACTAAAAGGTTACAAAAGGAGGTCTATGCAGTGTTGCTTAGATACCACAGGGGATTTACAGCACCAGCCTGAATCTGTGTGAGCTGCACTTTAATCTGCAATTGTACCTATGGAACCTTATTTTTTTTTGCACGTCTTAAGTCTCCCCAGAACCGATTGCAGTTTCTTCTTCCCGTCAGTCCAAATGTAACTTTCTCTGCAGTGTAACATGGTGGGATTGAATAGAGGCACACAAAATATATAGCAGTAAGGCTGTCAATTCCTGCTGGTGGGCATGGTGAGCAAAGAGAAAGCTGTAAAAGGGATAAAATTAATCTGATTAAACAAAAATGGCACACAGAAATATACTTCCTTGAACTCTGTGACCAAAGATTTACAGTCTTTGCAGTAAAAAAGTGAACTTACAAACAAGATTTACAGTTGAATTAATGGAGAAACCTGAATCAAATGTGCAACTTCTGACTTGTTTCCATTAGTATCTTTTCTTCCCAATACATGTATTTAAAAGTAAAGAAGTAAATGAAGCCCTCAAATGAGTGGTGTGCATGGGAGGGCACAAAGATGCAAAGTCAAAGTATCTGAAATCATTTATAAAAGTTAATTCAGAAAGAAGAGAGAATGTACTTAAGCATCATTTTATGACATAGTCACCTAGGATATTAACACGGCAAATCCAATGAAAACCTGTTCGTTTACCACCATGTTACAGGTATGTTGAATATTGTCAATGATAGAAGATATTGACAGACAACCTGATTGTTCTTCATCTGTGACACTCATGCACCTATTTATTAACTTTTCAATCCATTTGTTGATTCTCTGTAGGTGCAAAACATTTGTGCTCATACTGTGCTGAAAGTCAACAATGGATGTTCACTCCTGATACACCTTTAGTGCACAAAAATGGTAACCGCACACTGCTGCTCTTTTGAACATACACAAAGGTGAGAAGCCATATTAACAATCGTATAACATGCTGCAGCATGGGTTCAAACTATTTTGTTTCCATCTTAGGCAAACAAAGCTGCAGCCATCAGTACAAACATGTTAAACCATTAAAGTGGATATTTCTTGACTGACACGCATAAGATTGTGTAATACCAGCTTAAAAAAATAAACTACAAATATCCATGCTTTAGTCATTTTAGAGTTATAGGGTGGGGGGCCTATTCTAGCAGCATCAGGCACGAGACAAGTACTGACCAGTGACATGGTACCAGTTTACACACTCATATCACCCCAATTAAGAAATGCCATTAACTTAAAATGCAGAAGTCATAAACCATTCACTTAATTTGTGAAGGTAATGCAGTCTTTACTATGGCAATAAAGCACATAGTTCCTGCGCAAACTTGCAGCTACATTCCATAAAAAATCCTGCAACCGTTTCAGCAGCTACACTCATGCCTGGATTTCCTTTTGTGTTCTATGATCTTTTATCACTTTCAATATATTTGGGAAAAGCATTTTTCTAGCTAGATTGCTTATTTTTATTTCCACATTCATGCCTAAGAACGTGGAGTATTTGCATTTATGAAAAAACAGGAGATCCTATTGCATTAAAAATACATCTTCTGTAACTGTACACTAGCATTATAGAAATAACACTGCGGTAATAAAAAAAAAAACTCTACCCAACTGAGTATTATTTGATATCAATATGCAGGAATGAAACTATAATCGGAAATCCTCTCTGGTCAGGCTCTGAGCCACTGTCCCATCTCCTGCTATCAGTCTAGTGTACCTTTGTTGCACTTCAATGATAGTGGATAGCATCACAACTCTTTGGAAGTGGGGCTTCTTACTAGGTCACATCATCCAAGTCTAGACACCAACTGTTTCCAGCTTACAGTTTAATAACAAACCTGGTCAGTTTATTAAAACACTCCCGACGTATTGTATTATTAAACAAACTACCTTTGAATGTATGTTAATAATCTGTAGCCCCACATAAAGTACAGTCCACATAGGAAAAGAAGGAAAAGACACACTTATCCACAAATGAGGGGGAAGGACGTGTAAAATAACGCTGATGTGGTATATACACTGACAAATATTTTTGAACTTTGCTAATAAACTAAAAAAAATGAGACAAGAATGAAAACAGCAGATTTAACTAGTATGAAAAACCACTTAACCACATGAGAAAATATAAACAACATTGATTTTAAGAGATTATTTTCTTTGTATTGTCTTTACAAGCCACAAGACTGGCTTTACTTATTTTATATGGTGCCTTTAATTGTACACACCATATCAAGAGTGCAGTACAGAGCAACTATGCACTATCACAGCTTAAAAGCATTCATACAATATGCCAATGTAAAAATATACTCTGACTTCCATCCATCTCAGGACAGAAAACATTTTTCCTCCCAATTATAGCAATGTAGAAAATTTTTTTTTTTTTAAAAATGTGTGCATTTTTTAAAATGCATAAAGTGACATTACTTTATCAGAATGGTGAAAGTGATTACGGGGGTTTGTGGAAGGGAACGATTTTGATGGGTGTAATGGTGCTAATGCTTTCTGCCGTTACCTTCCTTGGCCGCCTTACAACACTGTTGCTGTGTGTAGCCACCAGTGGCTTCTTCCATTCAACTTGACATGCTGTCATCTGCCTCATTCATTGCCTAGACATCCACGTCACCAGCTCCACCTTGCACCTTGCAAAAGGCAACACCTTTTGTGAAATCTGTGAAAAGATCTAAGCCAAGATCCTTAAGACAAATCTCTGGAGGCTACTCACCATGACTGATGGACTTTAGCAGCAGAGAACCATCAGTGAAGTGCTCACAGGTAGGTGCTCTCTGTCAGAGTCCCTTCATCTAAACACTGCAACAGCTCCTTTCATGACAGGATGCTAATCACAGTGATTCTCCTATGAAGCATTTCTTTTCTCTAGGTTCTACTCTTTTTATAGCTGTATTTTAGCTTTTTTAACAGATATTGCTTTACTTTTATTATATACTGGGTAAATTATATTTATTACTTTATAAAAAGTGTTTATAAAACTGCAGAATCTGCAACATAACTTAGCAATCACATACAATTTTGTGTTCTATAGCACATACAATGTAAAAAACAAAAAAAGTCTATTCTGCATAAAGTTGCTCAGTGATTAGCAAAGAACTCTAGCAGACTGGTACTTGAATTTGTGTTTTATGCCAATTTCACTATAAAAGTGCTTACTTATTTCTCAGAGGCTTTGTTAACCAAGATATTACTCTACAGTAATATGACATTTCTCTCTATTATAAAAGAAAATCTTGAGACGAGATGAGATTATTGCCAAGAGTTTTTTCAAGTTGGTCTCAACCATTTCCGGTTGACGGCCCATGGCCACGGTCTTCTCACCTCTCATTCGTGTGAATGCTTTTGTCAAACAGAAACAAAAAGGAGTGTTGCGTCCAAGAAAAATTAATTGCAAAAATGTTGCTCGATTAAATATTGTATCACGAAAAAATATTGAACGGTTTCATTTAAAATTGTTATGTGAATCGAAAGGAGCAACTTCGTATAAAGATGTCCTAACTATAGATGGAACTATGTATGGTACTTATCAAGAAGTGGCACGAGCAGCTGGATTATGTAAATCGGACGACTATATGTTCAAAATGATGTCTGATGCCGCTTCTGTAATGATGCCTAACAAATTAAGACACTGCGTACTTAATTATGACGGGTGAAGTTGTTGCTTTAAAATTATGGGAAGCGTTCAAAGGACCATTATCCGAAAAGTCTAATGAACAAATGTCTCTTTCGATCATCAACGAATTGTTAGAAGCAGAAGATTTAACAATACAGCAATTTGGACTTCCAAAAGAAATAGACAAATCTGAGGTAAAGAAAACGATAACAGCTGACGAAGATTTAACTGTGGAAGGCCATGGAAAATTATATCGGGAAATGTATTCACAATTAAACAATGATCAAAGAGCAGTTTGATACAATTAAAAAATGTATTCTTGGTGAAATTCTTCAGCGGTTAGTCTACACAGATGGACCTGGCAGCACAGGTAAAACATTTTTGTATAAGTGTTTAGTCCATTATTGCAAACACTTATTCAAAAACATTGCATCGATAGCGTGGACAGGTATAGCAGCAGTTCTTCTTCCATACAGTAAAACGACTCACAAAACTTTTACCTTTAAATATCACAGTCAAAAATGTTACATTGAAATGGAAAAAGAAGATGAAACAAGAAATGCAAAAGACCGAAATATTTATTTGGGACGAAGCGTCAATGATCCCACAAACAGAATTAAATGTAATTGACAAAACGTTTCAGGATGATTAACTGTTTGTGGGTAAAAAACTTTTCTATTGGGAGGAGACTTTCGTCAAGTTCTACCAGTAGTCAAGAAAAGAGGCTGAAGGCAGATTTACGATACATGCCTAAACAGTGGGCTTTTATGGTCTTTGTTCCAGCAATTCAAAATTACAAAACAATATGCAATTGATTTCACTATCTGGCTACTAGACATTGGCAACTTTAAAATTCAAAATCTCCCAATAAAAGAAGGCTTATTATGTCCAAATCTTATTGAATTTTATCCCGAAAGGTTATCAACAGAAGAAATGAGTATGCGGGCAATCCACGCAGCGAGAAACAATGAAGTCAAACGAATTAACGCGAAAACTGTCGATTGGTTGAAGGGCAAATTGATTAAACGCGCATCAATAGAATATGCGGAAGCAGTTGGTGGTGATAGTGCGAAAGATTAAAACATCAACTTACAATATCCTGTAAAATATCTACAAGTGTTAACACTGTCCGGTCTTCCACCGGTTGAATTTACTGTTGAAAAAAGGATGTATCGTAATGTTATTGCTTAACTTATGTATGAGTGATGGGTTATGCAATGGGACAAGATTAGTTGTATTGAAAATTGGTTGAAGAATTCTAATGTACAATTTTAACAGGCGAGAAAAAAGGTAATGTAGTATATATTCCGCGGATAACATTAGACACCAAAGGAGATCCTGATATGCCATTCGTATTAAAACGTTTACAGTTTGCCGTTAGAATAGCTCTTACTATGAAAATTAACAAGTCACTAGGACAAACATACCAAAAAAGTCGGTTTATTTATTAAAGAGAAAGAAATTATATTCACTCATGGGCAGTTACATGTTGCGTTGTCACGATGTAAGTCCAAAAACGGAATCAAAATTCAATGCCATTTTGACGAAAAGTTAATTCCAAATATTGTTTTTACTTAATTTTTACAGTAACAGTGTAAGTTTAAAAAGTATTTACGTGTTAATTTCAAAGGCAAACAGAACAAAAATGTATAAGTCAACAAATACCTCTAACACAACATGAAACAATTTTCCTTCAATTTATTACGTTTTACTGTTTTTTACTATGGTTAATTACTCACTGTAATGTAAAATAGATCTATTATGCATATGTAACAATTCCCATGATACAATCTGTTTAAATTGTACATCTGCTTACCCATAGGCAAGCGGCAGAGCCGTGAAGTGGCTAGCGCATAGCGCCCGCCCAGGAATTGGCGAGTGAAGCAAGCAGAAGGCAGATACCGCTAGTAAACTTAAAAGGAAATTTAAAATTCTTTGTATTTTTGACATAATAAACTCTCTTTATTATCATTTTCCTATTAACTGATATTTTCTTTTGTTGACTTTGTTTCTATAATTGTAACGTCTACCAATTACAATTAACAGTGGACAGAGAAGACACCTGGGCACAGGACAATAAAGGGCAGCAAAAACGTATAGCTAGCATGCACATTAGTAAATAACAGCATAAATAACCAGGAAAATCAAGTATAATTCATGATGGTGATGATGAAAATCTTAAAAGCCAAGATATATTCCAATATAACAATAGTAAACCCTGTTTTGGAATTTATGAATTCACACCAAAACATTAAAACTGGGATAATTAATTATATTAATTAAGGAAGCCATCCAATTAAAAGCAGAAGTTGGCTGGCAGCCACAATAGGCTCGAAGGACTGAACTTGGGAACCACTGAGTTAGATGTTGACCTGCTAATCCCTTTGTCATTTGTATCTCATTGTAAACTGGCAGATGGCTAAGAAAACAAGCAGCCCTTAAAATCATAAATGAAGGGAAGCGACTCTTAACAAGCAAGTAAAACTAAAAAGAAGCACAAAAATGTTGCTTCAAAAATGTTTCCATGTGTGAGGCATGGTAGTGCAGTGATAGTACTCCTGCCTTGCAACAAGGGGTTTGAGGTTCATGTCCCGGGTGCTCCCTGGGTAAAGTCTGTATGCTCTTCCTGTGTCTGCATGGGTTTCCTTCCACTGTCCAAAGACCTGCAGGTTAGGTGGACTGGCAATGTTAAATTGGGCCCAATACACATGTGTGTGTGTGTTTTAACCCTGTGATGAATTTGCATCCTATTCAGGAATTGTTCCTGCCATGCACCTGATGCTCACTAGGACAGGCTCCAGCCTTCCTGCGACCCTGTTCAGTATGTATGGAGGTCTTCATGTGAAACAGATAGAATAGGCCTCTATGTTAACCAAAGTTGAACAGCAACAAACAAAGTCAAACAAATCCTTGCAAAAAAACTTGCATAATAAAGTTGCATAATTTACATGTCAAGGCATCCAATTAAACAAAAACTGGCTTTAGTCGAAGAAGATGAACGTGAGCAAAACCTTGCAACTGCTGCCACCAACCAGGGCTACATTTGAGGAACCCTGATATCATATATAGTGTGGCATGCACTTGTACTTATCAGTTACATAGTAGTTTACAGCTTATTAAAAGAATTACAGTAATGCAAAATGGTATTGATAAGATGGGCAGGAGCCTAAAGAAGCAGTGAGGAAGGCAAAACTCTCATTTTCTGTTTGTTAATTAATAAAGTTCTCATTTGTTCTTGTTTATTAATTATGTTCTCATTATGGCTCATTGTGAATGTTCTCCATATTCTCAAACATGGCAAAGTTAATTAAACATTAGTTACTGCAAGAAAGTTAAATGGTGTGCTCCATGGTGTTAGTTTCAGATCTGTTCCTCATGGACCAAAGTTCTACACCAGTCAAAGAAGGGATGATGTCAGAGAGTAGAATGGTTATTATAAAAAATAAATAGCAATTTCACCAATTGATATGTTTGAGTGATACAAGGAATGCCACCTTGTATACTTCTTGACCCCCACATGTGCATCACATGTGATCTGTGGAGCACACATTTGAGAATCACTGATGTAAGTTTCCAACTTGGTTTGTGAACATAAAATTAACCCATTCATAAACCATCACTGGAGAGATTAAGCATCACTAACTACAGTATATGTAGACATGGGATGCTTAGTCAAATGGGGGCAGAAATCAACATACTTTTGATGTTATTTGTTGCCCTTGATGTAATCACCTGCAGCACTGGAGTGTTTGTGAACAAAGGCATATTAGGTTTGGTAATACTCTAGACATGTTTTATCAGCTTGTATTTCTGAAAGTCAATGTAAGTTCAATGTTTCAGTGGTTTGCAGAAAAGCCTGTTTAATACTTATGAGTGTTGTACTGGTGGTGGTGGTGGTGTTAATGTTGCTCATGTTTATAGCAGGTTTCACAGAAGCCACTTGGTCCAATTTGTGAAGAAGACCATTACAAAATCAGGATAGGAAGATATGATACACAAGAATTTAAAAAGCATAACATTAGATGGAATTGCAGCATTAAAGTCAAGTTTTAGTGCAATTGTTGACAGTAACGCATATTAAATTATTAATAATGTTATAAGTAATACAGGAGTAATTTTTGCCTTTTGCTTCCAATTACTTTCAACAATAATCCTTCCATTACCAAACCTGTTTAATCCATGTCAGGGTCATGGGGGTTGAAACATATCTTAGTGGCATCAGTTGGGACAAACACTGTTGAGGGTGCCATTCAGTTTTACCAAAATGGCCCCTACCAAACCTCACCATACAACTTTAAATAGATTAGATAGAAAAGATCAACAAACTATTTATCCAAAGGTGAAATTAAAACTTTACAACTCATCCAACGTTTTCCTGGGTTCGAAAAATCAATTCACTATTTAGCACTAAAGGAGAATAAAACAGAATCTTAACCTCTTCTAAAATTTTTTAAAAGTTAGTGGAAAACAATGCAATATTTTAGCATTTTTATTCTTGGATCTCCAGAGTTGGCATGGCAATATTTTACTCATTTACGAACTTTTTAAGGTGACAGAATACTTATAAAGTAAAATAAGCCATTGCATCATCATTTAAAGCTTAGAATGTTTCAGCTTGCCATTTCATGTTAACAATTTCAAAGGTAAAGAAGGTAAGTGTCAGTCACCTGCATTCCTAAGGGCAAAGAAGCACAGCCTTAAGCATCTTCAATTAGAGTGGTATGAACTAATCTTTTCTGTCACTAACTACTTTGGCAGTATTTCCCTATATTTTAATTCAATTGTTTAAAAATCCAAATGCTAATTAACTCCAAAGCATTTTATAAATTAAAATAAAAAAAAGAACTGAAGTTTTGCAGCAAGTCATTTATCTTTGGTAAATGATAGCAGAATAAATCATTACAAAAAAAAAGTCATATAATCATTATATTAACTCAATTTATTTTAGATGAAACAAAGAATAAAACAAACTAATAGAATACAACCCTTTACGCAGTACAAGTATGAAGAAAATAAGTACTGGGTTAGAGCAGGACCAAATGGAGAAAATCCATATTTTAGGTATAAGAAGAAACTTGCCCTAAACACAAACATGACCCCATAATAAAAATGACATACCCTCAGACTAGTGATTAACGCCTCTGTTTGATTTTCTCTTCCACATTTGGTATTACAATACAAAACATTCAGTAACTGAAAAAATGATGAAGTTGATGATATCCTGTTGTTCACATCTGCAGAGTTTTCATTTCAACTAAGTTCCTTCCTCACTAGGTTCAAAACTTGTAATAATTTAACCATTAATCATTTAAATTTTTTCTAAAAGGTCGGATTCAGAAATGATTTGTCACAGGGGCGTCAAAAAGCTGTTTGTTCAGCAGCCCTCAATAAAGGGTTACTGGTGAGCATTGGCTTTTGGCCCACAAATATCTGGATTAACTTGTCAAATTAAAATCTTCAGGTAATGCAACCATAAACAATTCATCCACAACAAGAATCAGAAAGCTGAACTCATTCTCCAAGGACAAACACTATGTGGAAAACAGAATGCACTTCTCAGAAGTCATGTATTGACAATTACTGGTAGTTAAACAACTGCTGTTCTCAGATAATCTGAGCAGAATTTCTTTAGCTATTGATAGTCTCTATATTTTGAACATGGCTAGTAGAAAATTAGTTTTGTTAAATCAATGAAAGTTAAAGTGTAAGAGCCAAGTAATACACAACAGCAGAATACAGACAGAAAAGGTTAGGTTTATGAATGACTTGCAAAAAATATAAAAATAAAAAAAAACACAAGTTTAATGGCTGGATTACAGCAATAAACTTTAATTTGAAAATTAAGTAACAACACAAAGAATAGGAAATTATTCATTTATCTTGTATTTTGACTGAGAATTGTTCACATCGCTGTGCCTGCACTCAGGGAGGAACGCTTACACAAAATAAGTTGTATTGTATATGAAATGTATAAAATGTAAAAATATATATATATATAAATGGCAATAGCTATAAATAGTAAGATGACATCACTGGTACAAATTACACCATGATGCACTTCTCCCAAGTACAACTATCTTAGCATTTGAGGGATTGATTTGCTTGAGCTTTGCTGAATGAATAAGAGAACATTACTTTTGTTTTTGTCACAATATTCAAAGTTCTTGTTAATAACATCTGGAAGGAGAATGCAGCCACCAAGCTAATACTGTTAAGTTTATATGGCTTCTTAGCAACATCTTCACATTTTTGTTTTTACTTTGCTATTTGCAAAGTAAATATTTTTTCACCATATTTTGTTTATATTGTATTTAAATTGGGTGTCATGTGCACTTCATGACATTGACTGTTGCAGCAGCTGCTACAGCAAGTGACTGACATTGCTGAGTGAATAACAGCATGTATACTGAAGGTTTGTGACATTACCAGGGCCACTTAAAAAAAAAAAAAAACAGCTTCAGCTATGGAGCTTAACTAAGCATTGTTTAAAAACGGAAACCCCTACAATGTAGGAAAACTTATTTCTTAAGAAAACATATTTCCAAGAAGGTGGGTAATGGTGCCCCTAGAAAGAGCAAGGTTCCCTGTAGGAGATGTAACTGATTAGTTGCAGAATGCCTTTGTTGTCAACCTCACTGAGTGGCATGTCAAATCCTATCAATGTACACACCTTTTGTATGATTTTTGGTGACTGTCAGACATTAATCTACCAGCAAGCCTGCAATTCTCGATAGAATCGCAAATCCAAGAATGGCAATCACTTTCTGTTCCCTCCGATACTTGGAGGGATGAAATATCATGGAGGGTGGGTGCGCCCTGGGAAAGTTCATTTAATTAAATAAACATACTTGTACTAAAGCAGTTTCTTTTTGGAGCTGTGACTCATCTGGTTCTGGTGTTTCAGAAGCACATTGTAGGCGCCTTTGTTTATTGTTTTTATCCATGCAGTCTCTTTTTTGTTTTTCTATGGCTGTGTCGTCAGCGAGAAGTCGTTTGCTGACGGCGGAGGATTCGCGTGCTGAAGTGACCATGGCGGCGGATCCGGGCATGGAGGGCTACATCACTAAACGAACGTGGTATATGCGGTGGTGTGGGCGGTTGCGTTCGGGGGGCTGTACAACCTGGCGTGCATGCTTTACCTCAGGTTTAGTTTACAGGTCGTAGCCATGGTAAAGTTTTCATTTAATTAAATAAACGGGCTCGTGTTTGTATTACTAATTGCTGAGCTCCTTCCATTTGGAGCCGTGACTCCTTTGCCTCTGCTGTGTCATAAGCACGTTGTGGGCGCGTTCGTTCATTGTGTTTATCCATACGGGCTCGGCTTGTATTTCTGTTAGTTGAGCTCTTTCATTGTGGAGGTGTGACGTCTTTGCTTCTGGTGTGTCTGAAGCGCGTCATAGGAGCCTCCGTGTATTGTTTTTATCCATGCGGTCTCGTCTTTGTTGGTCTGTGGCTGTGTCGTTAGGTAGAAGTCGTTTACTGTTAGGAAGCATACTCCAACTTACACACACTGACTGCTGGCACAGTGGATTAGAGCAGGTGTAGTTTACAGGTTGTGGTGTTTGGGCGCCACGCACTGACTCTGGGAACTACGAGCTCAGTTTTGTATTACACATCGTTGAGCTCTTTCCATTTGTAGCCGTGACCCCTTTGCCTCTGCTGACACCCACTGCTGGCACAGTGGATTAGATCAAGTTTATTTTACAGGTTGTGTTGTTTGGGCGCCACCTACTGACTCTGGGAAGCCGCTGGGTTTGACTCTGGGGCACTGCGGCGCAGTGCACATGCGGTGTGTCTGCCGTCCGTGCATAAATTAAACTGTCGTTTAGTAATATAGATATTAATGCTGTAGTCCAAACTCACAAGCAGCATTCTTGTTTTGTATGTTGTAATGCCTTGTATTTTAGTAGAATGACATTTACTATTATAGCAGTATGTGAGTTTGGGGGAGTCTAGGTTTGGTGTAAATCAGCCTTCAAATGCTCCTCTCGGAGACATTCCTATTTTGTACTGTGTCAGAGTACACAATATGACACTGCAAACAAACTGCATTTTTCATACTAAGCTCTTTCTTAATATGTAACTATGTAACTAGCAGATACTGCCCTCTGCTCGCTTCGCTTGCCAACCGCCTGTGCTACGCGCCGTTGTGAAGAGGGGGGTTGAACACACCCCAAGGAGACACGGTTGCTCCTTCGAAACTCCTCTTAATCGGTGATACAATGGGAAACAAAGTTTTTTTTTTTAACCTCCTCTTTGCTTGATCAGTTGCTGGTTTGCTGCTGCTGCTGCCATGCTGCGTGATCTGCATCTCATGCGCGCTTCAAACATTTAAAAGCCTGCACAGCAGCTGTCCTTTTGTCCCAGACATCCTCAAACACTACTCGATCTCTTTTCACTGTTCCGTTATTTCACCGAGTAATATTTTCCATTTGTTTGCACTAAAGCAATCTTTACAATCATTTTTTTGAGACTTTCGAATTTTCCTACTTCCATTATCTCTAACCTGCTCTGCATGTATATCGTGCCAACATTTTTGAATTCTTTGCGACGTTCTACTTTGTCATCTACTCTTTGTCTTTTTCTGGCCCCAGGAGTGGTTGAATCTCTTGGCACAAAGTCTAGTCTCGCGGGATGTGAAAGTGTCTTTTGTCTTTCTGAGAAGGTCACATCTCGTCTCCCTGAACAGGTCTCGTCTCAAGTTTTTTTTTATATAATAGACAGAAATGCTTGATTTAACAGGGACATTTGACATACTGTAATAATTCCTGCAGCTGTGCTGATGTTTGCAGTACCGGGGTGTAAAAGTAATGTGATTTGTTGTGCAAGTACCAATAAAATATCTTGCTTCTACATTTAAACAAAAATCCTGATATTTGTTCTCAGTAGAATGATCCTGTGTCATGGCAGTACAGTATTCTACCATATTGATTTTTTCCTCATCTATGGTGGAAAAAACATAAACATAACTTTCCAGGGATATACAACCTTTCCTAAAAAAAAAAAATCAAAACAACTGTGAAGTCTTGAAAAGAATGCTACTGCAGATGGAGCATTCAGTACTAACAGCAATACTGCCAAATTCCAGATATCACCCTCAAGCCAGACAATTTGGCGGCCTAATTTTCTCTGCCACTTATTTATGGGAGATAATGTTTATTTGACATCTGATTGATTTGATATCCTTTATTAATCCTGGGGGGAAATATTTTTTTAATTTACCATTGGAAGGCTTTTTAACCACTAACAGAGTTTGAGATGCTGTATAAGACTACTGTCTGAAGTGCAGGATATATTCTGTATGTTTGCAAAATAAAAAAACAAATGTCCCAACTTAATATTCTTTCTTTGCTTTTCTTGGTACCTTCTTCAAATGGGGGAAGATTGTAAAATTCAAAGTATTGAGGCACATACTGTGACAATATGTGCAACTATTATGATACCTATATAAGAGGTAGGTGGAACATCCTCCGTTCACATTCATACAGGAGTGCAAGTCCTTCTCAAAGAATGTAATTTCTGTCAATTAGTACTAGATATGGACTACTACATTCCCACCCCCACGCTACGCAACAGCCACTTTACATATCTGCCACTCCCATATGTGGATTTCACTTTCATCAAACAACAAATCTTAATTCTCGCGGATACACCTCTTCATTGGGAAGAAACACTACTTTTCCCTGATGGCAACACGAATTAGATGATCTACAAGTCTCCGACTTAAAGTTTAAATCTGGACAATATATTCGATCTCTTTTCGCTGTTCTGTCATTTCACGGAGTAATAATTTCCCTTTGTTTGCGCTAATGTGATCTTTACTATCATTTTATTGAGACTTTTGAATTTTAGTACTTTCATTATCTCTAACCTACTCTGTATGTGTATCACGCCAACGTTTCTGAATTCTTTACAAAGTTCTACTTTGTCATCTACTCTGTGTCTTTTATTTCTGGCCCCGGGTGTTGTTAAATCTCTTGGCACAAAGTCTCTTCTTGCGGGACGTGAAAGTATCTCTCTGAAAAAGTCACGTCTCGTCCCAAGCTAAAAAGTCACGTCTCATCCCAGGATTTTTTTGTTATAATAAAAGAGATATATTAGTAGTACACCATAATTGCTTATTCAGCATTAGGCCCTACCTGTGAGACAGACAACTATGAAGCAGTCTCCCTTGGTTATATACTTGGCTATATCCTCGATCCGTACTATTCTGGATGTCTTTCTTTACTTTTCCTTCGAGAAATCATGGAGTTTCAATAAACCCTCACCTATTTTCTGTACTCTTTAGGATCATCCTATGCACAAACACCATTTCAAAGAAAACTCTATTGTAGATGCCAATGGTACACTACGGATAGTAAACTACTGCATTCCCCTAATATAAAAACAAATGGGGGATTTCAATGGAGGGTTTATAAAAAAAAATGGTATGTTCACCATGAATTACCCTAATTATATTACCAAGTGAGTGTACTAAATGTATTCACTGATTTTTTTACCTCATTAACTGAAGAAATAAAAACTACATAAAAACGAACACTAAAATAAAAATTCAAACAAGTATTTTTATTTCCAATAACTGTTTAAAGCTGTTCTTATATTAAAACAGTTATCAAATAATTGTCAGAAAATCACTTTGTGTTTGTTGTTGTGAGATTTATGTATCATCCAGTATATGAATGGAAGAAACATAAGCTGGTTATAACACTTACTGAAGAGTAATATTTACTAGACATGTCAAATTAATTTAAAAAGGTGCATTACATTAGTGACTAGATTTCTTGCAGTTGTGTACTAATCTATAGTTAGCTATTGAACTAGAATGACCATAACTGCAGTAATTACTCATCACTGCTCCTGTACTATTTAAATATATGTTTCACTACATTTGTCACATTTTCAGTGTTATACTAATGAATATTATTTTTGTTTGAAAAACTCAAAATAAATTAAACAAATTAAGTGCTTGCTGAATTGTTTCGAGTAATGACATTTGCTGTTTTAGCAGTACAGCTAACGGAGCATTTCTGCAATTATGCACTTCTGTTAATGCATTATATGTCTTTCTATTACAGGGCTTTGCGTTGTGCTTCAAAGCATTATGAGCTTTTGCATGTTAACTAGGGCACCTCTAGCATTTTGTGTCAGACACCATGTGTCAAAAACATACATATAGAGTCACCAGAGCAGAGCAGACAAAATGAAGCACAATGGAGTAAAGGTGAGGAAAGTGGCTATATTTAAAATAAACTACAGCTAACACTATATTTTTAAATGGTTTAGAACCATTTAAGAATGGATTATTCAATCTGTTAGAAATTAGTATAGGACATACAGTTTAAAATGAAACAAAATTAGAAGAGCAGACGGAATAAAATAAAAAAAAGACAGCAACTATTAGCACTTGATGCAGTTTAAATGCTGCCATTGAATTAAGACTAGAGGCATAAAGCTGAAATGCGGATTAAGAGACCCTGTTAGAAATAAGTATAGAAAATATAGAACAAAGATTGGGCAGACAGAAGTAATTTAAAGTCAAGCTCTCATTGCTAAAAGTTCTTTCTGAAATTACAATCTTGAAGCTTACAGCCTATGAAAGGTTAATTCTTCATACTGTCATAACCTGATATGCTGCTTCCTGCATGCATACATGATTCAGACATAACAACGTCAGTGTGGTTCTGTCCACACCCAATGATTAAAATGACAATGCATTTATAATACTGTACACCCACATTATGGGCAGAAACCTTTTCTAGCCATGATTGCATATGATGTTGTCTTTAAAGAATTGTGAGCCATATAATAATGTGAACTGTAAGAAGACTTAATAATGAAGTAACCTTTTAAGTAATGAGAGTCTTTTCTGGCAGCAACATATACTAATTACATCTCCGGGCATCACATAAGAGAAATAATAAAAAAAAGCTTATGCTTACCTTTTAGTGCAAAAAGTTTAATGGAATATGTTTAAGAAAAATAACTACTACAGTATTACCAGATATGCTGCGCCTAATATGACACACAATTTGTTGAGTAATATAGCATACTATTTCAAAGTCATGTTCATTGCCCTGCAGTGTTATATTTAATTTAATGGCATTTAATCTTCTGTTCAATTACAAAAAATTAAGATATTTTGAAAAGTCCTTTGAAACATACTGCATTCTACTCAACACCAGACTGCTATTGCGTTTTCAAAGGTGCATGATGATGCACTTGCCATGCTACTTTTCACCACTAAAAGGTGATAGGGTATTGAAAATATATACGCTTTACTGAAAGAAATGATAATCAATTTATCAATTTACTGTCTATCTGATGTGATAATGAAGTGATTTGTAAAAAACTAGTGTTGAACTAAATATACCACTATTTAAGTCTAGCAACCCACTTTGGGATATGGGTTGTTGTGCTGCTTTGCTTCCACTATAACATAGGTTCAATACCACACTTTTATTTAATAGCATTGATCAGGCTCACTTCATCATAGTGTCTTGCACATGCTGTACGTAAGTGTACGGTATGTAGTTATTTACCTATGGTCTGAGTTCTTCAAGGTCTTGCATTTCCAGCAGTAAAATTAAAGACAATCAGGTTGAACTTGATTTTACTTAAGATACTTTACTACTGTTATTTAAAAACTGATGAATAAAAACCATCTCATTTTACAGGCATGGTAGGTAGGGGTAGATCTCACTAAGCATTTTATAAAGAATGATATGATTATCATAGAACTACTTGATTTTATTTTTCATCATGTGCATATACCAAATGTATTCATTCATATTATCTATTAGATATATGACAAACATACACTGCTTAAAATAGTGCTAACAAAATTATATCAGTGTGATATAGCATTTTTAAATCCACATGAATTAGTAAATACCAAGATTATCCAGGATACTTTAATTTATACATCTTGTGACAAATCTTTAAAACTACTTTTGCAACAGTACACTTAAAATCAGGTTTGTCAGTAAGTCAGGGTTAAAACATGGACTGATGCAAACATACGGCTCCCAACTGCTGGTTAATAATGTTTACTACAAAGTGATGTTTAAAGTAAAAAAATTAAATTAAATTAAAAATGTCGCACACTATTTATCCTGTAACTTTACAAAAATCTTCTTCCTGTTCTACATTTGTCACCACTTTAAGGCTGCCTTTGTGTAATGAAACTTTTCAAATAAAGAGCAATTCTTGATTTTTCCAGTACAAATTGTTTCTGTTGTGTTGTTTAACAATGAACTTAAATGACTCAAGATATTTGCTATCAATAATGCCTATGGACTGACTCATCCAGGAGTAGCCACAGAACATGACAAGTCTTGATTGCAACAATGTATGCCGAATTTAGACTGCATTCCAATCCTTCCTGTGCCATTCTTATATGCGTTATGTTCTTTCACTGCTTTTGTTACATTTTAGTTGTTCTAATGCTAGCTGGGATAGGTTCCAGCAGACACCCATGATCCTGTACAGGACTAAGCAGGTTAGAAAATGACTGACTGACTAATAGGCACCTCAATTAATATCAAAACCCAATGACAAATACTGTATAGTGCTTACCAATTCATTCTAATCAGCAGTGCCATTAACTTTGTATCTCTGCAGTTTTGTGCTACCATTTTTGCATTAGATACTACTGTATATTGAGTCACCAGGTATACGTAATTCAAAGCAGTATTATGAACTGAGCCACGGCTTTGAAACACTGGCTTAAGATTGATTTTAAAAATACAAAAATGTCATTTATCACTTTTGTAGACTAACAGGTACTCTCGCGGACATATTGGTTGAAATTTGCCTCACTTGTTTTATTGTTGACAGTCTCAATGGGCAAATGCAGCTTACTTACTTATTAAGTTTAGGTAGATTTTATTATCCCAGAGGGATAACTAAACTCACTAAAACAACAGTTGGACATAAATGTTTTAAAATGTTATTGAAATATTCAACAGATATAGAAATGTTGTGCAGATTCTATACATATACAGTACAGCAGTTATGAAACCCAGTCGAGTTTTCAGTCTCTTGAAGCAGCCTGATTCTCTGGCAGTAACACTGCCCACCTAAAGTATGGCATCTCAATTGAATGCCTCAGTCATTGCTGACCATTAAATAGTTTTCAAAATAATATGTAGATATACTTTATCACATACGATTTTTAAAGGGAGTGCTTGATTAACCTTTAACCTAAATTTAAACAATATTATAAATGGCAATCAGTTTTGATCATGAATGAATATACTGTAAATCAAGCTTCAACTGTCAACCTTAAAGGAAAACACAACACACACACACAAATAAAATTAGCACCTCACCCCACATATCCTTCTATGAGATGTAAAAACATTTTATTCGTGTTTGTGGCTTACAGACATATCGGGTACTATATAAACAAACACGCCAAACTCTAATACTGCAAGTGTTTTGGTTGCTGGTTATTTTTTTAATTGTTAAAAAAATATGAAAAATATTTTATTTATCCAACCTCATGCAACATATTCAGCCCCTTTTCTTAATTGACACAGTCTGATGCACAGTTTCAGGGAATGGAAGCCTAGCCTGACAGCATCCTGAACAGAGTAGAAAGAGTAATAATTTCTTTCCTAATGAGTACTAACAGAAGAAATAACTTGCTCAGTACCACACATGACATATCAGACTTCGTGATTAGGAGTCCAAAACCTTAGCCATAACACCACATCGATGTTGGAACCAGACAATGAAACGTGAATTGAGCCGAGATTCTAGGTACAACATGAAAAACTATACTGTTTATTCAAGAAACTACGTAATTGTGAGGTTTCTGAACTCGAGACCCCCCCACTCTAAAGGAACAACACACATCTGCGGAGAGCTGCTTGTTCATCGCTGAGGCAAGTGCAGGTTTGCTGTGAAACAACTACGAGCTGATCAAGATCATGCTATAAGCGCCTGTCGCTGATGGGTGATGAAAGGAACATTATAAATGCAGGGAACAGTATAACTTTGCCACTGACCTGGCCCCAAACCTGCCCATTTGCTGTGTCTGTGTATAGCAGAGTGGTAGAACCCACTACAATAAATAACCATGCTGTTCCTGTTTCAAGTTGAATAAAGCTGGTTTTGCTGTAGTATTGAGACTCACCTTTTTTGTTGGGGTGCAAGACAACTCACAAGTCACATAATATTCGCAGAACATAGCTATCAACTACATCTAAATATGTAAAAAAATGTTTCCTGTTACTGGGAACTATTTAGAAGGCAACATACAAACACACAGGTCCCGTGTACCTACAGCTAATATCTACTTTTTTTATTGGTACACTTATGCTTTTTACTGGGTTGTATTTACATATATTTTTCTTTAAAATGTAATTTATTTTGAGGTATTTGAATTTAAGGGCAATTCATTAAAACAGTAACAGTGCTAAATCTTTGCATATCACTATACCAACAAAGTTTATTCTTGATAGCTATTTGCACCAGTCAGCTGTATTCTGACATTTTGTATTTGTACCTGCCTTTAACTCACACACTGACCATCACCCTTCAAATTCTATATGTACTGCTTTTTAAAACTTTTCTGCTGTTTGCTTGTAACCATGGCTTGTAAAGTAGTCAGATACAGGCCTAGAACTTAAATCATAGTCATCTCCTGCTTGTGAAAGCTATATTTCCTTCTTATTTACAAGCTGAGCAAAGATATATTAAACATTTATTGTACCGTAGATCCAAAAATGCTTTTGTAAAATGTGTGTATTATTGTACTCCTTACAGACACTATTAAAGTGTTCAGTCAGTTTACTTACTAGTATGTTTAAAACTGAATTTTTGGTATACAGTGTATACAAATGTAAATACGTAGTTTTATCAAAATCAGCATGTTTCATTTACATTAACATTCTACCTCACTGTGGTGAGCCCTTGATGATATTCATTCAGCTGATGTTTATTGTTTGGTTTATTTCATTTCCAGAGGTGTTTACTTTTTCTTTGACAAATAGCACTTGTAAATTT
The DNA here is from genome assembly GCF_900747795.2 of Erpetoichthys calabaricus. NCBI lineage: Eukaryota > Metazoa > Chordata > Cladistia > Polypteriformes > Polypteridae > Erpetoichthys > Erpetoichthys calabaricus. The sequence goes on along the minus strand of NC_041399.2, from coordinate 53,495,046 downwards.
TACTTATTTTTGATAATAATCTCAGTCAAAGCAAGAAATGTGTAATTTCTTGCTTTGAAGAAAGCATTTTTTTTATTTTCAAATCCATTAGTTGTGTATAGCTATATATTGTATTATGCTAGGAATTACTGTAGATTTATTAGCACTTGTGATAAATGTATACAAAAAATAAAAAACTCTGAACTATACTATAAACAGCAAGAAAATCCTATACCAAACTAGTTTTTATACTTCAGATGTACATTTTTTCTTTACACTATTAACAATGGATAACAGTGCATTTGGGCACTCAGTATTTTATTTTACTTGACACATATGTGCACTGCAAAACAATCTGCTGCTTGCATTAAAAACAGGAGTACTGAATAGAAAAAACATCAATCCTTTTTATTAAATGTTAAAAGCTGCCCTAATCCTCAATATTGCTGCTTTTCAAACTGCAGCTTACAGATTATAGAACAATTTACAATTAAACCAGTGCAGATTTCTAAATCTGATTAATTTAAGAGATTAACAAAATAAAGCTACCAACATCAGTACCACTACACTAATCTGGTATATGGTTCTACATCGAGCCCTAATTTGTCATCTTTTTAATGGTAGTATTAAATCCCTTATTTCTTCCTGCGCAAATTTAGCTTAGAAAACCCTCATTTGAAATTATGCTTTTCATAAGCTACAGACCATGTACTAGTTCTTCAGATCTCTCTAATGCTGACCTAAAAAATGAAATGCAAAGGGAACTTCATTTTACCTAAAGATGATAGTGTGACTTGTACAACAAATTTAATATAAAATACAGCTGATAAAGTTTGCATGTAATATAACCAAGAGTGGACTTATCCTTTACTCAAGCAAAAGGCAGATTTTTTTGAAAAAAGGTAAGTTGTTGTACACTCTGCTCACCAACATGAAGCACAGAACAAGAAAGTCCACATCATCTCTGGTAAGCTAAGAGCCAAATCCAAGTCCCTAGATCTTTGAGGAATGTCCCCCAGTTTTAGAATATGACCCATTGTAAGTAACAACTGAAATTAAATATTTTTACATCTGTACTACACACATGCAAAATCTGTTTAAACCTGTGTCAGAACATAAACCACACATGGAAGGCTACCTACATCAATCAGACAGATAGAACTTTTTATTTGTCCCTGGGTTTAAATTTGGCTTTTCAGAGAAGCTCTAGAAGTAAATATTTACATAAATAGATCAATAAACAAACACACACACACACACATACTGTATTTTGGTCTGAACATACACCAGAATGACTACAAAGCAAGAACATTTTAAAAAAAGGAAACATTCTGACTTGGCTGTAACAGTCACATTCAAGCATTATGCAGATGTATTGCTGTTGGTATAAAGGAGCCCCAGTAGCGTTTTGTTGACCATTCTGCTGAGTAATATCAGCGGTTTCTGTGAAATAATAAAATTATATTTGGGGAAAAAAATCCAACACTTTTATAAAATAAAGCAATTATTTTAATGAAATACTGAAATTAAGAAGAGCAAGAATAATCTTCTGTAGGTTCAACTTTACATAGTCAAAACATAACTGAAGCATTCATATACAGCAAGTATTCACATGAATTTGCTGAATTAGTTATTTATTACGCACTGTGTCATATTAGTCACTTGAAGAAATAAAAGCAGGTAGTTAACTAAATGATAGAACTCTTGTTACTGTATCCCTATTTGCTAGTGCAGGTTTTATGGTGTGCCCTGAACAGAGGGGCTTGAAGTAAAACTTTCATTTAGGCTTATATTGTCTTGACCTTGAAACCTTCTATTATTCTACTTTATCATAACAAATAAATTAATGTTACAAAAAATTAACTACTTCTACATTTTGGTGATTTAAATTTATAAAATTTTTATTTCAATATTTACATAACAATACCCTTTTGTGTTTCATCGTATATATTCAACTAATAATAGATGTCATGCCTTTAGTCTGTCAATATCAAGAAAAAATGCTGGTCAGAGAGCTTTCATGCTCATGGTGGTCATTGTATTTTACCACTGGAGCCTATACACCACTGTCTAATTGGAAATACAGGTGCTGGTCATAAAATTAGAATATCATGACAAAGTTGATTTATTTCAGTAATTCCATTCAAAAAGTGAAACTTGTATATTAGATTCATTCATTACACACAGACTGATGAATTTCAAATGTTTATTTCTTTTAATGTTGATGATTATAACTGACAACTAATGAAAGTCCCAAATTCAGTATCTCAGAAAATTAGAATATGAATTAAGACCAATGCAAAAAAAGGATTTTTAGAAATGTTGGCCAACTGAAAGGTATGAACATGAAAAGTATGAGCATGTACAGCACTCAATATTTAGTTGGGGCTCCTTTGGCCTGGATTACTGCAGCAATGCGGCGTGGCATGGAGTCGATCAGTCTGTGGCACTGCTCAGGTGTTATGAGAGTCCATGTTGCTCTGATAGTGGCCTTCAGCTCTTCTGAATTGTTGGGTCTGGCGTATTGCATCTTCCTCTTCACAATACCTCATAGATTTTCTATGGGGTTAAGGTCAGGCGAGTTTGCTGGCCAATCAAGAACAGGGATACCATGGTCCTTAAACCAGGTACTGGTAGCTTCGGCACTGTGTGCAGGTGCCAGGTCCTGTTGGAAAATGAAATGTGCATCTCCATAAAGTTCGTCAGCTGCAGGAAGCATGAAGTGCTCTAAAACTTCCTGGTAGACGGCTGCGTTGACCTTGGACCTCAGAAAACACAATGGACCAACACCAGCAGATGACATGGCACCCCAAACCATCACTGACTGTGGAAACTTTACACTGGACCTCACGCAACGTGGATTCTGTGCCTCTCCTCTCTTCCTCCAGACTCTGGGACCTTGATTTCCAAAGGAAATGCAAAATTTACTTTTCATCAGAGAACATAACTTTGGACCACTCAGCAGCAGTCCAAAGGCGAGACGCTTCCGACACTGTCTCTTGTTCAAGAGTGGCTTGACACAAGGAATGCGACAGCTGAAACCCATGTCTTGCATACGTCTGTGTGTGGTGGTTCTTGAAGCACTGACTCCAGCTGCAGTCCACTCTTTGTGAATCTCCCCCACATTTTTGAATGGGTTTTGTTTCACAATCCTCTCCAGGGTGCGGTTATCCCTATTGCTTGTATACTTTTTTCTACCACATCTTGTCCTTCCCTTCGCCTCTCTATTAATGTGCTTGGACACAGAGCTCTGTGAACAGCCAGCCTCTTTAGCAATGGCCTTTTGTGTCTTGCCCTCCTTGTGCAAGGTGTCAATGGTCGTCTTTTGGACAACTGTCAAGTCAGCAGTCTTCCCCATGATTGTGTAGCCTACAGAATTCGACTGAGAGACCATTTAAAGGCTTTTGCAGGTGTTTTGAGTTAATTAGCTGATTAGAGTGTGGCACCAGGTGTCTTCAATATTGAACCTTTTCACAATATTCTAATTTTCCGAGATACTGAATTTGGGACTTTCATTAGTTGTCAGTTATAATCATCAAAATTAAAAGAAATAAACATTTGAAATACATCAGTATGTGTGTAATGAATGAATCTAATATACAAGTTTCACTTTTTGAATGGAATTACCAAAATAAATCAACTTTGTCATGATATTCTAATTTTATGACCAGCACCTGTACTATGTACGTACGTTTATGACACTGGTTTTTGGGACCCAAAAGAAATGAGACTGGCCTCTGTGTGCCTGGATGGCGAGTGGAGGGGGTTGGATTAAGGTCAGTGCTTGTTTTCTCATCCCTCATCAGTAAGTAGCCAGGCGGACGCCTCTGTGAAACGATCTAACGTGTCACCCAGTCATTGTTTTTAGAAGCTGTTCTCACGACCATGTCAAGATTGTGATGTCGAATTAAACAGAACAAAGAACTTGTTTGAAATTTTGTTTTCTACTTGGCAAAATACCAACGGAATCGTTCCAAATGCTTCAGATGGCTTTCAAGGAAGAAGCTCTGAGTCGGGTAAGAGTTTTCGCGCTTCAAAAATTGAAATTTAAGCATCGAGGATCAACCCCATTCTGGATGCCCTTTAAGCAGCTGGAACAACAAAAACATTGCAAAAAATCTGCGAAAAAATAAATGAAGACCGTCGTTACACAATTGACGAGTTTCCAGAAGCTGCAGGACTAACATAGAGCTCAGTTTAGTGCATTTTGACAGAAGACCTGGGCATGAGGAGTTTTTTGGCCAAATTTGTCCCCCGTCTACTAACAGATGACCAGCGGAACACTTGACTCAATGTGTGCAAAGACTTGAAAATGGAGCTTGAAAGTGACCCAGACGTCTTGTCCAGGGTCATAACAGGTGACAAGAGTTGGTGTTATGGGTATGACCCTGAAACGAAACAAGCTTCGAGCCAGTGGAAGAATCCTGATTCACCAAGGCCCAAAAAAGCCAGACAGGTGAAATTGAATGTGAAAATGATGCTGATTTGTTTCTTTGACATTAGAGGCATTGTGCACAAGGAATTCGTTCCAAGGGGTCAGACGGTCAACCAAGAGTACTATCTGGGGGTCTTAAGAGGGCTGAGAGAGAGAAAGTGCGGAGGACAAGGCCGGGATTGTGGCAGTCGGGCGAATGGCTCCTTCACCTTGACAATGCCCCGGCACACACATCGTTGTGAAATCGTCAGTTTTTGACCAGTCAGGGCATGACACTTGTGCCCCACCCCCCTTACTCACCTGAATTGGTCCCCTGTGACTTTTTCGTGTACCCCAAAATGAATAGGGTCTTGAAAGGGTGCCCATTTAACAGTGTGGATGACTTCCAAAAATGTTTTGATCAGTGGAAAAGGAGATTGGACAAGTGTGTGTCTTCCAATTGGGAGTACTTTGAAGGAGACTAGTCAATAGTTTGAAATATTTTAAATAAAATGATTGCTTTTGAAAAAGTCTAATTTTTTTGGGTCCCCCCTCGTATGCATTCTTCCTAATTAAATGTTTCAATGTCTTTTGCACTTCAGTTAAATTTTGCAAGAAAAGGTGATGCCATCTTTAATAAGAAACAATACCCGATTCCCTTAGCATTAATCACAAATACTATCATATAGTTTTTTCAGTTTGTCATCATTTAGCTCTGCATCAACTTTTTCCTCTTGGTAGACCTGATACGTCAATCTTCCATATTTTAGAAGTGGCAGCAAAAGTGACAAAAAAATATAGCATATGTTAAAATGTAATATTTACAAACACTTATTACACTGCCACGCTAAAAACTGAAGAAGCCATTTAGACTCATTCAGCAATGTCGTCAAGATTAGAAAGCTTGCTTTGTTATCTTCGTTAAGCCATTTCTGAGAACTACTGAAGCACTCAAGTAGTAGATATTAATCCTGACCAATCAATACACTGTAGACAGCATAAAGGTGGACCATAAGATGTTTTTTGTTTGTGCGATTAGTGCTGCTGCCTTATAGATCCAGCATGTTAAGTTGGACTTTTGTACCTGGTATACATTTGAATGGAGTGCGCACATGCTCTGTTCTTTCTTAAGTATGCTGGTTTTAATCATACATCTCACAGGTGTGTCTGTTAGATTATCAGACAATTCTAAATTGTCCCTTTGTGTATGCTGTATGCATGAGTATGCTACGTGATGGACTGACACTCACTCTTATGGATGGTTGAATTGGATTAAGCATGTTTAAGAATGTTGATTGAAATGTGACTAGTGGAGAGGCCATCTGAAATGTATTGAAGTGTTACTGGCAGCTATTTACTTGCCAGTGGCAAAGCATACATGTTACTCAAACAGAAGCTCTAAAGCAAAGGTCTACATAGAACCCATTTGATATTGTAATGATATACTGTAACTACATGGAAAACGTTTTCACCAGTAGCAGATGCGGTGTGCTCCAGTGTGCAAATCTATATGAAGAACCATTATTTTACATTTAAATTTCTATTTTAAGTTCACATTTCATTGCAGCAAGGAAAGTACTGGGAAAGTATAGGAATGCTTAAATAAATGATACTTAATAAAAAAAAAATCATCATCTCTTTATCATCTGATTGGTTATGTCTTTGAGCAACAGCAAGCAAGCCAAAGACATCATGCAACATATAGACTACTTTCCATCACGTTTCTCTATTTCTCCATTAGGCTGGAAGTCAAAGGCAGTCACTCTCATAGGACTAAGTGTCCAGTTGTGCTCAGGTTGGCTCTCTCCACAATTAATGATAAATGCAGAAATCTTTATTGACTAAATACTGGAGTGTAAAATGAACAGCCAGAGTTACCTGTGCATTGTGATGATAACACTCAAACCAGTTTTCCTGTGAGCTCCTATGTCTACAGGATAACTTTTCACAAAGGCTGCAAGGTATCTGTCTGGGCATAAACATTTTATGTCTGTAGTGGCACTTCTGTCAAGTCTTCATTTACATAGTGACACTTTATTATAATTGTCGGTTGTTAGCTAAGTCCAAAAGTCACTTGTGAGTGCAAGCTTGCTGGCATTTGCTAGCTAGATTTTGTAGTACTTTGAATCAAGGTAGCTGATAAGCCATCAAAAGCATTTCCCATCAACAACAGTGATTGACAATATGACTATTGCATCGTTAGTTACACCCAGTGTGCGACTTCCTCTGAATGTTGGCCATCAGTTACTCTTTGGTAATTCTGCACTCTGACCTCAGGAGCAGCATGCTTGTTTTGTATGAGGTAATGTACAGTATATTAGAAGTGCTGCCTCTGTCTTTCAACAGAGTATTGCAAAGTTTACAGAAAACATTGTCATCCTTTCACTACAAATGGTCCCAAACCATATTAAGTATAAGCACATTTTATTTTCACTAAAGGCATCCATTCAGCTCCCAGATGTAAATCAATCTGCTGTGTAGCTTAAATAGTGCCTTCATGCATCCGTTTAAATGAACAGGTCTCATGGTAAACACATCAAGTGCTCCAATGTAGGAATGCAATTAAAATTCTCAATATAAATTAGGTTAATCCTATAACTGATAGGACTTTAAACCGACTAATCTTAATGCAAGTGAATCACAAAATATTTAACTCTTAATATCCCTAGTCGGAAGTGACCAAATGATCTAAAGGTAGCCTATAAAAATCCACTTTAAACTTCCCTTTATCTCCCTTCCTTACACAAAGACTTGGGGCTATTGCTATTGTGTAAAACTAATGTCTTAGCAAGACTTCCAAACCAAGTACTGAATCTACCCTTAAATGAAGTTTGATCAAGCTTTTTCTGAACTACAGTACTTTGAACATAGTATGACAAAAATGATTTTGTGATATTTGGGCAGTTTTATGTAAAGTATATTTGTATATGTTTTTATTTGCTTAATCTTTTTAAGGTGTGAAATATCCAGTAAGATAACACACACCCAGCACCCTGGGCTTGAACCTTACTCCTGGTCACTGTTGTGTGGAGCAAGTATATTCATTCCCCCTGTGTCTACATAGATTTTCTGACCATATTTCTGGAATGTAAAGTACTTGGTAGGCTGACTGGTAATTATTAATTATCTTTATCCAAGTACAAATGTGTGTACAGGTGGGACATAAGATGGACAGACACCCCGTACTGGATGGTTTCCTGCCTTTCTGGGATACCCCAGTACCCCTAAATTGCTTTAAGCAGATTTGAAAATGTTATGTGCAGCATAGTAGATTGCATAAAATAAACCGTGCATGTTAAAAAACTGGTCCTAAATTAATGACAGGAGAGGTCCTCCTGATAATACTGCTTTCAGATATACAAAATGAACTGGAACCATGTCTGATATGTTGGCATATTAATTAGAACCTCAGGCATCATTTAAATGAAATACTACACTTTTGGGTATTCTTAAATATATTGCATCAAACTTAACTTTATGTTTAAAATTGTAACATATACCTGGCAATTTTTTGCAAGCTATAATCAAACATTTTTACCTTTAAACCAAATTTTGTTCAAAGTTTTTTTTCTTACTTATTGTTGCAGAATCCAATGATAGAATTTGGTAACTAACATCTATGCAAATAAAACCATAATATCCTCAATATCCTCTTTCAATTTTTTTGCCATCTTCTGTGTAGGCATTGTTTAATGAATGTCTTTGAGTATCCGTTTGAAGTGAAAAGATGGAAAAGATAGCGTCTTTCGTTCGTATTTGTTTCCTTCGTATTACAATGGACGCCAAAAAACTCAGCAAACAATTGACTCGAACCAGACCCCCCCATCCCACCTGGTACACACTTCTTTATCAACACGGTGTGTCTGAAGGTGCAGCACGCATCCTGGCCAAATCAGGCATCAGAATAGCACACAAACCCGCGAACAATCTGCGCACTGTCCTTTTCAACGCTAAAAACAAGAAATCGACAGCAGAAACATGAAACGCAGTTTATAGCATTCCATGCAGTTCTTGCCCAGCGGTATACATAGGACAAACAGGAATAAAAAACTACTTTATGATACGCGATTCATTTTTCTCGCTTTGTGGATCTCCAGCTGCTAATTATATATCTATACTAATTAATAAAAGGCAAAGCCCTCACTGACTCACTGACTGACTGACTGACTCACTCATCACTAACTCTCCAACTTCCCGTGTAGGTGGAAGGCTGAAATTTGGCAGGCTCATTCCTTACAGCTTACTTACAAAAGTTAGTCAGGTTTCATTTCGAAATTCTACGCGTAATGGTCATAACTGGAACCTGTTTTTTGTCCATATACTCTAATGGAGGAGGCGGAGTCACGTATCGCGTCATCACGCCTCCTACGTAATCACGTGAACTAAAAACAAGGAAGAGATTTACAGCACGAGTCAACGAAGGTTGAAAATAGTTTACTGTCAAATAATGCAGAGTACGCGACACATCTTTCCCCCTTATTCTTGGCTCATCAGGCGTACACACTCACTGCACTTGCTTACGGTAATCGAACCTCGGACATCAGCGCTAGACGGGCTTCGCAGCGGTGAAGTATTGCTTTTAAATTTTAATTAAGAAGAAAAGAAAACCTTTTTAAATTAAGTCTTAAAAAGACGTGTAAAGATATTGACAATAAGCTACGCAAACCCACCAAGAAATGCAATCGTTTAAATCAAGGTGCGAGTCAAAAAACACCATCCCATAATATTAGTTAACGATTAACACATTTCTATATGTATTGTAAGCATACAATACAACTGATAATATGTTGCGCTTATTTATCTGGTGTACTGACATTTTTGCGTGTTTAACGTCTGAAATCTAACGTGGTTTGTGCCCTTCAGAATGAAAAGAGTTTGCATTTACCTTTTTAATAAAAGGCGAGCTTTTAAGCCTGAGAAATCCCCCCTTAAATGCACACGTTTAATTGCACATGTGTTAATATGTATGCTTACACAGTATTTTTAGTTTTTTTTTTTTCTTTCTTCAGTAATATTTAATCTCCTTAAAGAAAAATAACATATGCATTTTACTTTTTTTGTATCTGTTTAGTAATATTTTAGTGTAAAAGGATAACCAGTATTTAAACCTTTTATGTTACTTTATAAATTTATTTTACACAATGTTGAAAAATTAATAAGAAAGCTACATATTTTGGCAGCTGCTGCTTTAATTTTCAATGAAATGAAAAAAGCTCTCCAAGAGAAAACGTCAATGAAGAAGAAACAGTTTGCACTATCTAAAAACGAGAAACCCTCATTTATAAAGGTTTGCTGCAGATGACTTAACTGAAAATAAATTAATAGTTCCTACATGTATAATTCATATTTATCTATTTTACTTATGCCTTTATTCCAGCAACTTGCAACATCTGAGGTACAATTTGTTACATTACTTTTGTAGCACAGGCAGGTGAAGTGACTTCCTCAGGGTTACACAGTGGTGTCAGTACCAGGATTTGAACTGACAAGCTCCGGGTTTACTGAAATATTACTGAAGAAAGAAAAAAACCGAAAACGGGCAAATAGGGCTATGCATACAGATGTCCATCCATCCATTATCCAACCCGCTATATCCTAAATACAGGAGCCAATAAGTAGATATGTATATATACAGTATATATATATGTGAATGTATGTATGTATATATGTATGTCTATATTTATATATATATATAGATATGTAAATTTGTATATGTATATATATATATATATATATATATATATATATATATATATATATATATATATATATATATATATATATATATATATATATATATATATATATATATGTATATGTAGATATGTATATATATGGTTACATAACCTCTTTAACACACTACTTCTCCGCTGCGAAGTGCGGGTATTTTGCTAGTATATATATATATATATATATATATATATATATATATATATATATATATATATATATATACACACAGTGGTGTGAAAAACTATTTGCCCCCTTCCTGATTTCTTATTCTTTTGCATGTTTGTCACACAAAATGTTTCTGATCATCAAACACATTTAACCATTAGTCAAATATAACACAAGTAAACACAAAATGCAGTTTTTAAATGATGGTGTTTATTATTTAGGGAGAAAAAAAATCCAAACCTACATGGCCCTGTGTGAAAAAGTAATTGCCCCCTTGTTAAAAAATAACCTAACTGTGGTGTATCACACCTGAGTTCAATTTCCGTAGCCACCCCCAGGCCTGATTACTGCCACACCTGTTTCAATCAAGAAATCACTTAAATAGGAGCTGCCTGACACAGAAGTAGACCAAAAGCACCTCAAAAGCTAGACATCATGCCAAGATCCAAAGAAATTCAGGAACAAATGAGAACAGAAGTAATTGAGATCTATCAGTCTGGTAAAGGTTATAAAGCCATTTCTAAAGCTTTGGGACTCCAGCGAACCACAGTGAGAGCCATTATCCACAAATGGAAAAAACATGGAACAGTGGTGAACCTTCCCAGGAGTGGCCGGCCGACCAAAATTACCCCAAGAGTGCAGAGACGACTCATCCGAGAGGTCACAAAAGACCCCAGGACAACGTCTAAAGAACTGCAGGCCTCACTTGCCTCAATTAAGGTCAGTGTTCACGACTCCACCATAAGAAAGAGACTGGGCAAAAACGGCCTGCAAGGCAGATTTCCAAGACGCAAACCACTGTTAAGCAAAAAGAACATTAGGGCTCGTCTCAATTTTGCTAAGAAACATCTCAATGATTGCCAAGACTTTTGGGAAAATACCTTGTGGACTGATGAGTCAAAAGTTGAACTTTTTGGAAGGCAAATGTCCCGTTACATCTGGCGTAAAAGGAACACAGCATTTCAGAAAAAGAACATCATACCAACAATAAAATATGGTGGTGGTAGTGTGATGGTCTGGGGTTGTTTTGCTGCTTCAGGACCTGGAAGGCTTGCTGTGATAGATGGAACCATGAATTCTACTGTCTACCAAAAAATCCTGAAGGAGAATGTCCGGCCATCTGTTTGTCAACTCAAGCTGAAGCGATCTTGGGTGCTGCAACAGGACAATGACCCAAAACACACCAGCAAATCCACCTCTGAATGGCTGAAGAAAAACAAAATGAAGACTTTGGAGTGGCCTAGTCAAAGTCCTGACCTGAATCCAATTGAGATGCTATGGCATGACCTTAAAAAGGCGGTTCATGCTAGAAAACCCTCAAATAAAGCTGAATTACAACAATTTTGCAAAGATGAGTGGGCCAAAATTCCTCCAGAGCGCTGTAAAAGACTCATTGCAAGTTATCGCAAACGCTTGATTGCAGTTATTGCTGCTAAGGGTGGCCCAACCAGTTATTAGGTTCAGGGGGCAATTACTTTTTCACACAGGGCCATGTAGGTTTGGATTTTTTTTTCTCCCTAAATAATAAAAACCACCATTTACAAACTGCATTTTGTGTTTACTTGTGTTATATTTGACTAATGGTTAAATGTGTTTGATGATCAGAAACATTTTGTGTGACAAACATGCAAAAGAATAAGAAATCAGGAAGGGGGCAAATAGTTTTTCACACCACTGTATATATATATATATATATATATATATATATATATATATATATACATACATACACACACACACACTGTACACACACACACACACATACAATTTAAAGCTTCATGGAGTTTCAAGAATTTTATTAGGTAGTTGTAATGACAGCCAACACAACAAAAACCCTATATTACTCCAAGTCAGCTACTTTCGAGTTTCAAATTTTTCACCATGAATGGTGTTCAATGGAGGGAACAACAAAAAGGGTAGTTTTTTTCAGCTCACATGCCATATCTCACTGATTCAGTTATTCAACAAGCCATTCAGTTTGTTAATGTGGAATCTATTCATGAAACCGTAGTAAACCATGAAATAGAAAGGAGTAGTACTCATGGTTCCAACCCAGTCAAAAGTTACTGCAACTACACAATCCATCCATACACAAAACAAATGTATTCTTGACTCATGAAATAATTGTGTCAAAAAGTGTATCCATCAGTAAAATATTGGCAGCTATGGCATAAATAATGTTGAAATATGTTCCATAAAACAAGGGCACAATAATACAACCTAAAAATTTTGGGAAAAAAAAATATTGGGTATATTTATAAATTACATTATAGCTTGCTTAGATATCACTTTAAAATTAATCAAAACATCTTTTCAGGGGTGTTCATATTTAAATGTAAAATACATAAAATGCCAAAAATAATTTCAGTGTTATTGTAACATACTTACAGAGATAAAACGTGTTAAGTTTAAGTAAATACTCCACACGTTTTGTATTTCAGACATACATTCAGATTTAATAGTTGTCTAAAAATAGGCTTTTCCGTTTCTATTGATGCATTAGAAGTGAAAATGTGTAATTGTGTGCATAAAGTATGGAGAATGTTCAAAAACTCCAAGTAACTGTTCTTATATTTATGACAAAACAGGTATTTCTAAAAATTGATTTATGTAAAATTACAATGTTACAACCACTGAATTATTTTTATAAGTCAGTGTGCTCAGAGGAGCAGAGAGTTAGTGCTAGTGAAAAATACCACAATGTCTGCAAAAAGGATTTTTACCAAGGCAGGATCGATAAAACATAAAAGCGAAGTAATCCATGTAATAAAGGTCAATAATACCCGACTGTTCAAGTGTTTATGTGTTTACATTGTAAACATGGCTGAAAAGATCCTGAAATATTGTGTAACTAAACTATGTGGTCATTTGCTTTGCTTAATCATAGGTCTAATGAAAAATGCACAACAATAAACTGAATCAAAAAACCCTCACGTGCCCTTGTAGAACAATTATTTTATACAGAATTGTACTTTTGATAGTATTTTCAGATTTTGGGGGTTGACATTAATGCCTCATAGTTTCAGAGTCTTGAGTATGAATTCCGGCTGCCTGGAGTTCAGATTATATTAGATGCCTTTATTGTCATTATACAATATGTAATGAAATTACACAGCAGCTACACTTTCAGGAAAAAATTATTCATTTATATAGTAAATATAAAGTAAAACATATAAAACTGCTACATAAAAATAATAATCGGTTAGAATGCAGTATGGCTAAGCAACAAATGCGGTATTACTAAACAAGAAATATTACAGATTGCATGTTCACCAGATTTTGTGAAATTAGGGGGGTGATTAGGAGGGTGAGGGGTATTGGTTCACTGGTTATTTTAGAAGACATAAAGACTAGGTGAATTGGCAACACAATTTAGTCCAGCTTGAATGAGAATAGGAGTAAGTCTATCCAGGACTAGTCCCTAACCTGCACCTCGAAATGGGAGAGGTTAGAAAAATATTGAATGCATAGTGTTTTTAATGCATGTCTACACAAGGCCACTTTTGTCTCATATTAATTTGGGCATGGATGGTTTTGGAAATCTGTATGTTTTCTTCATGACTGTCTAGGTGGTTCTTTTCTTTTCTCAGTCCAAAAACATCTTGATTGTTGACTCACATGTTCTAAATTTGTTTAGTGTGACTAAGTATGAAAGATGCTTTATTTATTTAGAAGGTGGCATATTATGAAAAAACAGACATAAGTCCCAAGATGACTGGTGGAACTAGTAAGGATGTGGCTTCACTCGTAAAACTAGGAGATTATCAAAGTGACCTGGTGATAAAGTGGGCGATTCTGGTAATCTCACAAATGTAACTAATAACTAGAACAGAAAAGCATCAAAATACCCACTGTGACGGAGAGACTAATGTTTACATAATGTAAGCAAGGGGCGATATAAATGGCATGATCTGCAGAAGGGTTTGTGCATTGAATGTTGCGATTCTGTGTTCAGACTCATGCCTAAGTGAAGCATGAGAAAGTTCTAGTCCAAAGGAGCCATAAACCTCGACGACTGCAAAAATGTATTCTACCCCTGCTCTCTATTGAGCTTTATTATTTCGTAGTTACAATTGGCTCACCCGGTTAAAAAAAAATATTTACACCAAAGCACGGAGTACCTGCTTCATGCAGCGAATTGGGGCAGTAACTTGTACTGTTAAAGAAAGGAGAAAAAGGGAAGTATAGACGTTCCCCGCTTTAAGTGTACTGGAAGTTGGAACTTCATTTTATGTGCTGGCTTAAGTTTAAAAGGAAACATGCAGTTGAGGAAGGGAAGTCAGAAAACAAATGCAAGGTAACGTAGTTAACTGAAATAATAACAGAGTAAAATGATTCTTTCTCATCTCTTCTCAATAAAGCAGCAACCGCTTCTCGACAAAGAAGAACAAGAGTGAAAAAACAGACAATAGACTGATTAATACAAGTGAAATAATCAGGCGTTTCCCAAAAGTACCAATGGTACTGCTCAGAGTAACGCGTTATTCGAGCATTTGCTTAAATGTATTAATTACTGACTCCCGGTCCCCAGATAGTGCTAAGAAACCTCAACAGGTAGTTTAGATTTGGGGCTTTAAGAAACACAACATACAAATCGACATCTAGACGAGTAATACACACACAACATAAGCCCAACGAATTACCCCGACGCTTATTTTAGCAATATTTATACGTGATGAGTCTTATTCTGGGGGCTACATCCCTCCATTAAGTCTCGCGCTACAGTAAATGTAAAAAGAAAAGCAGGCAACAGAATTACTTCTTACTAAAAATAGCACCGGAGATGCCAAAAGTTTCCCACACCTACCTGGCTGCCCGAGTGACAGTCCTTTGGGAGTTGGCAAATGCTTTTCGGTTCTCTTCTCCTCTTTGTGGCCGCTTCCCCCGCCGAAGCAGCTTCCTCGTTAAGCGAACGCCCGGTGTTTTAGCTCGCAGGCAAGGAGCACCTCCATACCGACACAGATAAATAGATTATTCTCTCATTCGTTTGTTCTTGAAAAATAATCCGGTGTGACAGGCAGGGAAATGGCTTTGGCCGGCACTCAGACCTCAATCTTAGTGTTAGTAGTCACGGGACTCGAAACGGAGAAACGAGGTACCATTGCAGCCCCTAGTGGTGTGAATATGCAATTACGATGACAAGGTTGTTCTTTAGTAGTGGTAAGAAAGCATGAAAAATAGCTCGTCAAACTCTAAACTATCGTATACATGTAGTCTAATGAAGTTTGTAACAGCCAACATCCGAATTTCAAATTCTCTTAAAATTAAAGTTCATGTTTTTCATTTCTTGGTATTATATTCAAGCCAGAAATGTCCAAAAATATGTGATTCGCAATTAAAATATCAGCATGCAATGGACCATGCTCTTCAAATTGAGTTTATTTCATTTATCTGATCATTTTCTGAACTCACTTTTTCATTGTAGCGTCACACGGGGGCAGAGCCAATCCCAGCACTATCACGTTTAAGACAAGAATGACATTTGGACAATTAGGACATCCGATATCACTTTCATCTCTAAATAAATTACTGACAAGGAATGAAACTCAGCCATTCATAATACACTCCTAATGTGCTTTCAGGATTACATTTATGCAAAAGAGATCACTGATTGAATTATAACTGTTAATAATGAAATTAAGCTCAGGTCTTGCTAGGGAATATTTTTTGGAGTTGTCTTAAATTGAGGCCATTTTCAAAGAAAGTTTACTGTTGGGTGTGCAATTATTATTAATCCTTTAAAGGCATAGTTTGGGATGACTCTGATGGGATAAAACTATGAAACGATAATTTCACTATGATTTTATACACTATGTTATTTGCATGTTCATATATTTTGCTTAATTTGCTTAACCTATTCTCCAAGAAACACTATGGCATTTTGCTTATATAGCTGTATGAAATGAGTAGGGGTGGGGCTCTAAGTGTTGATTATGATTTAATTTATTTTAACTTTATTTTGAAAATAGAAGTACTGTAGGCCTATACTAAATTAAGGTAAGCAATTTATGGTAAGGGCGGCCAAGTGGCGGAGTGGTAGCAGTAAGTTCCGGGTTCTCCCTGTGTGGAGTTTGTATGTTCTCCCCACTTCTGTGTGGGTTTCCTCTTGGTGACTGGTTTCCCCCTACCATCCAAAGACATGCGGGTTACGTGAACTGGTAACACTAAATTGGTTTTGTGAGTGTGTGAGCGTGTGTGTGTGTTCACCCTGCAATGGACTGAATCTCTGTCCAGGGTTTGTTCGTGCCTAGTGCCAGACAACCCCCCGCCTTCGCCACATACCTAGTCTGAATTCAGGAGATTAAAAAAGACATGACATGACAGTTCATGGTAAGCATTCCCATATGATAGCCAATACAACTGAACTGACCCCTCTGAAGAACACAAAATGTATACTGTTATCCATTCATATTAACATTTCATAAACAATAAAGGGATACAAAAATGTATTCAATTGAAATAAAAAAGTAACATAAAGACTACCGTGTATTCATATTTGCAATCACAATATACATTATTCAGAAATATTTGGAAATTAAAACACACAATTGAATATTTCTGAAATTTAGATTAATTTTAGAGAAACAATAACAGACCTATTTAAACAAAACAACAACAAAAAAAACCTTGAGGAAACTGGTTGGATTGAAATCTGGCAGCTACAGTGTTCCTGCCAGACCAGGATCAGAAGTTACGGTATAAAAGCATAATAAAGGCATAAAGCTAATGACTTATTCCTGTCAATTTAAAGAACAAAATAAATGTTTTTGCTCATGCTAACATTTTATCATTTAAGCAGTATTGATTGTACACTACTATATGTATTACAATAAAGATCACTAAAATAAAATACCTTACAGATCAGTTATGGTAAAAATGAGAATAAAAAGACACTAAAATCAATAAACCCTCCTTTATTTTATTAATGTGCCATTAGTGTGACCACAGATTGGCTCTTACTGGGGAAAACTTAAAAGCACTCTGTAACGTGAGTAGTCTGTATGTGTTGTTTGACTTGGAAGTACATCATTCAGAGATTAACCACCTCTCCATCATTAAACATTTTTCAGCAATCACAAGACAACACTATGAAATAATAAAGGACTGACTCAATCTTTATCAAAAATTTACAGTTGCCTTCTTGTTGGATCTGTATGAAATGGGATGATGCAGTAGACAGTTGACTTTATTTTATTTTTTTATTGTCATCTTGGTTTCTATACTGTTTACAGCTTTAGTTAACAAAATATACCATCCAAATGTGTTTACAGAACAATCTGAATATCAAACTAATGAATATAATACAATTAAAATTTCTAAACATACACAATCCAAAGATGTTTTACAAATAAAGAACAATAGAAAAATTATTTATTTTTTTTAAAACTGTTGTAGCATAGGCAGGTTAAGTTAATTGTTCAGGGTCACACAGTGTGTCAGAAGCAAGGACTGACTCAGCAAAGTCCTTTCAGTTTAAATTTTAACACCTTAAACAGAATGCTAAAAAGCGTACCTAAAATAAAAAGTAAAGAGCCTGAAACCAAGATATATTATTCATCTAGCCATCCATAAGATAACATTGTCAAATCCAATTATTTAGGCTGTGGCAATATAAAATGTACAGCTACAGTATTTATAGCATAAAAATACAGAGAGATTTGTAGGAATTGAGAACACATGGAAAAAATTTCTTGTGGAAGATAATGACAAAACATTAAAAATACTAGAGGGTTTATCAAATTAAAGTACAGTACTGTAAATATAAAGTATAAATAAAAAATACATAAGGAAAATAGGATGACTTAAAATGAGTTAAGGTGTGTAATTGTGTAAAAGTTACTTTAAGTAATTTATACACAAGCAAACACATTTTCTCAATTAAGAGTTGATAAATAAAACCCATATAAAATTGCTTGCCCTTCTAAGTAGATAAGGAAACCAACATAAATTCAAGCCAAGTGTCTTAACTAAATTGTAGAAGAATGCACTAACCACACAACCCTCTACCAACTAACTTTTTGGTGTCAGGCAAGTGCAAGTAAGTACACAAAAGTGAGAAGGTGACATGCACGTCATTACAGCAGGTGACACTCACAATATTTACGTGCTGAGGTTCCTGGAAGCCCTAGGCTTTATGCACACTGATGAGGTCACCAATGCAGTGCAAGAAAAAACCATGCGACAAACTAGCAAATTCAACCAAAACATTATGCTTGAGTTTGACTGGAATATGTGCTTTCCATCTAGACCTGAACTGTCTTACATCTTGTTTGGAACTGTTATATTTGTTTTTGTGCCATGTCTCATCATATCTTCAATAGGCATTAAAAATTTCCTTTACTTCTTCCCAATCGGAGTGGTGGCTCTGAGGCTAGGGATCTGCACGGTTCGAATCCCGTAAATGCCAATAGGGACTCTGCTCTGTTGGGCCCTTGAGCAATGTCCTTAACCTGCAATTGCTGAGCGCTTTGAGTAGTGAGAAAAGCACTATATAAATGCAAAGAATTATTAATCGTCTGTGCTGCCTACAACACAAGACATTGCCATCTCATTAGGACATTGTTATTTCTTTAGTTCTATGAGGTTTAATTTACATCCATCCATTCATTTTTCAAACCTGCTTATCCACAGCAGGATCACTGGAGCCTATCCCAGCAAGCATTGGGCATAACTAACCTATATGTCTTTAGAATGTGGTAGGAAACCCATGTGGACATGGAGAGAACATGGAAACTAAACATGCAGGGAAAATCCAGGACTTGGACTCCACTCTTCTTGTTGCAAGGTAACAATGCTACCACCATGGTGCTACTCCATAATACTTATGTAAAAATTATTAAATATATATGATCATAATTATTTAAGCTAATGTGTCTTTTAGCCATTGCACAATAACTATTTAGAATCAGACTGCATACTAATTACATATAGTTCTGATATAGTAATGTTTATTGTAATATGATGTATTATTCCTTTATTTCATGTGAAATGAGTGATCTAAACATTTATGGATAAATTTGCATCTATTCTCAAAAAAACCTTATTTTATTCTCAGAGTGTTGATTTTTTGCATATTTAAGTTATGCCACACATGTTAATACTGACTGATTTAACATTAAAAAATAATTAAAGCACTTTATTTTTCAATATAAGACATGATCTCTCACTAAACCTAGTAAAATTATGCTCTAAAAGTGTAAGTGGCATGTCTCCTATCTGCATGTCAACTTTTTATCTCACCCTGAGAAAGACACTATAATGATTTTGTTATTAAACCTGAGATGGAAATCACTTTTGAACACTGCTATATAAAGTTAAAAAATATGTCTATACATGAAGAAATTATTTCTAAAGTACACTGCATTTCGGTTTAAACTAATATACAAAAGTAGTTCAAACTACAGATATTGAGGATATATTGGAGAATTCCTATTTTACCACCAAGCATCATCCAGGAGTGAAAGGTAAGAGCTATTTTCAACAGACAGAATTCAAAGAACAGTATGATCTGGCAATTTCATTCATGCTGTGCGTAGACACTTTGGCAGCCAAACTATTCCTACTTTACACAAATATCTTTAACATCTCCCTAAGCTATTGATGAGGTATGCAAAGTTTGAAAATATATGCATTTAGGCTTGTCACTGTGTTTAATAAACTGAGCTATGTGATGCTAGATACTGGAGGATAAGCAGTATTCTGAAGTAGCTAAGGTACAGGACCTTAAACTTTAAGGCTGCCAGATCACTGTGTGACCTAGGCCAAATTAGATAATGTGCCTGTGCACCATCTGTAAAAAATAACTGTATGCCGATGTAACATATAGTATCCTGATTTTGTAAGCTGCTGTGAATAAAGGTGTCATCTCGCTATAAAAGCAACCAGCAAAAGGACATGTTAGGGAATATTTACAGACTTACGCATTTTCCTCTGTTCATGAACAACTTAATTTTACAGCAGATTTCAATTTAATTTTCAATCATACAAACACAACTCCTGCTATTGCTGTCTGAAACAGCAATAATAACCCATATAATTTGAAAGTTGCCAACATATATGTATGGTTTGTTGACAAAGTCCTGTATTTCACCACATCCAAAACCAAACAAATATTATGAGACCACAGGCGAAAGCAAAAGGCCTGTTTCAATTACTAGACAATTAACCTGTACTCCTTCCAATTCTTTAGAAAATTACATCAGCAGCTCTTTTATTGCCAAGACATCCTAAAAACTGCTCTATTTTGTGAGGTATCTAAGGAAACTATATGAGTGAAAAAATATCTTCTGGATACATTTTACCTATAAACAAAACCACTCTCTACAGCTAGGTAAAAAACACAGAAAGCTATGTACACATTCAGCAGCAATGCATTATTCTTGAAGCAGCTAGTATACTACTCCTCTTACTTGTACTTACTGGTATCTTATTGCTAAGTGTGCTAATGAGGCCCTTGTTCAGTAAAGCATCACACTTTGAAAGCAGGTTCTTGCTTACTGCTTTAATCATGCTGAAAACACTTTAGTGGCCCTTATTTAAGCCCACACATTTTTTTATATTTTAAATTGAAAACAGTACAAATCAACACTACTGCATGCACTTTCATAAAATATGTGATTGTGCTTGATTGAGAAGATTGTCTGTATAAGATAATAATTTAGAATTTAAGTAACTAAATCAAATGGCCACCTACTAATTAATGTGGCAGTAAATACCTTGTTCTTATGCATTAAAGAAACTGAAACTCAGAGAAAGGTTGCATTATTGTTTTTAATTATTGGGATGGCAATAATTATTTAGCTCAGTGAAAATAAGCAAAGTAGTAAGTGTATTTGGGATAGATCAGAGAACTGCAAGAACAGAGACATGATACTGGATGCCTTAATGAAGACTGCAGCATAAATATATCACTTTATGATAATGTAAAAAGCAAGCTTACATGGTTAAGTTACAATTGGCAACTATAATGTAATGTAAAGGGGGAATGCAGCAAATATTAGAAAACAACATTGGGAAGTCGTGGATGAAATGGTCATTCGTTTAGTACAGTGTTCTAGAGTATATATACTAGAGTATACTCAATGAGAAGGGAAACCTGATTAGATTTAACATTTCATAATAATAAAAAACTGCATTTTCAAATATAGATGCAAATTAGCTGTTTGTATCCAGACAATTAACATGTAAAATTGCAAATATGCAAAACAAAAAAAGGCCTTACAAAGCCTTGCAGAAACATACTGGGACAAATTTCCTGATACAAAGACTTTTGAGTTTAATTCGATTATATTTAAAAGTATACTTTATACAATACTTTATAATTTCATAGAAAAAAAAATTACAAGCCACAGGGAATATAGTTGATCTCACTGAACAAATAAGGAGATGCAATATTGTGCAAAACCTTTAGGCCAGGGGCGGCACGGTGGCACAGTGGTAGCGCTGCTGCCTCACAGTAAGGAGACCTGGGTTTGCTTCCCGGGTCCTCCCTGTGTGGAGTTTGCATGTTCTCCCAGTGTCTGCATGGGTTTCCTCCAGGTGCTCTGATTTCTTCCCACAGTCCAAAGACATGCAGGTTAGGTGCATTGGCATTCCTAAATTGTCCCTAGTGTGTGCATGTGTTTGCCCTGCGGTGGGCTGGTGCCCTGCCCAGGTGTTCCTGTTTGTTCCTGCCTTGCGTCCTGTGTTGGCTGGGATTGGCTCCAGCAGACACCCGTGACCCTGTAGTTAGGATATAGCGGGTTGGCTAATGACTGACTGATGACCTTTAGGCCAACCAATGCAATTATTTTTGAAGCTAGTTTTCTGTGTATGAAGAGTTTATATGTGCGTAAAAACAGTATTTAACAATAGAACAAACACTAATAAATATTGGTATAATTGGCCTGCCTCCACATAATGAGGAAGGTTCAGTTGTTTTTAAATAGATTAGTTAAACAGTTGCATCTCATGGTGAGTCTTGGTGAGATCAGGTACAGTGATTTTTTAAGTACTGTGGAGACCTGGCTTAAACATCTTATTTCAGACACTATTTTAAAGCTAGTCATGATAGGATCAGATGATGTGGGAAAAGCAGCAGGGGTACTGGAAATTTATGTTAATGAGCAATGGGGAAAAAGCAAACACATTGTAATTTAAACAAAAAATGTGTAATCCAGACATTGAAATCCTGACTGAATATCATCCACTTTACTGCCTACTAATATTATATATGATATATATCACCCTGTTTAATGTACTGTATAATAACTCACCAGCAAAAATGATTCACCCTGTTACTAATATTCTAATGATGAATCATTTTAAGCTTAAAATGCTGCTGATTTCAACCAGGGTAACATAACTTCTATCAGAATGTTGCATTTGCGGACACAACAAGCTAGACTTGCCCTATTTAAATATTAATTCCTTTAAATGTAAACCTGTGGTATAAATGGGCAGGACCAACCTTATCTTACTCCCACCTACAAGCATGCTATTGACAGTAGCAGCTCTCGTATTATCCAAGACAGATGTTCTTGTGTGTTTGGGGGATTGTTATTTATTATAATATATACTTTTCTTCAACTTCTGTAAAGTTTTAATTTCCACTTGGTGACAAACAAAATATCTATCTCTTATTAGCCAAGACAGAAGTTCTTATGTATAATAAATATATATATTTATTTATATTTGTAGCTTGTATATTATTCTAGTTGATGGGCTCCAGACTGTAACTAAAATTGTCACAAATATGACCAAAATAAGCTTTGGTCTAATTTCCACAGTTGAGCCTTTGTTGTTGAAATACTCTCCTGTTTACAAAATGAACACCACACAGCTAAAATTGGGATAACCTATTTAAAATGACTCTACGAAGTCTTTTGTCACATTTTTTCTCCATTGTGCCCTTTTGTCCTATCCACTGGAATGGAAACTTATTTCCACAACTGGAGCTGAGCCATAGAAATGTGTGTCCCCTGTCAGCTGCTTACAAAATGAACAATGGACAGCTGAAATTCTTCAAAATGTATTTTAAAATGTCTGTTAAATCACTTTTATGTCTACTGTGATCGTCTGTCCCATCCACTGGGGGTTGGAGGGGCTGGAGCATAGCTGTAGAAATGCATGCTCCCTGCCTACTGCTTGCATAATGAATACTGGGATTATAAGATTGTCCAAAAACCATTTAAAAAGATTGAAGGATGTTTTCTATATCACTTTCACGTGTACTGTGCCCCCATATCCCATCCATTTGAGGGGACACATTTCCTCAGCTAGGCCTTTGCCATAGAAATGCATGCCCCGTGTCTTCTGCTTTCAAAATGAACACTGGACAGTTAATGATTGAAAAAGTCTATGACTATAACAGATATGTAAACCATACCACATTAGCCCCTAAAAGCAAGAGTGTAGTGAGAGTGATTGGTGTGGAATTAGGCTGTTCTATAGGAGCACCTACTGCAGTGAAGACCCAGCATTGGTCGTCCCACAATTACTGGGCACATTCTCTTTTTATACTCTTAGATCACACAGGACAGCTGTGCATCACCATATGGAACACCTGGCTACAAGCTTAAAAACAATGGCATTAAAGGGAGTGCAAAGTACATTGCACAAAAAATGGAGGGATTGCCTTTTGTGGCATTTTTTCACTTTCTCCATGACTTGTTTGGAGAAATCTCAAAGTTAAGTGTTACACTTTAAAATAATGCTCTGATTTTGCCTCATCCTATAGCAGTTATTGACAGTTGTATTCTCATAATCATGGGGATTATCAAACAGACCATTAATGAATGGAAAGCTGCAGAATTTTCTGCACCAGACTGGCCTAGTAATTCTTGTTCAGCATAAAAATGTGGTGTCCCAGGATAACACACAGATTTCAGACAGACTGAACACTAAAAAGCAGGGAAAGTCAGTGAGTACTATCAATACAAGAGCCACTGTTTAGAATATCCATCTCAAAGGCACAAGTCTCACCAACTTTAGAGATGATCTTCTGTTGCTTCTTGAGAAAACAGTGGAGGTTACATTCAAGGAACAGGAAAGCCGGTTTGAAAATATGAGGGGTAATACACAGCATGGAAGCTCACAAGGGTCTGAGATTATTCTTCTCAGTTTTCTATCATGATTCATGGCCAGATGATGTAATCACTTTTGGAGAAAATTAGATTGTCTCTTTAATTAACTGGTATCAAGAAGTGTTGTTGAAGAATGCATGTGATGTCAAGGCTGTATAAATGGAATAGTGTTTGCTGAAAATTCAGATTAAAGGTCTATTCTCAGACTTATAGCAGCTTTTGGGAGGTCTCACTGAAAAAACAGCTTTATTGCACAGATTTTCACAATATTCTACATTCTGTTCAGGTTATGCCTATTTCAGAAGCTCAGTGTGAATATGAATTTTCAATACAAAACAATAAAATCAAAAATGTGAAACTCACTTAATATCTCAACCTAATTTAGTCAGGATAAGCACAGAAGGCCTATCACTTGAGCAGTTTGATCTTGAGTCCCGTGTTAAACACTGGCTCACTTCAAACATGAGGAAAAGAAAACCAAATTACACTGTATGTCCCTCTGACACTGACATTCTGATGGTCACTGAGACAGGCTCAGAACCTGAGCAAAACACACTGTTCTTAATGACTGTGCATAGTTTGAAAGTTATAATGACATTCAGTTACCATGATCATCAAGATGGACATAAAAGCACAAAGAGGATAATAATTAGCCACACATACGTGGAGGTTAGAAAGGTGAAAGATTAATATTTTACATATTTTATTATTTGGCACCTGAATCAAAGCAAATCCTATTTTTTTTTCTTTAGGAGCCACTGGCTCCTTGAGGTGAATTTTTGTCTGGAGCACAGGATTTACTGGTAATCAATAATTTATAGTATTAGGGGGCTCTGTCCCCTGCTCGCCAACCCCTGCGTGGGCACAAAGCACTAGCCACTTTGCGGCTCTGCTGCTCGCGTGTGGGGAAGCAGATGTACAATTTAAACAGATTGTTATTTTCATGGGAATTGTTACATATGTGTAATAGAACTATTTTACATTACAGCAAGTAATTATCCATAGTAAAAATAGTAAAATGAAATAAATTGAAAGAAAATGATGTTTCATGTTGCATTAGAGGTTTTCACTCTGTTTGGCTTTGAAATTAACATGCAAATACTTTTTAAACTTACACTTTTACTGTAAAACTTAAGTAAAAACAATATTTGCAATTAACTTTTCATCAATATCGCATTGAATTTTGATTCCGTGTTTGGACTTACATTGTGACAATGCAACGCATAAGCTGACTTTTTTGAATGTTTGTCCCAGTGATTTGTTAAATGTTATAGCAAAAGCTATTCTAACAGGAAACTGAAAATGTTTTAATATGAATGGCATATCAAGATCTCCTTTGGTGTCTAATGTTATCCACGGAATATGTACTACATTACCTTTCTTGTCACCTGTTGAAATTTTATATGTTAGAATTGTTCGATGAATTTTCAATAAAACTAATCCTGTCCCATTGTACAGCTTATCACTAATACAGAAATTACGCAATAACATTACTATACATCCTTTTTTCAATAGTAAATCAGCTGGTGGAACACCAGACGGCGTTAATAGTTGCAGATATTCTACAGAATATTGTAAGTTGATGTTTTCATCTTCTGCACCATCACTACCAACTGCTTCAGCATAGTCTGATACACATTTAAACAATTTGCCCTGCAACCGATCAACAATTTTCGCATTAATTCATTTGACTACATCATTTCTCGGTGCTAGGATTGCCCGTGTAATCATTTCTTCTGTTGATAACCGTTCAGGATAAAATTCTTCAATAATATTTGGACATAATAAGTCTTCTTTTATTGGGAACTTAAAGTGAGGAAATCATAAAAATGTATAAGAGCTGAGAGCACAGAAACTGTGTCTGACAAAAGCATTCACACGAATGAGAGGTGAGAGGACGGTGGCCGTGGGCCCTTAACCGAAAATGGTTGAGAGGAGGGCGGACCCCTTCTACCAACTTGAAAAATCTCTTGGCAATAGTCTTGTCTCGTTTCAAGATTTTCTTTTATAATAGAGAGATGTTAATTATGATGTATGCTTTCATTTCTTTAAGTATATGGCAAATGAGAGTGCTAAGCAAAGAAAGATGTGCATTGTAGTTGTGTGTCAGCACTGTAAACTTGAGGGACATAACATATATACAAATTTTAAAACAGGTACTTTTTACTTTTCTGTGGACAAGAACTGGTGATGAGCATTGAGAAATTGTTTATGATGTGCACATAAAACACCAGTAATAATATTACCAGATATTCAAACCTTATTGAAAAAAATGGACCAGACAGAAGTGGACAGGATGATCAAAATTGGCCAGCACTGTATAGCACAATAAAAAAGACAGGGAAGTTAACAGTTTAGGACAGGCTTTCACTGGTTTTACATTCATAAGGAAAGGAGTTGAACTATTCATCTGTGTTTAATGTTACCTGGCCAAAACATATTGGGTTTCTGAGAGAAGGAAAATGTAGTCACTGCTAGCATTAAGCAAGAAAACAAGATTATTTTTGTTTGTGAAGACTCTGGCTTAACAGCCCTGTTAAAAAGTAACAAGAATGTCTTTTGTTTTTAAAAATAAGTTAATATTTTGTTTGGCTTCCCGTATAATACAAAACTAAATCAATTTTCTTCTGTGCACTGTTGTATAATTTTTGGAAGTGGTCCTGTGGTGAATTCTTCCAAGGTTCTTGCAAGATGTGCCACAATGTTTCTTTTTACAGTGGCTATTTTTATTCTTTTTTCCTGTTCAGTGATCCTATGTAGCTTTAATTACTTTGATTCAGTCTTTCTGCAGATTTTCACTCAGTAGGCCTTAATTGTGTTTATGGTTTCTGTCTTGTGGAAAGTTTTTGCCAAGTACTCTTTTTCCCCAACAGTACAGAAAGATGAATTCAAATCTATTTATATTTTTTAGCAGTCATTACTCCACTCATTTGTGACCCGATCTCCTAGAAAGTTGGCTGAAACATTCCCCTGAGCATGACACTAACGCCATCATGTTTCATAGAAGGCATGCATTAATGTACTTCTTGCCAACTCTTCTTCTGACATACTGATTGCTTGATTAACCAAAAGTCAATAACACAAAGAAGTTAGAAAAGAGTATGTAAAAGTCAACTGTACCACAATTTTTATCATTAAAAAGTTAGGTAATAGGCCAGTAGCTACATGGTATATTAGTAAAAGTATGCAATTTTGATACAATAGAGAACAAAGTGGCACTTGAATTGGAAAACATCACAAGGAATGAATGTTTAATGGTACTCATGAATACTCAAAGAATGCAGTAATCATACATACAAACTCAGTTTTTTTTTTTTTAATCACTACATTTCATTGAAAATTTTAAAGACTATTCAAAGTTGTCCCACTACATAAGCAAATTGATTTGGGATTCAAATAAATTTTCTGGAGCTGTGAGGCAGCATCACTGAACCACATTAAAATATGTTTATACAGCGTTGTGTTATGGCTAATTTAACGCTTCAGAAAGACACTTAATTTACCATTTACAAGTTGGTTAGTTCTTAGCTGGCATGTAGTTATATAATGTACCTATAAAAAGAATTCACCCTTTGGGTAATTTCACATTTTATTATTTTAATTTTTATTATATTGACATTGATCAACAGAAAAAGTGCCCTTAAACACAAATAACTGATCACATAGTATTTACCATTTAGTAGAGAGGCACCTTTGACAGAAAATTCTGCCTTGATTTTGTCCATCACATTGGACATTCAATTTCTTTGTAAAACTGCTCAAGATATGTCAAGTTGTATGGGGATTGCAACTAAACAGCCTCTTTCAAGTCCAGCCACAAATTCTGAATTGGATTGAGATCTGGACTCTGACTTGAACATTAACATTTTTTGTTTTTATGCCATTCCTCAGTAGGTTTGGCTTTATGCTTGGGGTTGTTGTCTTTCTGAAAAACATCTTTTTTCATGGCACAGGTTTCTTTCAGACTGCATCAATTTTTCCTCCAGGAGATCCATGTATTTTGCTGCATTTGTTTTCCCCTCACATACCTTCCAGGGCCTGTTGCAGAGAAGCATCCCCATAGCATGTTGCTGCCACCACCATGCTTCAAATTGGAGATGATGTGTTTTGAGACTGTGTAGTTTTCAAACAGGTGCATTTATACTACAACCAACCGAAACCCCTGTACAACAGACAGATGATCTCCATTGAAATAATTATGTGACTTCTAAAAGCAACTGGCTGAACCAGTGAAAATTTAGGTATGTCACATTAAATATTTATGCAATCAATTATTTTGTGTTTTACATAAGCAGTTAATTTAGATGACTTACAGAGATAAATCCAATGTAATTAAATGTTTTATAATAAAATGTGAACACTTCCAATGTGTTAATACTTTTTATAGGCACTTTATTACTGTTCTTGAAACCCAGAATTTAGCTGGATCAGTGTAGGAGAGGGGATTGAGAGAAATGAGAACAGAGTTGAGTGAAAGCAAAGACTGATTGATTTCCAAATAATTTTTCATATCATGAGACAGTAATCAACTTAAACTGGAGCAAACAAGACAACCAAAAGAAAACCAGCTTTGGTGAATATCTAAAAAAGGTGTTAATTAGGTATAGGCTTACAATCCATCCATCTTCTTAATGTTATCAATGCAACTCCAGTACTAAGTAGTGACTTAATTTAACATTTTAATGCCACACAAAAGACAAGTGTGATTTTAATGTGAATCAAAAATGGCAAAAAAGTATCACAAAGAAGATGCTGATCATCAAACAGAAGTCTGTGCAGAAAACTCTGGTTCAGGATCACCATTGAAAACCAGTAAATTGACCAAATACTGCCCTTTGAAGACGATTTAGTGCTGCTACATTAATGTCCAAGGAACAAAACAATATTTAAATGCAACAGTTATCATTTCATTTACTGGCAAAACTTAACAGTAAACAGTCTTTTCATTTTTTTTTTTTTTCATAGAACAGAGCTAATTTCTTTTAATGTATCTTTTTCTCTGCATTCCTACAGTGTAGGAGACATTAGAGTTAACACAAATTAAATACATTAAGCGTGGCCTTTTAGATTTGCAAATTATATGATGAGCCAATAAAAACATTGTTTCAACACACATGTATTTTTTACCATAAGTATCTGTTGCATTTAAGACACCATTGCTTCCCTTAGAAACAGGAGAATGTTACTTTTTCTTCCAGCCCAAGAGATGGATCCCTGAAAATAAACGCAGCTGGTGTAGTTTTACAGCATGTCCTCTTGGGGCTCTAGTGATAATAGGGACTCTTGTTTAGGCTCCGCATCTTAAAAGCAAGGGCCACTTCAACCCCATTTTCGCATCTTGTAGTAAATGACAAAACTGCTATAATAACTAGCTTAGCATTTGTTTACGTAAGAAGCACACTTTTTGGACATACATTCCCAGGCAAGGTAACAGGTTTCAAAGGAGACAGACAGCTTGTGCCTGGAGGATTTTTTTTTCATGCCGGGAACAGAAACAGTATGGCATTTGCACCTTTCAGAGTATCTGGCTTGGATGATATATCAGATAAAAGAATATAGAGTAATCACTGCAACAGTGCAGCCTGAGCAGAGAGCCAGTTAAAATGAGGAATTACTCTGGAGAGATCAATTGGCAGTAGTAAAGATTTGACCTGTGCAAGTTCTCTCAAATCATGTACAAATTTCAGCTGTAATAGCCCAGACTGAAGGGTCTCCAAATAGGAAGCAACAAAGCATTCCTGAGCTATTTACCAGTAACTAAAATGTTTGGAATTTGAGACTTACAAAACATTAATTTTGTCCAAATACCAATATAACAAGAAAACCTAAAAATACTATGTCCAAAATGAAAACTATGATCTATTCTGTTTACAAATTAGTACCACATTTTATGCTTAAGCAGGATAAACACAATTACAGGTATTACTGGATTAAAAATAAAATGGAAGAAAATTTTTGTACAAAAGAGAAAGAGGGCAGTTTGTAATGATATTGGCAGAGTCAAGAATATCTGCAAAACAATGGTTTGATGGAACATTAAAAGTCTTAAAAACTTTACATCATGCACAGATATGTAACTTAACATTCTATTACAAGGACTTCATATCTCTTTCTCAGGTAAATGATGCACTTGCACTCAGCCATCCACATGATCTAAAAGAAAATATGATTCATCAGACCAGGCCACCTTCTTCCATTGATCCATGGTTCAGTTCTGACGTTCATGTGCCCATGGTAGGCACTTCTGCAGGTGGACAGGGATCAGCATGGGTAGTCTGACCGGTCTGTGGCTACACAGCCCCATATACAGTAAGCTGCAATGCACTGTGTGTTCTGACATCATTCTCTCATGACCAGCACTACCTTTTTCAGCAATTTGTGCTATGGTAGCTCTTTTGTTGTATCAGACCAGATGGGTTAGCCTTTGCTACTCACATGCATCAGTGAGTCTTAGGCGCCCATGACCCTGTCACCAGATTGCCAGTTGTCCTTCTTTGGACCATTTTTAGTAGGTAATAGATGCTAACCATTGCATACCAGGAACACCCCACAAGACCTACCGTTTTGCAGAGTTTTTTGACCCAGTCTTCCAGCCATCACAATCTGGTCCTTTTTAAAGTTTCCCAGATCCTTATGTTTGCCTATTGTTCTTGCCTCCAACACAATACCTTCAAGAATGAACCGTTCTCTTGTTGTCTAATATATTCCACCCCTTGATGGGTGCCACTGTAAGATAATCCATGTTATTCACTTCACCTGTTAGTGATTTTAATACTGCTTACTCTTGTGCATGATATATACAGTACAGGCCAGTACAATTATCAATGAGTAAAACATGCCTGCATTAAATCAATTTCTGTTTTTCCTAGTAACATGGTTTTTGCTGATGGTCACCTCAAAGCACAGTTTTACAGGAAAGAGTTTTCTTTTAAATTGAAATGGGTTATCAGTAGGAATAAAATTAAATTTGTGTATATACTAATATCATTATTAGATATTTACAATTTTCATTTGTTTAGGTCATTCACTCAAGTGTTTCTTTGAAGTCTGAGGATACAAATTTATGTATAAAGAATTTTGCAGAGCAGGCATTTGGGGCTTATCCATTCAAAGTAAACAGATCCGCTTGGAAATATAAATGATTTTTCAGGAAGGTTGGGGGGCTTTTCAAAGTATATTGCAATGGAGTAGCTCTTGGGGGCCCATTAAATCTAAACTGATGTCATTCGTCCAAGCTTGTCTTGGATCAGAGGACACCACTTCTGTCTCTACTTCTCTCTCCCTTCCTTCCCTCACCTACCCCCTTCACAGACACAGCACCTGACACCCTTATGGTTAAGCACTGAGTTTTGCATCTTCCTTGAGATTCGACAAACTTTCTCCTTCCATTTTACATCTCACTGTACAAGTCAAATGTGATCACATCTCTTTTCTCCTGTCCAGGACACCACCTTCTGTATTTGTCTCTCCACTCTGTTGGTTAGTGTGTAAAGCCTGCTATTAGTGCAGTGCAGAGCATGAACGATAACATGAAATTAATAAATTTTGACAGATAAAAAAATGCATCTACAAATAAAAAACGTGACTGCTAATTTTGTTTTATAATGTCACCAAAAATCAATCAGATCAGTCAGGGCATTTTTGAGATTTTAGTAGTTGTATGGGGGCGGGATAATCCTAAATATTGATATATCATAATGTCCTTTCTTAGAGAATGCCTACAACCCAAAACGTACAATCCTACAAAATTTCAGCTTTTTAAATAAATGGAAAATAGTAAGTCAGGCAACTTGCATTTATATATATATATATATATATATATAATTATAGAAAGAAGGAGAGAGATTACTTCGTAGTTAAGTCAGTCTTGTAGTAGAAAAATTCTTTACAAAACTATTTTTATCATTACTACATTGTAGAGAAAAGCCAAGCAAAATGACACCTTTTATTGGCTAACTAGAAAGATTACAATATGCAAGCTTTCGAGGCAACTCAGGCCCCTTCTTCAGGCAAGATGTAATCATTACTACATTATAACTTAAGTGGCTGACACAGTATGTTTCACAAAAACACACTGGTAGTTCTTGGCAACATGTATTATATTTATATTTATATATATATATATATATATATATATATATATATATATATATATATATATATATATATTCCCATGCAATTGTTACTTGTAAACAACTTTACTTCGAGATAAAACAAGAGTCAATAACACAAAAATGAATATAAAAATGCAGTAGCAACTAATATACTGTACTACATAATATACATTGTTCTGTAAAATACAAGGTACTCATCAGTGCTGCAATACAAAGAAAATCGTAGTTGGCCGTGATAGTTTGGGAAGTTAATGCGACTTTCTGGTAATATCAGCTTGAATCCTGGAATTACTTCATACTCACAAAAATCGCTTATCATTCAGTGCACATACGCACTGTAACCAAACATCAAGTAACGGTTACAAACACTACCAGAATACAGATATTTTAACTGTTCACTTATGAAATCCAGCCAAAACACTGCCGGGTACAAACCTTTACTCTTCCGGATTACCGCGGCTACAAAAAGTAAACACGGATATGGCGTTTATTTCTCGTTCTGGTAGTTGTAGTGCACAGGTTAGACTTTTCAGATGTATTACTGTAGAACGGTATACATATTTAAAAATACATTTCCCAGGCTCCTCCAAAATTATCTTGTGTTGTTATCGTTCCGTACGGGCTCCTGGAACATGTAGTTCTTTTTAGCAGCTAACTTCTGTCTTTAAAAGAACAATATAGACATGTAAAACTACAAACCCAGAATGCATTGCAAAGCGTCTAGTCTTTTACGTTCCAGAAAAGGCAGCGAAAAAGTCGATAGAAAAAGGAACCGCTTCCGTGTTGTTTTTAGCTGTGTTATTGTGATACAGAATAACGGCGTGAGGTGAATCGAGGAAAATAAATCGCCTTTTAGAATGTGTTTTTAAACACTAGTCAATACCGACAGCTTATATTTCAGAAATGTCGTTACACCAAGGGTCGAAGAAAAAGGACAAGCGAATTCTGTCTGGCAGCTGCCCGGACCCCAAGTGCCAGGCGAGGCTATTCTTCCCCGCGTATGGCTCCGTGAGCATTGAATGTACGGAGTGTGGGCAGCGCCATGAGCAGAAGAATCTGATAAATGTGGAGGAGGTTACGGATCCAGACGTGGTGCTGCATAATCTTCTGAGAAATGCTCTTCTTGGGGTGACGGGAGCTCCCAAAAAGGGAACCGAGTTGGTGAAAGTAATGGGACTTTCCAACTATCACTGTAAGTTGCTTTCTCCTATTCTCACGAGGTATGGCATGGATAAACAGACAGGCAAAGCCAAGCTTTTAAGAGACATGAACCAAGGCGAGATGTTTGACTGCGCTCTGCTAGGTGACAGGGCTTTTCTCATTGAGCAGGAGCACGTGACTACAGTGGGCTATGGTAAGGACCGCTCAGGGAGCCTCCTTTATCTCCATGATACTCTGGAGGAGATCAAGAAAGCTAACGAGAACCAGGAGTGCCTTATTCCTGTGCATGTGGATGGGGATGGTCACTGCTTAGTGCATGCAGTGTCAAGGGCACTAGTCGGAAGGGAGCTTTTCTGGCATGCTTTAAGGGAAAACTTGAAACATCACTTTAAGGAGAATTTGGACCGGTATAAAGCTCTTTTTCAAGACTTCATTGATGCAGCAGAGTGGGAGGATATCATCAACGAGTGTGACCCCCTCTTTGTTCCTCCTGAAGGGGTGCCACTAGGACTACGAAATATTCACATTTTCGGTTTAGCTAATGTGTTGCACAGGCCAATTATTCTTCTGGATTCCCTGAGTGGAATGAGAAGCTCTGGAGATTACTCAGCCACTTTTCTTCCTGGCCTTGTGCCTGAAGAGAAGTGCATGGGCAAAGATGGGCAATTAAATAAGCCAATTTGCATAGCTTGGAGCAGCTCAGGTCGCAACCACTACATTCCTCTTGTTGGAATAAAAAACACACGTTTGCCTAAACTGCCTTCTAAACTTCTCCCAAAAGCTTGGGGAGTGCCACAGGAGCTCATTAAAAAGTATGTCAAGTTGCAGGCTGATGCGAGCTGTTTAATTGGAGGAGACAGAAGTTTACAAGACAAGTACCTTATGCGATTAGTCAGTGCGATGGAGGAAGTCTTCATGGACAAACATGGTATTCATCCATCTCTGGTGGCAGATGTTCATCAATATGTATACAGAAGGACTGGTGTTATAGGAGTACAACCAGAGGAAGTTACTGAAGCAGCAAGAAAGGCAGTAATGGAGAATCGCCTCCACCGTTGCCTGATGTGCAATGCATTGTCAGAGCTTCATGTACCTCCAGAGTGGCTTACTCCTGGTGGCAAGCTGTACAATTTGGCCAAATCCACACATAGTCAGCTGAGGGCTGACAAAAACTACAGTTTTCCTCTAAATAATCTAGTTTGCTCTTATGATCCTTCAAGGGATATCTTGGTGCCTGATTACAAGCTGAGTCATTTAAATGCCTGCAACTGGTGTCATGGAACATCAGTGCGTCATGTGCGAGGTGATGGGTCAGTTGTGTACCTAGATGGAGATCGGACTAACACCAGGTCACAGGGGGGTAAATGTGGTTGTGGATTTAAACATTACTGGGATGGTAAGGAGTATGAAAATCTACCTGAGGCTTTTCCAATCACTCTAGAATGGAATGGGAGAGTAGTCAGAGAAACTGTGTACTGGTTCCAGTATGAATCTGACACTTCCCTCAACAGTAATGTTTATGATGTTGCAATGAAACTCGTCACCAAACATTTTCCTGGAGAGTTTGGGAGTGAGATATTGGTGCAGAAGGTTGTAAACACTATCTTGAATCACACTGCCAAAAAAAACCCAGATGAATATACACCAGTGGCTATTGATGGAGCACATGCCCAACACCATGAAGATGCACAGGAAGCACAAGCTACTATAGATGTCCAGCCTCCTACCAAGATAATCTTAACTGGCCAGAAAGCCAAGACTCTCCACAAAGAGGAGCTAACAATGAGCAAGACTGAGCAGAATATTCAGCAAAATATTGCTGAGCATGCCTCAGTATTGCAGAAGAAAAGAACTGACAAGTTGAAACAGGAGCAAAAGGGGCAGGAAAGACCAACATCTCCAGGACCAGCACAACCCAGAGGAACTCCTTCGTCGACACCATCCACACCTACAAAAACTTCATATTCCCCAAAATCTAACAAGGAGAAGAAAATTCGGGTGACCACCAACGATGGACGGCAAGCCATGCTAACCTTGCAGACAGAGACCACATTTTATGAACTTCAGAGAAGTATTGCCAAAGAGTTCCGAGTACTGCCTGACATGCTGTGCATTCGTTTTGGCTTCCCTCCTAAAGAGCTACTTCCCCCTGCTGAAGGAATGGAAAATGAACCTGTTCCACTGCAGCATGGAGACAGAGTCACTGTGGAGATCCTCAGGGATTCCAGAGAGGAAGATGAGCCACGTGATGCTCCTGAGCCTTCACACCACTCTATCAAAAGTGATGGATCTGCAACTGCTAGTCGTACAGCTTCCAGGGAGTTCCAGGACAGCATTGACCTAGAGATGTCTTCTCTATGCCTTCTGGCAACCCTAATGGGTAAGATATTTGCAATTTGTGTGGTATATTTTTACTTTAAATATACAGAGAACTTAAAGGAACCTGACATATTCTTTTAAGTGTGTATTTTTTAATTATATGTTTCTTTGCCTTTTGTCACAGGGAGATTACCTTAAAAAGAGAAAAATGTATTGTTGCTTTTTTTTTTTGCACTTTATAAGTTAGTTGATGCCAAAGCATTCATGATACATACAGATAGAAATCTCTATTTTTTCAATATGCCTTTTCCAGCAGTAGGTCAAAATGTGCCAAAGAGTATCCCCACAGTCTACTGCAGAGCACATTCATTCACACTTTTGCCCTCTGTCATCCCTGATTTTCAATATGAGGTAAGCAGCAGTACCAGAGAAAGCTTGTACAGTCATTGGAAGAATGTACTGGCTCTTCATACACTGAGTCGAAAACTGAATCCATTGTTCCTGAATTGTGAGACTACAATTCTACATAATAGGAAAAAAGAGAGGGAAATACAGTATCTCACAAAAGTGAGTACACCCCTCACATGTTTGTAAATATTTTATTATATATTTTCATGGGACAACACTGAAGATATGACACGTTGATACAATGTAAAGTAGTCTGTGTACAGCTTGTGTAACAGTGTAAATTTGCTATCCCCTCAAAATAACTCAACACACAGCATTAATGTCTAAACCGCTTGCAACAAAAGTGTCAATTTTTTGTGTGGCCGCCATTATTTTCCAGCACTGCCTTAACTCTCTTGGGCATGGGGTTCACTAGAGCTTCACAGGTTGCAACTGGAATCCTCTTCCACTCCTCAATGATGACATCACGGAGCTGGTGGATGTTAGAGACCTTGCGCTCCTCCACCTTCTGTTTGAGGATGCCACACAAATGCTCAATAGGGTTTAGGTCTGGAGACATGCTTGGCCAGTCCAGCACCTTTACCCTCAGTTTCTTTAGAAAGGCAGTGGTCGTCTTGGAGGTTTTTGGGGTCGTTATCATGTTGGAATACTGCCCTGCGGCCCAGTTGCCGAAGGGAGGGGATCATGCTATACTTCAGTATGTCGCAGTACATGTTGGCATTCATGGTTCCCTCAATGAACTATAGCTCCCCAGTGCCGGCAGCACTCATGTAGCCCCAAACCATGACACTCCCACCACCATGCTTGACTGTAGGCAAGACACACTTGTACGCCGCACCTGGTTGCCGCCACACACGCTTGACACCATCTGAACCAAATAAGTTTATCTTGGTCTCATCAGACCACAGGACATGGTTCCAGTAATCCATGTCCTTAGTCTGCTTGTCTTCAGCAAACTGTTTGCGGGCTTTCTTGTGCATCATCTTTAGAAGAAGCTTCCTTCTGGGACGACAGCCATGCAAACCAAATTGATACAGTGTGTGGCGTATGGTCTGAGCACTGACAGGCTGACCCCCCCCCACCCCTTCAACCTCTGCAGCAATGCTGGCAGCACTCGTGTCTATTTTCAAAAGAGAGAGAGTGAGAGCGATAACACCAAATTTAACACATCTGCTCCCCATTCACACCTGAGACATTGTAACACTAACGAGTCACATGACACCGGGGAGAGAAAATGGCTAATTGGGCACAATTTGGACATTTTTCACTTAGGGGGTGTGCACTCAACTTTTGTTGCCAGCGAATTAGACATTAATGGCTGTGTGTTGAGTTATTTTGAGGGGACAGCAAATTTACACTGTTGTACAAGCTGTACACTGACTACATTGTGTCAAAGTGTCATATCTTCAGTGTTATTCCATGAAAAGATATAATAAAGTATTTACAAAAATGTGAGGGGTGTACTCACTTTTGTGAGATACAGTATATACATAAAATGAGAAACAGGGTCCTTGTCATTGTCCATCCATCCATCCATGTTCCAACCCGCTGAATCTGAACACAGGGTCACGGGGGTCTGCTGGAGCCAATCCCAGCCAACACAGGGCACAAGGCAGGAAACAATCCTGGGCAGAGTGCCAACCCACCACAGCCTTGTCATTGTTATAAAGTTATTTCTAAGGTTTTGATAAGATTACATCCGTTTCAAAGTGCGAAGATCTAGTGAAATTTGCTCATTCTGTGGAAGACCCCCTTCTATATGTGCCCATGATGTTTTTAGCATTTTTGAGCTTTTTAAAAATGGAGTATTCAGTTTTAGGTTGGAAACCTGGGAATTTACTTGTGTGTGTGATTTCTTACTGTCATGGTACAGGTTACCAAAAATGCATTTTTTGTCACCACTTTTCTCTACAGTCTTTGCTTCATGCATGTCGAAGTCTTTGTGTTATGATCTTTTTTAATTCATTTTAGTTGTCTAGTGAATTCTTTATTCATCTATACATAATCAAGTCTTTTTACTCAAATATCATTGTATGAAAACAGTAAAAGTTGAAATTCAAGACATTATTGATTAGTTGCTACTTATATTGGCATACACAAATTTAAATTGCTGTAAAAGTATAATTTCTGTCACTTTTTTAACAAAAGGAGCTACAGTTAGGTCCATAAATATTTGGACAGAGACAACTCTTTTCTAATTTTGGTTCTGTACATTACCACAATGAATTTTAAATGAAACAACTCAGATGCAGTTGAAGTGCAGACTTTCAGCTTTAATTCAGTGGGGTGAACAAAACAACTGCATAAAAATGTGAGGCAACTAAAGCATTTTTTTAACACAATCCCTTCATTTCAAGGGCTCAAAAGTAATTGGACAAATTAAATAACTGGAAATAAAATGTTCATTTCTAATACTTGGTTGAAAACCCTTTGCTGGCAATGACAGCCTGAAGTCTTGAACTCATGGACATCACCAGTTGCTGGGTTTCCTCCTTTTTAATGCTCTGCTAGGCCTTTACTGCAGTGGCTTTCAGTTGCTGTTTGTTTGTGGGCCTTTCTGTCTGAAGTTTAGTCTTCAACAAGTGAAATGCATGCCCGATTGGGTTAAGATCAGGTGACTGACTTGGCCATTGAAGAATTTTCCACTTCTTTGCTTTAAGAAACTCCTGGGTTGCTTTGGCTGTATGTTTTGGGTCATTGTCCATCTGTATCATGAAATGCCGCCCAAGCAGTTTGACTGCATTTAGCTGGATTTGAGCAGACAGTATGTCTCTGAACACCTCAGAATTCATTCGGCTGCTTCTGTCCTTTGTCACATCATCAATAAACACTAGTGTCCCAGTGCCACTGGCAGCCATGCACGCCCAAGCCATCACACTGCCTCCCCCGTGTTTTACAGATGATGTGGTATGCTTTGGATAATGAGCTGTGCTTCGCCTTCTCCATACTTTTTTCTTGCCATCATTCTGGTAGAGGTTGATCTTAGTTTCATCTGTCCAAAGAATGTTTTTCCAGAACTGTGCTGGCTTTTTTAGATGTTCTTTAGCAAAGTCCAATCTAGCCTTTCTGTTCTTGAGGCTTATAAGTGGCTTGCACCTTGCAGTGCACCCTCTGTATTTACTTTCATGCAGTTTTCT
The DNA here is from genome assembly GCF_900747795.2 of Erpetoichthys calabaricus. NCBI lineage: Eukaryota > Metazoa > Chordata > Cladistia > Polypteriformes > Polypteridae > Erpetoichthys > Erpetoichthys calabaricus. The sequence continues at coordinate 53,455,553 of NC_041399.2, read as the reverse complement.
CTTTATTGTTAGACTTGGATATCGATACGCCTACCCTATTGGAAAGTGTTGTTCACATGGTTGGCTGTTGTGAAGGGGTTTCTCTTCACCATGGAAATGATTCTGCGATCATCCACCACTGTTGTCTTCCATGGACGTCCAGGTCTTTTTACGTTGCTGAGTTCACCAGTGCTTGCTTTCTTTCTCAGGATGTGCAAAACTGTAGATTTTGCCACTCGTAATATTGTAGCAATTTCTTTATTGTTAGACTTGGATATTGATACGCCTACCCCATTGGAGAGTGTTGTTCACTTGGTTGGCTGTTGTGAAGGGGTTTCTCTTCACCATGGAAATGATTCTGCGATCATCCACCACTGTTGTCTTCCGTGGACGTCCAGGTCTTTTTACGTTGCTGAGTTTACCAGTGCTTGCTTTCTTTCTCATGATGTACAAAACTAGATTTTGCCACTCATAATATTGTAGAAATTTCTCGGATGGGTTTTTTCTGTTTTTGCAGCTTAAGGATGGCTTCTTTCACCTGCATGGAGAGCTCCTTTGACCGCATGTTGTCTGTTCACAGCAAAATCTTCCACATGCAAGCACCACACCTCAAATCAACTCCAGGCCTTTTATCTGCTTAATTGATAATGACATAACGACGGACTTGCCCACACCTACCCATGAAATAGCCTTTGAGTCAATTGTCCAATTACTTTTGAGCCCCTGAAATGAAGGGATTATGTTAAAAAATGCTTTAGTTGCCTCACATTTTTATGCAATTGTTTTGTTCATCCCACTGAATTAAACCTGAAAGTCTGCACTTCAACTGCATCTGAGTTGTTTCATTTAAAATTAATTGTGGTAATGTACAGAACCAAAATTAGAAAAGAGTTGTCTCTGTCCAAATATTTATGGACCTAACTGTATATGCATTTCTGCAAGTAGCAAGAAGCAGCAATTTGCACGTGTTGGAGTTGTGTTTGACTTTTAGCTCCAGAACAGCCCCACAAATGACTGTGAATAAAAAAGCAACTGTGTGTATTCTGGTATAGCAGTTTTCACAGTAGACTGGCACATAGCTTTTCAAATTTAAATAGAGGAAACATGTTACAGAAATAATATGTTTATTACCAATAATGTCATAATCATTAATTAGACTCAATATACATGAAATATTTTAATTCAGTATAAAGAAAATTAATAACTGGCAATGCAGATCTTTTGATTTCAAAAGCAGAGTGATTGGTGTTCTAGCAGATGATATTTTTCTGCAGCTAAAGATCCTTAGTATATATAGTGTTAGAGGCTTAAATGTATAATGTATGCTCTGCTCTTGCACTGAGCCTGTGATTGGTTGATATATATACTGAATGATTTTTACTGAGAAAACTGACAGCAGCAAAATAACATTTCAGAGTTAGAAATACACAGTAGAATCTTACTTTTGTCTTTCGTAATATTTTGCATTTAAGTTAAATGGTAAACTGTTATGCTTTTAGTACTGTCATTGTTTGTGAAATTAAGACTAGCCAACCCGTGGCGTAGCATACGCTGCATAAATATTTATTGATGGGTGAACACTTCCTGAAAGACACAGTTGTCCAAATGGGGTGGGTTTGAGGGATACGACTGTGAGTGAATGAAAAGATGGAACTCTGGAGAGAGCAGCATACAATTGGCCGTGACTGGCCACCATAAACTCCAGAAGTATTCATGTAGTCAGCATATTGTTGAGCAGACTGTATGACTATGCTTCCGTGACTTAAGAACAACGGACAGCACATCGCTGAAGTTATCCCAATGTTGGCAAACAAAGGTTACAGCCATGTTGCGAAGTTCAAGAGCAACAGTTACGTCGATGACATTTTTCCAGAAAAAAACGACTGATAGAAACAAACAGTTACCTGATGCAGGAATTTGTATAACATTGAAAGAAGTGTTGTTTCCATGAAATACATTTGAAGCGGTGGCCATGGTAGGCAAATGAACAGTCAACGTGGCTCACAGCTGCATGTGGACTGTAGCACAGACCAAAGCGAGTGAGGATGTGTTTGGTGAGGTGTTGGGGGTGGGCACATGAGCGAGGGTGGACGTGGGAGGAGGGTTACAGTTGGCGGGCGGGGCTCTGTCGTGCGTTCCCCATGACGCGGGAGGAGGGTTACAGTTGGCGGGCGGGGCTCTGTCGTGCGTTCCCCATGATGCGGGAGGAGGGTTAGAGTTGGCGGGCGGGGCTCTGTCGTTCGTATCCCATGGTCGGGTGACTTGGTGGATTATATATAGAAAAGCAGCCAGAACCGAAAAGAACAATGAAAAGTCAACGTGGCTCAGAGGTGCATGTGGACTGTAGCAGAGACGAAAGCGACTGAGGCGGTGTTTGGTGAAGTGTTGCGTGCGGGCACATGAGCAGGCAGTGTGCATGCCTCGAGAGTGAGGGTGGACGCAGGATGAGGGTTAGAGTTGGTGGGCGGGGCTCTGTCGTGCGTATCCCATGACGCGGGAGGAGGGTTAGAGTTGGCGGGTGGGGCTCTGTCGTGCGTATCTTATGGTCTTAGAGTTGGCAGATAGAGGCATGTCTTTTTGAAAGTTTGGCCCTGTGCCTTATTAATTGTCATTGCAAAGGCTAATCTAACAGGAAATTGTCTGCATGTAAAAGTAAAAGGCAAATTTGAATCTGATGGGATCAGGAAATTGTCTGCGTGTAAAAGTAAAAGGCAAATTTGAATCTGATGGGGTCAGGGAAATCCGGGGAATAAGGACAGTTTGTGAGGTAGCAGCAGCGATAGTTTTACACTCCAGTACATTGCGGTGAATGCTGGTAACAGTCAAGCCAACAAAAACACTATGCTCTTAGTATGGTATGAATCAGGTTTTTGTAGACAAAGGTTTTCCCTGTTCCTGCAGGACAATCTAAGGAGAAGCATGTTTGTCGCGGATGGGAATCGCTGTATGCAGCGTTTAAAACAGTTTGCGAGGGTGGATGCGGTTGTGCGTATCCCATGATGCGGGAGGAGGGTTAGAGTTGGCGGGCAGGGCTCTGTCGTGCGTATCCCATGGTCTTAGAGTTGGTGGGCGGGGCTCTTTCAGTTGGCAGGCGTGGCTCTGTCGTGCGTATCCCATGGTCTCTGTCTTGCATGCCATGGTCGACTGCTTAGTGAATTGTTGGTGGGCGGGGCTCTGTCGTGCGTATCCCATGGTCTCTGTCTTGCGTGCCATGATCGGCTGCTTAGTGAATTATATATATAGATTATTCGTATATTGAGTGAGTACATATTTTTTATGAATGCAACAACGAGTCTTTCAAAGCTGATATGATCAGACATCAGACTGATGCAAATGGCTCCTTGGAACATGTGTCAGCATCCAAAAGAAAGTTATAAAATGTTTCACTATGTACTGTATATGACGTGTTACAGAAAATTCTGATAATGGAAATGATCTAAGTTCCATCTGTAAGGATCAAACTATTTCAGTTATTTCAATGTAGTTTACTTTTACGCAGTATACACATCTCTTAGGCAATTTTCAGTACTTCCACATTTCTGGATATTTCTTTCAAGCATTGCACACTTGCTGGAGAATTTGTTTTGTAGTCTTTCTATCAGGGCATGCTCCCAACCAACCTTGTTCACAGTCTGACCATTTAATAAGCATGAACTTCAGATTGCTTTGCCTTTCTGGACCTTAGAGAGCACAAAGTATTTTGTTCAAAGGTCTAGATCTTTCTTTTTTGTGTTATATTAATAAAGTACAGAAGTTGTCACCAATAATGATACACAAAAATAATGTTTAGATCATCAGCAGCATCTTCAGGAAAATTCTAACATGCGAGAACTTGACATCATTACTGATCATCAACAAATATGTGTGGTGCAAACTTGACTAAATTGTGTCAACTTCTCAAATCATAAACTAAAATTGGTTTAAAGGTCTCAGAAACACACAGCATCTTTTGTGCGCTTATGTATGTTTGAAAGAAAATTAGCTATTGTTCTGTGGTTAACAAAACCATACGAGGGTTGTCTGGGTTCCACGCGGAATCACCCGAAATAAGTAGCCAAGGATTTTTTTTTCTGTTTTTCTCATGTACTTCGATCCTTTTTAAACTTTTTCCAAGTATTAACCGCCAACATCAATGCACTTTTGGGCTCTTCTGACCCACGCCGCAAAACACTCGCGAAAGGCTGTCTTTGGGAGGTTGTCCAGCTGTTCTTTGACAGCTGCAATCAGTTCCTCTTGAGTTTCGAAGTTGTGGCCTCGCAGGGGTTCTGTCACCTTCGGCAAGAGCCAAAAGTCACATGGTGCAAGATCAGGCGAGTAGGGTGGCGGGTTCAAAACGTTGACACCACTGTCTTCAATGAAATGCTTCGTCGCATTAGCCGTGTGGGCTGGCACATTGTCATGATGCAAAAAGTGCCTTCGCAAGTTCTTGGACCAGCCTCTAGCCATCACAGAAAAAACGTCAGGCAGGCACTTAGTGGTGTACCACTCAGAGCTCACAGTTTTCCTCTCCATCAGCGGAATTGACGTGACAATGCCATCGATGTTGAAAAAGATGGCAAACATGGTGCGTTTCACCGAGCGGATTAAACCATCAGAAAAGTCGTAAAAAATCATTACTTGAAAGTCACGCACGCACGGAGTCGGGAGCTTCACCGCTAGCGCCGGCTGCGCACTCTCAGTTCGTTTGCTTCTCGTGTTCATTCTGAAGGAAGAGAGGGAGCAAAAACATCTGAACAAAAACATGCAACCACTTGAATAATCTCTCTACACAGCAGAACAGGTTTCGACAGGCTGACACACGACAAATGATAAAATTCCGCGCGGAACCCAGACAACCCTCGTACAACATCTTGTGTTCAGGTTGTTGGTAATGCGAGTGATTCATGAGTTATAAGGTAAAGATTTGGACCCTGGGCCTTTGATTAGTCCTTGTAAGCAATGGGGATGAACCAAATAGTGAACGTCACATGAAGTGCACATATGAATGTTGCTATGTTTAAAAAACTGAATCAATTATGATGTTCTACTCTTTCATGCTGTGAATCTTACAGGAATACTCTATCCAAAAATAATATTTTAAATTGCCCCATGTACTTTGCAGTGATGGCAGAGAAAAAAAATAATCTCATGTTTTCAAGGAAAACGGAGCTAGTGAAGTTTATGCTTCAAGGCATGTGGATGGTGAGTAATGCTGGAAACAGAAATGATATTTAAACATCCATAAAAAAAATCTCAAGTTACTCATGTTGCAGTATTCCAGTCAAATACTCAAAAAATGCAAGATGTATGCAAAGTACATGGAGTAAATAACATTTAAATATATATACATTATTTTTGGGGTGAGTATTCTTTTATTTTATTTTATAACTTTTCACATAGCCTACAAACAGAATTTTCTTTCTATTTTTAAGCTGAAAGTTAATTACATTTTAGCAGGCATAAGGAAATGGCAGTAATTTGTTGCCATCTCTTTGGCACTGCTGTAACAATTCTACCAGGTTTGTTTGAATATACACTACATATCCTGCAGCCGAATGATTTTGTTGAAGTTGACAACTTTTATTATATTTCTTGTGCAATGTAATTGTGTTGATTGGGTAGATTGGTGGCCATTTTTCTACAGTAGTTTCAGTGTAAATATTGGAACTCATATCAATGTCAAAATTGTAGTTTTCTGTGTCATGCTGGCTACCTTCTCTGTATCATACTGTGGTTCAAATAATTATATAGGGTGGGGGCGGGCATTTGTGCTCATAATGTGATATTATCTTGTTTTCAGTAATTTGACAATTATGTTAGCACAGAATTGATACCTCAGGGCCAAGCCTATAGTGTGACAGATACTCTGTGGAGAATGATGTCACACAATAATAATAATGCGTATTATTTACAGTCATGGCCGAAATTATCGGCACCCCTGGAATTTCCCCAGAAAATGCACCATTTCTCCCAGAATATTGTTGCAATTACAAATGTTTTGGTATACACATGTTTATTTCCTTTATGTGCATTGGAACAACACAAAAAAACAGAGAAAAAAAGCCAAATCTGACATCATTTCACACAGAACTCTAAAAATGGGCCGGACAAAATTATCGGCACCTTTTCAAAATTGTGGGTAAATAGTTTTATTTCAAGCATATGATGCTCGTTTGAACTCACCTGTGGCAAGAAACAGGTGCTGGCAACATAGCAATCACACCTGAAGCCAGTTAAAATGGAGAAAAGTTGACTCAACCTTTCTGTTGTGTGTCTAAGTGTGCCACACTAAGCATGGAGAACAGAAAGAAGAGCAGAGAATTGTCTGGGGACTTGAGAACAAAAATTGTGGAAAAATATCAACAATCTCAAGGCTACAAGTCCATCTCCAGAGATCTTTACGTTCCTTTGTCTACTGTGCGCAACATAATCAAGAAGTTCACAACACATGGCACTGTAGCTAAAGGATAGTCCGAATGGTGGATAAACAGCCCCAATCAACTTCAAAACATATTCAAGCTGTTCAGCAGACTCAGGGTGCAACAGTTTCAGCTCGAACTATCCGTCGACATCTGAATGAAATGAAACGCTATGGCAGGAGAGCCAGGAGGACCCCACTGCTGACACAGAAACATAAAAAAGTCAGACTGGAGTTTGCCAAACTGTACTTGAGGAAGCCAAAATCCTTCTGGGTGAACACCTTGTAGAGCTTTTTGGTAAAGATCATCATTCTACTGTTTACAGAAAACAGGATGAGGCCTGCGAAGAAAAGAACACAGTACCTACAGTCAAACATGGTGGAGGTTCTAAGATGTTTTGGGAATGTTTTGCTGCCTCTGGCACTGGATGCCTTGACTGTGTGCAAGGCATCATGAAATTTGAAGACTACCAAAAGATATTGGGGCGCAATGTAGGGCCCATTGTCAGAAAGCTGGGTCTGCATCAGAGGTCATGGGTGTTCCAGCAGGACAATGACCCCAAACATACCACTAAAAGCACCCAGAAATGGTTGAAGACAAAGCGCTGGAGAGTTCTGAAGTGGTCAGCAATGAGTCTGGATCTAAATCCGATCAAACACTTATGGAGAGACCTCAAAATTGCTGTTGGGAGAAGGCGCCCTTCAAATCTGAGAGACCTTGAGCAGTTTGCAAAAGAAGAGTGGTTGGAAATTCCAGTTGAAAGGTGTAACAAGCTTGGTGATGGTTATAGGAAGCGCTTGATTTCAGTTATTTTTTCCAAAGGGTGTGCAACCAAATATTAAGTTGAGGGTGCCAATAATTTTGTCCAGCCCGGTTTTTGAGTTTTTTGTGAAATGATGTCAGATTTGGCTTTTTTCTCTGTTTTTTTGTGTTGTTCCAATGCACATAAAGGAAATAAACATGTGTATACCAAAACATTTGTAATTGCAACAATTTTCAGGGAGAAATTGTGCATTTTCTGGGAAATTTCCAGGGGTGCCAATAATTTCAGCCATAGTACCTTTCCAATGCTCAAGGCACTTAACTCAATGAGTCATGTGAGCAAGTCCTTAGATGTTTACAGCTTAAATATGTTTTAACAGTTAATAAAAATTTAATCAAGTACATTGTCACAACTGCCATGGAATTTCACGGTTCTATTTATAGCTTTCACACAAAAAAATCATACAGTTCTTAAAGCATCATGAATAACAACTAAGCAGACTGAAAGATATAAAGATATATTTTTCTTGCTTATTTTTAAACTTTTTAATGAAATAATTATGAATTTTTGAAGAATGTGTGTGTGGAGCACATTCCTTTAGCCAAATGCTTGTAGATTTACCAAAAAAAAGTCTGTAGTAGAGAATCTTTATTTTGAATTGCCACAGAGTGCATCACTATAGTGTAGGAGTTATGTTAAAATTGCCAAGATGTGTCCTTGTTCACTCTCATGTTTACAATTGAGTGTGTTAGTTTGCAATGCCAATGAGTAGTATCATCTTGTGGAGATGTAGTAGTAAAAATGTGTGGTCACATAAATAAGTTGAACTTTAAACTTTCCCAACCTTTTTTAACCTTTTGTGACTTTTGTGATTTCAGTGCATTTTAAATGTACTGTACAGTGCATCCGGAAAGTATTCACAGCGCATGGCTTTTTCCACATTTTTGTTATGTTACAACCTTATTCCAAAATGGATTAAATTCATTTTTTTCCTCAGAATTCTACACACAACACCCCATAATGACAACGTGAAAAAAGTTTACTTGAGATTTTTGCAAATTTATTAAAAATAAAAAAATTGAGAAAGCACATGTGCATAAGTATTCACAGCCTTTGCCATGAAGCTCAAAATTGAGCTCAGGTACATCCTGTTTCCCCTGATCATCCTTGAGATGTTTCTGCAGCTTAATTGGAGTCCACCTGTGGTAAATTCAGTTGATTGGACTTGATTTGGAAAGGCACACACCTGTCTATATAAGGTCCCACAGTTGCCATTTCATGTCAGAGCACAAACCAAGCATGAAGTCAAAGGAAATGTCTGTAGACCTCCGAGACAGGATTGTCTCGAGGCACAAATCTGGGGAAGGTTACAGAAAAATTTCTGCTGCTTTGAAGGTCCCACTGAGCACAGTGGCCTCCATCATCCGTAAGTGGATTAAGTTCAAAACCACCAGGACTCTTCCTAGAGCTGGCCAGCCATCTAAACTGAGCGATCGGGGGAGAAGAGCCTTAGTCAGGGAGGTGACCAAGAACTCGATGGTCACTCTAGCATTGCTCCAGAGGTCCTCTGTGGAGAGAGGAGAACCTTCCAGAAGGACAACCATCTCTGCAGCAATCCACCAATCAGGCCTGTATGGTAGAGTGGCCAGACGGAAGTCACTCCTTAGTAAAAGGCACATGGCAGCCCGCCTGGAGTTTGCCAAAAGGCACCTGAAGGACTTTCAGACCATGAGAAAGAAAATTCTCTGGTCTGATGAGACAAAGATTGAACTGTTTGGTGTGAATGCCAGGCGTCACGTTTGGAGGAAACCAGGCACCACTCATCACCAGGCCAATACCATCCCTACAGTGAAGCATGGTGGTGGCAGCATCATGCTGTGGGGATGTTTTTTAGCGGCAGGGACTGGGAGACTAGTCAGGATAAAGGGAAAGATGATTGCAGCAATGTACAGTGCATCCAGAAAGTATTCACAGCGCATCACTTTTTCCACATTTTGTTATGTTACAGCCTTATTCCAAAATGGATTAAATTCATTTTTTCCTCAGAATTCTGCACACAACACCCCATAATGACAATGTGAAAAAAGTTTACTTGAGGTTTTTGCAAATTTATTAAAAATAAAAAAACTGAGAAATCACATGTACATAAGTATTCACAGCCTTTGCTCAATACTTTGTCGATGCACCTTTGGCAGCAATTACAGCCTCAAGTCTTTTTGCATATGATTCCACAAGCTTGGCACACCTATCCTTGGCCAGTTTTGCCCATTCCTCTTTGAAGCACCTCTCAAGCTCCATCAGGTTGGATGGAAAGCGTTGGTGCACAGCCATTTTAAGATCTCTCCAAAGATGTTCAATCGGATTCAAGTCTGGGCTCTTGCTGGGCCACTCAAGGACATTCACAGAGTTGTCCTGAAGCCACTCCTTTGATATCTTGGCTGTGTGCTTAGGGTCGTTGTCCTGCTGAAAGATGAACCGTCGCCCCAGTCTGAGGTGAAGAGCGCTCTGGAGCGTAAGAAAATATGAAATTTATAAGTGAGAATAGCTGAGATCTTCTTTGCCCTATCAGAACACATGCTAGATGGTGAAGGGAAAGAAATTAATGCACAAACACCTAAACCTGAAAAGGTTGAAGTGCACAGAGGCGTTAGGCCACATCTGTACCTATCTTTCTGTCTGTGGAGTCTCATTACTTCTTTTGGCCCAATGTGTTCAACGTTGCTCATTTGATTAATTTCATTGTTCATTTTACTCTTCATTTATCTGTGTAAGGTGGTAATGGTGTGTTCATGTTCCGGATACTTTCCGCATGTTTTCCCCATGTCTGCTTGGGTTTCCTACATTGGTTCAAAGACATGTAGGTCAGGTGAATTGGCAATGCTAAATTGGCACTAGTTTGTGTGTATGTGTGAGTGTGTTCATCCTGCAATGGCTTGATGTCCAATCCATGTGAATGTTCCTGCCTTGTACCATATGCTTGCTGGAATAGGTTCCAGCTACCACAACCCTTCTCAGGATTAAGAGGGTTTAGGCAGTGGTATAGAATTTATTTGGGTACATGATAAATATAATAATGGTTGTGTAATGTACTTGATTCTATATTATTGTACAGTACAATTGGCTTTATTGTATTGTAAAATCTTCTGTTGAGTGAGTTCCTACAGTATCACTAAAGTGTAATGTACATGGAAGTACTGTATGGACCATTCCATACAGATTTTTTATTATGGTAAAATTAATAATTTGCTTCTATGTTGTCTAATATAATCATATTGTTCTCTTAATTGTAACAACACTTGTGCTGGAATTTATTAAGTTGCATATTGTTAACTCTGTGCATGTTCATATGTGCTCTTTAATTAATGTTTAAAATAGTTAATTTTGCTGTAGGACAGTTGGCTAATGGCACAGTTTTAGCTCCTGGCAATGTTTACACTTCCTGGCTTTTCCTTCTGAAACTCAGGTTTTCTTAAGAGTGACAAAGTATGTGTTTAATTCACAATAGAAGTCATGCAAACACTGTGCTTGTTTAAGGCTTTTGACCTTAATGTAGAATAAAAAGAAAAAATCGAAAATAATTAGTTATATCTTCACAGAGGTATAATAAACAGTTTCTAGTGTTACTAGAATAAAAAGATAAAATCAAAAATGGTTACAGTTGTAACTTCATGGAGGTATAATAAACAGCATGTAGTGCTATTTGTACATATAGACAGGCATGCAATGTAATGATGGTAATAATAATACTGTAATGTAATAATAATTCGTAATGCTTACCAGTTTTTCATCTCTATGTGAGTAAAATAATGAATGCAGAAACTGCTTTATATTAACAAAATGTTTGAAACATTCTTTTTAAATAGTTGTTTGCTTTTTTTCTCTGATTTTTTTAAAAATAACCATTTAGAAAACAATTAAAAAGTCCTGTCTCCATCAGTCCACCATAAGCATCCATCAGAAGTGGTGCTACTTAAGTTAAATGCAAGGGGAAAATAGCCTCTTCTGCTAACATCTGTAGTGGTTGGCTGAGGAAATTAATAGGATAGGTATGGGTGTAAGCAGTTTATAAAGTTGCATGGCAAGTAACTTTTTACATCAAACTTTTTTATCAATCGGCATATATCAGCCAACGTGGGATTGACTAATTTGGCACCTGTAATCACACATGTGCATACCTTCATGTTAGATTATAGTAATACTAGGGGGGTCAGCCCCCCTGGTGCCTTTGGCACCCAACCCCCAGTTGCGACCAGTCTTCCACTTGTGTTGTGAAGAGTGGGGCTGAACGCACCCCAAGGAGACGTAGACACTCCTCCGAAACCCCCTCTTAAACTGGGATACAATGGCAAACAAATGCAGTTCTTTTTGTACCTCCCCTTTGCTTGATCAGCTTCTGGTTTGCTGCTGCTGCCGGGCCGCATGATCTGCATCTTGCATGGCGCTTCAAACATTTAAAAGCCTGTACAGCAGCTGTCCTACTCTTTGTCTTTTATTTCTGGTCCTGGGTGTGGTTAAATCTCTTGGCACTCTTGGTTAAGTCTCTTGGGACATGAGTTTTTGATATTTTTTGGTTTATAATTTCAAAATGGAATAAGAATCTGAAAATCTAATAACATCACATTAAAGTTCGATAAACTCTGAAAATAATGATACCAAACATATATACAGTTTGTAGGTTTAAAATAGCCCGATTTAAAGCATGACAAAAAAGTCACATAAAAAGTCACATAATCGATAAACTCTGAAAATAATGATACCAAACATATATACAGTTTGTAGGTTTTAAAATAACTCGATTTAAAGCGTGACAAAAAAGTCACATAAAAACGTCACATAAGATCATTGCACAATATTGTTGCACTTTTTGACTTAGGATTTTATATATATATATATATATATATATATATATATATATATATATATATATATATATATATACAACCCCAAATCAGAAAAAGTTGGGACAGTGTGGAAAATGTGAATAAAAACAGAAAAAAGCAAGTTATAAATTCTCCTCAAATTTTATTTCATTGCAGACAGTATGAACACAAAATAATTCCATGTTCTTTTTTGTCAACATCATTTTTTTCTTTTTTTATTCACATTTTCCACACTGTCCCAACTTTTTCTGATTTGGGGTTGTGTGTGTATATATATATATATATATATATATATATGAGTAGATAATCAATCCGTTAAGTTGCTGATTACTAATTCAGAACTCTTTTGTTTATGCGGATTTCCTCCAGATTCTTTAATTTTTCTCATATTGGTTAAATACATACTGGTAACTTTATCAGAGGCCTTAAATTATCCAAGTGAGTGAGTTTGCATTAGATCATGCAGTATACTGCAGCATTATTCAGGTCTGTTCCAGACATGTACCCATACTTGAAAAGTGTAGGATCCTAAGGACCTCGAGGCCCATAGTTGGGAAGAGCAGTTACAGAAAATGTAATGAATGGATGCATAAGTAAACATATTGTGGTAACAGACCAGATGTGAGAATGAATACTTTGTCATATGACTTTTTATAATCAGGCAAAGAGTACATGGTCAATCTTCAGTGAAAATGACATGTTGCAAAATAATAATGCTACTATACTAATATGAACAAATATTTATGAAATACTTAAAGCGTGCATTACAAGGTGCTTTTAAAACCAGAAAGACCAATAAGAAAATTGTAGGAGAGGAATGTGATAGTGTGCATTTGAAAGTAGAAATAAGGTGAAAGTTAACTAAAAAATAAAAACAAAGTTAGAAACACACTATGTCAACTGCCAGGCCTTTCTCAGATAATTATGGCTCAAAAACCAAAATAAGACATTTATAACTTTGTACTTATTTTTCAGCATGAAATTGTGTTTTTCAGTCAGGCTAACAATTCGTGTAATGTATCTTCATTAATTAAACTGTGCAAAATAATGGGCTACAGCTACTTCAGCAACTGTCTAAGGCTGAGTTGGCCCATTCTTAATCAAATCAAGCATCACTTAAACAAAGAAAAGTGTTTTATTATTCTATTGTACATGAGTGAGTCATAAATTCTCTTACCCACCATCCATCATCAGATGACTTGCAATATATCAGAACTAATTATCTGTGTCTGTCTGTCTGTCTGTCTAAAATGCTAAGTGGTGTCTGTTTGTTACGCAAAAAACCAACAAAGTCCTGGGCCTTAAACCTTGATCTTAGTCTTATTCAAGAGCTTATGCTGTAATTAAATGTTACACAATCCATAAAGTGGTCTTGCAGGCTACCTCGGCCATGAAATTGGGCTTTGGATCCTTTTAACACCAAGTGGCAATGAGGCGCCGTGTCATGGCTAGCAAGAAGAGCACAGTGGTGAGCGCCGCTAACAGGAAAAGAAACGCTGCAGTGTTCTCCCCAGAAATTTTTTCCAGCCGGGTGGCATGAAAAAGTAGCAGGGTGGGGCAGGATGGGGAAATTTGGTGGTGGGGAAAATTAAATGTGCACTATTTTTATTAGTTAATTATTATTAATTATTTTCCAATGCTCACTATGACTTCCTTTTTTAAGGTTTGACACTTGTGCCAGAATATTTTTTATTAAATTTAAGAAGTTTCCAATTCAGGATCCTGCAACCCTAACAGAAATTTTAAATAACAATTATTATGACATAAACCAAGAGGCACAAGTATTGTTGCTGTCAGGAAGAAAAGTGAAAACAATGAAAAATATTTTAAAATATTCTTCAAAGCCAACTTGCATATGCAGAAGGTGTCTTCAGTTAAATATTTATTCTTCTTTTCTTCCTAGAAAAGGAACAACCTATTTAACACAGATACAGATCTTTCAATTTGACCGATTCCAGTTTGCTCTAGTACACACTTTCCTAAAAGGTCAACAGAAGACTCAATGTGCGTTTTACTTTTTTCATGGTCCAGCAAGCTTTCTTTTCGATTTCTTGTGAATGGGACGTTTACCCAAGGTAACTCCCCTCCTTGGGGGATGTTTGTTTGAATATTTCATGCACAATGAGCACCACATACCATTTTCTTTGACCATTAGCCAATCAAAATCTTTAAACCATTGTTTGTTTATGCTGAATAAGCAGTGAGTCAAAGTGAACTTTATTGTCATCTCAGCCATATACAAGTATACAGATAGATGAAATTGCAAAGCTCAGGGTCCACAGTATAACAACATGACGTGTAAACAAAAATTAAAAATAGAATTAAAATTTAAATTTAAAATTAAAACACAAACAAGACAAGACAAAGAAGTAGCAGCAATATTGATGTGTAAGATAGTTATGTGCACACTGAGGAACTTGGTACTCCCAACAGTCTCCACATCTAAACTGTTGATGCTGAGTGGGATGTGGGCAGGACGTGATTTTCTGAAGTCCACGATTGTCTCTTTTGTCTTGTCAACATTGAGCGATAGATTGTTGTCTTCACACCATGCAGACAGCCGTTCCACCTCATCTCTGTAGGCTGTTTCATCATCCCTGCTTATCAGTCCCAGCACCGTCATATCATCAGCAAACTTGATGATGTGGTTGGTGTTGTGCGTGGCTGTGCAGTCGTGAACAGCAGTGGACTAAGCACAGAGCCCTGCGGTGCTCCAGTGCTCAGTGTGATGATGCTGGAAGTGTTGCAGCCCATCCGAACTGACTGGGGCCTCTCTGTCAAGAAGTCCAGGATCCAATTGCAGAAGGTGGTGTTCAGGCCCAACCTGCTCAGTTTTACAACCAGCTTTTGAGGGATGATTGTGTTGAAGGCAGAGCTAAAGTCTATGAATAGCATCCTGACATATGTCTTTTTTATCCAGATGTGTCAGGGAGAGGTGAAGGGCAGAGCATATGGCATCCTCAGTTGACCTGTTTGAGCGGTATGCAAACTGAAGAGGGTCAAGGGAGGCAGGGGGAGTAGTCTTTATGTGTGACATGACTAACCTTTCGAAGCACTTCATTATGATTGGTGTGAGTGCTTAGATTTATCAATTGGCAGAGTGTGTGCTGAAGAGATTTCCCCTGATGGACCAGCTTCTGCAATGTGTTTGTCTGAAATTGCCACATGAGGAGTTGACGCTGCACCTTCAGTAGTTTGTGGCGTCTCTTTTCTGAAATAACTGAGCAGTGTTGTTTTTTAAACACTTTTTTTGCTCATGTTGGTAAAACGTTTGGAAAAATTAAAAGTACCTATGAATAACACTTTTGAGTGGGAAAGTGAGAGCCTGTTGGATATTCAATGCACACTTGCACTACGGCAGGGTAAGATATGAACAAAAAAGGAATGGCAGATGGGTCACTTTAACAAAACTACGGAAGCGTATTAGAGCTACAGTGAAGAAAAAAAAAAATATATGTCGAGAATAAAGTCGACATGTTGAGTTTATTCTTGACATTTCCACTTTATTCTTGCCGTTTATGTCAAGATTAAAGTCAACATTTCCACTTTATTCTCATAGTTTATTTTGTCATTAAAGTAGAATGTTGTAAACTAAACTTCATCTTAAAATCAATGTTTAATTTACTAGATTTTCTCAAACCCCATCATAAGGTAGTGTAGTGCATTAAATGCTTTGTGTTAAGTGTTCCCCAACCCAGTTGTTAATCACTACGTGCTTCTTAAACTGAATTCCTTTTGCACTGAGGAGGCACCGGGAGGGATCATCCCACAGAATACATTCACTTCATGATATTCCTACTCTCTGAACATTTACAATGCTAAGATAAATACTTGATATCATTTATATTATGATGAAATGCATTAAAGCAGGTATTAAACATGCACGGTGGTGAGGCGATAGTGCTGCTCCCTCATAGTAAGAGATCCCCAGGTGTACGTTCAGTGTAGAGAACTGTATGGCAGGTGTGACAAGGCTCCAAAAAACTGGATGTATTAATGGGTATCGCACAGGTTAAACTTAAATATTGTGTAAATGTTGGGTTCATGATCTGGTGGTCAGAGACACGAACACAGAATTCAATGGATGTTCTTCTGAGCGGGCTTTCTTTATTGCATGCGTGCTGTCTCTATCTGACGTACCAAAACCCCAATTCCTATTTTTCCTTCTTCTTTCTCCACATAACCAATCACCACACGATAACACAAAGCATTTCATTCACTACATAATTTATGACGAGATTTGAGAAAATCTAGTAAATTAAATATTCATTTTAAGATGAAGTTTAGTTTACGATGTTCTGTTTTAATAACAAACTACGAGAATAAAGTCAACATGTTGACTTTAATCTCGAGATAAACGGCGAGAATAAAGTGGAAATGTCAACTTTATTCTCGACATAAGCTTAGCAGCACTACACAGATTGCACTAACACTGAGAACAGAGACGCCACTTTCTGACACCCTTTTTCTGATATCTGACAGGCTGGTTCCACAAGTCTTTTTTTTATTTTATCAGTTCTCCTCTTGCCCGCCCACCTCTACATCCTCTTTGCTTGTGAAGTGCCGCTCCGCTCCCGCTATTAGCATGTACAGCTTCCTCTTGCCTGCCCATCTCTCCATACTCCTTGCTACTGTAATTAATCCCGCGCCTTTCCCCTCGCAACTTGCGATCCTACTTCTAAAATATTTGCCCACTCGTCCCTTGCCATCTCTGCAGATCATTAGATCTGCGGGTGTCATCTCACAATGTCATGCAAGATGACAGCCGGGCGCTCAACTAAATAAAGAGGCTAGGAAGAACACTGCGCTGTGAACTCAACTGACAGTGAAGTATATTGCACAGGCCTATTGATTGCTTTCATTGCAGGTCCTTTGCACGGTGAGTGGAGGCATGACCACATGACATAGGTGGCATGTCTGTGAGGAAAAAAAGTGGCAAAATTAGATAACAGTTAATGACATTGCAGCAACATCGGTGGATTGACTTGTAGTGTTGAGATAGGTGTACAAACCACCTTTCTTCTAGGACTGGAGGACTAAATGTTGCTAGTGTATATAATATTTTGTCAAGCCTTTTAATAAAGAGTGGTTTTCAGTACCACAGATATGCAGGATAGCATAGTTGGGTAGGTTTCTGTGCCATTCCTCAAGGACTTGAAACGAGAGCAATAATAAGGTGTAGGAAAAGTTGTTCAGAGAACCAAAATACACTGCCAAATATTTTCTAACAAAATGGGTGTTGCCTTAATTTTTTAATGAGCATATGCAATCAAATAATCATAATTTTGAATTTGGTTCTATATATTCATGTTAAGAAGGTGGTTGGAAGTATGAAAATATTTGTATTCATTCCTTTAACATGAAAAATTCTTCTTCCTTTAAGGTCAGTGTTTGGATGCTCTCTTTTTATTTCATGCTTGGCATGTTCGTGGTTTTAGGATGTGTATACGTTCTTAATTGCTTCCCAGACTTGGCCTCATTTTGATACTTCCCAGGAATAGACAAGCATTTCCTGAACTTACCCACCCATCTAGCTGCCAAGACCTTTAGTTTTCTTCCTGCTAGTGTTGTTTGCTCATTGCTGCAGTACAAAAGTCAAATTAGCATCTCTCTAGCTGGATCCAAAAGCCAGAGGTGAGTTCAATGTCTATAAGAGAGAAAAACAGTAAAAAAAATAAATAAAAATGGAACGGTGTCAGACCACAAACAAAAGATTCATTATATTTCCTGCAAGGAATGGGGATTGTTAGAGGCTGTAAACTCAATGGATATATGAACCAGGCGGAATTTGTAGAATTGTTCCTGTAGGAATGTGATTATGAGAACATGTTTATGAATCCAAATAGACTACTGATCAAAAGTTTTAGAACACCTCAGTTTTTCCATTTTTTCTTAAAATGAAATCAGTTGAAATGTGATGTCAGTTGAAATGTGATGAATGACCTAAAATGGTGAAAAAGGTAAGGAGTAAACTGCCAGAGGTTTACATTTAAAGTTTATGATGAATGACCTAAAATGGTGAAAAATGTAAGCAGTAAACTGCCAGAGGTTTACATTTAAAGTTTATGTTAGCAAACACTAAAAATAAAGGAAATTTCAGAATATTACAAATGGGCCTTCTTCAGGGAGCAACAAATGAAGGTTCTACATGCAATTAAGGTAAATTAAGTCTTGCAAGTTGAAGCAATTTGCACAGGTGTCCTAAATTCTATTGATTACTTAAAAACTCTCTGTCTTAAAGCAGAGTTGGTACAGACTGTGTTACTACACTCTGTAAAGTACTACTTGGACAATATTACAATATTACACTGTAGAAAGTTGCTAATTCAAATGATCATGGGAAGAAGACAGTAATTAGCAAATTAAGTGAAAATAGAGCATTATTACCCTTAGAAGAGTAGATCTTTCATTTAGAGAAATTACAAAAATAAATAAATCAAAAGTTTCAGTGAGTACAATGTCTTACACATTCCAAAGGGAATTGGAAACTGGAAAACACTAATAGGAAGAGATCTGGCAGACCCAAAGTCACAACCCAATCAGAAGACAGGTTTCTGAGGGTCAGCAGCTTGTTAGGTGCCTCACAGCACAACAGCTTCAAGCACAGCTTAACAGTGGTCAAAGAAAGCAAGTCTCAGTTTCTACTATGAAGAGGAGACAGTGCTGCAGTGGCAGTAAGAATGTCATTCCTTAAAGGACAAAATAGGGCCTTGAAATTCTGGCTGCAGACTGGAAGAAAGTCTCATGGACCAATGAATCAAAAATTGAAGTCTTTGGCTCATCATGCAGGGTGTTTGTATGCTGTTGAGTTAGTGAAAGCATGATTCCTCCGTGTGTGACACCAACTGTCAAACATGGAGGAGGAAGTGTGATGGTCTGGTGTTCTTTTGCTAGAGGCAGAGTTGGTGACTTGCACAGAGTGACTGGGAATCTGAATCATAAGGGTTACCACAGTTTGGCTCTTCTATCATGCAAAAGGTGGCTAGTTTGAGTAGTGAAAATTACTTAAAAGCCCAGTGCATTTTATACATTTTCGACAAATACAGTTTAATTAAAACATAAAATTACATGCTATGAAAGTACAAAAATATTATCTGTATTTTCTAGATTGCACAAAATGTGCTGGCAGAGGGCAAAAGCAGACCGTTTACCTGGAGCTTTGGGATCTTTATCTTGGGGTGCAGTGCAAGAACTCTGCTCCTACTGGTCAATGTTTGCAAGACTGGGTGTTGGACAAGGTTGTGGGGTATTTGTTGGTGAAGAAAGATTCACTGATCTTGACTTTGCTGTGATCTTTACGGAGTCAATGGAGGCTCTGATCGGAGCTCTCGAGAGACTAAGCTGGGCTTGTGGATGTTCTAGATAAAAACCAAGATCCAGGCCTTTCATGACTTCTTAGGCACATCCATCAGCATTGTATCTGTCTGCGGAAAGAGTGTCAGCCTTGTCAAGAGGTTTACTTACCTTGGTGACATTCATGTCTCTGGTGACTCCTCCTATGAAATCAGTATACGGATTGGGAGAGCATGGGGGGGTCATGAGGTTGCTGGAAAGGGGTGTGTGGCGCCCCCGATATCTATGCAAAAGGATGAAGGTCCAAGTCTTTAGAGTACTAGTGCTTCCTGTCTTGTTATATGGTTGTGAGACATGGACGCTATCCAGTGACCTGAGACAAAGACTGGACTCCTTCAGTACTGTGTCTCTTTGGAGAATCATTTTTGTACCACTAGTTTGACTTTATGTCGAGTGAGCGATTGTTCACAGAGTCCCGAATGAGGCACATCAGCTGCATTGTGAGGGAGCGTCAGTTACAGCACTACGGCCATGTGGCACTATTCCCCAAGGATGATCTGGCTTGCAGGATCCTCAATGTTGAGGACCCGAGTGGCCGGACCAGGCCAAGCAGACATTCACATAACACCTGGCTGCGGCAGATAGATGGTAATCCTGGAGGGTGTGATTGGACTGCGCGTCTGCCTTGGGGGTTGCCAACCAGGATCCCGAGCTTTTTTGTTGTGTGGTGGGTATGGCAACGTGCTGTACTAGTGCATGCTCCCCAACCTGACCTGACCTGACCTGCAGTGCAAGAGACAACAATACTTTACTGGTGCAGAGCTTTAGGTTGGTGGAACTTGGAAGTGAAACTAGGATTTGGTAGAAATGATTGCTTCAGAAGCAGTCAGAATATACAAAATGAAAGAGGCTAGAACATCAAGGGAATGTTGCAATAGAAAACAGCCATGCAGATTCCTCTAGTAATGAGGCATCTGAAATCATCGCAACATAGCCCTACTAAAAGGTGGAGTATATGTCTGTGTTTTTGCTTGTATTTTGACGAGGCCTACTGTGCTGAGTAGCTTTTACTCATCAATAATTTTCCTATGTTTCAGCTGCAAATAAATAGATAGATAGATAGATACCGCAAATATTTTCAGCAGTTTGTACAGTGTCTTGTAAATATTAGTTATGCCACAGTAATTTTATGTTTTATTTGGGTATTTGTTCAAGCTTATCCCAGTTTGAGGTTGTGAGGAACTAGAGCCTACACTGGCAGCATCATATGTTAGGCAGGAACTAACCCAGGAAAGTTTGCCTGTCCATTGTAAGTCAAGTTGGGGAGCATGCACTGGTACTGTGCGTTGCTGCACCCACTAAATGACGAAACAACTCAGGATCCTGGTTGGCAACCCCCCAGGGGTTACACGGGGTTGACTGTGCCCAAGAGGTCAGTAAAAGCCTGGATCTTGGTTTTTATCCAGGACACTCGGAAGCCTAGACATTCAGACTCCTTGCTCAGTCTCTCAAGTGCCCCAATCAGAGCCTCCATTGACTATGCGAAGATCACAGCATCGTCAGCAAAGTCAAGATCCGTGAATCTTTCTTCACTAACAGATGCACTCATAAATTCAAACACATACTTGTTTACTTTTAGCAGATACAAGTTACTTTTGATCATCATACTTTATAAACATAACAGTGCATTATTATATATGCAAGCAGCTTAATGTTTGCAAAAGCTTTATTGAAAATACATAGGTTGAAATATGATGGCTAAAGTATTGAGTTCCTTTGGAAAGAAAAAGGCATTTGACATGTTCTTTGAAAGGCTTATACATGCTTTACATACCTTGTGTGTTAGCCTGTAAGAATCTTGTAATTTGGCACTGGTCCTTTTGAAATGTTGCTGACTGGAAAGTGTGCTAGGTTATACTTGCTTAAAAATTAATTGTATAAATATGGTAAACATATACTATAATCAAGCTCTTTTTTTCTCCTTTGACTTCTGGCACCCAAACCTTTCTTTTAAAATCTGTTGAGATATAGTTTATCCTAGATTTCACATGCCTTTTAAGCCAGTCTTCTTTTGTGCCTCTTGCCAGGAGAAGCTTTAGAAGCATTGACTTGTATATCAGTTGTAGCAATTTCATAGTACATAAATGTCTTCATTAGCTATTAGTTGCACCTTTGTTCACTTTAACACTTCTGCTTCTATTCACAATGAAGAATAAGCCATTTCTATATAGTGGACTTACAGATACAGACCAGAGTTCCATTTTTTTTCTCTTGCTCTTCACGACAGTGCTTATATGAAGCAATTCAAAGAGAGTGATACACTACATTCACATTGAAGTCACTCTTGTGACTTTTTGTGGTAATTTGAGCTGATTTAACTAAGGGTTTCAGTTTTCTAATGTTCTTTGACAAACTTTTTTGACAAACTCATTTTGGATTTGCCTATTTATCTGTTGGATTAGATTTTTTAGTTTCATAATGTAAGGTTCTATTTTAGTGCTTCAGTATCATTTTATGATTATTAATTTAGAAAGTAGCAAAATATAACATTTTTAGAGAAGGAGTTTATAACAAATGTTCCATCTTTATTGCAATACCAATACCAATACAAATAAAATATTATCTTTCTCTTAGTATCATTTAAAATATCAGGCTCACGTCATGTAGAGCAAATTGGATTGCTCATCATTGAGGACTGATTTGGTTCACAATTTTGGTTAATTGTACTGGAACATCAACATCCATTGCTTACTATATAATGTTTAAATTGAAGACTCTGGAAACATTTTATCTATCAATTATAGAGCTAAATTACAGCATATATACTTAATGGGAATAAGTAAGCTTCTTTTACAGTGTTATTTGGTTTTTAGTGCACCTTCCTCAATGGGCTAATCATTTTAAATTTGCTTTTCTATATCTGATAATTTTAGAGTTACAATTTAATGCTTATTGAATGATTAACTTGAAATTTCAGTGAACATACACAGCTGCCTGTGCTTTTTTCATCTAACCACTTAAGTTAATAACAGCTTTGCCCATTGCATTGTTCTTTATTATCTGTTTGTGTAATGCATAATGAATGTAATTATTCAGAGGAAAGTATGGAGGATAAACAAACCAATTTATAATTCTATAGTTCATTCATCTATCCTCGCCACTTTGTTTAGATTAGAGCCAATATTCTTCCTGGACGTGCTAGAAGGTAAACTAACGGAGGTTGGCATCATTGTGAGATCTTCCCATATCTCTTATATATATTTCTCTTCTGGTTCGTCCTGCTTCCACTTCCACATGCAGCCGACACGGCATTTCTCGATTTGTATTCGTCACCATGTCATGCACTATACTGGCCTGCTGAGCGCAATACATCCAACAAGTACTCGAGGTGCTGCCACAATGGTAAAGTAGCTTTACCACCCTTGCGGGAGCCACCTGTGTCTTTACAACAGCTTCTTACACAGCAAACATCAGAAGCTAAAAACTATTGTGAACACATTCGAGAATACAACCCTTCTCTAGCATTTGTTTCCATGGGTGCACAGATAACTCAACCTCCTGGCCATGGACCATACTGTTTTAAAATACATGGGCAAATTTATCACCAGATCTCTCCACTACACGCTAACACTTCTACCTCTCCAGGATATGGACAGTTGTATGTTTTTGACACAGCGCAAGCTACTAAAGTACACTTACAAAATAAAGCAAATTCTGCATGCAGCGAAAATGTACTTCTCCAGCTAGATTCCATGCTCAGAACCATCAACCCCTTCACTAAATCATACAAACACATGCATGAAATTGCTCAGTCCAATCCAACAGCATTTGTATGAATGGTTTTCAAGGAAACCCCTAGGCAGGATTTACGACGATACAATGCCCTGACATGTCACACCGATGTTGCAGCGATTTTCGCCGGAGAAGATGGCGAAACTCCTGCCGAAAGGGACATCTGCATCTGCATCATAGGCAACTCCTATAAACAGATTTCCACGCTCAATATGAATTGCAATCCTATGGTTTACCCACTTTTATTCCCTTACGGAGACATTGGCTGGCACAAAGATTTACAACATGTTCCCGATAACCTCCAAGCGAATAAGGCTTACTCAATGCCAATTTTACGCATACAGATTAGCAATGAGGAATACATTTAGTATTTTGCACTCCAGCGGCAAACTATTCCAACAGTACGTCGTAGATGCGTATGTTAAAACGGAGGGCACGCGTCTCAGCTATCTCAGATTACATCAACAAGATCTGCGCATCGAGCTATCAGACGCACTGCAAGCAAACGCTGAAAATAACAATGTTTGTGTAGGCAAAATGATCATATTACCATCTACATTTCCAGGAAGTCCAAGATACATGCAACAAAACTATCAGGATGCCATGGCCATAGTACGTAAATTTGGAAAGCCTGATTTATTTATCACTTTCACATGTAATCTTGCTTGGCCGGAAATTCTATATGCATACTGCGTCTTTCAAGAAGTATTTATTTCTTCTTGATTTCTGAATTCCTTTCTCACCGTTTTCTGTTTCTATTCTTACACCGCCGTATGCTATGGTGGGCGTCGGCTAGTTAACTATACAGTAATCCCTCCTCCATCGCGGGGGTTGCGTTCCAGAACACCCAGCGAAAGGTGAAAATCCGCGAAGTGGAAACCATATGTTTATATGGTTATTTTTATATTGTCATGCTTGGGTCACAGATTTGCACAGAAACACAGGAAGTTGTAGAGAGACAGGAACTTTATTCAAACACTGCAAACAAACATTTGTCTCTTTTTCAAAAGTTTAAACTGTGCTCCATGACAAGACAGAGATGACAGTTCCGTCTCACAATTAAGAGAATACAAACATATCTTCCTCTTCAAAGGAGTGCGCGTCAGGATCAGAGAATGTCAGAAAGAGAGAGAAAAGCAAACAAATCAATAGGGCTGTTTGGCTTTTAAGTATGCGAAGCACTGCGGCACAAAGCTGTTGAAGGCGGCAGCTCACACCCCCTCCGTCAGGAGCAGAGAAAGAGAGAGAGAAAGAGAGACAGAGAAAAACAAACAATCAAAAATTAATACGTGCCCTTCGAGCTTTTAAGTATGCGAAGCACTGTGCAGCATGTCGCTTCACGAAGCAGCTGCACAGAAGGGAGCAACGTGAAGATAATCTTTCAGCATTTTTAGACGAGCGTCCATATCGTCTAGGTGTGCGAACAGCCCCCCTGCTCAATCCCCCTACGTCAGGATCAGAGAATGTCAGTACAAGAGAGAGAGAAAGAAAAGTAAGTTGGGTAGCTTCTCAGCCATCTGCCAATAGCATCCCTTGTATGAAATCAACTGGGCAAACCAACTGAGGAAGCATGTACCAGAAATTAAAAGACCCATTGTCCGCAGAAATCCGCGAACCAGCAAAAAATCCGTGATATATATTTAAATATGCTTACATATAAAATCCGCGATAGAGTGAAGCCGCGAAAGGCGAAGCGCGATATAGCGAGGGATTACTGTATTTCAACATTCCCAAAATGAGTGCTTCAAGTAACGTATTTGTGAAGTCACAAACTAACCTGGGTAAATGTAAATAACAACATTTAAACTTCTTGTTTGATATCGAAATACACTTTTCTGTTGAGACATTTGAGGTTTTTGAAAGACCTGGGGATAGTTTTGGTGGCAATGGGTGCAAGGCAGAAGCCTTGTCCAATTGTCTGTTTATTGCAGGGTATATATAGATCCAGATAAAAAAGATCAGTCTTTTTTTTCCCCTATAGACTGAGAATAAACAGCTACCAACTTGAATATACTTTTTTTGATTGAGGCACTGAGTATTAATTGTAAGACTGAATTCATTTAACTGTTTTTCTAGTCATAAAACAATTTTCTGGCAGGTCTATTCTCCAGGTATTCTGTTAGAGAGAGAGGATTGTAGATTGTGGCAATTGAAGTAACCCTCTACCAAATAATACACTTTGCATTTTGTTAGATCAATAGTTGTCTTTCATTAACTGTGTTTTTTATAGGTGACTAAGCTTAACATGCAACATTCTGGTGCAGTATGTTCAGTGCTATAAATGATTCCATTAAAAGTCACATCGTTGAGTGGATGAGACAATATAACCCTCTTACCAAACTGTCTCACTGTAGTAAGTCCTTATTTTATTACCATAGACAAAGCACTCTCAGCTGTGACGGTATTTGTTATTTCCCCAGATACTTGTCCACCAATGATATGTTTTGCTTATGCTGCTTCCAAAGACCAGATTTGTAAGCACATCACCCTTCACTAACGCCAGTGCATTTAGGTACTGTTGCATATATGGTATCTTCAATGAGTTACCAATACTTTATAGAAACTGTATATTTCAGTACTTCATAATACCTTTTAAAATTCCTACTCTGTACATACCTGTCAAGAGTCCTAGGATCCACTATCACTACCCTTCTTTTTTTAATAAAGTATCATTATAGAGGCTTTGAAAACCTCCAATTCATAGGCACAGCTTGTTCTTTGTGAAATATTCTTCTTACCTTTGTACAATAACCTTCCTCAATAATAAAATTATATCTGGTATGTCTCTGTTATGTAGTTTTTAAACTGAGTCTTTATTTCTACTGACAAATGCAGACATTTTTGTACTGTCTGACCGCTCATACTGTAATTAGCTACTAAGCATGTTCAGTTCATTGTTTCATATTCTGTCTTAACACAAGTACATTTGCAGGCTGGAGTGGGTACTCTCCTAAAACCTTTAGCTATTCACCAGTTTTCTAGTAGAATAAAAATGCATAAGAGCATCTACTCTTCTTGCTCACCTGCTTATTTGTGAGCCCTTATGAATCCTGTCAAGTATAATAGTTTGCCCATGCTTGTCAAATTTAACATAGATTGCTTAAAACACTGCTTCAATTTTAAATTGTTCTGTTTTACTAAATTTAGTAGTAATTTTTTTGTTTTATTGTACTAAAGTGTTATTTTATTATAATATGTATCGATTTAATACAGTATATACAGAGCTGTGAAAAAGTATTTGCCTCTTCCCAATATTCCTGATCATTGCAAAGTTTTATTGTTCTCAAACCTTTACCCAAAGTCTAATAATAGGTTTAAAACACCTACAAGAAACAAATAGCACATGTTTAACTTGTTTCAATTATCTAATGAGAAAAAAATTTCAACACCAATAGGCACTACTCCAAAAAGTAATTTCCACATAGTTCAGTCAAACCAGTTAAAGGGGTAATTAGTGTTAGCTGATTGTTCACAGCAAGGCCTGCTTTCAGCCAGACATGTTTAATGTAAATGTTAATTATTTTGACTCTTACCATTAGAGTCAAGTTTACAGCACAGAGATTGAAAACACACATAATGCCACAATCAGTGGAAATTCCTGAAGAGATCAGAAAAAAGGCATTGATATGTGTTAGGCCAGATTTATACTTCACGTGACGCATGCTGCAGAGGATGCTCCTGCTTACGCAAGCGTTGTACTGTTTATACTTGCACGCATACTTTACGTAAATCTGGAGGAATCCACCAGGTGGCAGTGTGAGATATTATCACTAGGAGAACAGGTTCAGCTTCTCTGTGTTGTGAATTGCCTGGAACACCCATTAAACTCCGATGACACCTTACTGCAATATCTCTGAAAAGGATGTTTAATGATTAAATCCATCAGTCCAGGGATTTGTCTATTTCAGCTAGCATTGGGCATGAGGTAGAAATAATCCCTGGACGAGGCATCAGCTCATCGCAAGGTGAATACAAGCACACACATACACGCTGCCGTCATTTTAGTGTCACCAAATCTGCATATCTTTGGAAGGAAACCAGAGCACAGTGTGGAAACCCAGCAGGAAAACGTAAACTCCAGGCAGGGAATATCAGCACCGTGACTCCCTGCGGGACAGCAGCACTACCGCTCTGCCACTGTGTTACCGCCATGTTTGTCATTATTAACAGTATTCATTATTTAAACGAAATTACCGATTTATCTGTAAAATGTAACATACATACTTCAATGCATTTCATCATGAAAGTGATATCAAGTATAAATCTAAGGATTCTAAATGTGCAGAGAGTTGGAATATCATACATTTAATGTGCTCAGTGTGGTGATCTATTGCTGTTTGCCAGTGCTGTCAGTACCGGAGGAAGCCCTAGAATAAAAGATGGCACAGAAGACGGTATGTGAGATTTTTAAAATCTATTGTGTCATTACTATCGGGAATATGCAATGCTTGAATATAAAAGCACCATGAATGCATCTGTATGTCGGCATTTTGCTTCACCACTTCGAACCATTCATCAAACATCGAAGCACGCACATCAATCACGTAGGATCCTTAAAGCGGCTTTCTGTCACATGTAGATAGTAACCAGAGACTCTGACATCACATTCCAACTTTTAGCACACTGCGCCCCCCGACTTTTTGCTGATACTGCAACTCACGCATGTATCGCGTTAATTTCTGAGGACCTGCTCAGAGGACGCAACAAATGAACGCTGGGACTGCGTGGCAGCCATGATGCGGGCGCGTACAAGTTCTGAGCATGAAGTATAAACGAGCTGTTAGTCTGGAAAGAGCTACAAAAACATTTATAAGGTTCTTCCTCTGAACCACAGTGAGAGCCCAAGAGCTCCAAATGGAGAAAGAACACTTGGACAAGTAGTGAATCTCCCTGGCAGTGGTTAGCCTTCCAAGATTACTACAAGAGTACAGCTTAAAATCATCTGGGAAGTCAAAAAGGATCCTAAAAACCCACATAATTGAAGACTTCTCTTGACTCAGCAAAACTCTGCATTCACAACTCTATAAGTGTAAAAATGTGCTGCTTTGGATAGCAGAATGGCGTAAGCACTGTTAACGAATAAGAACATACAACGCTCATCTCTCATTTGCTTTTTTTTTTTTTTGGAGAATGTTCTATGCGCAGATTAGACAAGATGTTTTTGGACAACAAGAAACCCATTACCTCTGACATAAGACAAAGAGGCCAATCAAAAGTAATAATATCTTAACAGTAGTGAAACATCATGGTTGTGCGATGGTGTGATGGAACTTGACATATCTGAAAGAACCACAGATTCTGCCCTGTAGCAGAAAATTCTTAAGTTGAATGTCCGGTCATCTCTCCATGAGCTGAAGATGAAGGATAACTGGGTCATGGCCATATATTGATCCAAACCATTGAAGCAAGTGCTTATCAGAATGGCTGAATAGATGCACAATTACATTTTTGTACTGTCCTAGATAAAGGCCAGGCCTAAACCCAGTAGACTACTGTGGCAGGACCTGCTTACCAATTACAAGTTAATTTCCAAGCTGCTTAGTCCTGAACGGGTTTGGGGGTGGTTTGGTGCTGGAGCCTGACCCAGCTAGTATATGGCATAAGGCAGGAACAAATAATGGACACTAGACTAGTACATTGCGTGGTGAACACAAACACACTCACGCATGCACACACACACACTAGGGCCAATTTAGAATTGCCAACTTCCCAAACATACATGAATTTGGACAGTGGGAGGAAACCAAAGCACTCAGAGGAAACTCACACAGACAACAGCGAGAACACCTGGGATGTAAAAAGCCTGGTCTCCTTATTGTGAGGCAGCAGTACAACCACTCTGTCACTGTGCTGCTTGTGCTTACCAGTGTTTCTTTATTAAAGCAGTCCTGCAAGGAGTTAAAATTTCTCCACAACAATGTGAAAGATTGATACTGAATTATAGGAAGCATTTGGTTTGTTACTGTGGTGGGTTGGCACCCTGCCCAGGATTGGCTCCTGTCTTGTGCCCTGTGTTGTCTGGGATTGGCTCCAGCAGACCCCCGCGACCCTGTGTTCGGATTCAGTGGGTTGGAAAATGGATGGATGGATGGATTTTGTTTGTTATTGCAACACTGGGTGCAAGGCAAGAAACAGCCCTGGACAAGAGATCATCAGTTCATTGCAGGACATACAGTGCATCCGGAAAGTATTCACAGCTCATCACTTTTTCCACATTTTGTTATGTTACAGCCTTATTCCAAAATGGATTAATTTTTTTCCTCAGAATTCTACACAACACCCCATAATGACAACGTGAAAAAAGTTTACTTGAGATTTTTGCAAATTTATTAAAAATAAAAAAACTGAGAAATCACATGTACATAAGTATTCACAGCCTTTGCTCAATACTTTGTCGATGCATCTTTGGCAGCAATTATAGCCTCAAGTCTTTTTGAATATGATGCCACAAACTTGGCACGCCTATCCTTTGCCAGTTTCGCCCATTCCTCTTTGCAGTACCTCTCAAGCATCATCAGGTTGGATGGGAAGCATCGGTGCACAGCCATTTTAAGATCTGTCCAGAGATGTTCAATCGGATTCAAGTCTGGGCTCTGGCTGGGCCACTCAAGGACATTGACAGAGTTGTCCTGAAGCCACTCCTTTGATATCTTGGCTGTGTGCTTAGGGTCGTTGTCCTGCTGAACCGTCGCCCCAGTCTGAGGTCAAGAGCGCTCTGTAGCAGGTTTTCATCCAGGATGTCTCTGTACATTGCTGCAGTCATCTTTCCCTTTATCCTGACTAGTTTCCCAGTCCCTGCCGCTGAAAAACATCCCCACAGCATGATGCTGCCACCACCATGCTTCACTGTAGGGATGGTATTGGCCTGGTGATGAGTGGTGCCTGGTTTCCTTCAAACGTGACGCCTGGCATTCACACCAAAGAGTTCAATCTTTATCTCATCAGACCAGAGAATTTTCTTTCTCATGGTTCAGTATCTAAAAATTACCAATCAGGATATATCTTTTATATCTATTTTATTTATTTATTTGTGTATTTATTATCAAAAGCACTTATTTGGTAGTAGTTTCCATTACCAGGGTCTAGTATGCCTCGGCCTGTCCCTGTCCTACCTGTCACCTGACTGACATTACATTTGACACTGACTTGTCATCTTGTGGGTAGTGAGTCCAAATGATGGATGCACTCAGCATTGCTGGGCTGTGCCCGACCAATGTGCGTGGGTCCACAGGCCATCATTCACTTGCTGACAAATGCTACTTCCAGGCCTAGCTCCAGATGTGGATTCTTTTATCCTTTTTATTCTTGAGACATGAAAATAAATTCTCTGGTGGCAAAGGAACGGGAATTTTTGTAAGAAGTTTAAAAATACTGTCTAGATATAATCAAATTCCTTTACACACTGCATTTGCTCAGAAAAGAAACTTCTAGTCAAATGGTGTTATTCCTGCTACTCTGGTGCTGTCCAGTAGAGATACTCCCAAGCCCCCAGCTGTGTGCCATACAGTTAGAGTTTATTCTGGTGGATGAGAGGGTTCCCTCTGTGCAACTTTGGGATGCACAGAGGAAAGTGTTTTGATAGCTGTCTGTATGTATGTAACCAGCACCTACTCAGAGAATGTGGCATTTATAGTGGCAGTGATTAGATGCTTGAATGGGTACCATTTAATGACTCTGTAGTTATACTGGAGGGCGGCATGGTGGCGCAGTGGTAGCGCTGCTGCCTCGCAGTTAGGAGACCCGGGTTTGCTTCCCGGGTCCTCCCTGCGTGGAGTTTGCATGTTCTCCCCGTGTCTGCGTGGGTTTCCTCCGGGCGCTCCGGTTTCCTCCCACAGTCCAAAGACATGCAGGTTAGGTGGATTGGCGATTCTAAATTGGCCCTAGTGTGTGCTTGGTGTGTGGGTGTGTTTGTGTGTGTCCTGCGGTGGGTTGGCACCCTGCCTAGGATTAGTTCCTGCCCTGTGCCCTGTGTTGGCTGGGATTGGCTCCAGCAGACCCCCGTGACCCTGTGTTCGGATTCAGTGGGTTGGAAAATGGATGGATGGATAGTTATACTGGAAGATGTCAGTGCTTATGTGGAGAATGACATAGGTGGATAGTAGTGGTCATAGGAGTGGCTTACCTGATGTAAATCTTAGTAATAAATGATTTAAATTCTTATGTCATACTTGAACACAATATACGCGCATAAGTGTACCTTGGTCAAAATAAATGCTGTAGTCATGTTATCTGATCTGAAGAAATATGTTCCGGAGTTGCTCGATTGTAAACTGATCACAACTTGAAGACCTGGCCTGGATGCACCAAACATGGAGTACGTGTGTGCTCTTAGCTACTAGCCAATGCCTCTGTTCACAGTGCATTCATCTTTCACCTCCAAAAGAGTTTCTCCTTCATTTAAGGGCATAAAAGTCTGAATGAATCATGTTTGAGATGATAGAAGTGGAGTCTTTTGTAAGAAGCACACAGCAAAGAAAGACTCCTGCTAGCTGAAGCAAAATAAGATGTGTGAGTGAAATTTAGTGAGGCCATAGATTATGACTTTTGTAAGACCTTGACGTGCTAGCAAGCCATTCAAAGAGTGGATCAAAGTCAAAGTGAACTTTATTGTCATCTCAACCATATACAAGTATACAGATAGACGAAATTGCGAAGCTCAGGGTCCACAGTGTAACAACATGACGTGCAATAAATAAATTAAAAATAGAATTAAAATTTAAAAATTAAAAATTAAAACACAAACAAGACAAGACATTGTGCAAAGATAGGACAAAGAAGTAGCAGCAATATTGATGTGTAAGATATGTAATATAATAAATAATAAATAATAGATATAGATAATACAGAAATTATCAGTGTATGCTAATAGTTGTTTAAGACGTATAAACAATGACCAGTCAGAATGTTTCACAGCAGAAGGATATCAAGAGCGTCAAAATACTTAAAGGTTAGTATGAGATTTTCAGTTCTTTTCTACATGCACACTTGTCTTTGCAGGAAAGTGGCTCACATGTATAAAAGTTCTGTTTTTAGAGGTGGTTGAGGACGTGTGGAAGGTCCCAGGGGGCAGCCTGGTGTTAAGGAGTCTAACAGCTTGGGGGTAAAAACTCTCCTGCATCCTGGCAGATCTGGCTTTGATGCTGCAGTATCTTCTCTTGGATGGCAGAAGTGTGAAAAGTCCATGTGAGGGGTGTAAGGGGTCCTGCACAATGCTGCAGGCCTTGTGGACACTGCGTTTGTAAAATATGTCCTGTAGTGAAGGGAGAGGCACCCCAATAATGTTCTCTGCTGTCTTCACTATCCTTTGCAGGCGCTTGCGGTCGGATATGTTGCAGTTGCCATACCAGACCGTGATGCAGCTAGTCAGAACACTCTCAATGGTGCCTCTGTAGAACATGGTGAGGATGGAAGGGGGAAGACTTGCTCGCTTCAGCCGCCTCAGGAAGTGTAGAGTCAGCTGGGCTTTCTTGATTAGTGATGAGGTGTTCTGTGTCCACGTAAGTTCCTCAGTTATGTGCACACCAAGGAACCTGGTACTCCTAACAGTCTCCACATCTAAAACGCTGATGCTGAGTGGGATGTGGGCAGGACGTGATTTTCTGAAGTCCACGATTATCTCTTTTGTCTTGTCGACATTGAGAGATAGATTGTTGTCTTCACACCATGCAGACAGCCGTTCCGCCTCATCTCTGTATGCTGTTTCATCATCCCTGCTTATCAGTCCCAGCACCGTCGTATCATTCGCAAACTTGATGATGTGGTTGGTGTTGTGCGTGGCTGTGCAGTCGTGAGTCAGCAGGGTGAACAGCAGTGAACTAAGCATGCAGCCCTGTGGTGCTCCAGTGCTCAGTGTGATGATGCTGGAAGTGTTGCAGCCCATCTGAACTGACTGGGGCCTCTCTGTCAAGAAGTCCAGGATCCAATTGCAGAGGGTGGTGTTCAGGCCCAACCTGCTCAGTTTTACAACCAGCTTTGGAGGGATGATTGTGTTGAAGGCAGAGCTAAAGTCTATGAATAGCATCCTGACATATGCGTCTTTTTTATCCAGATGTGTCAGGGAGAGGTGAAGGGCAGAGCATATGGCATCCTCAGTTGACCTGTTTGAGCGGTATGCAATCTGAAGAGGGTCAAGGGAGGCAGGGAGATTAGTCTTTATGTGTGACAAGACTAACCTTTCGAAGAACTTCATTATGATTGGCGTGAGTGCAACTGGTCGGTAGTCATTCAGGCATGTCACTGATGACTTCTTCATCGGCACTGGTATGATGGATGGAACTTCTCCTAGTTTGTTGTCAGCAAAGGTGGGGAAACTTTGAGCTAAACTTGGGCTATTATTGAAAGGTGGAAAGATCACTTTGAAGTACTTCTAAACCTGGTGGATACACCTTCCTCAGAGGAGGGAGTGCCAGGCAGATGAGAAAAGTTGGGTCCATCTCTCGGCCTGAAGTTGCTACTGTGATTTAAAAAGCTCTGTAGTGGTAAGGCCACAGAGGTGGATTAAGTCTGATATGCTAAAAACACCAGATTATGTAGTTTGGAGTGTGTGATAAACCAGTTGATCTGGTATACCAGATGGAATTCTTTGTGTGGTATGGATTTTGAAAAAAAAACATATTTACTGGTATGCTAAAAATAGGCACAAAACTTGCAGACTCATTAAAGCATAAAACATGCTCTATTACAAAATATGCAAATTGGTACATGCAAAAGGAAACGGCAAATGTTATTTTGTGTTGGTGTATTAGTATGTTTAAGGTAATGGCTTTGTATATAAAGTTGTATGTGAACTGTCTGTAATAGATGTGCCTAACCCTTTAAGTCTATTGCCCAGGTTGATATATTTGTCAACCTGATTGGTGAGTTGAAACAAACAGAAAGAGAAGATAGGAAAAAGGTACATTTTATGCTGTGTTTTTTGGTAGTGGCAGAGTGAGTGAGTGAAAGCTCTTCATTTCAATCCAGAGAGGTGAACACCTGCTGTCAGATCCTTTTGAGTAGTAGAGCATTGACATGCATTTTGACAGATAAGAACTGTGTCTGTGTGCACAATTAGTCATTAATTGATTTCTTATTAGTTACAAAGTGCATTTCAATCTAAAAAAGTACATACATATACAATACACTGATATATACTGAATCCATAAGAATTTTTAATTACACAGTGATAAGGATTTTTTTACAATGCCATCCACTCCTAATGAGATGATTTAGGATAATGCATCTGTCCAGTTTTGCAAGAAAAATAGGGACAGTGCTGCAAGACTATTAGACTGAGGCATGGTACCCAGTTTTAAAAGGAGGACAAGAGGGTTTCCAGCAGGCCCCAAGAGGGGATGAGATGCCTCAGCTATCCAAGGAAAAGCCTGTACCAGATTACTGGAAAGAACATCCTAGTAGTTGAACCTCATATTCAAGTAAAGCAAATGTGGCTTTGTCCTGGCCACGGAACAGTGGACAAACACTTTACCCTCGCACAGATATTGGAGGGTTCATTGGAATTCACCAAACCTGCCTACATATGGTTGACAATTTGAAAAAAAGTTGAGGACTGTGTACCTCACATTATCTTGTGGAATTCCCTTACAATTGTTCCCAGCAGGTCAGGGGTAAGTAGTAACAGTGCCAGAAGTAGTGGAGTTCAGGGACCCCGGAGTCATATTCTTGAATGAGGGAAGAGATGAATGTGAGATTGTCCAGTGAATCGGTGGAGCAGCAGATGTACAAACATTAATTGGTACCGTGTGGTGAAATGGGGTGTTTACAGGTCGGTCTACATCTCCTTCCTCACCTGTGCTCATGAGCTCTAGTTATTGAGTAAAAAAATGATTTCACGAGTACAAGTGGCCAAAATGAAATTCCAGTGTAGAGTTCCATTGCTCTCTTTCTTTGATAAGGTGATGAGCTCAGCAATATGTGAGAAGCCAAGATTAGAACTGCTACATCTACACATTAAGGGGAACCATGTGAGGTGGTTTTGGTCATGTAGTTAAAATTCTCCCTGGTACCTCTTTTGGGAGGAGTAAAAGGCACAACCCAATGGGGAAAATATGTCTTTCAACTGTACTGAGAACATCTGGATATTTGCCAAGAAGGGCTAATGGAGGTTGTTTCTCACCCCACCTCCTTGTGTTGATACTGTGTCCCTCACCGAGAAAAAAAAAACAAATTATGATAATGATGATGGCTTGTTTGGAATATATTTAAATCTGTGTAGTCTAAATCTACTGCAAAAGATGAAAGACACAGTGGCAAATACTATACACTTAAATATTAATTGTTATGGTAGGTTCCATTTTGTAGGTGGGTGTAGCCTTTTTGCTTACTTTAAATAAGGCCTTAAAAAATTATTTTCTTTCTTTGAGTCTTAAGGAGTAAATTTAATCGTCTTTCAGTATGTGCAGTGGTGCTAATATTTCAATAATACCTTTTGTCTTCACAGGAGAGGATGTCTGGTCCTATGCAAAAAAACTGCCACATTTATTCCAGCATGGTGGAGTTTTTTTACAACATTATGAAGAAAGATATGGGTACTGTTTCACTTTTTTCAGTAAATGTTACCAGTAGTGATACTTGATTGACTTACACTTCCCATATGTCTGAACCATATGTAGATGCTAATAGCCTACCTGCAACTATTTTTCATAATCACATTAGGGTCAGGCAAAACTTTACTGGTTCATGTTTGTGTCTGTTTTACTTTTTATGTCACTTGATTCTAGAACATGCTGTAATATAATTCAGTAAGTAAGTCATTTTCTAACCCTCTTAGTCCTGAACAGAGTCACGGGGGTTTGCTGGAGTCCATCCCAGCTAACATAGGGTGCAATGCATGAACAAATTCTGGACAGGGTGCCAGACCAACACAGGGCAAACACACCCACACACACTTCCCAACCCCACACTAGCGCCAATTTAAGATCGCTAGTTCACCTAACCTGCATGTCTTTGGACTGTGGGAGGAAACTGGAGCACTTGCATAAAACCCACACAGAAATGGGGAGAACATGCAACTACTGAAACAGTTTATAAATAAAGGCCAATTTAACTACTGTATATCTTAAAAATATAGAGTGCATCAGTTGCATCATTTTTAGGGCAAGAATAATGCAACCACATTATCAGCTTTTTTCTTAGGTGGCCAGGAAAGTGTTAGCTACATTACAAGTAAGCCACCTAAGAATAAAAGACTTTGTTTCAACTGAAGCAACAAAAATAAAACAGATATTAGATTAGATAAATTAATCCCGTGGGTAAATATTAGTATTATAATGTATAAATCTTATTTTATTTTTTGCAAAAAAGTCTATCATAAAAGAGTAAGTTACCCTTTAAAAGTGTTTTTTTTTTTTTCATTTCGCCCAAAGCAAACTCTTTGTTATTATTGTTCTAAGATCTTTCCTTATTAGTTAATGAAACAGAGTTTCAAGTTCAAATAGTTTTCAGAAATGTGTTTTATACTGGTTTGCTATGTTAATGGATTAAGTATGTTTATTCCTATAATTATTTGGTAGTCACAATTACAATATAATACAGTGTGTATGTGTTTATATTTCAGTATTTCAATTCTATGATATTCTCGCTAATATATTTATGTAAAAAAAACACATGCACTTATATATTGACTCAGAAGGGCATTTAATAAGAAGCTAAAGCTATAAAAGTATGACTTTGCTCAGGTTATTTCATTATTGCAAATTATTTAACTCTTGGACTCTCGTTTACAGGCCTTGTATACAACATATATAGATGGAATATCAATCCATTTCTATATCTGCTGATATAGAACAGTCTAAGAAATTTTGTACATAGGAAGCTCATTGTCTGAGTCAGGATTCCATAGGGGCTAGTGGATCCAGGTTTACTGTACAAAAAGATCACTTAATCAGATGCTATTTTAAATTGACTGTATGCTTGGATAGACTTCTTATTTTTCTGTATGTGTACTGTCTGTGGATACAGAATTAATTTGCATGAGGTACAAACATAACACAACATTCTCAAATGTGCTTAATCCAGTTTAGATTTGTAAGGTGTCCAAACCTATTCTGGTAGCACTTGAGCACAAGGTGGGAGTAGTATTAATATATACATTATTGGTTTGTTCTTAAGTATATTCGCCATGTAACATATGCAGCGACTTTATGAAGTGTTCAGGTTATTACAAAGTGGTACAAACTAACACAACATTCTCAAATGTGCTTAATCCAGTTTAGATTTGTAAGGTGTCCAAACCTATTCTGGTAGCACTTGAGCACAAGGTGGGAGTAGTATTAATATATACATTATAGGTTTGTTCTTAAGTATATTCGCCATGTAACATATGCAGCGACTTTATGAAGTGTTCAGGCTATTACAAAGTGTTCAAAAATTGACAGACTACACATCTTGTGCCAATCTGTATTTTATTGCAAATACACAACACACAAAATGAACATTAAAAAAGACCAGTTTATCAGCAGATGTCTTAGAGTCAAAAATTGAAATGCTATTTATACAAGTATTTCAGATCCTAAACATTAATATTTGTTGTTTTGCACCTCCCGCTTCCATAACCGTGCCCTGAGTAGCTTTTACAGTATATTGAAAAGGTATATGAGCTGTTAAATGTACAGTAGCTGTATAGAGATTAGCACAGGACCTGCTTAAGGTTTTATTTACAGTATCAGAAACTGACAATGTAATTAAATAGAGCTCTGAAATTACTAACCATTTGGGAAAACATAATCATAGAAGAGGTCATATTTAGGAACTATTTAGGCCATAATTAGTTGTCTCTATGCTTCTAGTAGTAAAAGTAAAACAGCTGAATGCAAATTTATTGTTATAGTTACAAACAAATTGGGCTAAATACTCTAGATTAAAATGAGTGTAGTATAAGTAGCTGCTAGTTATTATGGGTGAGATTGACAGCATGACCTTAGACCTAAAATGGCCTAAAATCATTGCTTCAAATGATAATGTTTTAATATAAAGCTGCAAGGACAGATACATAATATTTTGTGTGTGTGTGTTAATAAATTACTTTATAAAAATATAAAAAGTATTGCTTTCATCAGCATTTATAGTGTACTGGCTATGTAAAAGAATACATTTTTAAAATATTTGATATCTCTTGTGTTATGTGTACTGCCAGCATTAGTCCCACGCCTTTTTGGAAACCTTGTTTGCATCAACTTGTCTTCTCTGGTGCTTCCTCTCTTGATCACATTCCCATAAAGTCTGTTTCTCAGGCATGTTGCTTTCCTCCTGTCTGATTTTTTTTTTTATTTTTTTTATTTAAACGTACCACCAATGTTTGATGGACCATAATTACCTGTTGTGAAAACATCGTTCATTATCTTCCATATAATTAATGTGTTTGAAGGCAACTCTCAGTACTTTTCCTCTGTATCCTTGTGTGTATCAACCTCTCTTACCTGGACCTTCCTGTCTCACTTTCATTTTACTGGGTAACCAATACAAAACTGAACAATCAGACCAAACCCAAATTGACCAATCAGATTGCTCAGAGGGACCAGACACACACCCATACACACCGTAGCATTTTATTTTATAGTAGAGTAGATTAACTGAGAAAACTAGTGATAACCAGGTAAGTAGTTAAGAAACAATCACTAATAAATAATTTTAGCAGTTGCTAATAAATACATTTAGATGGAGAGATTGTAGTGACTAGCTGGGAAAGTTAGTGGAACACAAAAATAGTAGATAGGAAATAATCACTAACTTTATATATTTGTTCAGTATGTTGAAGCACCAAAATGAAAGACCTATGTAGACTTAAAATTATGCAGCAGACATGACAGAAAACTTAATTATTGGGATTATAATTGAATGTATAAAAGTAAAACTAATTCTAAACAGATTTAAGTCTGTTTGGTAGAGTCTCACAGGAATATACTGAGACAGTCAGTTTAGAGGTGGAGAAGTAAGGAGACAAGATGTTAATGAAGAAGGTGCACTTGTATAATGACAACAATAAAAGAAGCAACAGTAGGGCATGCAAGAATATCAGTGCAAAAGTTACACAATAGTTGAAAAAAATAAAACATTCACTTTTTCACCCGTAAAGGAACTGTCAAGCAGAAGGGAACATGTTTTAGTAGTAGTAAGGGGAACATAAATATGACGAAGGAAATAATAAATTTTTTCACTTCACATTTTTATGATGTTTTGCACCTGTGAAGATGTCGGAAACCTTCCAGTAGTTACATGAAATATTAACAAAGCACCAAATTACGTGAAAAGTACAGGAGGAAAATTGATACTTGAAAGGAAAGAAGCTAGTGATACATGCAATATAAATGTTAATGTGTAATTTTCAGAAATAATTGTGTATAGGAGAAATTCCTAAAGACTAGAATGTCAGACATTTTCTTTTAGTTTCATTTTATTTCAAGAAATAATGGAGCAAATTTCATTCTATTTTATATGGACCTGAGTATCAGGAGGGCGATAGAGCACCAAATCAACAGGGACCACACAATTTTAAACAAAAAAAATCCAACCAGAAATATATAAAATAAGAAGTTGAGATGTCACAATACAATAACTTTGAAAATTCCCATTGAATGTGAATGTAGCATAAAATACCTAAACTATTAATGACATAAATAGCATGTGTGTAATGGTCTTGGCAGTGCTGTGTCCGTTGGGAAATAATAAACATACCACTGACCTCACAAGTGACATTGAGCTTAGTCCCAAGGGGATTTAAGACTACCTCAGGTCAATGGATAGCTGACTGTAATGTCAGGAGATTTGAAGGGGCAAAGGCTTACTAGCAGAAGAGGATGGAGCAGGATCAAAGAAACAAGGGTGATGTTGGAATTTTTGAGAAATATGTAAACCATCTCATTGGCAAACATACTGTACATTGAAGCCCAGAAATGCAACAGTTTTACTTGTTTTCCTCTATCCCTTGTGTTTTTTATTCAATATGCACAATTGTGGTATACCTTTGGTCTCTTTGATGTAATCCTGTTTCTGTAGGTTTTCTACAAGTGTGTCACCCCCCCTACTGCAAGTAAATGACTCCTAATATTTTTACTCCAGGCCCCTTTCACATTAAT
This sequence comes from Erpetoichthys calabaricus, assembly GCF_900747795.2. Taxonomy (NCBI): domain Eukaryota; kingdom Metazoa; phylum Chordata; class Cladistia; order Polypteriformes; family Polypteridae; genus Erpetoichthys; species Erpetoichthys calabaricus. The sequence goes on along the minus strand of NC_041399.2, from coordinate 53,415,376 downwards.
AAGTAGATACATTCATTGGGTTTGCCTAATTTCACATTTTTTATGACCTTATAAAATAGAAATTTAAATATTCCTCTAATCACATGTTCATTTTTTCCAACTGGAGAAGTTTTGAGTTCAAACAAATCCGCAGTTAATAACGTAATCCATTACTTAATAACATTATTTTTCTACATGTTTTGTTGTATATTACTTTAAAGCATATGCCATACTGAACATACTGTTGTGTCTTTTGTTACCACAGGTTTAGTGGATGGTAAGCACTGCACATTGCCACATATGCCTGGCAAGACCTTTGTCTACAACGCGGCAGAGGATCAACTAGAACTTTGTGTAGATGCCGCTGGTCATTTTGCAGTGGGCCCTGATGTAGAAGATCTGGTAAAGGATGCACTGAATCAGCTCAGGTCAGAAGCAGCTTCTCGAAGTCGAGAGGGCAGTCCCTCGCATGGTGTTCTCAAGATTGGAAGTGGAGGAGTGGTACGGAAAAAATCCGAGCAATCTCATAATGTCCTGGCATTTCAGGGGAAAGGTCACTCACTGGGATCTGCTTCTAGCAGCTCACCTCCTGATTTAAAGTCTAGAGAAAAGCAAATCACTAGGAAGCATAGCAGTGGAACTGATTTGAGTGGTAGCATTTCCAAGTCAGGAGCTTCCCTAGCAGAAATTTCTGATGACGCCAAAGAGCTTATTAGAATGGCTCCTGGGTTTGTAACAACAAAAGATGGAAGGTATCTGGATCCAAATGTGGTTGAAGCTCAACGAAAAAAACTTCAGGAGATGGTTTCCTCTATTCAGGCCTCAATGGATAGACATTTGCGAGAACAAAGTGTTAAAGACTTTTTACCTGGTGATCCTTCTCCCAAAAAAACAGATTCTGGAAGTTTAGCAAGTAGGACAAAAAATAATCAAACAAGTACTTCAGGCTCTGTTCAGGTCACTGGTGTCTCAGAGATGTCGGGCATAGGCAGAGCTCACAGTGAAGACATAATATTTCCCTCTAGTACAACAAGTAAAATTCAGGGGGAAAATGTTGTGAATGAGGAACTGGAAGAAATGGATAGTCAGGATGCAGACGTGCACAGTTCTTCTGAGCCAATGGATCATTCTTGATTCAAAGCATGGTATGAAAACATGTATAGGGGGCCTGAAAACTACAATTTCCTTACAAAAGTTAAGGATGCTATTGTAGCCAGGTCATCTGGTTGTATTAAAACACAGAGATCTGATGTTATAAATTCTCATTTACTGCATGGCAGCAAGTGTAAAATTGGTAGTGCTATCTGCCTAAATGCTACCCAGGCTGATTTGGAAATTTCTGTATATAAGACGTGCACTGTGAGAAGAAACAGAATAAAATGATTACATTTGTAATATAATTGGAACTCATTTACATACAAATGCACCAGCTAAAATTAAACATTCACTTTCAAAAACTGGGGCCATTGAGGCTTATAGTGAAAGAAGACCAATGGGGATAACAAAGATCTTAAGGTATTAGGCTAATATTCGTAGGTCACAGGCTACACATATAACACCCTTCATTTAGACTTCTGTGAATCATATGCACCTGATACATACCTCTGATGTAACTCCATCTGACTTTTAGTAAAATCAAAAGAAATTTTTTTTGACAACCTGTTAAAATGATACACTGGAGGTTGTAAGAAATGGTTTGGATGGAATCTGTATGTACGATTAGATCTTTAGTAACGCTTGTTGACTGTTATATTTGTTAGAGCAGATTAGTTTCAGAAGGAACAAAGTTAAGATTATCATTAATAATAGTTTTCATCATTCAACTTTTGCATGCGTCTCTTTTAACAATTTCCCTGTAATTCTATTAAGATATTTTATTTGTTTGTAGTTATGTTGCCATTTTATGCTTGCTTATATAAATCTTAGTTACCATATAGGTGGGTGCAGCTGTTGTCAATAGGGAGTCATGCAGTGATCATATATTGATAACTGCAACTGTGTTTGCAGCATCTGTTCACAAAATAATACAGTAAAGAAATGTATTCAAACTTTTCAAATAATCTAAAAGATCACTTGCTTATATCGTCCATATTTACTAAAAGGTTTTGTCAAGATTTTCAGTTTACAGAATAACGTTTAGAGCTTTTTACTTTGCTGTCATATTGCAGAGTACTGACACTGTTCTCTCATGTAGGCTTGTTACTTCAATTTCCAGTACTTTTATAATGTGCATTGCAGTGCTGCCATTTAACTTTACTGCTGCTGACTTAATAATGATTTAAAAGTAGATCATATATGTTCAAAGCAGATTTTGTCAAACACAATTTGGTTTTATTTTTAAAAAAAGCACTAGCTTTTCAAAATATACTGAGCACTTAAACACAAGACTCTTTTTAGTTACCTATTTTAAAGCAAACAGAAGCTCAGGGGTGTAAACAAGTAGAAATGCAATAGAAGCTCAGAGATGTACAATCTCTGGTAATAAAATGCATTTCTAAACGTATAAACTTTCCAGTGTGGGTTTATTTTATATATACACACATACAAATATATATGAATCAATATATATATTGCTGTATAAAATACATACACATATAGTACATGCTACTGTACATAGACAGGAGATGTGTGTATATAATACAGATACAGCAATTTAAAAATAAAAACAATGTGTTCATGAGCTTGACCAGGGTGTAATAACATCTCAGTGATAATATCTAGTTATCTATTTGTTCCAGAGCATTTAATGAACTAAAGATCATATGCATTTTGTTACATCAACTGTTTTTTTCTGTTGCCTTAAAAAGATCTGTACATTTAAGGATAGTATAAATATTGACTGCTGTTATTCTTTGTACAAGTCGTGTTTTTTTTTTCTTTTTAAATAAACACAATGTTGCATGATATTTAATTTACTTGAAAGTATTGCAAGCAAACTAAAATTAATATTAACTCTTCTGAGCCCTGACATGTTTTGTTTTTAAAATAGGTGATGCTATTTTTCTGCACTTTTAATATTAATATAAGCCGAGTGGTGCAACTGCAAGTGTGAACCAAGTATTTTACAACAAAAAGTTGAGTGTGGTAAGTAGGCTTTGCATTACATGCTAGTGTCATCCCCATCTAAGTGGTTATGCCAACAAGATTTTCACATTCAGAGTATCTACTGAGCACTTATACAATCAGAACATTAGCTACCCACAGTGGGAAGATATGCATATGATCTTTACAATGTGGAAGTCCCTCTTAGCATTTAAGACTGAGGCTAAGCAATAAATTTAAAAACAAAAAGTTTTTATTTGCGATATACCATTTGACGTTTTGTATTTTGAAGATGAAACTGAAAGCACTTTTGAGAGGGATTATTTCTGTTGAAACTTCCATAAATAAGCCGTGATAGTGTACATATACAGTATAAAGTTCAGTTATAGAAAATAGTATATATTGTCAGCTTAAAAGAAAAATATGGATAGTATATACTTACCTAGTCCAGTCAACACTGTTTATTTCCAACAAGCTGAAGTTTGTTTCTCTTTGTGACTGCTGTACTAATAATTTATCTGTAATGTAATACCAGTGTATTATAATAGTATATATTGTACTATATTTTGATTTGTACAGAAATTGAGGTTTCCTGTTTTTTTTTTTTTCTTTTCTTCTTTGATTGCTAATAAAATGATTGAAGTTACCAAGACTATGGTACTGTTGTCAGCATGTGTGATATTTTTCTGATTTAGTGCAATAAAGTAAACTGCTTCACAAGATAATGTTTTGCTGTATTTATTATCCTATTAATATGTTCCAGATGAAGCAGTGTTCTTAAGTGAGATTGTTGATTGCATATTGAAGAGCCTTTTTAATATTTACAAGTTCAGCATTTGTAACTGTCATGAACCTCACTGTTTGCAGTTTGCGTTACAACCCGTATAACTGATTCTGTATGTGTGTGTGCAACATTGACTTTGCAACTTATGTAAAGCTGGTTTATGCCTGTACCCAATGCTCCCTAATCTTTTACGCACTGGTTAAAGGAGGGTTGGAGTCAGAAATTGGATGGATGGAACAGAACACCTCATCAGTGTAGCCCTGTTTACATGGAATTTTTGAAGGGACTTCAGGGATATTGTGTACTGCGGTTCAGCTGCATTTGATAAGGAAGATTTTTCATCCATGCTGCAACAGTGCATCAAGATGTTTGAATAAAAACCAGGCTGGATTCAGCAGGTTCGGTTTTTCTCTTTGGAAACAGAATATTTATTGTTAACAGGACTCCTGTTGTTAACTAAATTGAAAATCACACAATATGCGAAAAGTCACAGATGTTCAATATATTTTTGCCATTTTTAAGTATATTTTACAGACCATCAGAAAGTGAGTGGTGAATTTACATCTGAATTTTTAAGAGAAGAAAAAAAAAACAGCTCAACAATTACAGAGTGTTAAGGTTGCCAGTTAGAAACAACTACAGTATATTTAAAATGGTAGTCTAGATTTAGTTTTTCTAAATGAAACATGCTATGTCCAGTTATAACCAGAGGAGGGCAGTACTACACTGCTGTGTGAATAATATGTACCAGCAAAAGGACCATTCTCCTTATCTTCTCTATGATTTTATTTTAAAATTTTAACATCATAAAACTCCACAATTTTGTACATGGTGTATGTACATAATTGTTTTTTATTCACTAGTTAATAAACACCAGTGGTGGCTGGGTGTTACACTGTCACAACTAGAACTTGTATGCATTTGAACAAAAGGCCCCTTTAAAATGTAAACATTTACAGACAATCATCATACAGTTGAAGGTAAAGCACAAAATCCTATCCAAGAATCCTAACCAAGAACTTGCAGAATCCTTGGAGATTAATAAAGTATCTATCTATCTATCTATCTATCTATCTATCTATCTATCTATCTATCTATTATAAAAGACCATCCATCCATTATCCAACCCGCTATATCCTAACTACAGGGTCCTGCTGGAGCCAAACCCAGCCAACACAGGGCACAAGGCAGGAAACAAACCCCAGGCAGGGCGCCAGCCCACCACAGGGCATGCACACACCAAGCACAATTTAGAATCGCCAATACGCCTAACCTGCATGTCTTTGGACTGTGGGGTAAAACAAGAGTTCCATGGGGGAAACCCATACAGACACAGGGAGAACATGCAAACTCTATGCAGAGAGGACCCGGGAAGCGAACCCGAGTCTCCTAACTGCGAGACAGCAGTGCTACCCACTGCGCCGCTGTGCCGTCCTATAAAAGACCATTCCTATCTATCCATCCATCCATTCATGTTATGGAGAGACAAAGAGGTGTCTTGGATAACTAAACCACTTGTCAGGATAACTGATGTAAATATTTGAAAAAGAGAGAAGATAGCACACTGCTGTGTCATGGTGGTTTAACATCTGAGTAGTATCCTTTTTGGAATTCATAGAGTCATTCTCTATGTGTACCTTTTTTCTAAACCAAGGCAAAAAGACAAATCTTTTGATGAGATATTTCAACCAAGTATGAGGAGTGTATGGAGCAGAACAGAAAATAGGGTTGTTTTGGATCTTTTAATAAGCACTGTAGCATATAATTTTTATTCATTCAAGTATTGAGATTTCATACTATTGGACATTGTTGCTGGGAGCCACACCTTATGCTAATGGCAACTGGAATAACACAGGGACTCATCAGTCAATGAGATCATTCACTTGTATACTCATCCAAGTAAATGCATCTTGGTGATTTACATTGGTCAATTGACTGTCTGCCTGACTTTAGAGTACTGTATTGAAGGAGGTAGACAACTTCAGGCTCAAATTACAAAGCACTTCTGTCAATACAGAATATACTTTTGTAAGATGTCTTTTAGAAACCCTGCCATTTTCCTTTATTCCCACAACTACAGTTGCAAGGAATTTGACTTAATGAAGCTCATAAAAGTAAAATTTTATTATAACTAGAGCACGAGAAGAACTATAACAAAAAAGTCAAGACGTTCAAATAACCAATTTAACACAAATGCACCCAGATATGTTCACCAAATTATTGTAGCAGACTATTAAGGTCAAGATGTTACCATCATGCACCGTCCAAATTGTCAGTAGCAACTGTTATGAAGTCTGATAGCTCTTGTCTTAAGTGGTCTCTGCCAGTTATAAGATGGAAGGAGAGAGAACAGAGGCAGGTAGGGAGTGATTGACTGGAAAATCACTTAAGGGCTTCACATTTCAGTCTGGAAAAGTAGAATGAATCAACAGTGGAGTTGTGATTTTAAAAGCAGGATGCACTGCTCTCTCTGGCTGTGTTCTGTCCTTGGCAGAGACGATGCCATAACAAACATTAACAAATTAGGAAATATGCACATGGTAAAACATTTAGGTGCATTTGAGGGCTGTACAGTTACTGTATTCCTCAATAGGCTGAGTTCAGTAGACAGGTTCTAGAACATTCCCAGTTCAGGGTTGCAGCAGCAGCAAAAGACTGAAAAAAGGCCTGGGCAGGACCCTCGTCTGTCACAAGAACTACTCTTACTCACACACACACACACCATATTCAGTAAAAATTTGGATTTGTCAGTTAACATAACCTAAATAAAAAATAATAATTTGTAACATTTGAGAGCATGTCTGGCTTTATTAATTTTCATGAAATGGTACTTGGAAAGCTACTCAGTTGTGACGATCATTAGAGAAGAACACAAGTGAAAGACTAACTTTATTACAGTGACTGACCACTAAGGATATCAGGTAAATGTGACACTGTAATGGTAAATTATAGTTTCAGTGAAATACTGAATCACTATAATCTGCCGATAATACAGCTGTGAAGTTAGTTTGGTGCAATGAAAATACTAAGTAAATGTTTATTTACTCATTGCTTAATGGCTCACACCACAGGGTACTATATTTATATCTAGATAACATTTTGTTTAACTTGTTTACATTTTATACTTTTATAGTTAGAAAGATCATGTAACATAACTATTATAATGTACTGTAAAGCTTTGGGAGAAGTGAGATGCTGATGCACTGATTCTCTTCCATTTGCACTCAAGCAGCTGGGAAACTTCATAAAGCTGACAGCAAATTCTTTTATTGGCAAGACCAGCTTTGAAACAGCTCATGACAGCGACCTGCACACAGTCTGCTGGTGTTTTATCAACTTGTGCTGGAGATCTGTTTGCCATCAGCAGTGGCTATTCGAGGTGAAAAAAAGAAAATATACAAGTTGGTGTAACAATTGTTATGGTAAAAAATGAAACAGTAAAGTAATTTGTAGTTGAAATCACAGTTTCTTTATTTGAAGACAGACAAGTTCAGAGGTTCACAATTTTTTTTCAATGGGAAATTTTGAAATTTCAAAACTTTGTACTGCATGGACTGTTTCTGATATGTCATCAAAAATAGTCTCAACCAATTTTATTTGATTTTATTTGAACAATAAGTGTGTCACTTTGAATAAAATTGGTCCATGTGGGGCATGTGGACAGACAAAGAGACGGGCAGACATGGTTATTGCAGTAGGTGCTGCGAATGCACCTAAACAAATGAAAAGGCCCAGAGCTAACATTAAATCAGGTACGCATATGGAAGTCAAGAGAGGACTTAAAATATCTTTTTTTTTTTTTTTTTTCTACAATTACTAGGGGGTCTTTGTCCCCTGCTTGCTTTGCTCGCAAAACCCATGTGCTTGCGCTACACGCTAGCTTCTTTGCAGTTCTGACCCTTGCGTATGGGGATGCGGATGTACAATTTACTATTTTACATCACAGCGAGTAATTAACCATGTTAAAAATATTAAAGCGTAATAATCTGAATGCAAATTATGTTTCAAGTTGTGTTAGAGTTATTCGTTCCGTAATACGATTTCGTTTTGTTTGGCTTTGAAATTAACATGCAAAAAAATTTTTAAACTTTCACTTTTACTGTAAAACTTAAGTAAAAACAATTTTTTGAATTAAATTTTCGTCAATATCGCATTGAGTTGTGATTTTATTTGGACTTTCTTCGCGATGCCACGTGTAACTGCACATGATTGAATTTCATTTCTTTCTCTCTATTAAATAAAACAACTTTTTCAAATGTTTGTCTCTGAGATTTGTAAATTGTCTTTGCAAAAGCTATTCTAACGGGAAACTGTTAACATTTTAATATGAATGGCATATCAAGATCTCCTTTGTTGTTTAATGTTATCCCCTGAAGATGTACTACATTACCTTTCTTGGATACATCCTTCTTTCTACATTAATTCATGCAGAGGAAGACCGGATGGTGTTAACGGTTGTAGATATTCTTCAGAATATTGTTAGTTGATGTTTTCATCTTCTGTACGATCACCACCAACTGTTTAAGCATAGTCTATTGATACGCATTTAACCAATTTGCAGTGTAACCAATCGTCATTTTTGACATTAATTTGTTTAACTTCACCGTTTCTCAGTGCTAGGATTGCCTGTGTACTCATTTTTACTGTTGATAGCCCTTTGTGATGAAATGTCTCATCTCGTCGGAGCAAGAACTGTGTCTATCAAAAGCATTCACATGAATCAGAGGTCCGAGTACTGTTTATGTGGTTTTCAATGGTTGACAGGAGGGTGTGACTTGAAAACATCACATGGCCAAAGTCTCCACTCGTGGGACTTGAAAGAATCTTCCATTAAGTCTTGTCTCTTCGCAGGATTTTTTTATTATAATAGAGAGATACAGTTTATTTGCTTGGCAGATGCTTTAATCCAAAGTGACTTACAAATGAGGTAAACATAGTCGAGTGACATAAGGCTAGGGCTTGTTTGTTCAGCAAGTGTAATAGGACAGGTAATAAAAGTTGATTGCCACAAGTGAAAAGATGTAATAAATTTTACAAACATAGATTAACAATTGAGCAATTAAACTTAATGTAGTAACAAATCAACCAACAGTATGGAAGATCACAGAGCAAAGTTTGTTTTTTTTTCCTTAGTCAATTAGACAGATATTTACAGAACAGATGGGTCTTCAGTCTCTTCTTAAATACATTGAGGGAGTCAGCAGTTCAGATGGAGCTGGACAGCTCATTCCACCAACTAGGAACCACACAAAAAAAGACTCTGGATTGACACTTGATGCCATGTAGAGGAGGCATCACCAGATGCTGTTCCCCGGTAGACCTGAGTGGGTGAGAAGGAGTATAGCACCTCACTAGTGTCTCCATATACTCAGGTGCTGACCCACGGACTACTCTGTAGGCAGGCATCAGGGATTTGAACTTAGTGTGTGCTGCTACAGGGACCTAATGTAGTTAGTGACCTGAAGAGAGGAGTGACATGTACCCATCTCAGCTGGTTAAATATTTTATTATAGTTTTCTCAAGATAATGCAATAATTTAATCAAGGAAGTGCAATATCCTTATTTTTTTATTGCTTTCATGTGAGACTACAGAATAATTTTCTTAAGATCTCAACAAAACAAAATGTTTTCCCATACAGCTTGAGATTTAGCTTATTATATGAATACATTATGGACTGCAAGTAACTAAAGATCTTGTGTATGAAGTACAATCATGTTTGAACCAAGAGGGCATTCTGCAAAGAATACGCAAGAGATGCTGAAGCGAGGGACCAAATTACATTTGAAGCATGGACAGCTTTGATAAACTCACAACTGTGGGAGAGGGGGTGGGTTTACAAAAAATACTGTACTTAGATTGAAATGTGGTACTGAAATTGTGCATACATTAGTGGATGCAGTTTGACCCAAAGCAATGCTAAGCAGACATGCAACAACTCATCCAACAGGATTATAATACTAGGAAAACACCATTATGCAGATAAGCTTACATGTCGTCGTTAACAGTTGTTTTCAAGTGTTCACTAGAAGGAAAGCTTCATTTTCTCAAGAAAATTATTTCATTAAGAAAACAAAAAGATAATGCTATTGCACGTTCTCTTTCATATTCCGTACAAACAATAACAAACAAATGTCTCAACTGTGCATACAATAGCTCCTTTCACATTGTGTCTCATATACAGTATATTACAGGGTCTCTGCTTCTTTGTTTACCTGATTTACTCACACATTCTAAACTTTGGGTTTTATGGGACTAAATGCCAATTTTCAGTCATACACTATTAGTATTTATGTTTCTCCACAACAGATACATCAGTACTCTCTCCTACAATAAATTCTTGCATCATTTTCCTAAAATGTGTCCTTGTTGCTGATGCATGGATGGGCTAATGCTGTAAATCAGCCTTGCTTCATTGTCATTAATTTACTTTTGTTAAAACCAAAAGCAAAATGCATAGATAATTGCATTTTCACTCAGTTTATGTTAGTAACTGACATGTTTTTAACTAAACAATTCCTCCACATTTGCCTTTTCGTAACACATTGCTTCCTTTACAGGGTTGTGCAAGTCAGAGCCAATGTGGACAAAATCATGCTGAATTTGAAGGATTAACTAGATCTAAACAGGAAAAGGCTGCCTCAAAGGGCACGCACACACAGTAGCAAAGAGACATTCAAGGTCAGCAGTCAACTTAACTAGTACGTATTTAGTAGGTGACCAAGAAAACTTGAATGGTAAAAAACAGATGTAGATATAGTTAGCTTAAAGATGTAGTATTCCTCTTTTTGAACGTGCTATTGTTACGGTTAATAAAAACGCTTAACTGTGCCCATTTCTATTGACAGGTATTTTTCTTCTGCATCTGCGAAGATCCAAAGCTCTTAAGACAGAACTGAGTTAACGTACACGCCTATAACATGGGGCGAGCAGGGAGATTAGCACAGAGCATGCGTAAAAGCAAAACAAACGGCGCGCGAACCAAGAAAAAAAATATGCATCTGCGCATGTGTTGCATCAAGGCATTCGGCCTCCATCTCCTAGACCTAGCCCATCACAATGGGGCGGAGAGAAGTGAGAACACTCCGCTTATTATCCAATGGTATTACTGGCGATAACGCCCCCACCCTCACAAATACATTTCTGTCAGCCACGCCTTCCGTAACTCGCCAAGCATGATATCATGGTGTTCTCCTTGTCATAAACAGCATAGCGTGTTTTCTTAAAGAATACCGCTTCAAGAAATTTTACATTTATAACAAAATTACTATATATTTATATTCATGGCGCACTGGCAGATTAAGGGACACTGCTGGTGTACACATAAAATGTAATTACCCTTCCTCGCCTCATTATTTTAACGTTCACTTCGAAACATCAACAAAAATAAAGTTGGACAGACGGACCGGCTAAAGTTTTTTGTTGTATGCGCCGTGCACATTCTGTAAAATAAAACGATATTAAATTATTTTAAGTCATGGAAGAAGCTTCACACTACACTCAACGCTAACTGTTCACTAAAATGAAATTTTACAGATCAGCTAAAGTTTTGACTGCCTCTGAAATCCTCAGTAAGTTTCTCATTTTACCCGTTTCAAAATCTGCTTTACTTATGAGGAAATGAGATTGTTTTTCGAGGCGAGCCGGGTGGAGTCACGTGACTCAGCTCACCACCTCTGGTCCGCCCATGTTCACGTCACCTTCACGCTTGCTCACTGTCAAAGTGTTTTTTTTCGCAGGAGGCTGGGCGGGAGAATCGGCGGGATGCACAAAAAATCCAAAAGCAGAGCTCACTGGAGCGAAACTGGGTAATGAGCACATACAGCGGGGAAATTCAAGGCTGCATTATGTTGGATACAACGCCAATCGATCGCAATCAGTGCCTAGCTGTCTGCAACATCTCCGGGAGCACTTGATGTCATTTCTGTTACCGATAATTACTGTCAGGCGAAAAAAAAAGATACATGTCAGTTTGATATATGTGTTCGAGACAAAAGCTGATCAGGAGTGACAGCTGCTTAGAAACTGAACTACAAATCTGATTTTTTTGTAATAAAAGACGACGACTAGTAGAAACCATCTCAACATTCAGAAGGAGCTGTTTGCAAGTTACAGCACAGGTTGAAATTTTACAACTTCATCTGCAGCAGCATGGCCAGCAGGACGTGTCGCAGGTAAGTGCGTCACTGTCACGGTTTTTTAGTACGAGGGCAAAGTTGTGCTGTTTAGGTTTGTGATTGACCTGTTGTCGGCAGTTCACCGGTTTGGCTTCATTCCCATCTCAGCTCTTCAAACTTCTGCGCTGGATAAGTCGTTGTTGGCCTTGGTGACAAGAATATTAAACTCGCTTGGCCCCACACCCATGCCTGTGATCTGATTATAGTTTGTCATAGCAAGTCATAGCGAAACGATTCAAGTAGCGCGTGCTGCTTAATGATCTATTGCCCCAACGGCGCCTGCTTTACCTAGAGTGCCCTACAACTCCAAATGTCCAACTAATATGGGTCGTGTAGACGACTGAACATGAACTAAGAGTGTAATCGTCAATTTAAAAAATGACGAAACAATAAATAAGAGTGCTTCACCACTGCACGAGTTCGTTGCACTTACTGTAGTCACTTTTTATTATTTTGCACTTGCTGTTTGGTTAGTGACCATCAAAAGCGGCATAACCTGCGTTCCATTACCTAATGTTACACCTGACACTGAATATAAGTTGCAATGGCTTAATAATGGGGAAAAAGGACACCCTGCTTAATTATTATTGTTTACTCGTTTCACTTTATAGGGGCCTGATACTGTGGCAGGTGCATTTTGTCTATACAAATACAGTTACTATACTTTTATATATATGTATATATATATATATATATATACTGTTGTTCATTTAGTTTTGAGCTGCAGCTAGGTCGCGCAGAGCATTCACTACTCGTGTTTCTTATGGTCTAGCTAAATAAAAAAATATTCGGATCACGTCATGTTCTATTTATGAAAGTACGAAAGTTAAGGAGTCAATTACGTTCCATTTACAGCGGCTGTTTCATTTGAATCAATGTATCAGGAGATTTTATACAAACTAGATTGCGAATCGAGTACGTGAAAGCGACTTTTGACCGAAGTCATGTTGTTTGGCCCAGATTTGAGGCGAGGTATATGAAGGTTGATGGGTTATTTTGTACTCGTATTTGACACCATACATATAATCCAGTCTTCAGTTTTGTAAAGGCGCACAGGGCAGGCAATTTATTACTACATACAAAAGTTCCGTTTGCCAAAAAATATTTTTTTTGGTGCAGAGACAGCTTAAATATACCCAACCTTTCCAGATCACAAGCCCAGCCCGGGGGTCATTCACTTTTACTTGAGAGAGGTAACATACACATCCGTGTTAGTAAGTTAGTCTCATTTAGATGGAAATGTAAACATTTTTTTCTTTTATGCTTGTTTTATGGGACACGCTGTTTATTAATGTTTTATCATTATCCGATTGTTCAGTGTACCCTGAACGGTTTTCTGACTTAAATCTTCGCTGACCGGTAAAGGAAAGTTGGTCGCTTCGAGCCGCAATTATGAGTTTTTGTTACAGATTAATTTCCCTGCTTTCCAAAGGACCAATGGTTTAATAAATTGTGAATCAGAATGCAATTAAAATGATGTGCAAATAATGTTAGCCAAAAGATTAGCCCTTGTGTTTGTGCTATGTATGATTATTTATGCTCATCATAAGTACCATAAGTACCTGCTTTAATAAAATATTTCAGTGCCGAGAAATAGAGAGCCAGCATTGAGAGATTCTGCTTGCCTTGATTTTCCATCCTTGGAATGTGCTGGTAAAAGCCTTCACCATGTTTGTTACTGACACCGTTAATATCAGCAGGGATCCCATCCAAGTGGGAATGCAGAAAAATTAATCTTTAGTGACATGCTGCACATCATAGTTTTGCATGTATTTTGTCTGCCACCTGGATGTAATTTGGTGCTCTGTAGCTGCCAGGAAAATTCTCAACAGCATCCTTGATTGTGCCTTCAATGTACAGTATTTTCCACTAGCTCCACAGACACATAAAAATGCAACATCCTATTCCCAAGAATACTGCTATCATCGAATAGTCCAAATCTGGAGAAAAATTACATTCATTTCACGAGTTTAATCGCTTACTGATGCTGACATATTACCATAGTTCTGCTAATTTTCATTTGTATTCAGCATCTGATGCTTTTTATTTCAGTGAAATAATGCTGAGTAAGGCTGCATGAAAATTTAAATAGGAATAAACCAAACCATTCAGTCCTTGTAGAGTATTTGGTTAGCTGAGTTGACCCAATAACTTTTCCAGTCTGATCTTAGCAGCTGTTAGGATCTCCTTATAAACTACATGACTGGAAAATTTATTCCAAATTCCCACCACCCATTGGGGAATTAGTATTTCTTGGTTTCATTATAAGGAGTGAAACGTACTAGTTGAAGCATTTTATTGATTTTCACTAAATTTGCACAAGTGTGCACATTCATTTCTGGAATATCTGAGACTATGTAGCATGTGATCAAAAGTCTAATTCATTGTGTTCCTGGTTTGTAATTTTGTTCTGGTCATTATAATTATCCATCCATTATCCAACCCGCTATATCCTAACTACAGGGTCACGGGGGTCTGCTGGAGCCAATCCCAGCCAACACAGGGCGCAAACCCTGGACAGGCCGCCAGCCCACCGCAGGTCATTATAATTAAAAGATTAAAAAAAGAGTCATTAAAATATCATGAATGAATGGAAAAAGAATAAAAACGGGCAGAGACTACACCTGAACTCGCCATATCTAGCAAACATTTGTTCAGTCACTGGTACTGCTAGGTCATCAAAATGAGCAGAATTCTCCATAGTTTGGAAATCTGAAACAATGCTGAAAAGTCATAAGCAAGTTATGTAATCTGTCAACCCCTGCAATTCCTACGTGTTTAATCTGGCAATGAGATTTAGCAACTACATTCATTAAATTTATTATGCTCTCTGAGTCAAAGTTGCATAGTGTGCCCTTTGCCTATGGGAACACGTAACTGAGTCAAGGAGTGAACTTGTCACAAGGACAGAGCAGCAACATCACCACTGCAAACTGAAGAAGAGCAAAACTAGCCTTGTAGGCTATGGGCAATTCCTCGTAGCTCAGAAGGAACTACTTTTACTGATACACAGCTGGGTTCATCAGCGGGATGTTGCTGATTCCAGTCCAGGAGATGAACTGGAATCCTAGAACCCTTCCTACAATCCTTTTAAATTATCATAGCTAGACATACAGTATATTAGGCTATTGAAACAGATAGGACATTTGTTTGCTCTAGCAGCAACACAGAAATTGAAATCATGCTGTAAAACAGTCAGAAATAACATTTACATCATTGCAGGACCTACTCTGTGTTTAATGTATAGTCATGTTAATTTATTTTATATAGTAGTCTTCACTGAGTACATACTTAGAGCACTGTAACAAATTTACACTTAAAATACAAATTGCAAATTGTATAAATTACATGATGTAAACACAAATAAAGTTACAATAAAAGAGCAATTTCAAATTGATTAGCAAAAACAGATCTTTGTTAACATAATTCCTTAATATTATAGTTGAGATATGGCCAGTTGACCATGAAGAAGACAAAAACAAAAACTACAGACTGCAAAATTTCTGAACAAAGTGAACCTCTGGGTGACCCTGGATTAATTATAAAAGAAAGCCATAGACAAAGTTAGACATAGTCACAGTTCACACCAACCTGAGTATTATATGAATTTGTTCTGGCCAGTCTAATTATAAGACTGAATCTCTTCATCCCTGGATTCCAATGTTCCCAGTATCTCTAGTGCCATTCCCCTAGGCTGGAGTAACAGTTACAGTGACAATAAAGAAATATTATTCCTATGAAATACAGTATCTTGGTTATAAGTATCTAGGATAGAGGATTGTCGCAATGCAAGTGTAAAAAAACCCCACTAGTGTCGGAAGGTTGCCGTTTCAAATCCCGTAAATGCCAATAGCGACTCTACTCTGTTGGGCCCTTGTGCAAGGCCCTTAACCTGCAATTGCTTTAAGTAGTGATAAAAGCGCTATATAAAAATTATTATTATTATTATTATTATTATTATTATTATAATGTCCTCTAATCTTGCAGTCATTTCCTTTTCATCAAGTGAAGTGAGCTCAAGGTCAGTCATGTAATGCAACAGGCATTTCTTATGTAATAGTGTATTCAGTTGTCTGGCATACTTCTGGGCCCAGTACACTACTCCAGTTATTATGGAATGACAACATAGTAGCTGGTTGCACACATTAGAGACCATAATCACCTTATAAAGAACATCCCTTCTGGGCCTTTTTAGATAGACGGTCTGATCTTAGTGTCAGGTAGGAAAGTGAGCATTTAAGTTTAATTCTATTCAATACCTGATCTATGTGATGTAATTTTGTTTGGCAGGTCTTCTCAGATACTCAGATTATATATTTATTTCCTATTTATAAAGTACCTGAAAGGAAAACTGAGACAAATCCCAAATCCTGCAAAATAATGAAGGTTTCAATGTAAAGCAGAGAAAGATTTAAAGAAAAGAAGACATGAACATGGAGTGTAGACTGTGCACAATGAGCAGAAATACTGCTGTCAAACTGAGGGATGCTGTAGTGTGATGAGGACATAAAGTTGAACAGACGACCTAGAAGATCGAAGAGCTGAGAGATAAAATCTGGACATGTTTAACGTGGGTGAGAACAAAGGCACAAAGCCTGATTTAATGAGATGCCTTGTGCAAGTAGTGTGATTTATAATGACCCTTTAAAGTGTGCCTTAGTTTAAACAGGAGCCAAGAAGCAGAGTTTATGTGTGTGCTCAGTGACCAGTTGTGAACCCAATGTTGCAGACATTTAACAGGTCAGCGTATGAACACTTGATTGTCTCAGCTTATCCTGCTGTGCACACTAGCCACACAACACTGCATTCTGCAAACAGTAATATTAAAACAGTCCATACTCGTTTGAATACTACAGAAGGAATACATCACATTTTTGTAGAATTTGATTTACAACATCTATAACATTCTGAAGATCTATTTTTCTTGTTGTTCACATATCTGGGAAGAGTGGTTTCATAAATTAAGACCTAGAAGAAATTTTAAAAGCATATATAACAGGTACTCTGAGGCCTAACATCATTTTAACCTTGAAGTGAGCTATTGTCTCAATTGGTGGCACAAAAAAACTCTGTACATAAATTCCAAAATTAAGAGAAAATATACTTAAGACTAGATGATTCTGAATTTTTTCCTGTAGGTACTGTATATACTTTTAGAGCTTGACCTTTTCAGTTTGAATCTGGTCATTATATAAATGGAAGGTAGTGTGGTTAGAGTATACATTAACTCTGAAATTGGTGCAGCAGATTAAGAAATTAAATGCAATAAACCCGTCTGTCTGTCTTGAAGAAAATGTTGAAGCTGTGGCATTTGGTTTTTGATGAAGTTTGCATTGATGTATGCAACAAAAGGGTAGGAATGAATATATATATATATAATATTCTCTTAATGAAGACATTTGAGTGTTTGTAGGGTAATATAACATTATATAACATCTTCATGCTTGCTTAACCCAGTTAAGGTCCAAGGAGGGATTTGAACCTATCCAGGCAGAAATGGGTACAAGGCAGAAAACAATTCTGGACAAAGTACCCGTCCATTTTCTGACTGTATGGCATTGTATATATGCAAGTTGATTACCACAAAATGTATGGACATGCAATATCTTACTCTTTTACTTCACTTTCTGAATGTGGCTTGTCTGTGAGATGACAGACATATACAGTAGCATGTCACTGACACTACCTTTGTGGACACAGTAAATGTGGCTCATTTCAATAAACTGTAAAGTCACATCCTAAAATGATATAGTTTATTACACAACCATCACCTACATGCACCATATTCTGATTAATGTAATGCATACTAATCTCACTGTTAAATTTAAATACAATAATGTACACCAGTTCTTATTTTTTTCTGCATTTATGGTCTGTAATGGTGAGTGCGTCTTATTTGGCACACATAAACTGGAACTCTGCTGTAGCTAAAGGCAGCAATGCAATGGCTTCTCTTGTTCACTGAATACACATATGAACCAACCACTCTTTACCTAGCAAGTACTGTAACAGACCAGAGCTGCAAAAATATTTGGTTGTTACTCATGGTAATTGGTTCTAAGTGGGGTTTTGTAAAGAGCGATGTATGCTAAGCCAATATTAGGACTTCTTTCAAACAATCTTATAATGTGGAATTTGACTTTGTGTTGTTAACAGAAAATATTATGACTGTTACACCTACTTCTTATGTGTGTGTCTTAACCAGGCAGCCCCTTCAGTTTTCTCACATTTGTTTGCTCAGGAAAACAGTTGTATAAGAATTTGCACATAATCAGCTGTTAACCTGCTTATAACTGCCCCTTGTGAAGTTTTCTTTACAGGCGACAATTGTGGCAACTCTATCTGCATCCTCTGCTCCTTTTCTGGTCATAGCCTTTACCTGACTTGTTGTTATTCTGACCACTTTGACAGAAATTTTAATAATTTCACAGTAATTTATAAACCAACCAATCTATAAGCACTCCCAAAAAAGTGCTTTCAAGTTGAATTCATGGAAGGATTTCTTCACAAAAATGATTATGGAAATCTCAAAAATGAAAGTGTAACCCTGAAAATTTTTTAAAAGTATCTGGATGAGATAGTGGAACAACTTAGCCATTAGCTAAGCAAACAAGTTTGACTGATTGAGTACAGAAATTTTTGCAGTCTGTAAGGCTTTTGAGCTTGTATTCTTGTTCATGTTCATATTGTTATTAATTTTGTAGTATTCATGAGTCAACTGTTTTTGACAGTTTTCAAATGCCTCTTTCTTTTGTTTTCTTTTTGATTTATTGCGAATGCATGTTCAGAATTTAATTTAGTAAAATTTTGTCTCTTTGTTGGTTGAATGCTTCACACATTATAAATAAGGAATATTATATTCATAATAAAGCTCAACATTACTTGTAACTAAGATGAAAACAATTCATAATGCCAAAGAGAAAATGACAAGGCAATATGCACATAGAAATTGACAAGTATGTATATTAGGGTGGTCCAAAAAAAGATAAACTAACAGATGCAACTTCTTCTAACAACCACAAGACTAGTTTTATACTTTATCATATTTATAACAAACTTATAACATTTTAATGAAAATAAACAACATTTAACGGTTGCACCATTTTGTAGTTTTTATGTCCTCTGCACTGAACAGCAGACAACTGTTCCACACTGTAGGTCTACAACATTATCTCTTTGATGAAGTTGGAAAATTCTTGCGATTGTTTGTGACCAGTCAAAGAATAAACTGTATTTTTCCCTCATCCTTTGTCAGTAAGTCATTGTTGTTTATCAGCTGCGTCATTCACTTCCCCCATGCATCAATAGTTCACAAAATTTATTGAAGATTGGATCACCTGTCTACTGTTCTGGTGGTTTCTTGAGAAGTGGAGGAGAAATTTCTTTACTTTTTTTCCATAAGGACATCAAAGAATGATTCTGTTGTTTCTATTAACTGTTCCTCCAACTTCAGCTGTTTAAATCCATTTGTCAGCTTATGAAGTTGAGGAAAGTGGTGGCTGTTGTAGGCTTTGCGCCATCTTTTCCTTTGTTTCTCCAAGAATCTACTGGAATATTTTTGAAACTCCTACTTAATACCAGAATGTTCTGAATCTATAATGTTTGGGAAACTCCACCTTATTTTTAGAATGTTCTGTTTCATTGCATTTTTTTATTGTTTACTAATTACTTATCCAGTTAAGAACCCACACAAGAGTATATACTTAGTAACAGTATAAATAAAAGGTACAGAATGGAGTGACCTCTAAATATTTCACAATCAGGATGAAATTTTACAGGTAAGCAAGTAAACTCTATTGCATAAAAATAAGCCTTATTGAGAAATAAATGATTCTACAAACATTAACTCATTTGGTATGTGGACCACCCTAATATATATACATAAAGGTATATGAATTTCTTAAAACAAATGGCAGAATTCTTTCCTCAAATTGCAACTGTTCTACAATAGGAAGAGTGTTTAAAACATTAGGTTTGGTATTTTTCAAGTTGAAAATATTTATTCACAAACATGGTATAAATGCATTTTCCACACAAACTTGTGTTCCAAAGTCCAGCATTTTCTATAAATTTTGAAAAATATTTTGGCCCCACTAAAATTTTACATTGAAATTAACAGGGCATGTGTAAAGCCAGAAAACAAAAGCCTTAAAACTTACCAAATATGTTTGCTTTTCAAGCCAAGACAGTTGTCGAGTATTGGTCTGTGTCTTGTAATTATGTGCATATTGTAAAATAGCCTATACTTATATCATTTTTGAACAAAAAAAAAAAACACCAATATTATGAGATTCAACCATTTTAAAAGAAAACTAGCTGTGTGCACTACCAAGTATTTCTTGTCTTACACAATAAGCTTTAACCCCCTAGACCATGGTTTCCTCTTGAAAAAACAACTCACAGTAAAATCTTTGTGCCACGTGGTTGGTTTTATTTTGATGTACTTCTGTATATATGTGAGAACTCACATAAATGAATAGAAAATGTATCCTTACCTTGAGAAAATACTACCAGGAATATGCGATAAAATGATTATTTCAGATCCATTTTGTTGTCACAAACATGCATCAGAAACTTGGAAGACATATTTTCTCTTATCAAAACACAAAGAGCGTGTTTGGCTTTTATTTTCCAGTGGTGCTTCATGCCTCATTGCATCCGTTGTAAAGTGCTAGTGTGAGCAAGATTTTTTTTAATTTATGGAAAATGCTGGACTTTGGAACACAAATTCGCACTGCAAATGCATGTATACCTTGTTTGTGAAGAAATTACTTTGCCTTCAAAAATACCAAACTCCTCCTTTAAGAGGAAGTGAAGAATGGTGTGGCACTAGATTACAACTCAACAACTGAAGAATAATAATTATTATATACTCGTTGGCAAGCAGCATTTCATCAAGTCTGAAAGAACTTCTTAAACATCCATCCATCCATCCATTTTCCAACCCGCTGAATCCAAACACAGGGTCACGGGGGTCTGCTGGAGCCAATCCCAACCAACACAGGGCACAAGGCAGGAACCAATCCTGGGCAGGGTGCCAACCCACCGCAGGACACACACAAACACACCCACACACCAAGCACACACTAGGGCCAATTTAGAATCGCCAATCCACCTAACCAGCATGTCTTTGGACTGTGGGAGGAAACCGGAGTGCCCGGAGGAAACCCACGCAGACACGGGGAGAACATGCAAACTCCACGCAGGGAGGACCCGGGAAGTGAACCCAGGTCCCCAGGTCTCCCAACTGCGAGGCAGCAGCGCTACCCACTGCACCACCGTGCCACCCCCTTCTTAAACATGTATGATACATTTCATATAAAATGATTTGCTACGTCATATGAGAGACTGAGATGTGGTTAGATTATGGCTAGGTGTTTGTCAAGAAAATTATGCTTTGTTAATGTATTTTTTAATGTTTTAATCTTTTATCTCCAGTCTTGATGTATACATTTCTCTTATACTTACATGCTCTACACCTGCATTCATTGAAGAGTGCTATACAAAAATAAGCTGAATTGAATGTAGAGTTTTTCCTTTTGTATCACTTCCTCAAATTCCAGCCTTGGTCTGACAGATAATAAATGTTGCTCACCTCCCACTTTACTGCAGTATTCTTAAAATTAGTCCATAGAGTAGACCGACCTATTACTTAATTTTTTCATATGCATTGGTAAACTTCCTGTAATCTGAAAGGCGTCTTCCCATAGAATTTATTTCGACATAGTTATAGTCCACACATCTCCATTCTGTATTGTGACAGCACCCAAAACCATTTTTCCCTGTCAAATGCTTTGTATAAAGTTATTCAGCTTTCCTTCTTAAATCTGGTTATTTATATTTTCAATGATTCTAGATCTGTTTCTGAATATGCACTGCTTTTAGATGTATTTTATGATAAGCACTGCATTTTGCTTGTAAAATAGTGTTACTAGAGAAATGCCTCTTTTACATTGTATCCAAACTAAAGTTTTTCTCTTCTGTCTCCTTTCTTTTGATATGATTTATATTTGTGGGCAAGATGTTGTATTTATCAATGCACATCTGACCATTGAACAAGTCCAAAAAGGAAGCTGCAGATCTGCCAACCTGTCGGTGCTCTTCATGAATAAATTGAAAACTTTTCTAGAGCAGATGAGGGCAGCAGGTGGGATGCCAGCTAAGTGAAGCACACTGTGGTGGTAAACCCAATTTGTTGGGACAGAGAGTTAATTGCTTTCGTGTGGCAGGGATACCTCCCCCAGCGAGTCTCATTGTCTGCAATTATAGGCAGCATTTCTGCTCTAGTAACGCTACTCAAAAAGACAAAGGATGCACTTACACAAGAAGCTGACCGGGGCCTCTCACAAACGGGGCTGGCCACCTGTCAAAGAGGAAAACAATGCTTCCATCGGCACAATAATAATGTCTGTCATGCAAACTCAGTGATGCTGGTACAGCTGTGAATGGTAAACCACTGGTAGTTAGAACAATACAGGGTGCATTGCTGCTTTGTAAAACACATATAGTGCTGCGAAACTGAATTATCAGACTTCTGCAGCATTCTTTAATAGGTTCACAAACCATTTGTGTTTTACATGTAACATAAGGTTTATGTGAAAATATTAAATAATAGTATTGTCCATGGCTGTAAGAGAAGTAAAGATGGATTCAAAATATTATGAAAGGGAAGTAAGCTAATCCTTGGCAAGCTGTTTGTAATGCCAAAGAATGAATTTTAACATCCATCTGTCCATCGAATCACCCATTATCATAAATCAGCTGGGTCCAGCGATTGACCCTCCTGAAGTGAAGGAACAAGGCAGGGTCAGATAATCAATTAATTCATCTTTATTCTATATAAAGAAAATGTGCTTGATGGGCTACCCCTCCATATGTTCTCTAAATGTTTTCATTGTTCTTTTACTTCAAAAACGCATGTGCCTTTTGCTAAATAATCCTCATTATTCATCTGAGACACTTGAGATGCAGCCAGTCCAGAAATTGAATAGATGTTATACCAGTGGTTTCTGACACTGGTCTAATAGACCTTTAGGTTTCTATTAATGTGTCTACATTCTTCATTTAATGCATCAGTATACACTATTTCAACTACAAATTTCACTTAAACATGTAAAAACAGGTGCATTTTTACAGTATTAGGCATAAATCCCTGCAATAATAACATGTTTAACAAACACATAAATGCACCCAGAAGGGTGGATAATAAGTATGAATTCAGTAGGTCTTAGAGATGTTTTTCTCCTAAATCACCTGCACATTAGCGTCTTGTTTTGGTTTCAGTAATGCTAACATGTGTGTATAAATGAAAATTGTATATATCAATGTATGAATGATAATGAATCACAGTTGCATCTAAACAAATGCATAGACTTTTCAGTTAGAATAAAGTATTCATTCATTCTTTCATTTTTCTAAACAAAGAAAAAATCCTAACTGCATGAGCACAGACTTAACTATTCCTACTTAGCAGGAACAGTGGCAGCCTCTTAGTAGAAGGACAGGTTCTTCTGTGAGGAAAATGGAGTTTTTTATGTCACTTTTTCAAAATGGTAGTAAGTAAATATAGCATATTGGAGTATATGGTCATGCAAAATGAGTAACATTTTGGTAATCTGGCTTTGTGTCTGAGTCAGTAGTGTCATCTGCTAGTAATTAATGAGTACTTACTTTTTTAACCTCTTTGTCTTATGGCTGTTGTTTTCTGTACCTACTCGATCAGTATAGGGTTGAAATTAGGCAGATGAAGTCTCTCCTAACAGTACTGAGTGCAAGCAGGAGCTAAGTCCTGACCGGGTACCACAGGGCACACACCCACTTATACTGAGCCAATTTAAAGTTGCAAATCCCTGAAGTAAACCCACATGAATGCTAGAATCAGACAGATGCTAAGCCTGGTAAGACCCACTGTTGTAAAATTACAACCTTACCTTTACCTCTCCTAAAAATACACCTGTAATTTTTTGAAGTCCACATTTACATAGTCAATGGGTAATATTCTTTAGCCTTGCTATGCTATTGAATAGTAAATGTGTGTATATACGCCTGGCTATCTAGACATGAACTCTTTCTACCTGCAAACTTTACTTGAAGCAAATCTCCATTTTTATTGAACTGGATACAACAAGAATCAAGTAAGTAAAATGCCTGAAATATTTTTGTGTGTTTATTACAATGTATACAGCATGTTGATACTTAGTAACTGAGGAATACATTCATCAAACTGCATTTTGAACTTGTTATGTCTGTACTGTAATTCTACAACATTTGTTTTTTTGTGTGTGACAACTGCCAAGTCTTTCTGAGTACATGACAGTTGGCCACTTCTTCAATGTATCACATGGAACTTTCTTGTTCCTTGTTGTTCACTTGAGATTTATCTGGTTTCCTGATATCTCTCTTATTATAAAAAAAATCTTGAGACAAGACGTGATGTTCTGAAGAGAGACAGAGAGAACTTCCCGCGACATGGTCAAGTCATGTCATACTGACATCCATTGGAAGTATATTCCCGTGAGACGGTGACCTAGGCAATAAAAGTAATAATCAGCCCGGAACAAATGGAATTGAAAACCTTGCAGGTCCAAACGGAGTCAGAAATAAAAGACAGAGTAAAAGACACAGTAGAACTTCATAAAGACGTATAAAAACGTTGGTGCCATACACATAGATAGATAGATAGATAGACAGACAGATAGACAGACACTTTATTAACACATACTCCAGCAGCAGCATACTGATAAAAACAATATTAATTAAAGAGTGATAAAAATGCAGTGCAAGTTAAAAAATGCAAGGTGGAGAGTGCAAGGCAGGTACAGTATAACAGTCAATAACATTGTATATTGTTAACGTTTACCCCTCGTGGAATTGAAGAGTTGCATAGTGTGGGGGAGGAACGATCTTCTCAGTCTGTCAGTGGAGCAGGACAGTGACAGCAGTGTGTTGCTGAAGCTGCTCCCACTCACACACTGAGGTCTGTCTGTAAGATAGTTCACGATCCATGCCATCAGGTATGAATCTACTCCCATCTCTGTCAGCTCGTCCTCTCTTGTACAGAGCATCAGTATTGGCAGTCCAGTCCAGTTTATCATCCAGCTGCACTCCCAGGTATTTATAGGTCTGTATCCTCTGCACACAGTCACCTCTGATAATCACGGGGTCCGTGAGGGGCCAGGGCCTCCTAAAATCCATCACCAGCTCTTTGGTTTTGCTGGTGTTCAGTTCTAGGTGGTTTGATTCGCACCATTTAACAAAGTTCTTGATTGGGTTCCTATACTCTTCCTCCTGCCCACTCCTGATGCAGCCCATGATAGCAGTGTCGTCAGCGAACTTTTGCATGTGGCAGGACTCCGAGTTGTATTGGAAGTCCAATGTATACAGGCTGAACAGGACCGGAGAAAGCACAGTCCCCAGCGGCGCTCCTGTGCTGCTGACCACAATGTCAGACCTGCAGTTCCCGAGATGCACACACATTGAGGTCTGTCTGTAAGATAGTTCACGATCAATGCCACCAGTTCTGAATCTACTCCCATCTCTGTCCCTAAGGAGCAGAGATTGGATGGTGTTGAAGAGAAGTCCAGAAACATAATTCTTAAACATGCAGAGCAGGTTACAGATTATGACAGCAGTGGAATTCGAAAGGCTCACAAAAAACCTTGGTACAATACTAACGCAGAGCAAGTTTGAAAATATGACAGTACTAAAATTCGAAAGTGTCAACAACAAGACAGTACAGATCGCATTTATTACTAGGTGAAATAACGTAATAGCAAAAAGAGATCGAATACTGTATATGGACATAGGTGATATGTCGGAAGTATGTAGATATTGTAAGGCTTTAAAGTTTAAATCGGAGACTTGTAGATTGTCTACTTCGTGTTGCCATCAGGGAAATGTACTGCTGCTTCTTAATGAAGAGGCGTTTCCGCAACAATTAAAAGATTTGTTGTTTGGTTAAAGTGAAATCAACAAACACTACAAGCAAAATATACGCGTCTACAATAATCGTTTCGCATTAACATCATTCAAAGCACAAAACGTTGATTTATACAATAATGGACCATACGCTATGAGAATCTGTGTTCTTGCAACAATTACAGCTACGACAAGTTTAATTTAAAAAAACAACACAGGTCAGGTGTATCTTTATGATCACAGAGAAGAGATGCAACATAGCATCAAAACAGTTAAACGATCCTACGTAATAAATATTGTACAGCCTAATAATGGATACAAATCCATACGTCCAAACGTATCACACCAAAATTCAAATATCAATAGTTCATCCATCCATCCATCCATTTTCCAACCCGCTGAATCCGAACACAGGGTCACGGGGGTCTGCTGGAGCCAATCCCAGCCAACACAGGGCACAAGGCAGGAACCAATCCTGGGCAGGGTGCCAACCCACCGCAGTATCAATAGTTCAGACAAATTCAAAATAGGTACAGCAGTAATATTACCATCATCATATCAAGGTAGTGCAAGAGCATTGCAACAGTTATATCATGATGCAATGGCAATATCCAGAACTATCGGTCGGCCAGATTTATTTCTTACAATGACGTGCAATCCACAATGGCCAGAAATCTGCAGCTTCTTGAGAACAATGCCACCTGCTACATCAGCTCTGGATATTCCCACTTTCATAAGTAGATTGTGTTATCAAAAAAGTCTTATTTTAATTGAAGCGATATTCACTCACGGCCAGTTATACATTGCCTTATCAAAAGTGAACATAATGCATATGTAACAATTCCCATTAAACAAAAACACTTTAAATTGTATTTCCACAGGACCAAACCCGGGGGTTGGCAAGCGAAGCGAGTAGGGGGCGTAGCCACCTAGTGCTTGAACAAGCTTAGACTGTACAGTATTTATTAACTCTTTATGCTACCTGTAAAGTAGATGCTATATTTTTAATGTGGAAAGCATACCAAAACAAAACCTGTACCAAAACAAAATCTATATTACCCCTGAATGACTAATTGACCCATTAATCTTATTTTTCTTTGACAGTTTTATTTGTTACAATTCAGAGTTTTTACTAGAATTAAATAAAGGAATAAATTGTTTCTCGTTGCAGTATTTTACGCTCTTTCTCTTATTTAAAAAATACTGATCCTGGGATTTTATTCTGGACTTTGTTTGCCCAAACAGCCCCTAATTGGATTAGGCAGAAATAAGATCTGAATGTTCTGGAATGTTTAGGGGAAATGGGTGTTGCGTTGATCAGGGATAGGTGATAATGTCAGTCTTGAATGGGGGGGATGTAAAGTGGTTTGGGTTGAAGGGGGGGGGGTGGTGTAAAGTGGTCTGCGGAGTTACTGTACAATAAAAGCCCAGTAACACCAGCATCAAGAAGCTCTTTGACATCAAGGAGGCCTTTGAATGCTCAGAAGTGACCATCTTCTACAGGAGTCCACCAAATGGGATCCCAGCCAAGAGGTCATCTATAGATAGATAGATAGATAGATAGATAGATAGATAGATAGATAGATAGATACTTTATTAATCCCAAGGGGAAATTCACACAGGGTAAGCACAGGGTCTATGACAGTTTTCATTAAGTTGATTTAATTTCTAAATACAATTTTACCCTGTTTTTATTAATATTATTAATAATTTCTGAATCATAAAAATGCAACTGTTGTGTAATTATTACTCATAATACAGTATATAGTCTTATGGGGGTGCATAAGCAGTTAAACTTACAGTTAAACCCTCAAGTTGTTTTTTATATTTGTTTAGGCAGTGTGAGTACAAATGCAGAAATTGTGCTCCCAACTACGCCCAATGTCGCAATATGAAAACATTCCTCTAAAAACTAGCTAAAATATAAACATTTGAAAACTGTTTACTTTACAGTACAATACAATAACATCTGAAAGGCAAAAAAAAATACTTTCTGAATCAGAGGCCTCCTACATTTTTCATTTTTTTGAGACTTTTGAATTTGAGTACTTTCATTATCTCTAACCTGCTCTGCATGTGTATCGCACCAACATTTTTGAACCTCTTTACGATGTTCTACTTTGTCATCTACTCTTTGTCTTTTATTTCTGGCCCCGGACGTGGTTAAATCTCTTGACACAAAGTCTCATCTCGCTGGACATGAAATTATTTCCATGAAAAAGTCTTTTCTTGTCCCAGGCTAAAAAGTCTCATCTCGTCCCAGGATTTTTTTTTATAT
This sequence comes from Erpetoichthys calabaricus, assembly GCF_900747795.2. Classification (NCBI taxonomy): domain Eukaryota; kingdom Metazoa; phylum Chordata; class Cladistia; order Polypteriformes; family Polypteridae; genus Erpetoichthys; species Erpetoichthys calabaricus. Next base: position 53,387,201 of record NC_041399.2, on the reverse strand, counting down.
AATAGAGAGATATATACCACAAAATAAATGATTGCTTAAGTATTTAGTGTTTCAAGTTAGTATTTAGTAGATGCACCTTTGGCTGCCATGACAACCTTGAATCTGCATGCATAAGTCTGTCTATATCAACTTTGTATAACTGGACGCTGCAATTTTTCCTCATTATTCTTAGCACAGCTGTTTGTTCATTCATGATACCTATGCAACCTGACAGTGCTTAGTCTTTATCAAGTCCAGTCACAAATTCTCTGGCTTGGCAGCTCCAAGACATTAATACTGAAAATGTGGCTTTACGCTTGGGGTCATTGTCTTGCTGAAAAAAATATTCTTCCAAGGCATAAGTTTCTTACAGACTGCAGATTTTCCTTTAGCAATCCCCATTTACTTTGCTGCATTGTTTTCACCCTCTATTCTCAGAAGCCTTCCGGGGCCTTCTGTAGAAAGGCATCCCCACAGCATGCTTCTTCCACCACCATGCTTCACAGAAGGGATGCTGTATTTTGATAATGAGCAATGTTCAAACATGCAATATACTTTTATAACCAAAAAGCTTGATTTTGGTCTCATCAGACTATAGAAATTTCTTGTATCTGTTTTCAGTCTCCCATGTCCCGTCTAGCAAACTTTGAACTTTATAACAGTGGCTTTCTCTTTGCCACTCTCCCATAAAACTGCAACTGGTGAAGCACCTGAGCAGCAGTTGTTTCCTTCACTGTCTTTCCAGTTTCATCCACTGCAGCCTGTAGCTCCTTCAGAGATATCATAGGTCTCTTGGTGGCCTCCCTCACTAGTCTTCTTCTTGCACTATTACTCAATTGTTGTGGGCAGCCTGCTCTATGAAAATTTTCAGCTTAATACCCTGACTTCTGCCTTTTAATCACCTTTGTTTTGCAGAGATGCTTGTGTAGGTTAGGCCACCATACTGACTCGCTACAAGTGGGACCATTCAAATAAAGTGCCTTTATACTACAATCACCTGAAACTTCTCGACTACAGACAGATACAGATCTCCATTGAACTAATTACATGACTTCCAAAACCAATTGGCTGCACCAATGTTGATTTAGTTGTGTCATATATTAATGTGGGATAATACTTGTGTGATCAATTATCTTGTGTTTTATATTTTTTAATAAGTCTAGACCACTTTGCACAGTTATATTTTTATTTTGAAATTAAGGATGCTTTTCTGTTGATCAATGTCAAAAAAGCTTACAATCAAATATAAAAACATCACAAAGGAGGTGAATACTTTTTATAGGCACTATACATTGCCCTAAAGAATGGTGTTTTAATCTAAAACTTGATACCAATGACTTAATCACTAGTCTAAGAAGCATTACTCTCTTTTGTATTAATGTAGATGAAATGGGTGTACTTGTTGTTTTTATTAACTCATTATTGCACCTTGGGACATCTGTCTAACTTATCTGTCTGTCTGTCAACTTTATGCACATATTTTAATAATTTTTAGAATTTTAGAATGTTGGAGGTAGAATGTGCAAACTCTATACAGATTTAGACCAGAAACAGGATTTGAACCTACAACACTGTGGCTGTGTTGCAGCAGCTCTAACTACACTATTTGAATTTCATTTTATTTTGTAAGATCACAGATTAAACAAGACAGCTAGTACATGGTGTAAATCAAACCCAAAAGAACCAGCTAAACAATCTTGCCAAAAATTAGAATTTAGTCTGTAAATTCAGAAAATAATATGTTCACCTGCTCACTTTGTTTCGAGATCGGTAGAAATTGTGTTGTATCAGGTGTCTGAAGGGGCTGCATTATTTTGTATTTTTGTTATTAATTCACTTAAGACCCAAAAAGGACAATTGATTTCCATCATTTGTTAAATATACAAGACAGTTCTGCTGATGCACAGATGCAGTTAATTTTCACCTTCGATAAATGATACCCTCACAAATCACAACTTGTTGAGCAGTTAATACTGACCAAAGCTGAACCATTTGTTGTGTCTGTCAATGTGCTTTAATAGTTATTGCTGGCAAATACAAAGGACAGTGGGCACCAAACAAGTGGCATATACCAATCAATAGACAAACCTTGAAGAATTATCCTTTGTGTTCTTCATAAATCCTTTGTGTTCTTCATAAGCTGATTGGCTAGATTATGACATACACAAAAAAGTCCTTGTTTCTAACAGTGAAATATTCGTTCAGCTCAGTTCTGCAATAGTGTGAAGTGAAATTTCATATCTATATATTCATACGTTTTCTGTGCCATCCATAAGTATCTTGAATTGTCAAAATTTCTGTTTGGATTTGAAATGAAAAGTCTCCCCTTTTTTGTTATTTTCTTGAATGTTAGAAATACTTTTGTCGAGGACAGGCCATTAAGCCCAACAAAGCTTATCAATCCTATCTAGTCTACTTTTGAATGTCCCTAAAGTCGTACTGTCCACTGCACTAATTGGTAACATATTCCATATGTCTATAGTTCTCTGTGTGAAGTAAAACTTCTTAATGTTTGTGTGAAATGCACCTTTAACAAGTTTCCATTGTCAAAATTTCTGTTTGGATTTGAGATGAAAGTCTCCCCTTTTTTGTTATTTTCTTAAATGTTAGAAATACTTTTGTCAAGGACAGGCCATTAAGCCCAAAAAAGCTTATCAATCCTATCTAGTCTACTTTTGAATGTCCCTAAAGTCCTACTGTCCACTGCACTACTTGGTAACATATTCCATATGTCTATAGTTCTCTGTGTGAAGTAAAACTTCCTAATGTTTGTGTGAAATGCACCTTTAACAAGTTTCCAACTATGTCTTTGTGTTGAACTCATTTTAAAGTAGCGGGCTTGATCCACTACACTAATTCCTTTCATATTTTTAAGCACTTCATCCACATCACCTATTAATCTCTCTTTTCTTAAACTGAAAACGTTTAACTTTAATGCTTCCTCATAAGAAAGTTATTCTCTGCAGTCTTGGAGTCAAGTGAGTCATTCTTCTATTGACTTTTCCTATTGCTGCTCATGTCTTTTTTTATATACCAGAGACCAAAACGGCACCCAGTACTGCAGGTGTGGTCTCACCAGTGCATTAAAATGCTTAAGCATTACCGCCTCTGAGTTGTACTCTACACATCATTCTATATCTATCTTACTAAACCACAGTTAATTTATGCACGGTGGACGCACCGAGGCGCATGCGCACTGCGGCCTTGGCGCCCAGTTCAGAGTCAAACGCACGCATGTGCACTGTGGCCTTGGCGCCCGCCCCAGAGTCAAATGCAGCGGCATCCCAAAACGCGGCGGCGCCCGCCCCAGAGTCAAACGCAGCGGCTTCCCAGAGTCAGTAGGGGGCGCCTAAAACCAAATAATACAACGTTCTGCGCCGTGGTGTCCGCCCCAGAGTCAAACGCAGCGTCTTCCCAAAACGCGGCGGCTTCCCAGAGTCAGTAGGTGGCACCCAAACAACATGGATAAAAACAATGAACGAAGGCGCCCACACAAAGAAACCGCTTTAGTTCAAACCAGAGTCAGTAGGTGGCGCCCAAACAATATGGATAAAAACAATGAACGAAGGCGCCCACACAAAGAAACCGCTTTAGTTCAAATGGGGTTATTGAATTAAATGGAAACTTTACCATGCCTACGACCTGTGAACTAAACCTGAGGTAAAGCGTGCACGCCAGGTTGTACAGCCGCCTGGACACGACCGGCCACACCACTGCATATACGACGACACAGCCATAAAAAAACAAAAACGAGACTGCATGAAGAAAAACGATAACAGAAGCACGTTGAAATGAACTGTCCCAGGACGCACCCACCCTCCATGATATTTCATCACGCACCGGCTTCCCCCCTAGGAATGGCCCATATTGCTTTCGCGTGTATTGACAAATATTGCATCAGATTGGAACAGTGCACCCTGAGCCAAATCACCACCGCAAATGTGCCCAAATGTACGTGTTACATCTAGATGACGCAGTATATCAACCACAGAGCTAATAATGAGAAACGTAGCTGAAGTCATAAACAATCACCCATTAGCAAACTCTATAAAAATGCTACATCAGGTTGAAAGAGAAGCCAATACAAAAGCAGAGGCGAACGGTGTGGTACCAACTACAATTGCCTTAGTGCTAATAAAGGACAAAGAACAGGATCCGAGACGATACAATGTTCCCATCGTTAATGAAGTGGCAATTGTGTTTCAAAGTGATGACGGTGAGCCTCCGTTTCACCGCGATATTGTCATGCATTTACGTCCTGATGGAAACAAGGTGCCTACAACGCGCTTCTGAAACACCACAACCACATGAGTCCCAGCTCCAAAAAGAAACCGCTTTAGTACAAATATGTTTATTTAATTAAATGACATTAAATGACAGGACGCACCCACCCTCCATGAGGTGATTGCCATTCTTGGATTTGCGATTCTTTCAAGAATCGTGGGCTTGCTGGTAACCTAATATTCTGTTAGCCTTCTTAATGGCTTCTGAGCACTATATGGAAGTTGATAGTGTTGAGTCCACTACAACTCCTAAATTCTTCTCATAAGCAGTATTTTCAATTTTCAGACCCCCTCATTGTGTTTTCAAATCTACAATTTTTACTTCCTATGTATAATATTTTACATTTATCCATCCATCCATCCATTTTCCAACCTGTTGAATCCAAACACAGGGTCACGGGGGTCTGTTAGAGCCAATCCCAGCCAACACAGGGCACAAGGCAGGGAACCAATCCTGGGCAGGGTGCCAACCCACCGCAGGACACACACAAACACACCCACACACACACCAAGCACACACTAGGGCCAATTTAGAATCACCAATCCACCTAACCTGCATTTACATTTACATACGTTAAATTTCATATGCCACAAATCTGCCCAAGCCTGTGTGCTGTCCAGGTCCCTCTGTAATGATTCTAGATCATCTGCCAATCCACTTAGCTTGGTATTATCTGCAAACTTCACCAGCTTGTTGTTTATATTCCTACTAGGGGGCTCCGCCCCCTGCTCGCTTCGCTCGCCAACCCCTGGTGTTGGGTAACCCGAAATACATCGATGTATGTATGAGATATATTGGAGTGTAAAGGTGTAGATGACGAACAAAGGAAGTAAAGAACCCATAGCATGGCACATTAGAAAGATTTATTGGAATATTTCTTTATACACAACATTTGTAGTAAAGATGGTGTGTTGTCCTTGAATGAGTTTTCCTTGGTATGGAGTATCTATAACTTTATCTTTAATGTCAGATGAACACCGAACTCTTGAGAAGGCTACATAAGCAATTGTAGTTGGAGCTACACCTTCTGCTTCTGCTTTTGTATTGGCCTCTCTTTCAACCTCATGTAGCATTTTTATAGACTTAGCTAATGGGTGATTGTTTATGACTTCAGCAACGTTTCTCATTATCAACTCTGTGCATTGCTTGTTTTCAAGAAGGTTCATTTGTTGATAGATTGCGTCATCTGGATCTAACACGTAGATTTGTGCATGTTTGCGTTCGTGATTTGGTTCAGGGTGCACTGTTCCAATCCGATGTAATATTTGTCCACATACGCGAAAGCAGTATGGGCCATTGCCAGCTGGTGGCCTGATGTTTACCCTGGTAGATCCAAAAGCAAATGAACTATTGTAGGATCTAATGCAGTCCATAAAGTTTTTACTTTCGGGTACATTGTTAGTTAGAGGCTTCCGTAGATATTCAGGATATTCATCTAAAGGAGGCAGTCTAACCTGACCCTTTTGACTCATTAGTTGTATTGCCAGTTGTTTCTTCAGGGTAGTTAAGTGAATGACAATGACAGCAAATGATATTCATTAATCCTAATGAATGTTCATTAATAGTGGACTCATTACAGAATGCGTTGTCAGCTAATTGGCGGAATTGTTTAGCGGCTGTTTGTCGTTCCTTTCTTTGCCGTTTATCTATTGCCTCTGCTGTTTGAGAGGCGCGTTGTAGGCGCCTGCGTTCATTAATTGTATTCAGGCGGGATCGTTTCTGTATGTCCGTTATTTGAGATGTTTCGTTTTGGAGCTGTGACTCTTTTGGTTGCGTTGTTTGAAAAGCGCGTTGTAGGCGCCTGCGTTCATTGTTTTTATCCAGGCGGGCTCGTTTTTGTAACCCCGTCAGTCGAGCTCTTTCTTTTTGGAGCCGTGCCTGCTTTGCTTGCGGCATTTCAGACGCGCGTTGTAGGTGCCTGCGTTCATTGATTTTATCCAGGCGGGCTCGTTTTTGTATCTCCGTCAGTTGTGGTCTTTCGTTTTGAACCCGTGCCTGCTTTGCTTCCGCAGTTTCAGATGCGCGTTGTAGGTGTCTATGTTCATTGTATTTGTCCATGCGGGCTCGTTTTTGTAGCTCCGTTAGTCGAGCTGTTTGGTTTTGGAGCCGAGACAGTTTTGCTTCCGCGGTTTCAGACGCGCATTGTAGGCGCCTACGTTTATTGTTTTTATCCATGCAGGCTTGTTTTTGTAGCTGGATCGTTTTGGAGCCATGACCGTGACTCCATTAGTTATCTGTTGTCTACCGTTAGTAATATGGATAATTGCACTTACTGTTAATACGGAGCGTTTTCTGTGGTTGTACTGTTAATAATGCATCACTGTAATGAGATTCACATATGCTATATGGTTTGGACGTGTGAGGATGCCGTACGTTTAATACGGAGAGTTCGTTTATTCTTATTACCTGGACCATGCTGTGTAGTGTGGACGTTTAGTTCAGAAGCGCGATGTAGGCGCCTGCGCCTTTCGTACTTTCTCGCGCCTTCCGTACTATCTTTGTGGACCTTTGCGGACTCCGTAGTGTCTTCCGTTTGACTCTGGGGTGCAGTGCAGAATCCTATTTTCTGTGTGGCTGTTTCGTTAGTCGTTAGCTATGGGCGCGTTGTTGCTTCATGTCTTATTTACGTTAGTTGAGCTCTTTCGTTTTTGAGCCGTGACTCCTTCGTTAGTTGAGCTCTTTCGTTTTTGAGCTGTGACTCCTTCATTCGTGGTGGATCAGACTTCGCTTGCAGTTTATGAGACGCGCGCTGTAGGCGCCTGCGCACTATGTCTCCTGGGTCCATCGCCATGTACCTGCGTCTGTGCCTTCCGGTTTACCATTCTCGGTTAGTAATATGGATCCAAATCATTTGTATATATTAAAAATAGTAGCATCCCTAGCACTGATCTCTGAGGGACACCATTCGTAACATCATCCAATTCTGATAAGGTTCCTTGTACTGTTACCCTTTGCTTGCTGTGTTTTAAATTAGATTAGTTTAGAGATATTTATGTCACATACACTGCAAGAGCATAGTGAAATTCTTGTGCCACAGTTGTGGTTATGTATAAATAATTACAGTTAATAAATAAGAGTAGCAGAAGATAAATAAACAAAGAGCATAAATAATAATAACAGTAAATAAGAGTGGAAAAAAGTGTAACATAGTCAATTTTGCACCCATCTACATACTTCACCCTGAACTCCCATTTCTTCCAGTTTGATGCTCAATCTGTCATGTTGGACCTTTTCAAATGCTTTCTGAAAATATTTCTTGTGTTCAATTCATTTTACAATTGCAACCTTTTTTATTTCCTGTTCCCTATTTTAAATAAACACAAGTATTAGGAAACATTAACTTAAAGTAAATGAAAGATAGTGTTTGCCTGTATTAATCTTGCAATCCACAAATGTCTCCAGTATTTTTGTTATTTTTTTCTTAGATGCCTTGATTAGCATTGCTGCAGCCATTTTTAGTTGCTGTTTGTTTAGTGTGTGTTTGGTTGCCCATGTGCACTCTCATGTTCAGACAATGAAAGACATTATATGCTTGACAAAATTTAAATCAGTAGGCCTTATTGTTCTGATAAACTACTTTGCCATGGTGGAACCATTTTGGCTCATTGTCTATCTAGGATTGTTACATGCTTTGTGCCCAGTGCTAAGGGGATATTCTCCACCCTGTCTGTGGTTTGAGAGTGTATTTATATTTCTATGGCTTGCTGCACGATGAAGCATCAGCCAATAATCTGGGGGTGTATTCCTGTCCTATAGGCAGACAGGATATTCCCTATGAGGTCATTCTGCTATTCTGTGTAGTTTCGTGATCAGTGAAGATGATTGTGCAAGTTCTGGAGGTATGCATTTCAAAGTTGTGACACTGCATACATACTCTGTGTATTTCTTAGATCAAATGATATGTTTTGGATAGTTTGCAGTTCATTGACAGTTGATTTGTCTTTGTTTAATCTTTCATAATAGTTTGACCATAATAGTTTGACTAAATACTTAATAGACCATATTTGTTTACATGATTGAAAAAAAGCTGAACATGTCAGATTTAATGACTTCTTGACGACCTTCCAACAGAACAGTGAGTTCAGCCGCAGACTCTTCTTTTTTTCCAATCTGTCGTGGTATGTAAAACATGAGATATCAGACAGACAAGTCTGTTTTCTATTTCTGAGGTCTAAAACACCTGCATTTCGTATTCCATGTTGCTATACAGTGATCCCTCGCTATATCGCGCTTCGCCTTTCGCGGCTTCACTCCATCGCGGATTTTATATGTAAGCATATTTAAATATATATCGCGGATTTTTTGCTGGTTCGCGGATTTCTGCGGACAATGGGTCTTTTAATTTCTGGTACATGCTTCCTCAGTTGGTTTGCCCAGTTGATTTCATACAAGGGACGCTATTGGCAGATGGCTGAGAAGCTAGATTGCTTACTTTTCTCTCTCTCTTGCGCTGATTATCTGTGATCCTGACGTATGGGGATTGAGCAGGGGGGCTGTTTGCACACCTAGACGATACAGATGCTCGTCTAAAAATGCTGAAAGATTATCTTCACGTTGCAATCTTTTGTGCAGCTACTTCCTGAAACGACATGCTGCACAGTGCTTCGCATACTTAAAAGCTCAAAGGGCACGTATTGATTTTTCTCTGTCTCTCTCTCTCTCTCTCTCTCTCTCCCTCTCTCCCCCTGCTTCTGATGGAGGGGGTGTGAGCTGCCGCCTTCAACAGCTTTGTGCCGCGGTGCTTCGCATACTAAAAAGCCAAACAGCCCTATTGATTTGTTTGCTTCACTCCTTTGAAGAGGAAGATATGTTTGCATTCTTTTAATTGTGAGACGGAACTGTCATCTCTGTCTTGTCATGGAGCACAGTTTAAACTTTTGAAAAAGAGACAAATGTTTGTTTGCAGTGTTTGAATAACGTTCCTGTCTCTCTACAACCTCCTGTGTTTCTGCGCAAATCTGTGACCCAAGCATGACAATATAAAAATAACCATATAAACATATGGTTTCTACTTCGCGGATTTTCTTATTTCGCGGGTGGCTCTGGAACGCAACCCCCGCGATGGAGGAGGGATTACTGTATATTATATGCATTGTACTTCCAGATGAGCATTCATTGTTTGTCAGTTCTCATGCACACAGAGCCACATCTATAACTAAAGAGAAAGTTGAACCTGTTTTAATTTTTTTGGGGTGAGTCACAGACTAGGTGGAGTGAGTTGCTGGGTAAGTCACATTATGTGACTGGCATTTAACAGGAGCATGGCACCAACTGCCACCGATTTACTGAGATATATAAATGAAAACTACAACAGGCCTTGTGGCTATCTGTATCATTCCTGCCAATTAATATTTATGTTTTTTTCTTTATCCAGAGATAAGTATTGTATCTATTGCTCATCCAGTGGTGTAACTTTCCAGCACTATCAATTAATGGCACTATAGGAGAAAGTAATTTGATCCGAAGGAAAGAAAACAGCTGAACATCTTCAGTGTACAAGTGAAAGTGATTGTGAATTTTTCTAACCAAAGCAACATCACGTAACATGAAACAGTAATGACCCCAGTATTGAGTCTGAGGGACACCACATCTAACTTCAGAACATAATTGCTGAGTACCATCATGTCTTCACATTTGTGTACACATTGAAATTAGTTTGATAAGTAGGAACTACACTGAGCAAGGGCAGTGCCTGAGAGCCCAATATAAATTACATCCTGAATAACTGAATAGCGTGCTCAGTGTTGTAAAAGGCTACACTTAAATTTAACAATATAATAACTGTCCCATTTTTATCGTCAGAAAACATCCAAATGCTTTAACAACCTATGTTAATGCTTTTTCTGTATTGAAACTGTTGCAAAAGCCTGACTGAAACTTCTCAATTAACTTTTAAAGAGTATATTGAGACTGGTGCCACATACAACTTCCTTTTCCAGTACTTTAGCAACAAAATGTAAATAAAAAATTTGCTTATAATTAGTAAGCATATTTGGATCTAGCTTTGATGTTTTCCAATATGACAAAACTGGCTGCCTTTATGAAGAATGTTGCAAATCCCCTCTCTGACACACTAACATTGGGTACTTTCAGCCAATGAATTCTGTAGCAGAACTGTGTCAAGAAACACTAGTGACATTTGATATTTTTAGGAACTGTATCAGTCAATAAATAGACAAACAAACAAGCTTAATGTAAGGAATGGTCTTTGTCAGAATTCTTGTGCTATATCATTTGAGTTTTTTAAGAGACTTTTTAATAGCTGCAACAGCAAGTGTTAAATTGTAAACATCTACATGAAGGAATTTCTGTATAATAAGCCTGCACTACTATTATTTTTAGAAAAATAAATTACATACTGTAATAATTCTTTAATCTTACAAGCTGCGAGGAGTAAAAGGACATCTGATTAAACAAGTGTGTAAATGACCTTTGATTATGAAATATACTTGAATGAGGGCCAGTGGCCTCAGTGACCTAGGCCACATTAACTATCAGTACTAAATCATGGTAAAACAGTGGAGTAGGTTCCACTCATGACATTTGTTAGCAGATTTTAAAATAACGATAATTGTTTTCAATATTACAGTGAAGATGAAGAAGAAGATCTGCCTTATCAGGATCAGAATAAGAAGGCGAGTGAACTGAATGCATCCAAGGTAGTGCTGAATAAAGGAAAGTGGTCCAGAGAAGAGGTAACATTTTGGCAATGTGTTTTTAAACCTAAGGCTTCCTGCTATGCTTCTGCAGGTCATTGAATCATTCCTTGCAAGAGTATACCTTGTATTTTGTGCTTAGCTTTAAATTTACATTAATGCAAGATTTTGTGTTTTCTTAGAAAAAAAAAATCTTGTCACATGAAATACTTAATGAAGGCAAATTACTTGAAAAGTATTTTAATTGATTGGCAATAAATTGTATATAGGTTTAAATTATTGAGATATAGTTTTCTGAAAATGTGACATGTTTCAGTTGAGCAACCAAAAATTATATCAAGTTTATACACCTGGGCTGTTTGTATACTTTTAATACTTTCAAGGTTCATATGTTCTTTTCAGTGACTGCCACACAGAATTGTTTATTGACATTTCCCAACCCAACCTGAGAATGAGCCTGAGTTTATTGATCAAACATTCGTTCAGGCTTTTGCCTACAGACTGTGCAGTAGAATAATAAATAAAACATTTAATTGCATGCAAAGTCTTCCTTGAAGTATTTACTTGTTATTTACTGTATGTTCTGTGATACAGTATTTATTAAAAGTTGAATATGAGCTGTCTCTGTAATTATTTGTATACAGCATCTTGAAGAGAAAAGTTAAAAAAGGCATCAGCTTTCAAAGCTAGCATTCAGTCATTCAATTTTCTGTATTTGTTGTTGTGCAGAATTAATTTATCTACAGATGAACAGTTGTAGGATAACATAGAGTCTAAGCGACACAGTCTGGAATGGCAACTGCACTGTGGCAGACCACAAAACTCTGCAAAAGGTGGTAAAAGTAAAACAGTATATCACTGGGACTTACATCCACCAACACAGGACATTTATAGCAATAAATATGCAATAAAAGCACTCTCAGTCATCTCAGACCTTTCTTATGTTTTCTTTTTTTAGATATATAAAAAAGATAATGTGCTATTGATGTGTTTTTTGCTTTTTTGGGGTTGGTTTACTTATTTATTTTTATCCACCATTTTTAACATTTTCATATATTTCTAAGTTCTGTTCCCACATACCACAGCTGCCACGTAAATTCAAAATTTCTAAAAAAGTTGAAAAATGAAGAACATGTACAGCTGTTCAATTACATATGTAAACATTGCAAAATGCTCAAGATGCACTTTAGGAAAAAATTCCAGTTATATCATAAAAATAATATGCCTGAGATAAACAATCTTATAAAATAAGTACCATTTTCATAACTGAAATTGTTTTACTCACCAAATGTCAGTCTAATACTTAAGTTTGTAATCATTATGGATTTTACAACATAGGTTCAAATTTGTAAAGTAGCTTGACCGTCACATAATACAGTATAAAATTACAAGAAACATTCATGTATGTTAATAAATGTTACATATTTGTATAAAACCAAATAATGCAGTGGAATATTTTGTGTTTGTATGTTTCCTTTATTCTACATGGACAACAAACCTATGATTTCTTGGGCCAAATTCAATTTTTTAAATAATGTGACCTAACGTTTCAGTCATGCATACAATAACTTTAAAGGAAAATTAAATATTTGTAAATAGTAAACTTTGACAATCTTAGATATCCCTACTTAAAATGATTTATTTTTCTTTTTGCATTACTAAGGATGACAAGCTGAAAAGACTAGTGGAGCTTCATGGAACAGAAGCATGGGGTCTCATTGCTTATCACTTCCCAGTAAGTAGTAACAGGATGTTTAAACAAAAAACAATAAAATCTTTAAGAGTAAAGATAATATATTTTGTAACTGCTGCCTTGGGGCTGGCTATACAACTTCTGAACTTTGTCTGTTAGGAGATCATTGCACACTACCACCCATCTCACAAGTCTCTGTTTTTTGTACTTTCACCTCATCCGCCCTTGTTGACTGTTAACTCACACTTGTAAATAAACAGACTTACCAACTGTATGGGTTCTTGTCCCAGATATATTTTTTCAAGTGTGCCACCTATGTTGAATTCCTTGCCAACTTGGCATCCTGTCACAATATACAGCATACTGCAACAGACTTGTTCCCTGCCCAGGACTGGTTCCTGTGTTGCACTCCTTTCTGCTGAGATAGGCTCTGGCCTCTGTAGCCTGGAATTGGATTACGCATGTTTAAGAAAATTATTCTGTGTTTTACACATATACTGTATGTATTTTCAAAGTGCAACAACAATGCAGAGCTTCCTTTTGATATTTTTTGGAAACACATTAGTGTTTTTATCTAATGAGTTTTTAAAATTAGTTTCTTATATGTTGTTGTTTTTCCCATGTAAGAAACGAACAGATGTCCAGTGTCAACACAGATGGCAGAAGGTCCTAAACCCTGAACTAGTGAAAGGACCATGGACAAAAGAAGAGGATCAAAGGGTAAGTAAAGACATGTTTTGATTTTTCTCCCCATTTTACCATGATTCACAGAAGATTCAGTGAACTTCATGCTCAATTCTAAGTTCTGTTTCTCAATGACATTATTTTCTGCTGCACTGTATAACCTACTCCTGCCCTTATAAAGGTATGTCTTGTTGGAAAAGAAAAAACCTTCATTATTTTAAACTCCTAATTTTAGGTTATGAAAGTGATTTATTACTTCTGCTTTTAATTCATCTCTCACTTAAACTCTGGGTGATAATCTCTATTTCAAAGCTTATATCCCATATGCTCTATATATTTATGAATAAGGCAACTGAGTTGAGATTCTGCCATGACTAATGAGCACCTTGTGGGTATGATTGCATTTATATGCATTTATATTGCATTTATATTGGGCTAAAAAAGTTTACAGAGTTTCATTCTGCACTTCAGGAGCATGTTTGACCTCCCATATTACTTTCTCTGTAGATTGACAGATAGATAGAAATTGACAAATGAACAAAGGAATGAAAAAACTGTAATTATCCCAATGAGGAAATAGAAACTGAATAAATAAATACATAAAAAAACAAATCCACAAAAGAATTACTAAAAAGAAACAAGACTTCTGACTTGGCTAAAAGATTAAAAGAGCAGTCACAGTGAGGCATTATAAAGATGTATTGCTGTTGGTATAAAGGAGTCCCGGTAGCCTTTCTTCACACTTCTGCTGAATAATTCATTGGCTAATAGTCCTCAGTGTTAGTGTGTCAGAGAGAGGATGTGCATCATTGTTCATAATGCCACTCAGTTTTGTTTTTATTCTCTTCTTCCTTAGTATATCCAGCAGGTCGAGTGTGCAGCCCACAAATGAGCCTACCTTTTTAATTAACATGTTAATTATGGGGATCTCCCTGAGGTGTTGCTAAACTCTACAAAGCAGAAAAATCACACTGGCTACGTACATAGAACAATTACACTGAAGTTGTAGAATATGTAATGGATTTTACTTCCCACAATAAAGGAGTACAGACTCCTAAGAAAAATGAGTCTGCTCTGCCCTTTCTAATATAGATTCTCTATGTTACAAAACCAGTCTAACCTGTCATTGAACGGACCCCAAGTATTTGTAGCAGTGCACCCTCTCCAGGTCCACTTCTTAAGTACTGACAGAATAGTATAATTTTTTTTGCAGCAGGAAACAAAGTTCTCCACCTGACTCCTATACCTGAAACTTTCTGCAAGTGACCTGGTGTTATATTTGTAGTCTGAGGTGCACAGGGTAAACAGATAAGGGCACAGGGCTGTTTCTTGAGGTGCATTAGAGTTGCTCACATCCACAGCAGAGACACAGTCCTTGAGGCCCCACAGACTGAGGTCTACCGGACAGATAGTCCATTATTCAGGACACCAAAGGCTCATTCACCTGTATATCTCCCAAGTTTTCCTTAGCAGGCATGGCTAAATGGTATTGAAGGCACTGTGGAAATCAAAATAATCTTTGCAGTGCTGCCAGATTTGTCCAGATGGGAGTAAGTCTTGCAGAGCAGATAGATAATTGCATCAATGGCTTCAAGAAAACCAATTCCAATCAAAACAGGAACAGTCAAGGATTTTATTCAAACAGGAGCTACGACTTTAATAAACACAGACACAGCAAATAAGTAGTAAAGGGGCCAGGGTAATGGACGGGCTAGACTGTTCCCTGTAATTGTGTAGTGATTATTTAAAAAATAATCCACAAGAAAAGTTATGAGTAAACATACTGTATGTAACAGTTATAATGACATCGTACTGTGTAAGTAGCTTGAATGCACAAAACTGAGTAACCTTTTCAAATGTTCAGCTTCGCAACTAAAAAAAATGTTAGCAACAATTATGCAATAATAATATGGAGAGGTTAAATGTTTGGTGAAAAAAAGTAATTAATTTCATCTGAAAAATGGGATTAAAAGCAAAAGATCCTCCTTAAAATTAATCCATGGATTGTCACAATGAGTAGGATATAAATTGTTTGATGGATCTGAGATTCAGTATGGAGGAGCTAACACTTCACAAGTCACACTGAAGAGTGCACAAGAGATGATTTAGTTTGTTTTCTAAAATCCAGTCATTGATGTACAGTAAGCGAAGTAAAGGCTGAACCTCTTCGTGGTTGAGACACCTGCAGGACTGATCATCTGGGATTGGGTCATGACATTATCTCTGTGATTCACATGAAACAGAAATGATTGCCTGACTGTGTACATACAATTTATTTGTTCATGAAAGGCACTCAACTCATGACCTTGTAAATTTTTAGTCATGCAGAATGATTGTGTAATAGGGAAAGTCCTTCAGACACAATGTTTATGAAATTCGGCACCTTAGAATGTGAACTTTCACATATGCTTTAATTTAAAGTGATGTTAAAGAAATAGAGAATACAAAAATTATTTTTTGTAGGTGAAAATGGTACATTCTGATTATTCTGTCTAACTCTGGCAATACACAACTGTAGAAAGACATTTAGACACCTCAGTCAAATTACATGCAGTATTTCAGTTAATATATTGACAAAGTCTCTGTGAGGAACAAACAAATGATATATCTGTGCACATGTAATGCACAATTGCAATTTATTTTTTATATGTAATAGAGAATATTAAAATAGTAAAACATGATTTTGGTATGTGCGTGAAGTCTGAACAACCATTCAGTCAGGGCTACAGTAAGTAATCCCTCACTTTGATAAGATTTCACAGCTTGCTGACCTATTGCATCTAAGAGTCTTTTTATTCTTAGTCTGTTTTTAGTCTGTTTTTTTCCAACTGTTCTTTGATTTTTTGACCTGAAGTTGTATGTATATTCTGAGTGCCTTTTCCACTTTTTTTGATCTTCAAATGTAACTATATATACCTTATATACTAAAAGTATGGAAATTTTAGGCTTTCTAATTTTTATTTCTTCCCAAACAACAGTACCGCTGCATTTCATTAAAATAGTACATTTAAAAAGTATTAAGCTTATATAAGAAAAATTAAGACAAACACACTCACAAACCAATCCATGATACATTGTTAAAATCCCAAGATACAACATTCCTGGAATTTGAGCACCTCTGTACTACAGTAGATGATTGTTTGTTATGATATTTAAAACAATAGTATTGAAAGAAGGTGGATTTACTTTTTCTCATGACTGTAATTCTAAACAGTTACGGTATGTTTTATTTTTTTTTTTTTAACCACTGAAGGTTCAGTATGTTTAAACCTGTTAAACCAAAGCTTACCGTCCATACAGTGAGGCATTTATTTATTCTAAATCTATATTATTTCTTTTTTATAATATATAAAGTAGGATATTTCATTGCTTTAAGAAAATGATTTACTCTGAATTATTTTTCTAACTATTTGCTGGCAGGTCATCGAACTTGTGCACAAATATGGTCCAAAGCGTTGGTCAGTGATTGCTAAACATCTTCAAGGTAGGATTGGGAAGCAGTGCAGAGAAAGATGGCATAACCATTTGAACCCTGAAGTAAAGAAGTCTTCATGGACTGAAGAAGAAGACCGCATCATTTACGAAGCTCACAAACGTTTAGGAAACCGTTGGGCTGAAATTGCCAAACTGCTTCCTGGCAGGTAAGCCACATATTGCACAATGATTTTTTTATTTTGTATGTAGCTTTTGTGAATCCTTATACAGTATTTTAAATTGAAAACATTTTTGCTTTTTTTGCTTGTTTTATTCAGACTGTGCTCTGTAGAATATGTGATATAACAGAAGATTTACATTTAAGAATGACACATAGTATTGAAGTGTTGGATGAGATGTACAATTAAAACAAATATGTATTCTATAATATAAAAAGACCATTGTTTTGACAGTGAGACTTTTATTAGTTGACAAAAGCAAACATGGGTGTGCATTTGCTTTGATGATGTTATACAAATACTAAATGGTAAATTAGAGATTGAATAAAAATAAACCATTCTTCAGTTAAGCAGCTATCCGCCACATGGAAGCTCAAAGTGAAGAGTCAAACTTAATGAAGTTGTTATTTAAAAGAAATAATACTCAGCAATAGCCTACAGGGAGGGGAGATAGATAAAATAAACTAAATTAAAATAAACTCACACATGAACCCAAAGATGCATATAGTGATACTGCATAATATGGTTCAATTGTAGAATTATTTTCAATATGCAGGTATACACATACAGTATTTGCTATATTCACAAATAATGCTTTATTTTTCACCCTACATGTACACCTTTTTTTCAATCAGGTCAAGTCAGGTTAGGGAGTATGCACTGGTAGAGCGAGTTGCCACACCTACAACACAGCGAAACAGCTTGGGGTCATTGTTGGCAACCCCCCAGGCAGACACGTGGTCCAGTCCCACCCTCCAGAAATTACCATCTATCTGTCACAGCCAACTATTACATGGGCATCCTGGCCTGGTCCACCTGGTTGAGTCCTCAACAGTGAAGATCCTGTGAGCTGGACCACCCTCGGGGAATTGTGCCACTTGACCGTAGTCTAGTAACTGATGCTCCCTCACAATGCAGGTAATGTGCCTCCTTCAGCACATTAGGCACAAAATCAAACATTTTTTCAATGGAATTGTAAAATCAGTAATAAGCAATAAATTTAGCAAATAGCAATTTTTAGAAGATAGATAGATAGGTTTGTAGGCAACAGTAATAAGACGTGGTCAGATCTGCTCATTTGTTCTGCAGGTTTACATTTAAAAACATTGAAATTGGCAGTAGTGGGTGGGTGGTGTGTGGTTGTATATGTGTTCACCATGTGATAGACTGGCACTCTGTTCTGGGTTTGTTTCTGCCTTGCCCCCCTATTGGATTAAGTGGGTTAGAAAATTACATATCATGACATTTGAATAGAGCAAATCCAGCTTGTTGTGTCCAACGTGCTAATTGTGGACATTAAAACTAGAGAAAAAAGAACCCTAGACCGGTTGTATGCCAATGTCAAAGAGGCAATTGCTTTGCCACCTTCAAGCCGATTGGACCATAATTTGGTACAGTTCATACCTCCATATAAACCCATTGACCAGCAGCTGTTAGCCAACACCAGGACCATGTAGGAATGGACAGTGGAGGCTGATGATGCTCTGAAGGATGCCTTAAAAACACTGTCTGGCCACTGTATCACAGACTACATCAAGTTCTGTGTGGATAACACAGTCTCCAAAAAGACAGTGTACTGTTACCCCAACAACATGGATCACAAAAGACATGAAAGCCCTATTGAACAGGAAGAAGAGAGCCTTCATGTCTAGAGATAAAGATGAAATAAAGCAGATGCAGTCAGAACTTAAGAAGAAGCTCGGAAAGGGGAAAGGCCATTACTTTGACAAACTTAATCACAAGTTACAATAAAACAACATGAAGGAATTGTGGAATGGCTTTAGGAGTATCACTGGCTACAAGACATCATGTCTAGTCCCAGAGCCATAGAAAGGTCATTCCAGTGATCCCAAGGACTTCACACCAGTTGCTCCTACTTCATACATCATGAAGACCTTTAAGAGGCTGGTCTTAAAACAGCTATAGCCCCTGGTTTCAGAACATCTGGATACTCTGCAGTTTACCTATCCAGCATAGTATCTATCTATCTATCTATCTATCTATCTATCTATCTATCTATCTATCTATCTATCTATCTATCTATCTATCTATCTATCTATCTATCTATCTATCTATCTATCTATCTATCTATCTATCTATCTATCTATCTATCTATCTATCTATCTATCTATCTATATAGGTGTGGAAGATATTCTCATCTATATGATCCAGAGAGCCTACTCCCAACTGGACAAAGTTGGACACTACAGTCACGACAATGTTCTTTGACTTTTCCAGTGCTTTTAACACCATTTTGCCTAATCAACTGTGAGAAAACATCAAGGCTTTTCATCTTGATGCCCCCACAATCTCCCTTCCTGTTCAATCTCTACACAACAGATTTCCAGCATAATACTAGTGCTTGCCATCTACAGATTGTTTCAGATGGACTCATCCATCACAGGCTGGGTTAATAATGGAGACGAGTCAGAGTACTGGAACTTTTTGGAGGACTTCTTCCTGTGGTGCAGTAACAACAATTTGCAACTCAGAAAAACTAAGGAGCTGGGGGTGGACTTTAGGTGTGCCAAGACTTGTAGACCAGTCACCATCCAGGGGGAAGATGTGGATGTATTGCAGAACTACATGTACCTGGTGGTTCACATAAATAACAACCTGGACTGATCTGACAACATAGTGGCAATGTATAAGAAGGGCCAGAGCAGGCTGCACTTGCTAAGGAGACTCAGGTCTTTTGATATGTGCAGCAAACTACTGGAAATGTTCAAACAGTCCATAGTAGCTTGTGTGGTGTTCTACGCTGTGATCTCCTATGGAAGCAACTTCAGCTCAAAAGAAGCACAATACCTGAACAATCTTCTCAGGAAAGCCTACGCCATCACAGGACGAACTCTGGACAAACTGGAAGCTGTTGTGAAAAAGAGGATGGTAGCAGTGCTGACCTTTATGCCACCTAGGCCTTATTTATTTATTTAGTAATGCAACTGCTGTAGGCTCATCATGTGAAATTTATGCTGTATTATATCCTACAAAATGTAAGCTGGCATTTTAATTACTCCACAAATTAATATAAATATAAATATACCACATATTGAAGTGTAACTTTATTACATTATGAACTTTTAACAAATATTAGTAATACAAAAAACCTCATTAACTAATATTCTGACAATTACATGTGATTTTCTACATCAGTTACATTTCATACATATATCTTGTTAGAATTTATGAAGATTCAGTGAATTTAATTTCCCTTTATATATCTTTCAGAAGGCCGAAAGGACCAGGGAAATACTGTATATTCACAGTTCCAAAACCTACTGATATACATACTGTACAGTTTGTTTTGTTTTTGTTCAATTTTAAGATAACATATTTAATTTTGTCAAATGTAATGTCATTATTTAAAAGAATTCTCCACTTAAAAATTTTTTATTAGTTACTTACCCCATGTAGTTTGTAGTGACTACTGAGGTAACTTCTTAATCTCAAGTTTTCATGAAGAACAGACATAACATTTCTTATAGAATGGGAATTAGTGCTCGAAACAGACAACAATATAATAACGTGCATAAAAAACTGACGTTACTAGTGTCACATAATAATCCATGTGTCAAGTCTCCAGTTGTCTGCTCAAAACGTGCAAAACATATGCATTGTTTGATAAAATATTGTTAAATAAATAACTAAAATTAAAGCAGTCTGCAAACTGAAAGCCCCCTTCCATGGGGTCGCAATTTTTAAAATGAAGACAGGACTTTTTACCAGTGAATGAGGAGGAAAGGCGTTTTTCATGTTTTGAGCATACGACTGAATGACATGTGGATTATGCAACATGAGTAACATGAGATTTTTCATGGATGTTTTTACAATATATTGCTTGCTGTTATCTAGCATTGTTCTATAAAAAATGTTATAAATGTTCTTCACAAAAACATGAGTTTAAAAATTTATCTAAACCATCACTGCAAACTACATGGATAACATAAAAAAAATACCTTTTTGTGTGGAGTATTCCTATAATAACCTTAATTAACGAGGATATGACATTTCTTTATAACAAATTTTAGCAGAAAAAATCTTATTTTGAAAAACTATGAACTTTTTAAAAGTATGATATAGCAGAAAACAGTAACATGGTTTAATAAAAAAAAATCAGTTATAAAGTAAAAGTTACTTACAGAAATTGCATAATAAAGACAAAAATCATAATAAAATTATTTAGTAATCGGATCCTGCCAAAGCCAGTGGGAGCAAGTGTGGACTGTTAGCTAAGTGTTGGAATGTAAATGACAGTGGTGAGGTGAAGTGACAAAAACATAAAAATGAACAATGGTTGAAAGATTATTTTGAGATGTTAAATAGAAGGAAGCAGGAAGATTTATACTTATTTGGTATTTTTACAATCTCTTTTAGAACTGACAATTCCATCAAGAACCACTGGAATTCCACAATGCGAAGGAAAGTTGAGCATGAAGGATACCTGCAGGAAACTTGTGATTCAAGTTGCAAGTCCAAATTGCTCATCAAGCAGTGCTCCAAGCGTGGTTTCTCTGATGACTCACACACGCAAAATCAATTTTCTATGACTTTTCCTTCACAGGTAAATGATTATGAAATGTTAATATATTTAAAAGTGTTCAAAAATATACAGAATATTTTTAAAATTTTTTTGAAAATATTTTGTTAGATTAATATTGTTTGAAACCTTAGGAAAGCAAAGTAGAACAAGTGAGCCTCTTGTTAGTCATTGAGCTCATCATTATACATACCTAAAGCTTAAAAACAAACCTCAACTTTTGCTTGCATCTAAACTTAAAGAATTTCGCAACAGGTGAAAAATATAACAAGGTGCATTGTGGTGAGGATATATTGCACCTTATCTTAAATGTTAGATATAAAATGTAATTTTTTCCTATCTTCCTGCACAACATTTATTTTGTCTTTACTGGTAGGGGCAGCTAACATGCTTGTTAACTTTATCTTATGTTAATCAGAGGAAGTCTTGACCATTTCCACACCAAATACCATATTGTTCTCCATAACACCCCTAGTAGATGAGGAAAAAAACTTATTTATCTCACAGGTCTTTAATATACTATGTATGATTAATAGGTTCTACTTAATCTCTTGCATGTGACCCTGAATCTGACTTACTCAGAGTTACATTTTATCATTGTTTTTCCTAGAAAATTCAGCCAAAGGTTAAAAAATAATAGAACATGTAGAAATTTAATACTTATTTTCCAGCTAGTAAATGTAATGATACATGTTTAACTTCGATTTTAGGTTTCATTCAGGAGCATCATCAGTGTCTAGAGTGTTCCCACTTGTAGTCCACAGAAAATATGAAAGTTGTTTTAGCTTCTCATGAAGAAATAATTTTTGTTCTGTGCCAAATGCGCTTACATAAATTATACTGGGAGTATTATGTGGGTTAATGTGTCTAAGCCTTTTGACTTAGTGGCTAAAGAAGCCTCCTTTGACTCGATTTGTGATCCTGTGCAAGCTGCTTATCCCACCTGTGCTCCAAATGTAAAAAATAAAAATATTTAACTTATTTTACTTTAACTGTTTATTTGTAAAGCTTCTTAGGACAGTGTTGCAAAATATCATCAAGTCAAAATTTGTATGTGACTTTCTATTTGAAAAAATATTTCCCAAAATTTTGGGCCTAAGTTCTTGATGAACTAATTTTGAAATTTAAGCTGATGTCCTGTTTACTCCCTTCATTATTTTGAGGACTTAATCTGTATTGACTTCAGCTAAAAAAAAACTCAGTCCTAAAAGCAACGTAGTAGTTTTTCTCTGTCATGAATTCAGTGCTTTTACATCCTGTGTGTAATGTGGAGACTGAAGTCTATGTGGTATTCCAGATGAGACCCCAAAAAGGCACATTATAAAATAATTTGTTAATTTGTATATGATTTCCAATGACTACCAAGGGAAATAAAACTAATAACCTAACAAAAGGATGAATAACAATTATCTTAATTTAACTGTGTTATCTGCAAGTGCCCTCCCTTCAGTTTCTGCAGTCTTTGGCACCTTCCCAACCTAGAAAAAAAGAGAAGAAAATTGATAAAGTGATAAATAACTTGAATTTATTACCAGGATCTTTCTGTGTAAAAACTAATTAACCACTTTTTATTTTATTGTAGAGCACTGGTTATTCTTTTAGTTCTTCAGATGGAAGCCATTTTGAAGGCATCCGAGAAATCTCCATCTACTCTCCTGTAAGCTTTCCTTAATTCTTATGTTCATTCTTATTTAAACTAGAATTTATGCTTATCAAACATAAGAAATCGGTGCTCTGTTATGTCAAAACACTTAGTGGGGGCAACAAAGGTGTTTTTGCAGGGATTTTCTTTTCTTTTGCTTTTTTTTAGAATCTTTACACTTTACAAAAATTTCTTGATCATTTGTGTCTTAACCATCTGAGTCAGACTTTTATCTTTTTGGTGCTATCTTTGATCTTTTTGTAAGTATTAATTGGTGCATCCTGTTTCAATGAATGGTTTACCCTCACTTTTAACAAAAACCATTCATTCATTCAGATTGGAAGATTATGTGTCCTCAAAAAATAGGACCTTGAAATGTAAGAATTTAAATGACTTATCTTATTTTCATTACTCACATGAGTAGGTACATCACTAATGTAAAATTCAGTTCAGTTTAATTTATTCTTCTATGCACTCCTGCTCAGTAGATCATCTTGGAGTGCCAACTGATAATCAATAACATATCTTAATTAATATTTTCATCTCTGTGGTCATGCCCCATATATAAGGTTTGTGCCATATATCTCTATTCTGCAAAGAATATTCAAAATGGTCTATTCAATGACTTGATGAAAATTTCCTTACAGTTACAGCACAATAGACTTCCAAATAATCAATTTAAAAGAAGGAGCCATCCAAAATTGCACAAGATAATTTTATAAACATTACCCAATTATGCACATGTGCCTAAACAGTATAAGTAAACAATGCCAGTGAGAATCGATTTCAATGCGATGGGGTTAGCATTACAGTACATTTACTGGGCTACTATTATTGAAGAATGGGATAATAGTTCACTGTTAATGTACAACACATGCAGCACACACTGGCAAGGACATACTTTCATTAAATATAAATGGCAAATATACCTTGTATTACATAAAATGACTGGGTTTGAATAGCAACTTTTGATTGACATAGGTCAAACATCTTGGATGTGTATTCAGGGTCCAATATTAGCAACATAATGCAAAACATCAACTTTTATGCATACTGTACAGGTTCTAGCATGTGTAGGTGTGTAGTAAAAATGCATATAGAAGGTATGTTGCATATTTTATGTTTTTCTAGTTCTTATGGCTTATAAGACAATTTGCCAATTGAGGAGAACAAAAATTCCAACTGATGTAGCTTCCTGAAGAAAAATAAACTACTTTATCATGGATGTTTTTTTAGTTTGTCCCCTCATAGTCTGCAGTGTGCTGTGGTACAGTGGTTCATGAGTACAGTAGATCATATGATGGTTTTACTCTGGCATTTCACTACCATCTAGTTTGAGAAGTCCCACCTCAAGTTTACTAGGTTATACTTACCTAAAGTTAAAGGAAGGATTTGTACCACAGCAGGATAGAAAGAAAAATGAATATATAATACAGTGCATCCGGAAAGTATTCACAGCGCTTCACTTTTTCCACCTTTTGTTATGTTACAGCCTTATTCCAAAATGGATTAAATTAATTTTTTTCCTCAGAATTCTACACACAACACCCCATAATGACAACGTGAAAAAGTTTACTTGAGGTTTTTGCAAATTTATTAAAAATAAAAAAATTAAGAAAGTACATGTACATATGTATTCACAGCCTTTGCCGTGAAGTTCGAAATTGAGCTCAGGGGCATCCTGTTTCCCCTGATCATCCTTGAGATGTTTCTGCAGCTTAATTGGAGTCCACCTGTGGTAAATTCAGTTGACTGGACATGATTTGGAAAGGCACACACCTGTCTATATAAGGTCCCACAGTTGACAGTTCATGTCAGAGCACAAACCAAGCATGAAGTCAAAGGAATTGTCTGTAGATCTCCAAGACAGGATTGTCTCGAGGCACATATCTGGGGAAGGTTACAGAAAAATTTCTGCTGCTTTGAAGGTCCCAATGAGCACAGTGGCCTCCATCATCCGTAAGTGGAAGAAGTTCGAAACCACTAGGACTCTTCCTAGAGCTGGCCGGCCATCTAAACTGAGTGATCGGGGGAGAAAGGCCTTAGTCAGGGAGGTGACCAAGAACCCAATGGTCACTCTGTCAGAGCTCCAGAGGTCCTCTGTGGAGAGAGGAGAACCTTGCAGAAGGACAACCATCTCTGCAGCAATCCACCAATCAGGCCTGTATGGTAGAGTGGCCAGACAGAAGCCACTTCTTAGTAAAAGGCACATGGCAGCCCGCCTGGAGTTTGCCAAAAGGCACCTGAAGGACTCTCAGACCATGAGAAAGAAAATTCTCTGGTCTGATGAGACAAAGATTGAATTCTTTGGTGTGAATGCCAGGCGTCACGTTTGAAGGAAACCTGGCACCATCCCTACAGTGAAGCATGGTGGTGGCAGCATCATGCTGTGGGGATGTTTTTCAGCGGCAGGAACTGGGAGACTAGTCAGGATAAAGGGAAAGATGACTGCAGCAATGTAGAGAGACATCCTGGATGAAAACCTGCTCCAGAGCGCTCTTGACCTCAGACTGGGGCGACGGTTCATCTTTCAGCAGGACAACGACCCTAAGCACACAGCCAAGATATCAAAGGAGTGGCTTCAGAACAACTCTGTGAATGTCCTTGAGTGGCCCAGCCAGAGCCCAGACTTGAATCTGATTGAACATCTCTGGAGAGATCTTAAAATGGCTGTGCACCGATGCTTCCCATCCAACCTGATGGAGCTTGAGAGGTGCTGCAAAGAGGAATGGGCGAAACTGGCCAAGGATAGGTGTGCCAAGCTTATGGCATCATATTCAACAAGACTTGAGACTGTAATTGCTGCCAAAGGTGCATCGACAAAGTATTGAGCAAAGGTTTTGAATACTTATGTACATGTGATTTCCCAGTTTTTTTATTTTTAATAAATTTGCAAAAACCTCAAATAAACTTTTTTCACGTTGTCATTATGGAGTGTTGTGTGCAGAATTCTGAGGAAAAAAATGAATTTAATCCATTTTGGAATAAGGCTGTAACATAAAAGGTGGAAAAAGTGATGCGCTGTGAATACTTTCTAGATGCACTGTATGTAATAATTAGTATTCTAATGAATAATGAATGCATTATAATGAATTATAATGAATCAATATCATTTATAATATCTTTGATTATACACTTCCTGGTCAAAAAAAAGTTCCACACATTAATATTTTAGGTTTGATAACAGTGCACATTCATCATGGCATTGCTTTGAACATTTATTTTTGTTCAGATTTGCATTAATATTTCACCAAAATCTTATACTGACAACAGGAGAGTTGAGCCACTCCTTCAAGTTCTTCTCCACCAAATCCCAAAGATTTTCAATGGAATTAAGGTCAGATGACCAATTCATATGTGAAAATGATTCTTCTGAGTCTGATGAATCTTCACGTTGTCATCCTGGAATATGCCCATTTTATCAGGGAAGAAAACATACTTTGATGTGATAATCTGGCCATTCAATAGATTCAGGAACTCTGCTGATTTAATTATTTTGCTGCATAAGAGACCAGTTGAAGCCACCCCAGATAATAACACTGCCTCCAATGTCCATTACTCCATATTCTAAGCTTTATGCTCCCTAACAAACTGAAGTCATTTTTTTCTTATTAGCCTCTTAAGAAGTAGTTTTCTTTCGGCCACAGAGCTGTTTTGTCCTAATCCTGTAAATTTTTATCACATTGTGCTAGACAGCATCCGTTACCATGTAATATGCAACATATCCAGCCACACCTGTACCTCTATCAGGAATGTGCTGTGCTAATTTAATACAGCTTTGATTTAAATGCAGATAGATGTCCCATAAACTGTAGGGAGATCTGTCCAGAGTTTTGAGATCTTGTAGCTGAAATTTCTACCACCTACTGTAGTTTTGTTTATCCACTGAATTAGAAAGCCTGCATCATATAATTGTTATGTATAATCTGGGGTTTAAGTATCAATTAAATGTGTAAAGCCATTTACAGCTTTTGGATGCATCTGTAAAAACTCTACTTTACCTGGCATGCTACATTATATCCTGAATAACACTACAATAAACCCAATGTTTCCCTATCCTTCCTTTTTTCCTTTCTTTTCCCTTCTGCCTTCTACATATTTGTTCCAGCAGCCTTATGATGATGATCCTGATAAGGAAAAAAGAATTAAGGAACTTGAGCTGCTGCTTATGTCAGCTGAAAATGAAGTCAGAAGAAAGCGAGCCTTATGTGTAAGGACATTGTGTGCGCGCATCCACACTCTTATAGAGCTCTTAGTCTTCATTCCATCTCACCTACTCATCTGAGTCTGCATAGCTCTGCTTCTTAGTGTCATTTGCGTTATGTTTTTTTTTCTTCCTTTATTTATTAACAACACAGTTTTATGAGTATGTGTACAACTCATGTGCCTATGCATTGCATTGATATTTTATATTTGTGTGATGCATTTAGAGAAGTGATGCTGCTATCTTATTACTTTCTTTTACCTTTGGCATTAACAGTTACAATTAGGAAAGAATTGGAGTTATGGCCTGTATAAACCTAAATGTTAAATCTTCAGTTTTAAGCAGGTTTTTCTCAAAAACATGTCAACAGTTGCATTCAGGTGAGGATGTAAAAAACATTTATATCAGAAGAAATTACCTTCCCGCTTTTTAAATATCTAGTGCATTACTCAGTAAAGAGGCTTTCAGTTCTGAAACTTTTTTTTGTTTCTTGAAGGTTAAGAAGGACGTGATACAATAGTTTTTGAATACTGATACTTTTGAGTTTTATTAAATAATTGTGAATTGAAAGACTTTTTAAGAAATTTAAGCGACTACAATCTGCTGAACATTTCAGTTACTTAAAAACAGCTAATGTAAGTGAATAATGAAAGAATTTGGCCTGGAAGAAGAATATTGAAGATTTATATGCATAAATATATCACAGCTGTGAGCCAATTATAGCTGAGGAATAGAATTTTCTTATGATTGTTGCCAAAGGAAAAATGAATGAGGTTCAATTCAGACTCACTTTTGGTATGGTCAATGCAGTCAAACAATTTTGCAGATGAGCTTTTGTGTTATAATTCAAAGCAGCATCCAGAATGTGAATGTGGCCAATAAAGATGTATTTTTAGTGTATTATGCATCTAGTCCACTGTGTTTTTATTTAAGGAAAGCAGCTTAAGCTGTCTGCATTTTCACCATATGAATATAATAAATATATTAATATATATGGAAGTGAAGGTCCATAAATGGAGAAAATGAGTCACATATGTTAAAAGTTTTTTATTCCTAAGCTTTCATTTTCCTCTGACGATGACACCTGATAAGTTCTTGAAAGCTCAGGAATAAAAAACTATTTTAAGATATGTGACTCATTTTCTCCATTTGTTGATCTCTAGCTACATATATATATATATATATATATATATATATATATATATATATATATATATATATATATATATATAAAATGCATATATATAATATGCATTCTACGTATATAGTAAAGTGCTTTAGAATGGCATAAAAATGAAGAGGCAATCTCTGTATGTTACCAGTATGGGAATTAGAATATTTTTATAGAGCGTTCAAAGCCTGAACAGAGATGCTTTCTAGGAACTGCAGGAAGCAATGACAAGCCAAATTGTCATTTAGGAATATTCTAAATTTAATTTTTAAAATCTCAGACACAGTGACTAATATCTAAAAGTGCCTTTACAAATTTTGAATTACTGCTTATCTGGATTTCTTGTTTTTCTTGCATTGAAAATCAATTAGGGATATCTCAGGAAAACATCATCACATAATATTTTAATTGTATTTTTAAACCTCTTACAATGACTGTCAGTACATTTTGAGTATACTTCATAATAGTATTTAAATGAAAACACACTCTTTTTAAGGTATTCCTAAAATAATTTCAAATGTAGGAGCTTACATTAAGCTTTTTTAAAATCTCTTCAGATAAAACTGAAATATCTTAAAGCATATTTAGGTTTTCACTCTTACATTTCCAAACACATTGAGATGATTTACTTTATGTAAGCTCTTTGTTGTTCTTCTTTCAGTTATATCAAAGTAGAGAGACATTCTGTTTTGAAAAAGTGCGTTTCTGGAAAATGAGTTATATTTACACATCACTGGCATTTTTAGAATAGAGAATTTAGTTAATTTGACAATATATAATCAAAAGATCCTAAAATGAATTTAAAATGCTTCAAAATGAACTATTTTATGATACTGTATTTGTTGTTCATTTCAAAGCCATCAAAGTGATTTAGATGTGTCTGCAAATGTTAATCTGGCTTGTCATATGAAGCTTTCCAGCTTGTTTTAAATATGAATTTGCTTACATACTACCCTTGCCCTTCAACTAACCTTGCACAATGGCTGCTAAATTTGAATTTTATTTTATTAAGTTTGCCAGTCTTCTGTTTTGTGTGTATACAAATGGAAAGAAATGTTAAAGAAACTTGGATGACTGGCAGCTTATGCATTTGAACTGCATTATACATAAAAATGACCAATAGTTTGCAGTAGTTTTGGCTCCCGTGCATTGCTTTTTCATTTGTGTGTTATTATTTTTTTCTATTTCTTAATGTACTACATTAACTACATCTTAGGGAACTCTCATTATATGTTTTTCTTTTACTGTTTGCAGCAGCAAAGCAGCAAATTTTCAAGCTGGTCTAGCAGCCTTCATTCTGACAGTTGCATGACAGACAATACGTTGCAGAAATTACCAAGCCCAAATGTTGAATGCTGCCATACTAAGGAGAACAACAACAAAGCTTCCACTCAGTCGGCATCTCCTAGCAAGTTCCTTGCAGCTGAAGCGACTGCTGTGCTTTCTTCCCTGCAGACGATTCCAGAGTTTGCAGAAACTTTGGAGCTTATAGATTCAGTAAGTTTTCAACAATTCTGGGCTGCTTTAATTTCATAATGATTTCAGTTATGCCATCAAAAATAATTTTTTAACTTATTTATTCTTTTTTGGATTTTGGAAAGGGAATACCTTCATATTGAAATTGTATACTTTACTCTTTTTCAGCCTTTAAGTGTTATTTTATGTCTATCTGTCTGTCTTCTAATGTATACCAATGGTCTTATAGGATCCTGTAACGTGGAGTGATGTGACCAGCTTCAATCTTTCCGAAGAAGTATCTCCAGCCAAACAAAGAGAAGATAATTTCACTCTAAATCGAGAGCCTACACAAGCTACATTAGACTACCAGTTTGATGGTAGCGCTATATCTGATATTAGCAAGAATTCTAGTGACACACAGGGGCAGCTCATATCTTTGACATCCCCCATTATAGCAAAGTTCACCACACCCCCTTCTATCCTGAGGAGGAAGAGGAAGGAGAAATGTGATGCATCTTTGTCTAGTGAAGTGAAACATACTCCAGCTAAGTCTAGCCCCTTTTCTCCTTCCCAGGTATGTCCTTCATATTTGTTTTCCATTTTCATACAAGAGAGGTTTTCTTCAGGGTTTCAGAATGGAATACTCACTGCTAGGCTTTGTCTGTCTTTAGTGTCATGTAAATATTTTGTAAGGACATGTAAAACATTAAAGGAGTTATTGATAAGATAATTTTATAGTTGTTTAGGAAATAAAACTAAAGGTTTGTGTCTGACTAGTGGATTTTATTCAACGCATGGTAACATTATTTGACATTTTTTATATTTAAAAATATTACAGGTTTTATCATCATGTAGAGTGCACTTAACCGATCAAGCTCATTGTGGTGGCTGATATCTACCTTTGTCTATATAGGTCCTTTTTAAAAGATGTTAAGGTCTCTACTTCAATTACATTGCTCTATAGTTTATTTCAGATTCTCCCAATCCCTTATGGTGCAGAAGTGCTCCCTAGATTCTGTCTTCAATATATTTCCCTTTAATGTATACCTATATCTATGATTTGCTGCTTAACTGAAAGAATCCTCATGGATCAATCAATACTTTAATGCCTTTGAGAATTTTGAAGATCTAAATTAGGTCCCAACATCACTTTATTTGTTTAAAAAGAAAGACTTTTTATTCCATTAGGCTTTTAGATGGAGACCTATTCTACTCTGCACGGTGGGTTTTTTTTTTTTTTTTGCTTCACGGTCACATAAACTGTGGGTTTTGTCTCACTAGAACAAAAGAGACAAAATTATTAAAGAGTAATGTCCCTTGATTAATTTTCAGGGATTTATTGAATATATCCTGACATTTTTAGTCTATTGTAATTGCTTCTGCACATTCCCTAAATGTTGAAAATGATATCTCTAAAGACCTAAATAATTTTCAGAGTTACTATCTTTTTGTCTGTATTTCCTATCCTTTCTTTATAATGAATGTTAGTTTTTCCTCATTGAAACACTTATTCACACTAAACTGCATTTTTCAAGCTGCATTCGCACTGCTTTCCTAGATATGAACTGTGTTCTTTTTTTCATTATCTATGTATAAAATATATTTCAAATTTTATACTAAATTGTTATAGAGTAAAATGTTATTACAAATTGATGACATTTCTTTTTGTTTTCCAAACAAAAAAATCCATTTTTTGAACACATTTGTAGTAGTAGTTTATACTTTGCAGATTGCACTCCCATAATGCCCTTCTTTAGATGCTCATGAAAGACGCATGCAGCTTGCTAAATCTGACTTTCTTACCTAACATCTGTGTTGCTATATCAAGTTTGAGCCTGGAATGCTACTGCGGCTAACTCTGGTTATAGCTTTAGGTGCATTAGGGTACCTGTTAGCTTGCAAAGAGGTACATATATACAATACTCTCTTAAGGTTGGGTTATATAAAAGTATTGCTTGCATAAAAACATATACTCCCATGTGTGATACAGCCGTGGGGGTTTATCACTAAATATATTGTACACTTCGTTCGTAGATATATTTTTCACAATTCCCAAAAGACTAGGTAACATCTAAGTTATCAGTGATGTGTATAAAAGTTTAATTTCACATACAGTGTCATGAAATCGATGGTAATTGATTAATTTCGCATGCAATTGTTGCAGTTGTGAAACCTGAAACTCATAATACAGAAACATTAGACATTGCTCCCTAAGAGTTTAAGAACACTTTGCATCCCTTTTGGACCTGTAAATCCTCAGAAAATGGATCCACATGAAAATAAAGTGATCAAGTTTGAGAAGTGCCAGTGTGGCCTCACTAATCCAGTCTTGCACAAATGAGAAAAAAATGTTCCAATATATTTGCACATCGAGAAAAAAACAATGGAGATGAGATTAAAATATGGTGGGGGGTTGATTTTGGTATATAATCTAAACATAATTTTTCCCCATGTCAATTGCATGAATTTCATTGGTTGAGAGAAACACCACTGCAACTTTTTTTTTTTTCTGTGAA
Organism: Erpetoichthys calabaricus; assembly: GCF_900747795.2. Taxonomy (NCBI): domain Eukaryota; kingdom Metazoa; phylum Chordata; class Cladistia; order Polypteriformes; family Polypteridae; genus Erpetoichthys; species Erpetoichthys calabaricus. The sequence goes on along the minus strand of NC_041399.2, from coordinate 53,354,721 downwards.
TTCAATTTTTCACAACTTGCTAGCTTTTCAAAATTATCAGCACAATTGTGTAGTGCCATTTAATCCCTAATTATGTTGGAAACCCTAAAACTGTAAACATGTGTTGGGTCTTACCACCACTTATTTTCTTTGTTTCTAACTAAAAATAGAGATACAAAAGTAGAACAACATGAAAAGTAGAAAGAAAATCATATACTCTATGTATTTGTTTTCTTAATTTACTTACTTTACTGAATAGTTTTGTCTTTTACTGAATTCTCTTTTACTGAACTTTTTATTTAATACAGTATTTTATGTTATGCACTGATAATTTTTTGCATTGTGTTACCTGTACAATATTATTTTTTCTAAATGCATAAAAATAAAGGCAGTGAATTAAAAAGTAATGAATATGGTATGTAATATTAACAATGTTAACAAATTTAAAAACTCAGTTAATTTTATAGACATTTTTTTTTAATTTGGAATTATAGCATGAAAAAGTTAGGAATGATAACAATTGCATGCTTTTTCATTAATAGTGTCCTATATTACACAATTCAGTAAATTATAAAGTGTTGCTGTTCACTGTTCCTCGATTGTACTTGATTTTACAGTTTTTTAATATTTTGGGAGCTGAAAATTTAAATTTGGAAAACCCATCTCTTACATCAACTCCAGTTCGTGGCCGGAAATGCCTGGCTGCAACTCCCTTACAAAAGGAAATGACACCAAAAAACCAAAAAGAAAACACTGGGTAAGAAGAACTGGAGCCATCTTGATTAATTCAGTGTTTAGACATTTATTTATTTAATTAATTCAGTAAATATACTTCAACTTGTGCTTTTCCAATTAATCTTTTTTTTAAAATTGTTAATTCTAAATTGACAAGACTATGATTTTTTTGTGCATATACACATTTATTGTTTCTTTAAATGACCATTTCTTTTTCTTTTCATGAATTGTAGGGTCAGGACACCTAAGATCCGCAAATGTAATTTAAATTCTACACCAAGGACACCAACGCCTTTCAAAAATGCACTTGCAGCTCAAGAAAAGAAGTATGGTCCTTTAAAACTGGAAGTAAGACGCTTATTATTGTTTTTTAAAGAACCTAATAACTACCGGAAACGAAACCAAGCATGTAGCCTATTCAGCCTATGTTGTCTTTTACATTTGAATTCTGTTGTGAATTCCTACACAAACATTTTAAAAAAAAGTAAGGAGGAAGATGGTAGACTAAATACCAATATGTTAGGTTGGGTGTGTGCATAGAACAGAGTAACTGAGAGCATCTTTATTCATTTGTTTATGTGTATGGCAGCTCAACAAAATTAATAATTGCTGTTTATGATCAGTCTTTTTTGTATTATTATTTTGCTCTCCCCAGAGAAGGGTAGAAGCAGTAGGATTTGTTTTAGTCTGTTTCAGCTTTCCTGATTTGTTATGGTTTAATAAAAGCATTTTTTATTTCACCAGTATTTTAATAGTACAAACTGTAAGTTCTGTATTTTTTCGTTAATTCACTGAACCATGCAATAATAATCTCTCTGAATTGTAGCAGTATTTAATATTGTTTTCGATGCATAGGGAAACCTACATTTTTTCATGTAAAGTGCTTACCGCTTTTTACAGAAGTTTTAGCTAATAAAGAACAACTATTGTTACAGGTCTTAAAGCAATTGTCTTGTCTGAAATGAACTGTTACATTATAAAACAAAAAAGCACAGTAGGTAGTAAATATGAGGAAAAAAGTTTTTGAAGCTAATCAGTCAGGAAAGGATTACAAAGTAATTTCTAAATGTGTGGGACTCCACTACACTGAGATCCATCATCTCCAAATGAAGAACAGTTGGACCGGTGGTGAAATCTCCAGGTAAGGCTGGCCTGACAAAATTACCCCTAGGGCACAGAGGATCACAGAAGTGTTCAAGACTCCTTATAACTCTTGGACAGATGCATCAAAAGTAAAAGTGTTTGGATAGCACAGGTTCCACTATGTCTGGCATAAAACTAACACAGCATTCAACAGTAAGAATACCATGCCTAAAATTAAACATAGGAGTGGTAGCCTGATCTTGTAAGGATGCTTCGTTGCCTCAGGGCTGTTACTGAAGGAACCATGAACTTTGCACCTTACCAGAACATATTTAGGTAGAATGATTGATCTTCCCTCCAAAACCTGAAGAGAAAGATCAATAACTCGTAGCACAGATGCAACTCCACAACTGAAAGACTCAGAAGTAGCAATATTAAAGTTTTATATCAGCCTAGCTAGGACCTAAAATGAGCAGGTTATGATTGAACACCTATTACCAATGTGTCTGAATTAAACTATAAAAATAGTGGGATGAAACTCCTGAACTGTGATGTGAAAGACTAATGTGAAATTATAGGAAGCATTTGTTTGTGATTATTATTGCTAAAGGTAATGGGGCAATTACTCTTACACAGGGCTAATGGGGGTGTTGGATACCTGTGTTCCTTGAAAAAAGAAAGTAATGATTTTAAAATTGTACTGTGTGTTCACTCAGTTTACTTTTCTCTAATATTTTGTGTAAAAGTTTGAGGCCATTCATTATTTAAATATGCAAAAACAGGATAATAAGAAGGGGGCAATTTTTTTCACAGTACTGTATGCAAGGAATACAGTAGAATGTTATTGCCCAAGTTGAAGAAGATTATAACTTCTCCATTAAAGCAGCTACATCCAATAGAGAAAGAAACTTAAAACTTTGAGGTCATGCTCATTAGAGAGGCTAGATCTAGTACAGTTATACTGTACATGATGTAAATATTTCCTATGGAGAAGAAATGAAGATTGCATGATTTTTTTCTAAACTGTCATATATAATGGAAGTAGTAGTGTAACTGTTTGGCTAACTTTATGTAAAACCAAATAAGTAAATGTTATTGCAAATTAAGTAGTTGATGCAGAATTGCTTCCATGTAATAGTGTTATGTTGTGTGTTTAATTTAGCCACAGCCTTTGGCCTACCTCGAGGAAGACATTCGTGAGGTTCTTAAAGAGGAAACAGGCACAGACATTTTTCTTCGGGATGACTCTGAACCACCTTCTAGAAGCTGGAAGCATGAGGTAAAACTTAACTTCCCGCCTTAAACTTATTAACCTTTGTCTCTGATTATTATACTAACAAGTAATCACAATTTCCTTGGTGACTCAGAACAACTGATCTCATATTTTTGTGGTTATTACAAACTGTACATTTTTTTAGATGAAATACCCAGATTTTGTTATTTTTAGTCCAGATTCATACAAGTTCAAAGTGTCATTACTGTCAGAACCTATTTTATCCCTTTACATTTTATAACAAGCTTTTATTTTGTGCATTGCAGACTGGTGCACCAGCTCGAAGAGTTAGGAAGTCCCTTGTTTTAGATGGCTGTGAAAAGGATGAGCTCACAGTCCAGTTATTCTCAAGAGATCCAGTCTCTAAAGTGAAGGTATTTTTATAAACATGTATCTATATACCTAGCCATTTTCTTACCCATGTATTCAGTTCAGAGTTGTTGGGTGCTGATGCCTATTTTAGCAGCAATGGGCCCAGGGCTGGATAGAGTATTATGCAGACATATTAAATATAGGCTTTCTTCAAAAAGAGTAAGGTATACCTGATGTCCTAGCTAAATTGCCCATCATGGCCTTGTCTGTTTTGGCCCTCTCTAATCATCTCCTGTCTCTGATTTACTATTTCTCTTGCCTTGAAAACTTGCATATTGTAATCTTTTTACTTAGCCAATAAAAGATGTCATTTTGCTTGACTTTTCATTACATCCATAATGGCACAACACGGCACAACATCCTAGTACTACACCTTCACCACCTAAAAGCTAATGTGTGGTGAGTGTACTGGTGCAAGAATAGCTGCTGTCGCATCATCCAGGTGGATGGTGGTATTTGAAGTTGTTCCCCACTGTCTATGTTAAGCACTTTGAGTAGCTGAAAAAGCTTTATACAAATGTAATTTTTTAATTCTTTTATAATTGTTTCATTCATTCATTTATTTTCTGACCCAGCTTATTTTAATACAAGGCTGCAGAAGGCTACAGCATAGGCTAGCAGCACCAGACACAGGATAAGAAAAAAACCTATTGTTTAAAATTTTTGACTTGTTAAGGAGAAAAATGAAAGCCACGTTGAAATTAAAATTAAACAATCATTGGCAAAGATCCAGAGCATTTTGATGCAATTTTGGCATAAACTGTCTTGTCCATGTCTGCATGAAAATGATATGGCCATGTCTTGTTTTGTATGTGTCACATTGGGAGACATGAGTAAAGCCTATCCCAGAAGGTGAATTACACCACTGTATGTGTGCTCCACAAAGTGCTCAGTCATTGTTTGAGTTCCAGTTTTGCTAGGACAGTCTCCAGTGTGCTGCAGCTCTGACCCTAGCATGATGTGTTGTTAGCACAGATAAAATATAACTATGGTATACCTTCTTGTTTATTTTCTAGTTACACAAATTGAGATGGCTGATGTTTCAATGCCTTTGTAACAAAATCTTTTAAATCACTAATCTTAATGTTTTACTTAAGGTTTACTTTGTTTTTTAAGTTAGAAAATCAAATTTCTAGTTTACTTCTTTTGCAGTCCTCATCTGAAAACATGCTCACGAGTTCTATGTTAATGGCACCATTATTTGAAAAAGATGAATGTAAGTTACTGTCTGGAAGTGCACAAGATGAGACCGCTTTGAGACAAAACCAAAACTACAGTCCACCACTAAAAATGGGCACCAGTGTGCATAGCAACCTAAAATTTGAAACTCCCATTCAGGTAATCATGCTGAAGTGTGTAATTTGCATGTCTGTGTGTTTTTGAATTCAGTTATATTGCATTCATTATCTGAGCTTACACTTTAAGAATCTTCCGCTGGCAGCTGCCACAAGTGAATGGTGTATGTAATGTATATTTTAAACACTATTACTTTTTCTCTATTCACTTCTCCCAGTGAACTGCTGCAAGTTAAATGCCACCCTATCACAAGTTACTTTCGGGGGATTTCACAGATGCTTCAAGGCCATCCAAGTGATTTAATCCCATCAGTGTGTCCTGGGTCTATCCAGTTGGATATGTGTGATACAACTACTATGGGAGTTTCCCAAAAGCATCAGTATTGCATGCCCAAGCTACCCAATTGCTTGTTGTTGATCCAGAGGGGGTGATGTGCAACTCTGAGCTCTTTCTGTGATGATAAGCTTCTAAGCCTACCTGGAGATTGTGCTCAGCATGTGTGTGTTCAAGAACCTAAATTCAGGCACTTGCCTTAGTAGTGGCATTTCTTGCTGACCACCCAGACTTAGTGACCTATTACAGTGTTCATGATAACCTCTACTTACCCTCACTCACAAATAAAACTCTGAGGTATTTGGTTACTTGGTGAATCTGGTCATCCCTATTCTGCAGAATAAGCAAGCTATGTTTTGCAATGAGGGAATCAAAACCTCAGACTGGGAGGTGCTAATTCTAATCTTTACTACACCGGGCTCAGCTGTGAAACGATAGAATGTGTTGCAGAGACAGCAGTCACAGGAGTCCAAGAGAATTAAATAACTCACAAATGTCAGAGATGAATCCTTCTACCAAAAACAAACTCGGTTGAACTGAATGGAAATAATATTGACCGATGAATCCCAGTGTTGCAGAATAACAGACAAGACCACCTTTTGGTTACAATTCCTAGAGGGTAATTCTACTTCTGAGGATTTAAAGAGAGTCTGTTCAGACTCAATATTCTTGACCCTCTTAAGATGCAGGAGAAACTGTTTCTGAGGTGAAAGTTTAGTTCATTTGAAGAAAAGTGACATTTCAAGTTCTGAAGGCCAAATACCTTTTGCCAAGGTCTAGCATTTTTGTATCTGGCCGAGGCATATCTGTCAATGAAGTGGCATCGTTCCTGACACACATACTTTGCCTCAAGGTCGGTGCACCCATAGTAGTAAAAGTAGTATTGTCTCTTGAATAAATGTAAAGTAATGCTCCAAGAGTTGTAATAGTGCAAAACAATTTAAGTCTTTTTTAGGTGCTTTAACAAGAAGCTTTACTAAAGAAAAATGCAATAAAGGTTAACTAATGTTTTATTACTCATGCTTTCCAAAGCATATTTTTGCAAAGCTTTTGAAAGTTTTAAGCACAATCATTTGTTTATTTTGTAGTAATATTTCAGAATGCTATATGCAGAATAACAGTAAAAGGAAATTACATTAATTTCTAGTATACTTCAACTGCATAGTTTTGGGCTGTTTTGATACAGATTTGAAAACACTGTATACAATTTCTTAACATAACAAACTGGCTTAATCCAATATATGGTTGCTGAAAGCTGGGACCTATCCTGACAGCACAAGATGCAAGGCAGGAAAAAGCCTTAGAGAAGGTGCTAGTCCACTGAAAATAACATTCTCACACTTGATCTGGAATTGCCAATCAGCACATCTTACAGAATGTGTGTGGAAAACTGAAGTACCCAGATCAACATCTACGCAGACATGGAGAGAACATGCCGATTCCACACATACAACAGAGGAATTCCGACCCAGGATGCAAGATCTATAAGGCAGCAGCAGCCAATTTTTATTTTATTAAAGCATATGTTAATTGAAATTAATCGAGTAGAATATCCATCCGTGCACCTGGAGATTAGACTGTTTAACAGTAAGGGCTTGGCACATACTGTATATGCAAACAGTGCTAAAAGTTTTCATATCTGCTATTTTAAATTGCACAGGGAACATGAATCTGTAGACTTATTTTAATTTCAAAACCACACTGCTTTTTTGGAAGTGAGAGGATGATTTTTCAATTGTAACACTTTATCTTGCATCTGTTTTGCTTTAAATTAAATTCAGGAACTAAAAATATGCTAAATGGGCAAAAGATTAGCCTTTGATCCCAACAATTGATTAATTATTACTTTACATAGTTCCTTTTCCTGTAGAGCCAGGTTTACATGATTTCACATTTACTTCCCTTTGGTAACATTTTAGCCGATTGTAAGGGAAATTATAAATTAATTATATAAATAACACTCACTTAAGAATAGTTGAGATCACGGTTGTAAATGTCCCCAAGATGGACTTCCTTTACTAGAACAAGCTTGAGGAATCCTGCAATGGCCACAGGTCAGTAGGCCATGATAAGAATGGAGTATATTACAAAGCAACAGTCTTAAATAAGTTAAGTTCATTTACATAATGAGTTGACAATTTGAGAAGCACACCGGTTTGCACCAATCGTCATAAGGATAAATGGTACACCTATATCTTTTGCGTATCTAAAGGTTCCAAAGTAGCTAAACAGATTAAAAGTCTTCGGCACACATCTATATCTGCATCTATATCTAAATAAGATTTTTTTTATATATAAATCCTTCTAGAGAACAAAACAAAAAAGACAAAGCCAAAACACAAGCTTACACAGAAATACTAAAACAAACGCACAAGGATAGATTTTATTTTTCTGCTACACAGATAAAATGTAAAAGTTTTTCACAGTTATTTGTCCTTATATTTCTGCAGATTAACAGTGAATGGGAAGCAGTTGTGTATGGAAAAACAGAAGATCAGCTGATAATGACTGAGCAAGCGCGCAAATATCTTCATGCATACAACAGTGGAAGCACATCAAGAGCCCTTGTTCTCTGAAGACACACAGTAATGTGTCCTGTATTGGCTGCTGGAATTAATGCACACTACAGCAGGTGAAAGACCCTGAAGTGTCTTGTCTACAGTCATTGGTTATAACTTCCATCCTTTATGAAATTGGCTTGTAAAATATCTTCATACCACTATATGGAGTAAAAAAATAATTTTTTGTATTGTCTGTCATGCCATTGCAATTATATTTATTTAGCAAAGGATAGAGGAAAAATCAGATTTAAATGCTTTACTTTAAACAGCATAGCACTTCACTCAATCATTTAATCTCACTTGCACCTCTTCCCATTCCTGTAGAATGAGTTTATCTATGTAGAATGTTTTTCTCAGAATAATTGGGTGACCACAGCCTATCTTGGCAGCACTGGCCACTAGGATACATTATTGCCCATGCCTGAGCTAAACAAATGGATCAGATGGACTGAATGGTCTCCTCTTGTTTGTCAGAATACTTAGGTTCTTATGATTTTTCCTAATTGGCCTGGTGTGAGAAATTGTCGGAATGTGTGTGAGTTTAACTGGCATTTTTTTCAAGATTCTGACTTGCTACCAGTATAAGCTCCAGGCCACCCATGCCTCCTAAAATCAGGTTAACTGAGTTCAAGAAATGAGGATGACCTCACTAAAATGGTAAAAAAAAATAAAGGCAATGTTCATATTCTGTTTTATATGGAAGAAATGTTCCTTCATCACTTTTTACACTGTATATTTAAACAAAACTGCTTCCATTTTAATAGTGAAGACATGAACAATGCAAAATAGCCAGCCAGTTGCTTTTTTTCTAAGATAATTATATACACTTTCATTACATATATTTATATATTAAATGTAAGCTATGGCCAAAGATTTGGCCCTTAAGATGTGAAATCACCCTAATGTTAACCATTAACACTTTTCAACAACACTGAGACAGAATTCTCTACTTAAAGCAACTTTCAGACCCAGAATGAGAGAGGGATAGGGGATAGCCTTTTGGTGTAACTGCCATCAGGTAACATCAAGACACTACTGCAATAACACTCGCACAGGACATATTACTACTACTACTTATTTCCTCATTTGGGTAACACAGCTCTTGTTCAGATGTGTACTGAAGAGACAGTAGCCTAGAAGTTAGGAGTAAGGGAAGAACACTGCTTAGATTGCACTACTGGTCTGCCAAAAGAAGAGGAGGAACTAAAATGACAGGAAAAGCACTTCAATAATAAGCCAACCTAATGAAGATTTGTTTTGCATCACAGTATGTTTTGGATTAGGGTCTCATATTTTAAATATCTGTTGAATGTATTATGTAGAGCATAACTGCAGGGTAAATTGGAAAAGAAAGGTACTTTTTATTTATTATCTGATGTAACACTTAAATGTAGGTATATATATATATATATATACATATATATATATTATATAAAATGTGTATATAAATATATATATATATATATATATATATATATATATATATATGTATATTATAAAATGTGTATATAAATATATATATATACCAGGCATCATTTGAAGTATGGTGTTGTTGCCTGTACAGAAACTTCCTGGTTACAGTGCATTCTGGAAGTATTCAGAGCCGTTTATTTTTTTCACATTTTGTTATGTTCAGTCGTATGCTAAAATCATTTAAGTTACATTTTTCCTACATCAAGCAACACTCAATACCCTCAAATTAAAAGCAACATTTTAGAAGTTTTTGCAACTTTATTAAAAATAGAAAACTGAAATATCCCCTTGACACAAGTCTTAAGATCCTTTACTCGGTGCTTTGCTGAAGTCCTTTTCGCAGCGATTACATTCGGGATTCTTTTTGGGTTTGACGCAACATGCTTCACACACCTGAATTTAGGGATTTTCTGCCATTCTTCTCTGCAGATTCTCTCAAGCGCTACCAGATTGAATGGAGACCATTGATTGACAGCTATTTTCAGGTGTCTTCAAAGATGTTTGATTGAGTTTAAGTCCAGGCTTTGCCTGTGCAACTCAAGGACATTCCCAAAGTTGCCACTAAGCCATTCTTGTGTTTGTCTTTGCTTTGTGCTTAGGATCGTGAGAATTTGAATCTTTTGCCCAGTCTGAGGTCCAGATCAGGTTTTTTTTTAAAGGATATCTCTGTACTTTTATGTATCCAGTCTCTGCCACTAAAAAACAACCCCACATCAATGTGCTTGCACCACCCTGGTTCACTGTTGGAATGGTATTGTGCAGGTGATGAGCGGTGTATGGTTTCCTCAAGACATGATGCTTAGAATAAGGGCATATAGTTAAATGTTAGTTTAATCAGATCAGAGAATATTGTTTCGCATAGTCTGAAAGTCCTTTCGTATATCTTTTACTGAGGAGAGTCTATAAAACCCAGATTGGTGAAGTATTGCAGTGAAGGCTGTTCTTCTGGAGCCCAGTCAAAACGACCCATTGGGTTTCTTTGTCACTCCTATTACTAAGGCCCTTCTCCCCTGATTATTCAGTTTGTTCAAATAGCTAACTCTTGAAAAAGTCATGTTTGTTCCAAACTTCTTTAAGAATTATAAAGGCAATAGTGTTTCCAATGCTGTAGAATTTTATTTTTTTTGCAGTCTTCTCCAGATCTGTGCCTTAACACAATCCTGTTACTTAGCTGTGCAGGCAATTCTTTTGTCAATTGTGGGACCTTTTATAGATAGGTATACAGTGATCCCTCGCTATATCGCGCTTCGCCTTTCGCGGCTTCACTCCATCACGGATTTTATATGTAAGCATATTTAAATATATATCGCGGATTTTTTGCTGGTTCGCGGATTTCTGCGGACAATGGGTCTTTTAATTTCTGGTACATGCTTCCTCAGTTGGTTTGCCCAGTTGATTTCATACAAGGGACGCTATTGGCAGATGGCTGAGAAGCTAGATTGCTTACTTTTCTCTCTCTCTTGCGCTGACTATCTGTGATCCTGACGTATGGGGATTGAGCAGGGGGGCTGTTCGCACACCTAGACGATACGGACGCTCGTCTAAAAATGCTGAAAGATTATCTTCACGTTGCTATCTTTTGTGCAGCTGCTTCCTGAAACGACATGCTGCACAGTGCTTCGCATACTTAAAAGCTCGAAGGGCACGTATTGATTTTTGACTAAAAAACAAACTCTCTCTCTCTCTCTCTCTCCCTGCTCCTGACGGAGGGGGTGTGAGCTGCCGCCTTCAACAGCTTTGTGCCGCGGTGCTTCGCATACTTAAAAGCCAAACAGCCCTATTGATTTGTTTGCTTTCTCTGTCTTTATGACAGTCACTGCTCCTGACGCACACTCCTTTGAAGAGGAAGATATGTTTGCATTCTTTTAATTGTGAGACAGAACTGTCATCTTTGTCTTGTCATGGAGCACAGTTTAAACTTTTGAAAAAGAGACAAATGTTTGTTTGCAGTGTTTGAATAACGTTCCTGTCTCTCTACAACCTCCTGTGTTTCTGCGCAAATCTGTGACCCAAGCATGACAATATAAAAATAACCATATAAACATATGGTTTCTACTTCGCGGATTTTCTTATTTCGCGGGTGGCTCTGGAACGCAACCCCCCCGATGGAGGAGGGATTACTGTATATCTTTGTCCAATCGATTCAGTCTGCCATAGGCACTGTAGACTCTAAACAAGATGTAAAAACGACGATCAATAGAATGGAATATTTCCGTATCTTATTTTTAAACTATTGGCAAGAATTTCAAAAATCATGTTTTTGCTTTTAATATTGAGTGATGCTTTATGTGGGAAAAATTCATTTAAATGATTTTTACATAAGACAGCAGAAGAACAAAATGTGAAAAAAAGTTAAAGGGACTGAATACTTCTAGATGCACTGTACCTTAACTATTAATTTCCCTGAAATTAGTTGTTCAGCATTCCTAATACATGATCTGTCTAAAAATTTGCACTATCTGCCATCATTCATGTTAGATTCTGTAAACCTTATGATTTAACTTCTTGATGTATGTATAGCTTATTGTTACCTTCCTTTGCCTTCCTGCTCTATCTCATTTTAAGAGTGTGTTCCTGTTAACATTTGTATTTCACCTTACTTTGTTAGTCTTTTAAGTAATATATATATTATGCATATTTATTAATATGTTTGAGAGTTATTTATTTTTAAACAGTGTGTAATATTCTGATTGTTTAATATCACATTTGTCTCATTGCAGTTTACCATTTTGGCAGGTTGTGTTGACGTCTTTGTTTTTGTAAATGTTTTGGTGAGATAATATATTATTCACACTGCCAACTTTGTGCAAACATATTCCTAAGATGACAATCCTTATTTAAAATGTGTACTTTTATTCTGAGAATGATCACTATTTATTTTTAAGATGTAGCAAATTGATTTTTAATACATTAATGCTATCCCGTCTGTTTTTCACTTTCCCATGTTCTGTACAGGTTGAGGACACTTTGCTTCAATTGCCTGATTGTAGTTATTTTTGCACTTTTGTTGTTTTAAGAGAAGTCCATGTTTGCTACTTGGTAGAGAATGTTTAGCGTTTTCTTAACACCATTTTCATCTTTTGAATATACATATCTGAATACTGATGGTAAACAAAGAATTCCGACATATATACTACTCTAATATTGTTGTATGTATTTGGCTTTTTATTATGTAGAGACTAATATTCTCTACTTCTGTGAGATGCTGCTAGGAGGCTTAGTGGTGGGGGCTTGCTGCTACTGAGAGTTCAGCTTCTATACTCTTAACGGTATACTATGAAGGCTCCAGTTTTCTCATTCTTACCCATAGGAACATGAGTAGAAAAAAGGTCTGTAATCATGTAGACATGCAATAGACAAAAACAACAAACAAGCTTTATTTGACATCGTGTCTTACTATAAGGAACACCGTGACAAGGAGCTTTCCAATTATGTAGCTATGGCACAACTATTTACATATGAGAGAGAATCAAAAAGTAAAGGCAACTTTTCCTTTAACACTGGTAACTGTGAGCAGATGAACATAACAGTTCTATTCTCCACAGTCTTTGTGCGAGTCATTTCACTTATTCTTTCCTTGGGAGAAGAAGCTTTTCGGCCGATCCAGAATCCATGTGTGCACCACTTCCTTAACCTCATCAGAGGTGAACCTCCATCCATCCATCCATTTTCCAACCCGCTGAATCCGAACACAGGGTCACGGGGGTCTGCTGGAGCCAATCCCAGCCAACACAGGACACAAGGCAGGAACCAATCCCAGGCAGGGTGCCAACCCACCGCAGGACACACACAAACACACCCACACACCAAGCATACACTAGGGCCAATTTAGAATCGCCAATCCACCTAACTAGCATGTCTTTGGACTGTGGGAGGAAACCAGAGCGCCCGGAGGAAACCCACGCAGACATGGGGAGAACATGCAAACTCCACGCAGGGAGGACCCGGGAAGCGAACCCAGGTCTCCCAACTGTGAGGCAGCAGCGCTACCCACTGCACCACCGTGCAGCCCCAGAGGTGAACCTGCAACCATGTAAATCATCTTTATGTGATAGGCACATGGTGCTAGATCAGGGCTGTAAGGAGAATGTGGAAGACTTTCAAACCACTACTGTTGCATTGCCATTAACCATTGCTCACTAAAAGGGTACATACGTTTTTGACAGCATTCCTCTATTTTTGCTGCAGATTGCAGATTTCAGTTTCTCTCTCAGCATAGTATATAGTACGTTGCACTAATCACTGATTGTCTGTGTCCCTGAAAATGGACCAGAAAAGGACCCACCATGTCCCAAAAGAAAGATCATCATGATTTTCTTATGTTAAAGAGATAAAGGACTTGAAGTACAGTTGGCAGACACTTCCCTAGCCCTCAGTGACATTTAAAAGATCACTGCATCATTATAATCTACTTAAACACTAGTTCAGTCTTTCCTTCCCCATTGACTTTGAGACATTTTGCAGAGTCTTCCAAAATTTTGAAACAGTTCCACATATTCCCTGAACCCAAGGTGAAGCAAATTCAGCGGGTTTCACTCATTACTACTCACAAATTGTGTTGATTTGTGATATTCACTAAAATGCTTTTCACAGTGAATATGCTGGAATTTCGCCATGCGCCCATCTTAGACAATTTCAAAACTAGTTCAGTTTCTCCTTCCCTTTTGACTTCAATACGTTTTGTCAAGTTAAGTTCTCAAACATTTATACAATTTGGCCAAACTTGAGGCAAAGTAAATTTAGCAGAGGTTTCCACATCATGCTTTGTCTCTTCCAATCTAGCTCATAGTGATGGACCCATGTCTCATCTCCGGTGTCAATCCACTACAAAACACTCGGATCTTCTTCATAATGTTCCAGGAATTGGGTTACAACCTCCATATTCTGTTGCGTGTGCAGATCAGTAAGCTGTTTTGGTTCCCATCTTAATGCAAGTTTCACTGTACCCTAAGTCATTATGCAATATAGCATGTGCAGATCTATAACTGATATCCAAATGTGGAGCAACGATGAACAATGTAATGCCTTCTGAGATGAAGGCATTCGCCATGACAATACGGGCTTGAGTGTGTGATGTTGGTTGACCAGATCAAGCTTCATTGGTTACACTTGTTCTTTCCGATATAAAACTTTCTACCCCTTCAAAATCAGAACATCCATAGATGGAGCATCCTATTCGTTTGACCTTGGCTTCAACTAGTCTATAATGGCAGAGTACTGCGTTGTGCATGTTTGAACTACCCATAAGCCATCTCTTCAGGTTCTATCCATTGTGGTTACCGTATAATTTTCAAATTGCCTTTACTTTTTCATTTACCCTCATATATCTGTTTTAATAATGAAAGCACCAGTAGATAAGTGGCTTGTTAAGTATAACATTAAGTTGGTGGTGGGGTTCGAACAGGTAAGCTAGAGGTTTACGGTCAAAGGCCTTAGCCACCAGATCACACTGCCTGCCTCTGCGAACCATTCATGATCTCTGCGTTCATGAGAGGTTTCAGTAGCTTAACCTAAGACTCATTCCTAGAATTTTTTTTGCATTGCACAGTGTTGCCGTCATTCATGTTTTTGATGTTTTGCTAATGCACAAAATACCAGGGTGCTTAAATCAATTGGAATGCAGGTTTCTGGGTTTGCTTTGAGAAATGTTGAAGGGCCTGTACATTTAAATGTTGCCTTTGCTTGATTCTGGAAAGGACACTTTGCTGTCCTGGAAAAAAGGTTAAAGGAATTGTCCTCCAGAACACAATTTTATTTTACTTCTCATTCTCACTCATAAAAAAGTAATTTAAAAAAAAAAAATTATAGGGAACAAGCACAAAAAGCAAAAAATAAATAACAGTAACCAATATAAAACAGAGTCCAACTCTGGGGGAAAGGCAAGTTGACCTGCTAAAAAGGTGATAGAATTTATTTGTTACTTACATTTGCGTGTTTTTGTGTAGTCTGGCTAGAATTACATTTTTGTGTTTAAATGTCATATGACCCTTAATTTTGGTTTTGGATAGGGATGTAAAGTATTAAATGTTCTGTAAACAAAACAGCTGTTCACATGGAAAGGAAACTTCATTTGTTACTAGTATTGTACCAGGTTTTGGATTCTAACAGTGTATGATAATTACCAAATACTACAACATGTTGTTTTCTGCTGCCAGAAATATAAAGACTTATCATGTGACTTGCATGTCCAGTTGTGCCATAGAACATCTAGACTGCCTTTGTAATGTGTGTATATATAAGATTAAGCAATAAAATACTACAAGCAGCAGACTTGATTTCTTTGCATTGTAAACCATGTTGCATTATCATGGCATATGCCTTCTTCTCCTAATCACAGGTGTCTCTATGCAGAGACCACACTGAGATTTTATTCACTCCCTAATGACTCTGTAATGGCGGGTTCAAATTTCAAAACTAATGTATTTCACCTTGTGTTTCAGAGGAGCGACCAAGTTTTAATCCAAAGAGACAATCCCTCTGGAATCATTGCATTAAAGAAAGGACAGTTTTACTAAAACTCCTTACTGCTTGGCTAAACTAAGACATACTTTCTGAACATTGGGGTCTAGGAGCAGGTGAGAGGACCCAAAGTCTTTCACAATCACATGCCTTAGTAACCTCCTCAACATGGAGTGCATGGTGTCCAGAGGATAAAGGGCAAGATTAAGGGTTTATCATTAAGCACATCTGGAAAAGCAACCCAGCTTCAGTTTACATGCAATACATGAGTGTTAAGGATTTCTTAATAATAAACTAACATTCCAAGAAAAGAGCCAGCTGATGGGATACCTAGGACAAAGGAGCAGTGGAGACTGACACGATTTATGTACATTTAGTAGGACAATTTCTGAGTACAATGGTAGTGTCAAAACAGACATTTGTTGTCCCTTGTCATAAATGGAAATGCAGCTGAGATCCACTCGTGTTGTTGGAAAACAAATAATAAATAAAAGAGATTACTATGGATTAAAGAACAAATACCTGAGCAACAAAAGACTAGGAAAAGGTAGCTTAGTGCAATGAATCCCAGTTTCAGTTGATGACTAATGATTTATGATTTTGTTTCTTTTTGATTTTTATTTCATTTTCTAAGAAGAATTTTGTATATACAAAGTTCTTATGGTTTCTTAGGTTGCTGAATTCATCCCATATGTTGTTCTTTAGAAATCAGCTTGTAGCATAAAATTACTTAGATGGTTTTCACAGGCGTTGCCATTTTGTGGTACCGTTGCCACCACATTACTATGGAATTGGTGTGTTAATGTACGAAAGGCATAGAAGGCCACCTTGGACAGTGAACTTTATCAGCAAACTCAGTTTTCTCAATTTTTCTGGTTGAAGATTATTTTGACTACAATTTAGGTTTTTTTTTTTTTAATTTTCTAAAAGACTGGCTTAAACTCTGGTCTCTTTACCTTTCATCCACTGCACAGAACACAATGCTGGGAGGACTGGGATCGTTGGATTCATTCTACTAAATGTCTACAGTGCCTGCTGCTGATGTTTGTTTTTTTGTAGTGCTTATTAGGTCTCTCGACACAGAGTATTGTTTGAATCCGTGCCTTTACATGTACACACATAATCACGTTAAAGTGAATAAACAATTAAGGCAGAAACCTGGTTTCTTACACGTTTACATGGGAAAGTAATCTTCTTTATCAAAACTCCCAGACATCGTTAAACTGCACTAAAAAGTGTTAAATGTTGACACCAGCCACCGTGAATCTGAAAATAAGCATGACCCCTGTGATCATTTTTCTTGTGTTTTATAAACGTGTTTAGTCAAATTGGCGCTTTATTTATAGGATTCTGTTACTGGATTGTACTCAGCAAACTATTTTCTGCTTTGCTGTGCAACTGAGCCCTGTAAAAGACTTGACACTAACCTTACAATCAGTGCTGCAGGAATAATAATAACACAGGTATTTGGACTTAATCATTAAGTATTTCACACGTATTGTGTTAGGTTACTCATTACTTTAAAAAGTAATAGGACTACTTTAACGCATGTTACGATTAATGTGTTACCCTTCTGCTTTTGAGATTGTGTTGCTGAGTTTAGCACTGTACGTTCAGCTTATGAACATAAATTCAGTGATTTCTGAAATATTGAGACAGATCATTTAAGCCAGAAGAAGGAATAATATGATCACCTGAACATTGCCTCAGAAAATGCATTGTGTGGACACTTCTACCCATGGCTGCTGAAAGCATGTGCAAATCTAACACAAACGCAGGCTGACAGAGTGCAAGGAACATCCGCAGGCCACAAAACACATAATAGTAACCCGGACAAGGTTTATACGATCACATAAACGGGTTATTCACAGAGACATCTAACCCTGTAAACCAGTTTTCTCAGAGGCCAATGACCCGATTTCTCTAATCGGAATAAAGGTTCACATGGCAATTTAGACATCAGGTTTCTGGAAATAATTATTGTAATGCATGTAAATGTGCTATATGTTTCTACTGTAGATACCCAAACATTATAGCTCATTAGTGTGGTGAATGAAATTTGTCCCATCTCCGCACAATTTCTCTGAAGTTCACCATCAGATTCTTGGTTATCTCTCTTAACATGGCTGTTCTTCTCCAATTGCTCAGTTTGGCCAGCCAGCTAGCTTTAGGAAGTGTCATAGTTGTTCCAAAGTTATTCTATTTAGGAATTATGGAGGCCACTGTGCTCTTGGGAAACTCCAGTGCTGCACATGTTTTTGTAGCCCTCTGCAGATCTGTTCCTTGACACAATCCTGTTTCTAAGCACTGTAGGCAAATCCTCTGACCGCATGACTTGTTGTTTGCTGTGATGCACATTGTCCGCTCTGGGAACTTAGACTTGGAGAGGTGTGTGCCTTTTCTAATCATGTCCAATGACTTGAGTTGACCACAGGTGGACTCCAAACAAGGGGAGTCCAACCCGCTATATCCTAACACAGGGTCACGGGGGTCTGCTGGAACCAATCCCAGCCAACACATGGCACAAGGCAGGAACAAATCCCGGGCAAGGCGCCAGCCCACTACAGGGGGTGGAAACATCTCAGTGATAATAGACAGAATGGGATACACTTGAGCCAAATTTCAAGTGTCATAGCAGAGGGTCTGAATGTTTGTGTCAATGTGATATTTCACTTTTTATTTTCAATAAATGTGCAAAATGTTCTAAAATTCCTGTTTTTGGATTGTCATTCTGTGTACTGAGGTTTGTTTGATATGGGGAAAAATAAATTTAAGTTAAGACTCCAACATAACAGAATGTAAAAACGTGAAGAATATTTTCTGGAGGCCTACATAGTATATGTCACATTAGTTTTTCAGATCTTACTGCCGCTTGCCATAGCCGTGTGTCCATTATGTGGACTTGCATTTATCAACAAGTCTGCAGATGATATGCCATTGTGCTGAAGCAGATAATCCACAGGGATGTGTTTAGATGCCATCCAGATGAGTACGCTAGAGGTACAGGAGGGGAATTGCATAATAACTGCATTATTATCATTCTTTAATTTAATATTATTTATTGTATCAGTATGCTGCTGCTGGAGAATGTGAATTTCCCATTGGGATTAATAAAGTATCTATCTATCTATCTATCTATCTATCTATCTATCTATCTATCTATCTATCTATCTATCTATCTATCTATCTATCTATCTATCTATCTATCTTTTCAGCCTCATCAAGTGATAATTTTACAATTTTATAGGTGGGTCAAGATAAAATAATATGTCAAGTGATGGGCAATGGACGTAATGACTATATTGTCGGGACCATACACAGACAGTCATAAAATGGTGGCAGCCACCCACAAATGAGAGCAGAAAATGGCATTGTCTGAATAAAAAATAACGTCGTTGTTACAAAAACAAATGACAGGTGTACTAAAATTGAGAATAAGAGGTTTCAAAGCCAAACTGGTGACAAATTCCATTAACGTCTCCATTTTAAAGGACAACCTGGAATACACAAGATATAAAAGATTTATTTTGCTTTGGGTGAATTTAGCTCCCCTGATCGTTACCTTTTAATAAGTTTATGCTAAATTTAATTGGAATGCTCTTTGTCTTCATTTTGTATTATAAACTGAGGAATCCCAGAGATAACTCAATGCAAATTCATGCACCGTGATTGCCACAAACCTTAACTCCATTCACATTGTTTTGTAATTTAAAGTTCCTGTAAAGAACATTTGGTATTTGTTAATGGCACAAACTCCCAATTAAAAGACATTAGGACATTAAATGTGACTCTTTCAGGCTGGATGGTAGCACAGTAATAACCTGTGTTTCATACTGCTTCAGGGACCTGGGCTCAAATGTAAATGTTTAATGCTCCTCACATTCTATAGACGTTCTGCTTAAAACTGCTCATTGGACTCACCTTTTCATGGCTGATCACATCGGGACATTTGTTTGCAGTATGCTGCTGAAAGAATCTGTGGCTTAGATCCATAAAGATGGACATGCCTATTCATCACTGCTTTGTGTTTTATCACCAGCGGACATGCTGCTCAAGAGAGGACCGCACGGGTCAGCTGTGGCGTGTAAAAACAGTCAATGAAGCATGTAATAGAGCAGTCATGTGTCCATTGTTCAGTACGCCTGCCAGCTTTCCAGCAGACTACAGTCCATTGCCTCTGAATGGGAATTAAGGAGTTGACCACATGCATCCCATTTTCCAAAATCCTTTGGTAGCTGCAATTATGCCTATGAAATCAGCAGCATGTATCTTAAGTGAGGTGTCTACAGTAAGTTGAAACATGGCCATGTTAAGGTAGAAGTTCGGCTGATAACACTCTACCCTTGATCTGAAACTGTTTTTGAATGGCTGTTCATTCATGACTTCCATTTTCCTTGACATCAGTGAATGGACAACATCAGGGCACGAGTGATTGAATTATTCTGTCATTCCTCAAATGTCCAGGTTTTTGGCGCATGTCAATGCTGTGAAAGTGAAGGGAAGTGGAAAAGAAGGCAAGACGGGGCTGGAAGAACTGGTGAATTGCTCACATGTCAAGAAAGCACACTGGTTTTCTTCAGATGGCATCTGCTGACTTTTATACATGACTTAGGTGGGGCCACCTAAATGCCAAAATGATGAAAACAAGAATTTTGAAGTCAGACGATTTCCTTTCTCAAGCCAAAGATGTGCTTACTGTTTTCACTTGTCTGATGTGAATGAATGTGGGCATAAGGGTGCCCTGTGCTGGACGTCTGTTGGGAGAACCAGACCAGCATTGGAGTAAACAGGTGAAGAAAATGGCTGGGTGGATTTATTTAGGAACTTCACAATAGTTTATTGTATAGTGCTACTGCCTTCTGGTAAACTCTAGCCGGGATGCTTTGTAACAGAGGCTTTCTTTCTGCCACTCTCCCATAAAGCTGCAAATGGGGAAGCAGCTGAGCGACAGTTGTTGCCTGCACCGTCTGTCTGATCTCCGCCAGTGCGGCTTGGAACTGCTTTAGTTCTCACAGGACTTGTGGTGGCCTCCATTACTAATCGTCATGTATGACCACTCAGTTTTTTTTGTGGACAGCAGATTTCCAGCTGTGCTGTATTCGTTCCATTTCTTCATGACTGACATAACTGGATTCCAGTAGATATTCAGTGACTTGAATATTTTCTTGCCTCCGTCCCTGACTTGTGCGTTTCAGTCACTTATCACAGAGTTGCTGTTTTGTCTTCATTGTGTTGGTTCTCGCTACAAGTTGGCCCTTAAAGCTAAGGTGCATTTAGGCTACAATTAATTAAATTGCCACGCAGGGGATCTTCAATCAACTAGCCTGGTGACTTCTAAAACTAATTGTCTACACCAGTGATGTCATATTAAAATGAGTGAAAACCTATATGATCAGTTATTTTATGTTTTATATTTGTATTTTTAGACCACTTTCCAGAGGTCTGTTTTCACTTTGGGGCGGCACGGTGGTGCAGTGGGTAGCGCTGCTGCCTTGCAGTTGGGAGACCTGGGGACCTGGGTTTGCTTCCCGGGTCCTCCCTGCGTGGAGTTTGCATGTTCTCCCCGTGTCTGCGTGGGTTTCCTCCGGGCGCTCCGGTTTCCTCCCACAGTCCAAAGACATGCAGGTTAGGTGGATTGGCGATTCTAAATTGACCCTAGTGTGTGCTTGGTGTGTGGGTGTGTTTGTGTGTGTCCTGCGGTGGATTGGTTCCTGCCTTGTGCCCTGTGTTGGCTGGGATTGGCTCCAGCAGACCCCTGTGTTCGGATTCAGCGGGTTGGAAAATGGATGGATGGATGTTTTCACTTTGACATAACAAAGTCTTTTTCTGCCTACTTTGAGATCCTCCTGAATGTCTGTGCACCTCACCTTGTCTCTAATGGTGACCCCAGACACCCTCACAATGTAGTTCTTAACAGTCACTGCCCAAAGCTCATGGCCATAGGTGAGGGTAGGAACATAGAGAGACTGGTAAGTTGAGAACTTGGCCTTTGGGTTCGCCACACTTCACCATAGCTAACCAGTACAATGTTCACCTAACTGCTGACGCTGTTCTGATCCACCTGTTGATTTCGCACTCACTTCTTCTTTCACTCATGAACACGACCCTAGGTATTTAAACTCTTTGGCTTGAGGTTGCACCTCATCCCTGACCTGAACAGGGCACTCCACTCTTTTCCGGCTAAAATCCATGACCTCAGACTTGGAGGTGGTGATCCTCATCCTGACCATTTCACACTCAGCTGCAAACCCCCTCAGTGCGCATCTGAGGCCACCATTGATGAAGTCATAGGACTAGATCAGGGGTCCTCAATCACAGTCCCGGAGGGCCGCAGTGGCTGCAAGTTTTAGTTTTAACCCAGTTGCTTAATTAGAAAACAATTCTTGCCAATAATTTAATTTCATGCCTTGATAGTGCTTTAACTCTGCTATGGCAGGTCATTCTCATATCCTGGATTTTCTTCCCCTTTCTAAGGATATCATCCAAATGATCTGAAGTCTGAAACAGACGAGTTATTCTCAGTCCTTCACTTTTTTCTCTTCACTTTCTTTCCAAGTATTTAATTAAACCCAACAGTGCGTGATAAACACACACAGGTGTAAATGGTAACAAGCTAAATGGAGAAAAGCTGGTTTCTTTCGTCATTTGCATGTTATTGCTAATTAGGAGCAATTAAAAACCAAGAATACAGCTGTTTAAGAGTAAAATAAGCAATAAGGGGTCAAAATCTTAACGAGCGAGACAACTAAAGTGAAGCAGAAGTGTTACTTGAGCAGTAAGTGCTTCTTATTAAGCAATTGGGTTGGAGTAAAAACCTGCAGGCCCCCCAGGACTGTGATTGAGGACCCCTGGACCAGATCATCTGCAAAAAGCTGAAATGCAATCCTGAGTCCACCAAACTGGACTCCCTTCACCCTTTCTGGCTGGAAAAACATGGAACACCAACATGGAGACCAACATTTAGAATGCTTGGAGTCCTGATCAGAAGCAGCACTTCAGCTTTATCACCAATTTGGTTTTAAAAAATTCAATATCATCCAAGTGTTTGTTTCATTTAAACAATAAATCAGATTATGAAGGGGTGATGTGAGGGACTGACATCAAGGAGAGGAGAGTGCCATGTGGAATAGCGTAGCCTTGGCCACTGTTATCTGATAAAATAAGAACATATTCTAACTTTAAAGCTCAATTTTAATGCTTGTCATCACTCATTCAGCAGTTTCTCCTTCTTGCAGCTGAGTTCTGTTACCTTCCATTAGTTTTTGAAGGCTGCATGCACCCTCTGAATTGAGCTTCTCTTTTGAAATATCTTAGGAATCATTGGTATGGAGCACTGTGCTGGGTTTGCACTATGACCTGCTTTTGAAACATGCTATTTAAAGTAAAGGTTGTTTCTTTAAAAGTTAGCCACATTTTACATAAGACAGAGTTTTGTGTTGTCATCCAAGTACCAAATTTCCATTTTTGCTCCCTCATTACATCAAGCCAGCAGAAAAGAGAAGAAAACGGTTTACGACGTTTGGCTGGTTGCCACAGGTGCAGAACCAGTTAATGTGGAGTGAACTGGTGCGCTTGATGGGACAGGATGTCAAGAACACGTGCTCTCCGGCGGGCCTTGAAGTGCTCTTCAAAACTGGCGTCACCTGCAATTTGGAAAAAAGAAGAAAACAGCTAGCGCTCAGAAGGTCTATTTTAGTGTGCTTTAAAATGAACCCCCCACCCAGAGCACAACACAAAAGAAACAAAGGGCAGCAACTTCTTCTGGAATATTCTAGGCAGAGAGTGCTGGTTCCTGCCTCCCATTTAATGATATCGGGACACTAGAAATGGATTAAACAAATACGGAAGGTTGATGGCTGGATATTCTTCTTGTTCATCAGCTACAAATATGCATGTGGTGTAGAGGTTAAGACTTTGGACTTCAGAACCTGCAGGTGTGGGTTCAGATGCCACCACTGACACCGAGTGACCATGAGCAAGTCGCTTCACCTACCTGCGGACCAACTGGAGAAAACAAAAGAAAGGTAAACAAATGTGTCTCAAAGTTGCCCTGGGAAAAGGCGTCAGCCAACTAATAATAAGAAGTAAATATGAATTGCAAGCAAGTCAAGCAGGTGGAATATTTTAAAAATAAACAGCTTGCTTACAGGGCGCTCCTTCTTGGACGCCTGAATCTACATTATAGCTGGATAAAAGGAAAACTCACCTAAACTGAGTAATGCCAGTTGGACTCTAAAAGGATAAGTTTGGTATTTTTCAAATTAAAGCTCCAGCAGACCCCCGTGACCCTGTGTTAGGATATATCAGGTTGGACGATGACTGACTGATGGCTGAGTTATTTTTTCACAGACATGGTATATATGCATTTGCCACACAAAATTGTACTCTAAAGTCTATCATTTCCTGTAAGTTTCTAAAAATATGTTGCCTGCACTAGGATTTTATATTGGAATTAATGGGGCATAGGGACTGCCGGATAACAAAAGCCTTAAAACTTACCGACTACGTCCATTTTTCAGGCCAAGACAGTTGTCATGAACTGATCCACGTCTTGCAATTAGACGCACATTGTCAAATAGCTTATACATGTCATTTTTGAACAATTCAGCTATTTGCAAAGACGACCATCACTTGTGTTTCACGATAACCTTTCACCCCCTCATGGTGTGGTTTCCACTCAAACAATAAAATCACAGTAAACTGTTCGTGCCACTTGGTTGGTTTTGTTTTGATATACTTCCGTATTTAAGTGAGATCTCACACAGGCAAATAGAAAACATATCCTTACCATAAGAAAATATGTAACGAGGAATCCTTATTATTCTTATCTTTATGTTTATTGCATGCTCCTTGAGGAATAGATAGATAGATAGATGAATATGCGATAAAATTATTATTTCTAAGTCCTTTTTGCTTGTTGTCACAAAAATGCGTTGGAAACACAGAAAGCATGTTTTCTTTTACCGAAAGTCAAAGAGGACGTATTCGATTAACAACAACATTTATTTATATAGTACATTTTCATACAAATTACGTAACTCAAAGTGCTTTACAAGATGAAGAAAGAAAAGTTTATAAAAAATTAAAATATAAAAATAAGATTAGGCAATACTAAATAACAAAGAATAAAGTAAGGTCTGATGGCCAGAGAAGACGGAAAAAACAAAAAACTCCTGACGGCTGGAGAAAAAAAGCAAAATCTGCAGGGGTTCCAAGGCCACGAGACCACCCTGCCCCCTCTAGGCATTCTACCTAACATAAATGACCTCAGTCAGTCCTCATGGTTTTCAGGGTTCACATGGAAGAATTTGACAATGACAGTCATGTGGACCTCAGGCCTTCAATCCATCAATGTAGGGACTGCACGGTGCTTTGATCAGGTGGTGGTGGCGCGGATCGTCACCACAGAAAAACGGAAAAAGAACAGAAGAGAAAGTAGGGGTTAAAACGGATTTTGGCGCCACCATGAATGATAATGATAATTAATTGAATATACAGAGTATCAGGATTAAAATAAAATGTAGCTATGAGAAAGCCATGTTAAAGTAATGTGTTTTTAGCAGTTTTTTAAAGTGTTCCACTGTATTAGCCTAGCAAATTTCTATCGGTAAACTATTCCAGATTTTAGGTGCATAACAGCAGAAGGCTGCCTCACCACTTCTTTTAAGTTTAGCTCTTGGAATTATAAGCAGACCCTCATTTGAAGATCTAAGGTTATGATTTGGAGTGTAAGGTGAAAGACATTCTGAGATATAGGATAAAGCAAGATTATTTAAGGCTTTGTTAACCATAAGCAATATTTTAAAGTCAATTCTAAATGGCACAGGTAACCAGTGTAGTGACACCAAAACTGGAGAGATGTGCTCAGATTTGCTTTTCCTACTTAAGATTCTGGCAGCTAATTACGTTTTACACTTTTTTTTTCCAGTGGTGCTTCATGCCCCATTTCCTCCATTGTAAAGTTCCAGCGCAGGCAAGATATGTATTTAAATTTATACAAAATGCCATATAGTTTGTAAAGAAATAACTTCAACTTGAAAAATACTGAACTTATCCTTTAAGGGATACTAATGCTGATGCAGATTTAGGAGTATTTAGAGGTCCATAGACTCATCTGTTGAGTTTCACCTGCTCATCTGGTTTTGGCTCATGGGAAGCCAAAGCCTTCTCCTGTCAGCATTATCACAAGGCAGGAGTCAACACAAGATGGGGTGCCTCACTTCACAAGGCACATTCACACATATAGAGCCAAAATGGATTTCACAGTCCACCTAACCCACATGTCACGGATATGAGAGGAAAACTGGAGTACCAACAGAGAAACCCCTGAGACAAACTCCAGCCAGGCAATGACTAGGCCAAGAGAATCCAAGCCATGGCGCTGATAAAATTTAATGTAAGTAAATGTAAGGAAGTGGAAATGTCAGATTTGAATGCTGTTGTGGGATACAGAATCTGTAAATTTTGGACTATATTTTCATTATATTTTGTTTAAGACAAAACAACAGATGAACTTAATACTTGCGTGGACAGTTAAGATCAAAGCCAATCTGTTTTCCTAAATCACAGTACCATTTGTTTGAACTGACAAGCAATGCAGGCGATTCCTCAGGAGATTGCTTACTTTAAAACCTGAGATCTGGGACAACAAGTTGCTAAACTGGAGAACGGATGAGTGAATTCATTCATCATATTGACAGACAGCCAATCGGAATATCTAATAATCACATCTTACAAAACCCCTGGTAAAATTTAATAATAAACTAGGGGGGCAAGCCCCCCCTGGCACCTTCAGCACCCAACCCCACGTGGCAACTTTGGTGCCCAACCCCCAGTTGCAGCCAGAATATTAATAAAATCTGTAAATGTACAAAAGAAAAATTATTATTTATTGGAGTCAAAATTATGAAATTCTATAAATATGTAAAAGAGAAATGAATTATTATTTAACGGAGTAAAAATCATGAAATGAGAATAAAATATTTACTCTCTTACCAATTGGAGTATTCCTGTTAAACTGAGGTCCACTATGCTCGATGAGTATTTATAAGAGACTAAATAAACAATCCATTTATTTTAACTGACAAAAAACATGACTTTCTTGATATTTTAGTTTATAATTAAAAAACGGAAGAAGAATCTGAAAATCTAACATGACATTAAAGTTCGATAAATTCTGTAAAGAATGATACCAAACATATATATGTAGGTTTTAAAATAAGCCAGATTTAAAGCGTGACAAAAAACGTGACATAAAATCGTTGCACTTTTAGGCTTAGGAATTTATATATATAGAGAGAGGGAGTAGATATGCCTCCGCTGAAGAATGACATCAGAAGAAGAGAACAGAGCGATGTTAACGTGCGGCTGTTTCCATCTGATCATCAGAAAAGCATCTAATGAACAACTACAAGTGCTAGATCATAAGCCGCCTGCGACATTCATCCTTGTCATCTTTAACTTTTCATAAGCTTTTTCTAAAGACTTTACTATCAGTCCTATTTTCTATTATTCTTTTTTCTACTATTATTGTTATTCCTGTAATAAATACCATGCTGCTTTTAACTTTGAATGCTTTGTCTTAATGACTAGAGTGATTGAAGTAATAAGATTTTTGATCTTTGAGCACCCGGTGCAGCCTTTGTTTGTTTAAGTGTATTCTTGGAGACCAAAAGTAATATCCAGGTCTGAGATATATTTAAAACATTGTATGTTGTTTGTGCCGATAATAAGTAAGTATTTTGAAGTGCTGGGTGAGTGACAGGCTGTGTTATTCCTAAAGCACTTGTGTGGTTTAAAGTGCCAGAGGTTAACCAGCTGTGTGTGTGCCATTCATAGGGCACTGTTGTGATTAGGGTCTGTGTGTATATGTACAGTTAGGTCCATAAATATTTGGACAGAGACAACTTTTTTCTAATTTTGGTTCTGTACATTGCTACAATGAATTTTAAATGAAATATGTTTTCGCATGTTGTCTGTTCACAGCAAAATCTTCCACATGCAAGTACCACACCTCGAATCAACTCCAGGCCTTTTATCTGCTTAATTGATAATGACATAACGACGGACTTTCCACACCTGTCCATGAAATAGCCTTTGAGTCAATTGTTCAATTACTTTTGAGCCCCTGAAATGAAGGGATTGTGTTAAAAAAATGCTTTAGTTGCCTCACATTTTTATGCAATCGTTTTGTTCACCCCACTGAATTAAAGCTGAAAGTCTGCACTTCAACTGCATCTGAATTGTTTCATTTAAAATTCATTGCGGTAATGTACAGAACCAAAATGAGAAAAAAGTTGTCTCTGTCCAAATATTTATGGACCTAACAGTATATCTGTGTATGTGTGTGACAGTAGACCAATCCGGTAACGAATCTGACGAGTACACTTACCCCTAGGTAAAGGGTAAATAGAGGGATATACCACGATAATACAAATACGTAATGTGAGGGCCTAAACTTGAAACCACCTATTATAGGAAGGAATCATAGTGGACTGGTCACTTCTTTCAGCTGAACGGTGATTCATTTACCTGAGGACACCCATGGAAGTTATAGAGAAGTGCATTTAGGACTGAATCCAGGAAGTATTTCTTTACATAAAGAGTTGTGGGAAGTCTGGAACAAACTATCGAGACATGGAGTTCTTGACAACCTTTAAGAAGTGTCTCGATGAGATACTGGGAGAGCTTAGGTATTAGCTGATAGACTGAATTGTCATCTGTCAAATTTCCTAGTTGCTTACCTTCTGTTGTCACTATCTACAGGTACATCAATGCAGTGTGAAGAAGCCATTAAGAAGGCTAACAGAATAGAATGTTAGGTTACACAGCACTGTGATGTGTGTTGTACAAGTCCAAGAAGATAATGCTTTTAAGTTATTTAACACACTAGGCTGACTCTGAGACTGGGAGACATGAGCTGTGAGTAGAGACTGAAGGAGCTGAACCTTTTCAGTTTAAACAAACTGAGATTAAGAGGGACATGAATGAAGTGTTTAAAATTCGGAATATTATGAAAACAGAGGAGCCAGGCTCATACATTAAAATAAATTCTTCAACAAGAACACGGACACAGTTGGAAACTTGATAAGTGTGAACTTTGCACAAATGTTAGGAAGTTTTTCTTCACGCAGCAAATTATAGACACATGGAAAAAATGACCAAGTAGCCTAGTGGAGAGTAGAACGTTAGGGACCTTCAGATCTCAACTTCATGTTAACCTGGAGAAATTAGCGGGACAGGTTTGGTGAGCTTTGTTGGACTAAATGGCCTGTTCTTGTTGAATTTTTCCAATGCACCCTAAATTTGGATGTGAACATTATAAAAGCGATACCAGTATGCCTATCACTAAGCATGCCTTAACTGTTCCAAATCATTGTAACGCTGGTTTGGCTCTGTGGCTCCCATCCTTCAAACTCAGTTCTGAGTTCTGGACATGTGGCTCCATCTGTCTTCATGTTCAAATTCAGACTTAATACCTAACTGTGTGTTCAGGCCCTTTTCATGGTCGTCCCTTCCTGTATTAGTTTCAGTAATCCCAAAACCGGCCACCATCTGTGCAGTCTGCACATTGTTCTCATGTCTACAAAGGTTTTTCTTAGGATACTCTGATTCTTCTCCCACGTAATTATCAACACTAAATAAAGTAGGAGGCTAGGAGATGGACCACTGACATACCTGTTGTTGTACCGATACTGCCAGGGTAGGCCCCAATTCCTGGTTATTCCAAAAATTGATTAATTGGGTTTGAAAGCAAATGGGTGTTTTATTTTTTAAAGTTCCCTTTAAGAGGCAACTGATGCAAAGTATAAAGATCTTATAAACGTGGAATTGTTTTGTATTCTTCTCCTGATGGTTTAAATCTCTCTAAGTGCTCTGAGCCTGTTGCGCAATAGAAGAATGAATTTTATTAAACTGTTAATGGTTTGTACATGAAGATGTTGTGAAAAGAGAACAGACAAGGGCGGCCTTAAAGGGTCAGGGTCTTCTTAATAGCAGCAATGCTTACAAATGATGGGGGCAAAACCAAAAACAGCAAACACCAGGCTTCTTAGCCAGGCAAAGTCTCCAGCTAAATGTCTCCTGCAGACACTGATTCAAAAAGGAACGCCATTCCCTGGTTACGTCTGTTTCTTAATTTCATGGCAAATACAAGAGTGGAGTTTGTAAGCACGGTGGGAGTGAGGTCACTCGTCTGGAGTGGGTTTTGTCCTCTTCTTTAGGGTGGAAGAAGGAAGAGAAATTAGTGGCTGTGTCTCATCTGAACCTGTCCTCCATTTTGCCTCTGTTGCAGAGCCGGCACCACACTCCCATAACGTGCGTGTGTGGCGATGTATTATGCCTCAAAACTGCATGTGCTTTAACACGGGAGCACTCTCATGCTGGGCAGGCACGGTGCCTCCACAAAAGAAACAATCAAAGGATTATTACCTTGGAGAGTACTGGGAGCACTTTGGCCCAAACTAAATGGATCACAATTCTTCTTGGACTTCTTTTGTTTAGTGGAAAGTCAAGCGTGAGTTACATGTCAAGGGTCTGTGGGCACCCCATGAGGTCTCCTGGTGTAACTGGCCTTCCTTTCCTAGTCTTCCCTGCGGCAGATCGGCCCTTGTCACATCCCATCCCTGCTTACAGACTACCCTCTCTTTCCCTTTCACACTTTTTTATTGGAATTATACTCACGTAAGAAGCAAAGGTGAAATACAGTATCTCCGACAAGTTGAGTGAATTTGATAACCCCTGCAATTGTTCTGGCTGAAGCAGGTATTATTAATGCCGGATGCATAAAAGCCGCCCGACACAAAACCCTAAAGCCTTTCCCATCTGTCCATCAAAATGTCTCTCAATGCTTCAAGCAGGTGAAAAGCTAAACGCCCGTGCTGCTCTGTGTGCCGAAGACAATGCCATGTCAGCATGTGGCTGTGGGTGTCTCTCGGCGCTCCCCAGACACCATGATCCCCCTACCCCAGACACATTGGCAGCCTTTGTATCCACGAGACAACAGATGGCAGTCAATTATGGTGGTGACATCAGTGTCATCTGGCAACCTCAGTACTTCTCGGTATAATGCAGGGTGGCAGTGAAGGCGGGAAACTAGAACAAAAAAAATAAATAAAAAAGCAAACTTGTAATAAACAAAAGAGCTGGGCAGGTCGCTGCCAACATTGGTTTGTTTAAATAAACCGCCTCAAAAAACGTAATTTTTGCAGTAGTGGCCAAAGGAGCTGTGCTGTTATGTAGAAAGATCTCAATTATGGCAGAACAGCACTGGAAATACTTATGCAGCTGGAAAACGGGAAGAAATGACTGAGGCAATACATGATGTGATTGATTCACATTTGGCTTCAAGTGTTTGTCTTGTCAGACTCAAAACCAGACTTTCTTAATTTCTCCACTTTCTCTTCACTTCTTAATTTAAGCTGGGGAGCTTGTGGAGTCTGAGGATCCCAGTCTTTCTCTCATAAAAATGTGTGTTATCTCTACATTGCCCTGAAGTAAATGCACCCAGCAAATGGATGAGCATTTTGTCCAGGGTGGTTCTTACCTTGTTGCCAGGATGGTGTGTTGTAGTGGTTAGGGTTCTGGACGTCAAACGCTGTATGACCCTGAGCACGTCATGTCATCTGGCTGTGCTCCAAGTGGAAAAAGTGAAAGAAATGCAACTAACTGTATCTCAAATGCTGTAAAGTATCAAGTAAGTAAATGAAAATAAGGATAAGCTCCAGCATCCTGCTTGGAAAATAAGTCAAAGAGTTAATAAGTATGTACTATACACTGGCACATCAGGTAGCATTGTCAATGAACAGACCCCAAATCCAGTCCAGAATAGGTGTCTTCTATGTGCAGTCTGAATGTACTTCTTGTAAAGTTAATCGGCGGACATGAACACAAGCGTGGCTCCCACAGTGGAATGGCGTCCAATCCATGATTACATTCTGCCTTGAACCTTTAGCTGCCTGTGACTCCACACCACCCTCTACTGGTTTGGAAAATTCCAAAAATCTAGAAAGGCATCAAAGGAGTACTTTTTATTTGCATAACACACTTATGAAAAAACAATACATTGCACTCACTTTGCTAATTTATTTTAGTGATTATGTTTAGCCATTTCTTAGCATCGGCACGGTGGCGCAGTGGTAGTGCTGCTGCCTCGCAGTTAGGAGACTTTGGTTCGCTTCCCGGGTCCTCCCTGCGTGGAGTTTGCATGTTCTCCCCGTGTCTGCGTGGGTTTCCTCCGGGCGCTCCGGTTTCCTCCCACAGTCCAAAGACATGCAGGTTAGGTGGATTGGTGATTCTAAATTGGCCCTAGTGTGTGCTCGGTGTGTGGGTGTGTTTGTGTGTGTCCTGCGGTGGGTTGGCACCCTGCCCAGGATTGGTTCCTGCCTTGTGCCCTGTGTTGGCTGGGATTGGCTCCAGCAGACCCCCGTGACCCTGTGTTCGGATTCAGCGGGTTGGAAAATGGATGGATGGATGGATTTCTTAGCATATAATATACCGTATATCAAATGACTCCTGTCTTGTGTGGTACTCGACCTCCGAGTTAAACAACGCATGCATGGCGTAACATTCAGGAGCGCTGAGCCCTGTGCCGGCACTGTAGCCCTCATTGGACTGAGTTCAGTTCAGTAGGCCAATGCTACAACTTTCTCAATGCATTTCAAAGTTTCAGGCAAAAAGGATGAAAATGGCCTGGGCAGGACCCTAATCCATCACAGGACCCACGCTCGCTCATACACCGTGACAATTTGCAAGTGCCAGTTAACACAACCTAATTAATTAAATACCTAAAACCATTCCTTTTGTGCTCGAGCATGTCTGGCCATAGTAAATTACATGAAATGCTACTCAGTTATGACAAATGTTAGGGAATAACAGAAGTGAAAGACAAAACTTTATTACAGCGGATATCAGGTGAATGTGGCACACTGACAGTAAATTAAGGGGTGACCAGATGTTCAAAATCCCAAACCGGGACCCTTCTATAGCATGTATGCCCATGCATAAAGACCATCCTCATTGGTTTAATGTCATCACAAGAGGAATCAGGGTGCAGAAAAAAAACTTTCACAAATGAACACATAGGAGCCCACACAGTGCTTGACGTGGATACTAATAAATGTCTGCTTCTTAGTCGTCCTGTTCAAATTCAACACCAGTTCTAGTGTCAGCTCAATATAAACTGCAGATAATGAAGCCGTGAGGTTGATTTAGTGTAATTTAAATACTAAGCAAATGTTTACGTGCCACTTCATTCGTATCTACAGTAGATGACCTTTTGTTTTCCATGCTTGCATTTTATACTTTCACGGTTAGGGAACTCGTTTAACTTACCTGTTATAACTTAAAGCATCTGCAGGACTGTGATGCTGATGCTCTGCTTCTCTTCTGTCTGCACTTCATAAAGCCGAAACAACTTGTTGATGCGCACGTTCATCTTGACTTGCTGGTGGTGGATTGCTGTCCTGCGCTTGCCCAAGCAGTCATTGACTTCCTACCCACGCACGCAATCTGTGGCTATTGGAGGTGGAAAAGAGAATAATATATATATAAAATAAATAAATACAAGTTGGTGTAACTGCTGTCAAGGTAAAATTGAAACATTGTCCTAATTAATTGTTGAAGTCGCACAGAATGTTTCTAAGTTGTAAAACAGATGAGCTTGCAGATTCGCCAATGCTTTTCAATAGGAGACATTGACATTTAAAAACTCTAGAGTGCGATCTGTTCAAGATGTCCTGACAAAGAAACTGTACCTAAAGAATTGGTGTGCCATGTTTCAACAAAATCAGTCCATGATGGGCCAAGTTGTGTCATGCGGGCAGACAGACAGACATGGGCTATCGCAGTTGCTGCTTCACGCTTTATATGTGAACACACCAGAAAATGGAAGGATGGACATGCTAAATAAACAACGACACGGGAATAACCTTCCCCTAACTTAGAACTGGAATAAGTGGATGGATGAATAGATAAATTCAGAAAATGGACAAAGGGATGGGTGAATGGACACGTGTATTGCATGACTTTTCCCTGTTTTGTTTGAACATTTGTTTTGTGTTTAACCGTCACTTCTTTTACTTATATTGTATTTGCAGTTATTACAGTATATAGAGTGAGCTCTTAGATGGGAGTGCTCTAAATAAGAATACTGTAAATTGAATTAAATAAGCACATTTTGGAATTAGGATGGCACAGTTTTAGCACAGCGGCCTATGGTATACTGTAGTGGGTCCACAGCTCAGATCA
Organism: Erpetoichthys calabaricus; assembly: GCF_900747795.2. Lineage (NCBI taxonomy): Eukaryota > Metazoa > Chordata > Cladistia > Polypteriformes > Polypteridae > Erpetoichthys > Erpetoichthys calabaricus. The sequence goes on along the minus strand of NC_041399.2, from coordinate 53,320,911 downwards.
AAAAGCCCAGTTTTTAAATAGATAATCGCTGCACTCGCGGCTTATAGAGGGGGCAGTGTGGCCGGAGTGCTTCCTGGACACTTCGTGCTTGCGGGCGATCCTTGCTTCAGTGCATAGGTGAGGAATCGTCCGCCTCTGTAATTGATGCTGGGAGCTGCTAATTGCCACATCTGAACCACATCTCCATTATATATAGTAGGAGCGTGAGTGGAGAGGGGGAAAAAAAGGAAAAAGAAAAAGAAAGTGAAAGGAGGTCAAGGGAGAAGAAGACAGCAGGAAGGAGAAAGCCGGTGCGTGAGCGAGTGAGGGCACGCTTGCTGTTGAGAGCAGAAGGCAGCTGGGCAGTGAGCCCTAGCGGGGTGTCTGGCTGGCACCCGGGGGCAGTCGGTAGTGGTCGCTCCTGCTGAGCGTTAGTGAGGAGCGGGAGTGACCGGAAGGAGGACGGCTCGCCACATATGGCTGCGGGAGTCTGGGAAGTGAAAGCCCCAGCGTGAGCGCCCTGGTTGCTGGGAGCCCACCGGAGCCAGGGATCAGAAAGGCGAACAGACCAGCAGAGAAGGTCAGCTGCAGGTAGGGTGACTCCCCTGGTGCATAGCCTGGATGGGAGAAGCAGGGGAGTCGCCAGTAGAAAGAAGGCACCGACCGGGCTTTGTTTTTAAAAGGATTGCTCCCAGCTATTGTTTTAACCCCGTTTTTAACTGGATTTATTTATGTGATTTTAACCTCCACATTTTTCACTTGTTTTTAACGGATTATTTATTTATTGAACTTTATGCACTGCACTTGTTTTTGAATACTTTGTTTTTGGTTTGGTTTTAAATAAAAGCACTCTTGCACTTTTTTGCACCATCCCCTTGATTTGTCGTTGATGTCTTCACTGTCCAGCTCATCCGGTTACATTACTGATGGTGTCGGGTTCAAGAGCTCCCAAACTGGAGACGGGAGCCCATCGTCACACGGCCTTGTCATGAAGACACTGGAGCTCAAGTCCCAGGTGCTCCCTGTGTGGAGCAGTGCTGTATAAAGTACCCAACAGCCATACTGAAGTACAAGCAGAGTTTATATAGTCAAAAAATATTCTTATAAACATAAAATGTTCCAGGCTAGATCCTTTTTGTGTGTGAATTGTAGTACAATCACTAATGTATGAACCAAGTAACCGCAACTTGAAGTAGTGACACCCACATGAGCGGACTTCTTAATGATCCATCCATCCATCCATTTTCCAACCCGCTGAATCTGAACACAGGGTCACGGGGGTCTGCTGGAGCCAATCCCAGCCAACACAGGGCACAAGGCAGGAACCAATTCCGGGCAGGGTGCCAACCCACCGCAGGACACACACAAACACACCCACACACCAAGCACACACCAAGGCCAATTTAGAATCGCCAATCCACCTAACCTGCATGTCTTTGGACTGTGGGAGGAAACCAGAGCGCCCGGAGGAAACCCACACAGACACGGGGAGAACATGCAAACTCCACGCAGGGAGGACAAGGGAAGCGAACCCAGGTCCCCACATCTTCCAACTGCGAGGCAGCAGCGCTACCCACTGCGCCACTGTGCTGCCCCTTCTTAATGATTATGAGGAAATTTGAAAATTATATGGTAGCAGCGCTGGATAGAAGCTGATGCAGTACAACACTTTCTCAATGGCTTATGGGTAGTACTCTGTCGTCAGTCTCTAGTTGAAGCCAAGGTCACATGAGCATGGACAATTACACAATTACACAGTTGTTGAACAACACGGCGTAGTGAGATTTCTTTGAGCAGAGGAGGTAAAATCTGCTGGAATTCACCAAAGGATGTTGGCTCAGTTAGGAGGTGAAAACAGCACAACTCAACGAGGTAGAAAGGTTTAAAGCAGGAAGAGCAAGTGTAACTGATGACACTTGATCTGGTCGACCATGAACATTGCCCGACAAGCTCACACGTGGCAAATGCTTTCATACGAGAAGACAGACGGTCGCTGTTACTGCCCATTTGGATATCAGCTATGGATCTGTTCATGCCACAGTGCAGCATGACCTGGGGTTTGTGCAAGATGGGTATCCAAACAACTTACTAATTTGCACAAGCAGCAGTGCATGGAGGTTACAACCCAATCCCCGAAATGTTATGAAGAGGTGTTTTGAAGTGTTGACAAGAGAGACAAAGCATTAGTGGAAACACACGTCTTTTCAGTAAAGAAGAAATTCAAACAACAAAAAAATTGTGATGCCCACCGTTTTACCTCAAATTTTGTTCTGATAACACCTAACCACATGAGAATGGGGAGAGTTAGTTTAATAATAATATTAGTCAACAAAACAAACCCTAATAAGTCACTGCTGTCATTAAATAATCCACCTTAATAAAAGGATATGTGTCCGTGTGTCTGACCGGTTACTATGTCTCTATCATTTCAAAAGCTGGCGCAAACATTTTTAGCAGCACAATGCATTGAACTTGCCAATCCAACAAACGGTGTCTCATAAACATTACTATGAACAGGCGTCTGCTGATTCCTTACATTTCAGTCCATTTGGGTAGCATGGCTAGTGTTTAGTGCAGTGTTCTACCTGGACTTTATCACTTCTACTTTCACATTCTAAGGAACGGCTTTCTTCAGCTCTCCTAAGTAGTTCACAATCTGTTTCGGAGAGCAACACATACAGCAAGGTGAATGAACCAGAGTCTGTGACTGTAGAAGTACGCCTCATTGTGGTCAAGAGGGTCCTCACTGCGGAAAGTGGGGATTGATATGGGTGGGGTCAGATGTCAGACACCCTCCACATTCAGTAATCGTCTTTACATGAAACCCTAAACTAACCCTAACCTAAACATCCCTCCTAAAACAGCAATGATTTCATGGCTCTGCAAATACACAATGGCGCTGTGCTCTGGTGGAGAAGGGGATGTGATTTACTTTGTACAGTGATGAATAAATTGAATTAAAAAAGTCATTACCAGAGAATAAAATACATAATTTAAGTAAACACATATACAGTAGATCTAATGTCATACCTTTGTCATATTTTATCACTCAGACATCACAGAGCAGGAGGATTACCGAATACAGGTGGAGTCTGACATGTTACTCTGTCTATATCAGTCCCCACCTCGTCCCATTCCAGCATCAAAGGGGTAGTTGCTGTAGCCTGTGGATTTGCCCCACTATGTCTGACAAACTGTATTCTGGGGCAATAGAGTTGCAACCAAGTAATATCTGCTGTGGAAACGATGGAGACTGGGGAGTGCACGTCTCCAATATCCAGCCCTGCCCCAAACATTCAGCTCCACCCTGTTCAGAGGCAGCCCTGAGGACAGTGCCTGAACTTGGCCTTACCTCAGAGAATGACTGAGACATCCGGCCCACTCCATTCTTCAGACTGCCATGAGGTGTGCTTGGAATGACTGCGTGCTCAGTCCATTACTGTTCACACTGCTGACTCCTGACTGTGCAGCAATGCACAGCTCTAATCACAACATAAAATTCGCCGATGACATGACTGTGGTGGGTCTCATCAGCAACAATAATGAGTCAGCATACAGAGAGGAGGTGCAGCAGTTAACGGACTGGTGTAAAGCCAATAACCTGTCTCTGAATGTAGACAAAACAAAGGAAATGATTGGTGACTTTAGGAAGACTAAGAGTGACCATCTGCCACTGAACATTGACGGCTCAACTGTAGAGGTCGTCAATAGCACCAAATTCCTGGGTTTCCACCTGGCAGAGAACCTCACCTGGTCCCACAACACCAGCTCTTTAGTCAAGAAAGCCCAGCAGCGGCTCTACTTCCTGCGTAGGCTGAGGAAAGCCCATCTTCCATCATCTACTCTAACAACATTCTACAGAGGAACCATAGAGAGCATCCTGAGCAACTGCATCACTGTCTGGTTTGGAAATTGCACGGTCAGGGATTGCAAAGCCCTACAACAGATAGTGAAGACAGCTGAGAAGATCATCAGTGTCTCTCTTCCCTCCATCATGGACATTTACACCACATGTTGCATCTGCAAAGCCACCAGCATTGTGAATGATCCAACACACCCCTCACATTCACTGTTTATACTCCTGCCATTCGGAAAAAGGTACCAAAGCATTCGGGCCACTCATCTCTAGAATGTGTAACAGTTTCTTCCCTCAAGCAGTCAGACTCCTGAACACTCATGGACCGGACTGATATCTGATAATTGTGTTCTGTTCTGCAGTGTTGCACATGTTTGCATATTTGACTCACATGCACCTTGTTATATATTATGTGTCTTTATGTTATGTGTCATGGATTCTTCGTTGTCCTGTGTTTTATGTAGCACCATGGCCCTGGAGGAACGTTGTGTCGTTTCACTGTATGCTGTACTACTGTATATAGATGAAATGACAATAAATACTCTTGAATCTTGGTGTCAGCGGCAGCAGCACGCATTTGTTAAAAGTGGAGGAAGCCTGCATTTTAGGGTAACTGACTGAGTAAATCATTGTGCACATTTGCGTAGCTCATTTATTTTCAAGTTTCACACTGCAGTAAGAAATGTGTCTAGCAAAATATAACAGTCACAGTAGCCATTTGCTTTTGAGAATGTAGTGAAGTAGAGACAGATGTGACACTTAATGGCAGATGGTGGCGTCACTGAGTAGCTCTCGGGGACTGCTCTCACTTAGACACTTCAAGCCCTACAAAGAAAGCAACCTGCTGGCACAACCCGAAAGCAGCCGGTAATCCTACCATGGCTGCTTTTTGTGAAGATGTGAAAATGTAGTAAAGAAAAATGAGAAAAAATTTTATACAGCAGCATTATTGTTGAAATACTAACAAAGTATTTCTATTTCATTCCTATGTAACACTGCTGTGGATTTTGCATGGCCTCCCTGTGTCTGTGTATGTGCTGCAGTTTCCTCCCACAGTACAGACATGCAGGTTAGGGGGACTGGTGATGCTTCATTGGTCCCTGATCTGTACTTCTGTGTGTTTGCCCTGTGACTGGCTGGAGTCCCGTCCAAGGGTTGTTCTTGCCTTGTGCCCAGTGCTTGCTGGGATGGGCTCCAGCTTCTGTGCGACTCTAGATAAGTGGGTTTAGAAAATGGGTGGGTGGATGGAATCTTGATATTACCTTTAATATTTCAAATAAACGTTATCATTTTGGTGATAAGACTTTCCACTTTTCCTGGTCGACTCAAACCATTTTTAAACATTTTAGCACCAGCCGTAAAGGTATGACCCTGAAATCCTGTTGCATGTGCAATGCTTTGTAGCTTTTTGTTGTCGTCATACTGGTGAGCTTTGCCAAAGTGTTTGTTGGCTGAATACGATACCAGTGTGGCAGGTGCAGCTTCTTCAAATAACCTGTTTGGCAGTTGGACAGTTGGGAAGAGTCCTGCCTCAGCGACTCCATATGACACACGCCGCAGTCTCTTTCGAAAAGAAAAGGACAACATAGACCTGTGGGTGACGTCAATAACTTCTGGGTGCACCTCATTCTTTACAAACAATAGAGTTCAGGAGTATGTATGTCAGTGGATATAATACGGGATACTGTGTGTTATCTGCAGATCCTTGAAACTTTACCACTTACACTATTGTGAGGTAACAGAACAGAAAAATGAAGGTGGATATTCTACACAAGCTCATTTTTCCACCGTGTATTATTATGGGTATGGACTCGTGTTACTGCTATAACAGCTCCTTAGACATTAACTGCATTATGAATGGTGAAAATACAGGAGGCAAGCTTGTGTTTTAATCACATGCTGCTATTTGAAGTGAACGTATTTTAACAGCAGGTGAAAAGTGTAACTTGTACTTGACAGTTTCTCCTGCCTGCTCTGTGGAGATAGTGAGAATTCACAAATTTACTTACTGAAAATTGTAATTGGTGAAAGCCATAACCAAAGAAGTGCAGCAGTGTACCACTTTGGCCAAAGCTATTGAGGGCACATACAAAAATCGTGGCCTTCAGAGAGGTGTAGCGCTGCTTTTCTACCATCAACAGGCATTGCCGGCTCTTAGTTTAATTATGTTTTTGCCCCATAGGTTCTTGAGCCCACCTCCTTGTTGAGTTTCTTCTGGGAGCACCTCAGTGAAGATGTGGTGACTTCGTATATTGAGACGTACGCACTCAAAGCAGTAAAACAAGACTCCCTCTAGTTAACTATTATTATGTTCAGTACTTGTATGCAAAAGCAGGTAATAAGCGTACCGAACTGAGAATGAAGTGCAAACCCTTTTTACAGTGTGAAGAGACTTGGAGCTGTAATAAAAAATTATTTATATGAAAATACCACCAAGCTTGGAAAAAAAAGACCTGTTTGCATAACTAAGAAATAATCCCCATGAGGTTACAAAGACAGCAAAAACAAAAACAGCTACACTGCAATTTCTTCTGAATTTTCTATGTGCAGGGAATCAATAAAAAGGAACTAAAATAATAATAATAATAATAATTCTTTACATTTCTATACTGCTTTTCTCACTACTCAAAGCTCTTTTCATAGAGAGTGTGGAGTCACCACTAATATGTAGCATCCACCTGGATGATGCAATGACAGCCATTTTTGCTCCAGTAGCTCACCATATATGAACAATTAGGTGATGAAGAGGTGAGAGAAAGAGCCAGTTAGAGACAAGGGATGATTAGGGTGTAACGGCCGACCCACTTACCCGGAATGGCAGCTACACCACCAAGACCCGTGGCCTGGCAAGCTGAGGAAATTTAAATTCCGAAAAGCCGTACTTCTTTCAAATAAACTTCCCCAATTGATGGTTAAATGATCAAACAGTTTGTAAAATAATAATGTGCATATTATATATATATACTAGGGGGCTTACCCCCTGCTTGCTTCTCTCGCCAACCCTCCCAGCCTGCACTATGCGCCAGCCACTTCACATCTCTGCCGCTTGCGTTGTGAAGAGGGGGGGTGAACGCACCCCAAAGAGACGCGGTCGCTCCTCCGAAACCCCCTCTTAAATGGTGATACAGTGGGAAACAAATAGTTTTTTTTTACCTCCTCTTTGCTCGATCAGCTGCCATGCCACATGATCTACATCTTGTGCGGCACTTCAAACATTTAAAAGCCTGTACAGCAGCTGTCCTACTCTTTGTCTTTTATTTCTGGCCCCAGACGTGGTTAAATCTCTTGGCACAAAGTCTTGTCTTGTGGGACGCGAGTTCTTGATATTTTTTAGTTTATAATTAAAAAATGGAATAAGAATCTGTAAATCTAACAACATCACATTTAAAGTTTGATAAATTCTGAAAAGAATGATACCAAACATATATATGTAGGTTTTAAAATACTGTAACCCGATTTAAAGCGTGACAAAAAAGTCACATAAAAACATTACATAAAATCGTTACACAAAATCGTTGCACTTTTAGGCTTAGGATTTTATATATATAGAGTAGATATGCCTCGGCTGAAGAATGACATCAGAAGAAGAGAACAGAGCGACGTCAACGTACTGCTGTTTCCATCTGATCGTCAGAAAAGCGTCTAATGAACAACTACAAGTTCTAGATCACATGCGACATTCATCCTTGTCATCTTTAACTTTTCGTAAGCTTTTTCTAAAGACTTTACTATCAGTCCTATTTTCTATTATTCTTTGTTCTACTATTATTGTTATTCCTGTAATAAATACCATGCTGCTTTTAACTTTCTATGCTTTGTCTTAATGACTAGAGTGAGCGAAGTAATAAGGTAGATTCCTTTGAGCACCTGGTGCAGCCAGAGGTTTGCCATTACCTCTGTGCTGAGAGGTTTATTAAGGCTGCGAGTGAGAGTTCCACCCAATAGTGGGGAACAGTAAGACATTCTTGATTGAAAAAATGGCCTATCGTCAGGGATGCTGAGCCTTTGTATGTTTAAATATATTCTTGGAGACCAAAAGTAATATTTAGGTCTGAGATATATTTAAAACGTTGTATGTTGATCGTGCCAATAATAAAGTAAGTCTCTTGAAGTGCTGAGTGAGTGACAGGCTGTGTTATTCCTAAGGCACTTGTGTGGTTTAAAGTGCCAGAGGTTAACGTGACATAAAAACGTGACATAAAATCATTGCACTTTTAGTCTTAGGATTTTATATCTATAGAGTAGATATATATATGTTAATAGTGATATGAATCAAAACAACAGAACAATATATACTTCACTCCCTCCAAAGCTCCCACATCACACCCAACCCCAAAAGTGACTGGCGGAATATAATAATAAAAAGGTGCAGCAAAAAAAAAAAATATACAACACAAACCCTCCCTTGACCCCACACAGAACATGAAACAAATAAGACACACGGTAACATGAAACACACATAAAAGTCCAGGGGATTAAATGGAGAATGAATAGTGATTGTGATCCTTGTTCAGCTGGAAAAGGCAATTATACATGGATGAATATGATGGCTTGCTCTTCTCCCAAATGAGAAAAAACAGTCTCAGCGTTCTTATCCTCAGTGTCTCTGCATAATCCGGAACCCCACGGTTTTTGCATTGTAATGATGTGGCGTTGAAAGTGGCAAGCTGGGGAAGGTGTGTGTGATTCGATCATTGCTTTCTGTTAGCGTTGCGATGAAGTGTCAGTGTATTAGACAGGATTTTGTTCTTCTTTTCGTCCTCCTGTTTAAACGGTAAAATGCAAATGTAAATGATGGGATCGACAGGACAATCTATCACGAGGGATCACGGTTCCACCGTGGTTATCCTTCCCCCTTTCTTTCCAGGGGACAATATTTAGAAAGACACACAGACCATGTAAACAGGACAACACTACGAAAGATGCGACTCAGCACAGAATACATTTAAGATGATGTTAATCATGTAGCACCGCTACAAGGGGTCAAATGACTAAGCCATGGACAGTAATTTAGCCTGGACGCTGGGATGAACTGTGCTGTTTACAAAGGATGGCCAGGGATCTTTTATGTTTACCGAGAACCAGGACCTCAGTTTTATGGCTCATCTGAAGGACAGTGCCATTTTTATAGAGTAGTGTCCCCATCACTGCACTGGGGCTTTGGGATCCACAATCGGACCACAGAGTAAGTGTCCCCTGCTGGCCTCGCCAACACCTCTTCCAGCAGCAACCCAAGCTTTTCCAAGATGGTCTACTGCAGGGGTAGGCAACGTCGGTCCTGGAGTGCCACAGTATGTGCAGGTTTTTGTTCCAACCCACGAGAACTCAATTATTGCTGATGAAGCACATATTGCTTAAGTGACATTTTAATGCTTCATTTTAGTGGTCTCGCTTGTTAAGGTTCTCCAACCTTAATTGCTTATTTCAATCTTAAACTGCTGCATTCAGTGTTTTAATTGCTCCTTATTAGCAATAAGATGTAAAACAGGGGTAGGCAATGTCGGTCCTGGTGAGCCGCAGTGGCTACAGGTTTTCATTCCAACCCAATTGCTTAATTAGAAACCAATCATTGCCAATCTCAGACCTTATTTAATTTTATGGCTTGTTAGTCTGTGCAATGTAAGGCTTTTATATCATAGATTTTTTTCCTTTCCAAGGATATCATCCAAATGATTTGAAGCCTAAAACAGATCATTTTCAGTCTGTCACATTTTTCTATTAAGTGTTTTATTAAATCAAACCTTGCATGATGAACACACACAGAATTGGAAAAAAGCTAGCTGGAGAACTGCTGGCTGCTTTGTCTTTTACATCTTATTGCTAATAAGGAGCAATTAAAACACTGAATGCAGCAGTTTAAGATTGAAATAAGCAATTAAGGTTGGAGAACCTTAACAAGCGAGACCACTAAAATGAAGCATTAAAATGTCACTTAAGCAATATGTGCTTCATCAGCAATAATTGAGTTCTCGTTAAGGAACTGGGTTGGAACAAAAACCTGCACATACTGTGGCACTCCAGGACCGACGTTGCCTACCCCTGGTCTACTGTACTATCCAAGTACAGGCTTAGCTTCAGGTGGACAATCTCTTCTGAAGGTCACAAAAGAAACCCTGAGAGTGTTGAAAAAAAATACGCAGCTTCACTGTCCTTACAGCTCGGTGATTAGTGCTCACCTAATCCTTTACATTTGTAGTAGAAATAGGAAAATTGCCCCTTTTTATGAACTTGAGCTTTATTGCCTGCCATTATAGATCCTAGAAATTACTTTTGATGTTACATTCAAACACAAGGAAAATACAATTAACAGCACAATATACAAAACATGACATCAATTATATATGACAGGAATGATTAATAATATTGTATACTCACCAAAATACAAACATATTAAAACAATTTGACAGTACAGATTTGCACTTCTGCCCAGTAATATATTATGAATGTCTTTACAAAGTAAACATAATTTAGTTTGGCATTGAAATGTTTGGAGAGCAGGAAGAGACCGACATAAATCAGAGAGTGTGTTTCACCAGAGTGACCTCAGCAGGAAAGAAAACTATTTACTTGATGAGTAGATCTTGATTTTAGTGACTGGTAACATTGATGTGATAACAATAACTGAAAGAGATGGTGCGTGTGACCCTTCATCATATTTTGCACACATTTCCTTAGCCATGATGTCTACAGGACCTTCAATGGAATCCAATTTCAGGTCTGCTTTCTACTGTTTGAATGACACACTCCAGCTTTTGTTTTGATCTATCAGACAATTATGGAGAAATGGAGGATGCCTTCAATTACTGCTATATAGAACAGTACCAGAACTGATTGGGACATCTTAGACTTTTTAAGTTGACACAGAAAAAACATACACTGGTGAGCTTTTTGGATCCATAATGCAAGAGGGTGCGGGTTGTCCGCATACCATTCTGATAGCTCCACTCAGACTGTATGCTGTTTTAGTTTTTTCTGTCTTTAATTACTCCCTCTGTGCCCACAACTCCAGTATGAATTACTTATGACAGCTGGACAATTTGTGACATTAGTAATCGGTTAACTTACTTCTCTTTCAAAGGTTTTGATGAAGATCAGATCAATGGTCGCAGCCAAGCTCTTACAAGTTGACACGGAAAGAGACTCAGAGGGAGACACTCTGGTGTCTGTCACAGACATGGAAATAGGGCACCCTGACCACCTCTGCCCAGCATCCTGCTAGCAAATGTCCAGTCTCTTAAGAACAAGCTGGATGATCTTAGAGCCAGGATTTCATTCCAACAAGACGTGCGGGACTGTAACATCATTCGTTTCACCAAAACATGGCTAAACCCCAACGTGCCTGACCGCTCAGTGACCCTGACAGAGTCTTTCTTTGTGTCCTACATGGATGGGACATCAGAAGATGGTGGTGTCTGTTTTATGACGAACAGCAGTTGGTGTGACCCCAGTAACCTTACTGCCCTCGAGTGCTTCTGTTCGCATCATCTCGAACATCTCAGTATCAAGTGTCGTCCTTTTTACCTCCCTCGTGAGTTTACCTCGGTCATTGCTATGGCCATCTATATTCCACCACAAGCAGATACAGGATTGGGTTTGAATAAACTCCATGACATGCTTGGTGCTATTCAAAACAAGAACCCGGATGCTGCACTCATTGTACCTGGGGACTTTAACAAGGCTGATCTTAGGCAGGTCATGCTGAACTTCCACCAGCATGTTACCTGTTTTACCAGAGGAGCAAACACACAAGATCATTGTTATACCTAGTTTAAGCAAGGTTACAAATCTGTTTTACAGCCGTATTTCGGACAGGCAGATCACTCATCTACAAGTATATCCGTATACTGGAATATAAACAAAGAAACATGAACAATGCCCCGGAGATGAGGAAAGTAAAAAATGTGGACTGTCCAATCAGAAGCAACACTGCCGGATGCACTAGCTGCTGTTGACTTGGATGTGTTATAGGCCAGCTCTGTTGACATCAACAAGTTTATAGAAGTAGAAACAGGTTTGTTAGCATGCTTACTGAGAAAATTATACCATCAGTCATAGTAAGGATGTTCACCAATCAGAAGCCATGGGTAGATAGATCGGACTGTGAGGCAATGAACGTTCACACCACTGCATTTAACCTAGCACTTAACACTGGGGATTTGACAGAGTATATAACATACGCTGTGTTGTGAAATATGCCAAGTGATGATACCGGGAATACATGGAGTCACATTTCCAGGTAAGGATGCTTAAAGGTTGGCATTAGAACAATTACAGAGCTAGGGAAGTACAGTAAGTCTATGAAAAGAACAAATACTGATTCATCACTTGCAGCAGAATTCAAAGCATTCCATTCTGGTTTTGAGAATATCACTCATCCAGCAGGTGATGACATCAGTCTTCTATCAGGAAGCGGTGAGGTCAGAGATGAATCTGTGATCACCATCTCAGTGTGCAATGTATGTAAAGCTTTTCAGCATACGAATGTCAGTAAAGTTGCAGGTCCTGATGGCATCTCTGGGCGTGTTTTGTGTTCCTTTATTGATCAGCTTACTGAAGTTTTTACTTTTATCTTCAACTAGCAAAATACCCGCACTTTGCAGCGGCAAAGTACTGCTTTAAAATTTTTATTAAGAAGAAAAGTAAACCTTTTTAAGCTGAGGGAAAATATACCAATAATTATTTGTTAAGGATCTCTTTGTATACCACATTGTCAGTTCGGCCCTCTGGTTGTAATATGACCAAGCTGTGCACTGAGCTTACTCTTGAGCATGCAACGTATAGTTGGCCATGTGAAAAGCAATCTTGCCTCAAATCAATGCCAACCTTTTGTAGGGTCTGTCCCTGAGACTTATTAATTGTCATTGTGAAGCAGAGCCTTACTGGAAATTGGAGGCGTTTGAATTGAAATGGGTTTCATCGATAACGTCGCATCCAGCTTTGGAGAGTTTAAACATTCATAAACATCAAAGTGTCCACTACTCAAATCGTCACCTGTGAATCTAAGATGTTTAAGAGGCATTGGCGGTTGTCCAAAGGTGTAAAATATTTGGCCATTTTGGTACACTTGAAAGCGACAACCGAACAATTCAGCTGCAGCCATCAACTCACATGCAGAACCATAGGTGAAGGGCTTAAGCATTTCACTCTTATAGTGCTCCTGTGTAGTATAATTATCTCCTGTACCGTCATCAGTCCACACCTTGAACCTGTCCCAGTCATTCGATACATAAGACACAATGTTCCTCCGGATATCAAGAGTGAGCCTGATATGGCCGTGCAATATGTAACACAGAGAATGGAAAAGGCAGTCGCCATCTCCGGGCATGGAAACCACTCGGTAAGTGACACTTCAAATCTCGATAGACATGTTAATGGGGGTACGGTTGGAATGATAAAGGAAATGGGTATCTGAACAATGTAAACTACATCTAAAATACCTACATAATAACTATAATCGTAATAAACGAACAATAAAACAGCGGAGAAGCCGTGGATTAAATAAAAAGGCTGCAGTTATCAGCAGGGAGACGTGAATACCGTGGCGAAGCAAGGAAGGGAATGAAGAGACCGGAGCGACGGACGGCCTTATATAGGCAGGCAGCCAACTACGTGGGAGGCGTGGGGATGGGGGACCCAACGCCGCCTCACACGGCGACCGAGCTGCAGGCTATGGACGTATATATGTACGTAAGTAGGATTCAGTTAGCGTTGGGATACCAAATTTCTTGAAGATGGGCCCATAAGTAACAAAGACCGTTGGAAAGTTCAATATGGCAGCCGACAGTGGCGTCATACCACCGAAATAAGTACGTACATCGGTTTTGGTTAGCGCAGGGAAGCCGCCTACCAAATTTTGAAATGAAACCTGCTTAACGTTTGTAAGTAAGCTGTAAGGAACGAACCTACCAAATTTCAGCCTTCTACCTACACGGGAAGTTGGAGAATTAGTGATGAGTGAGTCAGTGAGAGCCTGTCAAACTGTGGGGTGCGAATGTTGCCATATGTGGCGTAATTTCGCTATTCGTAGGGAAATTTTAAACTTTTGTAGCGGTGTATCGGCAGCAAAAAATATAGGAATGCATTTTATTAGGGTTTCAAAAAAATGTTATGGGGGTGCGATTAAAACTGTTATGAAAACTCGGGTCGCAAAGGTTGAGAAACACTTTGTTAACTTGTCAGCCGCATGGGATCGACAGTGAAAGGTATAACAAAACATGGAGATTCAGTCATTTAAGATGATGCACTGTGCCTTTAATAGTGAGAATTAAATCAGAATAACTTTACAAAGCAAAGGGAAATATGAAAAACTAATATTTATACTAATTTGAGAAATTGAGAAAGAATTTTGGTGGGAGCAGACTGTTAATCTCAACAGTGCCTGGTCACAGGTTGTGTCTACTAAGTCACCTCTCTGTAGCGCTCTGCTGAAAAAATTATTTTTTTCTGATACTAAGGTAACTGGCAACACCAACCAGACTTATTGCTTTCATAATTTTAAACATATCTATCAGGCCTCTTCCTTTTAGTTTTCCTTCCTCATAGCTCATATGTCAAAGCCGTGGACTCAGTCGAGAAGGTCTTCTCTAGACATTCTCCATTGTTGTTTTGTTCTTCTGGTGATTCGGATCCCAAAACTGCACAAAATATTCCAGACGTGGCCTCACAAGGTGCCACTCAGCCTAAGCATAACCTGCCTTGACATGCTGTCGTCACGGTGGGGGACATACCCCAACATCCTATTCGTCTTTTTATTACTTCCATGACACCAGCAGAAGAATTCTTGAAGGTGTGGTAACACCACAAGCCTTAAGATTTATTGCAAAACTTTACCAACCAGTAAATTATTTGCCTTTTGTGCACGCATGCAGCATTCAAACTGTACAAAATGTAATTTAGGCATACAGATAAGTAACAAAACAAGCGCCATGGAAAGCAACTCTTCTTCACTTGCTATGTTGAAATATGTTGTTCTTTCACGATGGTGACCCACAAGGTATTGTGACATCGGAACGAGCAGGACACAATCAGGGTAGGTCCATATAATAAGCACAATAAAACAGAGTGGGATTGGAATCTGTGTTTTCAAAAAACGGTGTTTTTGCTCCTCCATATTACTGTGCTGAGGCTGCATCTTCACAAGAATACGACTCTGCAGAGCATTTTCAAAAGTGTTTGTTTTCAGGGGGTGAAATAAAAAGGCAAAAATGGAGTCAAATGTTTGTGTTTTTAAACAAAAATGTAGTAGTGTTGACAGAGCCTTAGGCATCTTTGATTTTTATTGCAAACTTTGTCTTTGATTTTTATTGTTTTCTTGTGTCTTAGTGCGTCATTAGAAAAGTTTCAGATTACCAAACATTCATAATTTTACAAAATTAAATATTACAGAGATATGTTTTATATCTTTAAAGACACAACATACTAAGTAACAGGCCTCTTTTTAGGACTACACCCCTGTGCGTGGTTAAATAGTAATGACTGCCAACGCATGACCAAGGTCATAAAGGATTGTCTTCATCAGAAAGAACAGAGAAGAGTCCTGCAAAAGGTGACATGGCCTTCACAGGACCCTGATCTCAAATCATCACGGTGGTCTGGGATTACCTGGAGAGATAGAAGTAAGTGAGACGACCAAAGTCTGCAGAACAAAATGGGGCAAATTCTCCAACAAACTACCAGATGTTTTTTCTTATACAACTGCATTGCACAATGTATTAAAAAAAATCTTTTGGTACTTTACTCTTCAATTTTATGGACATTCTGCTCATCCCAGGACCATAAGATTTAGGACAGGAACCAATCATAAACAAAAAGCTAATCCGAAACAGGACACAATTAATGGCACTCACTTACTCGTATTATCCTAACTCACTTCTGAGAAGCTGAAGCACATCCTATATACAGTATAACTTTCATAACATTTAAATTAAACTTCCACATCAGCATTCATTCATTCATTTATTAAACCCACTTAATTGAATGTTAGGGTCACAGAATGCTTGGACATTGGGTGGCACCCCGTAACTGTGATGCATTCTCAGGTTCATTCATTAGAACATTAGAACACTCTAGACGAGAACAGGCCATTCAGCCCAACAAAGCTCGCCAGTCCTATCCGCTTAATTCATCTAAAAAAACATCAAGTCAAGTTTTGAAAGTCCTTAAAGTCCTACTGTCTAACATGCTACCTGATAACTTATTCCAAGTGTCTGTGGTTCTTTGTGTAAAGAAAAACTTCCTGTTTGTGCAAAATTTCCCCATAAAAAGTGTCCAAAGTACCCTTGTGTTCTTGATCATTTCTCATTATAAAATGACAGTCTTGATCCACTGTACTAATTCCCTTTATAATTTTAAACACGTCAATCATGCCACCTCTTAATCTTCTTTTGCTTAATCTGAAAAGGCTCAGCTCTTTTAATCTTCCCTCATAACTCATCTTCTGTAGCCCTGGAATCAGCCTGGTCGCTCTTCTCTGGGCCTTTTCTAGTGCTGCTATGTCCTCAGTGTTCATAGCAGGCAATTCAGAAGCTCAGAACAACCAGTATGCACGTCTTTAGGAGGTAACTGGAAAATTGGACTGCCCAGAGAAAACCACAGGCACTGACAGAACATACAGACAGCGACCAAGCTTGTATTTAGACCAAGTCTGATGGAGCTCACAACCATGTCTTGATATATGGTTGCAAAACATGGATGGTATTCAGTGACCTCAGACGAAAGACTGGACTCCTTTGGTACTGTGTCTCTTCAGAGAATCCTTAGGTGCCGCTGGTTTAACTTTGTGTCGAATGAGCAGTTGCTCACGGTGTCCTGAATGAGGCGCATTACCTGCATTGTGAGGGAGCGTCAGTTACGACACTACGGCCATGTGGCGCGATTCCCCGAGGGTGATCTGGCTCGTAAGATCCTTATTGTTGGGGACCCGAGTGGCTGGACAGGCCAAGGGGACGCCCATGTAACACCTGGCAGATAGATGGTCATTTCTAGAGGGTGGGACTGGACTGGGGGGTTGCCAACCGGGATCCCAAGCTGTTTCGTCATGTGGTGGGTGCAACAACGTGCTGTACTGGGGCATGCACCCCTACCTGACCTGACCTGCTGGAGCAGCAGTGCCAACCAATGCATCCTGGTGCCGCCCTGCTCCATACCTACACACAGTATATTGTATCCAGTGCTGTCCTGTATTTTCTAGTTTTCTTTCCTAAATCTGTTCTTGTCATTTTTATAGGGTTCTTCATTATGTCTTGCACCACCTTTTTCATTTTGCATACTTATTTTCATCTGTTTGCATTTCAATGTCTTTTGAATTTGTAGTAAATGTTGTATTACTTTGTAAAGTACCTAATTTGAAAGCGTCTGTGAAAAGTACTTATTTCAAAGACGACTGACAGACTATTATTGGCTAAACTATCAAATGTAAGATCATGTCTGGCAATGTGAGGAATGTCTGGACTGCCCTCTTTGACATTGTGCCACAGCGGCCCCCTCTGGTAACAAGCAGCTTATAAGCATGATTTTCAGATACTTTGTCTGCTAGAAGCACTGCATCAGGGTTATTTTAAAATAAAAAATAATAAAATACTAAATATATCCATGGCGACATGGTGGTGCAGTGGTAAGGCTGCTGCTTCACAATAAGGAGTTTGCTTCCCGGTTCCTCCCTGCGTGGAGTTTGCATGTTCTCTCCGTGTCTGCGTGGGTTTCCTGCGGGTGGTCTGGTTTCCTCCCACAGTCCAAACACATGCAGGTTAGGTGGATTGGTGATCCTAAATTGTTCCTAGTGTGTGTTTGGTGTGTGGGTGTGTTTGTGTGTGTCCTGTGGTGGGCTGGAGCCCTGCCTGGGGTTTGTTTCCTGCCTTGCGCCCTGTGTTGGCTGGGATTGGCTCCAGCTGACCCCCGTGACCCTGTGTTAGGATATAGCAGTTTGGAAAATGGATGGATGGATAAATATATCCATATCAATCCTGGGGTAGGTTAGTATAACCTAACTAAAAGGATGAAAACCAGAAGATGCTACCTTTTGTTTTAAACCAAAAATTACTTTCATTCATTTTAAATATTGTTTTCCCTTTACAAGGTTGTGGAGGACTAAAAACCTATTTCAGCTGCATCAGGGCAAGGCAAGAACCCATAGAAGGCGGTCAGTCCCTACACGCTCATCCACAACATGTGGGATAAACACCGAATCACTTGGAGGAATCCAAACTGACACCTGGGGAGAACATGCTGACTCCATGTAGGCAGAAACCAGGCCAGGCTTTGGAGCGTTGAGCCAGCATCACTGACCACCGTGCCAGTCAGTGTGAAGCTATCAGTCCAACAAAAGACAGTCGCAGTAAATAATCAAAGGGTGCTCAAACTCCCAGGGGGATCTTCTGTTAACCTCTTTGCAGCGATCAGCACTTGGATGTTCTTTTTCTCTATGTGAACATGTTTAGTTCTGTTTTTATATCAAAATCTCCTGCACAGTGACAATCCAAGGATTGTTTTAATTTGAAAGCTTTCACTTCTGTGCCCACCAAGGCATTTGATCTGACACAGTCATCTTTGACTCCTCGGCCAGATCTGGACTCCTGTATTCTCAAGACTGCTTAGTCCATGAGTCACAGCTTGAAATAACAATGACTTCATCCTGATCCTGATCCTGCATACCCAATTATGGGTCCTAATCAGATATTTTGATTCAGATATGTAAAGACATACAAATGGCCCTTCTCTCCGGACAAAGGGAATATCTGACTTCCATTAGACTTTATTTACACATTATTTATTTTTTCAGGCTTCCTCTCCCAGGAGGCACAGTGGTTAGTGGTGTGGCCTTACAGCTCAGGAGACCCAGGAATGAGTTGCCGCTGACTTAGTCATTTGGATTTGTGACTTAGCAAAGCTGGAAGTCTTAAAGAAATACTCCAGTCCAAGCTGATATTGTTTTTATACTGTAAGTTACTTATCCCATATAGTTTGCAGTGATGGCTGAGAAAATTTTTAATCTCATGTTTTCATGCCTGTGGTGGGTTGGCACCCTGCCCGGGATTGGTTCCTGCCTTGTGCCCTGTGTTGGCTGGGATTGGCTCCAGCAGACCCCTGTGACCCTGTATTCGGATTCAGCGGGTTGGAAAATGGATGGATGGATGGATGGATGTTTTCATGCATAACTAATAGAGAAAAGCTGTTGATATAATGGCGATCAATGCTGTACAAAGGCAAACAATGTGAAGAACATCCATGAAAATAGGAAAACAAATCTCACGTTACTCATGTTGCATAATCTACTTGTCCATTTATTCAGTCTTATGCTGAAAATGTATTAAACACATGAATTGTTTATTAAATTATTATTAATGGTTTCTTCCGGAAAAAGCAGAACACATAGTAAATAGGAAAATGCCTTCCCATAATGCATTGCTTTCGAATTGACTATCTGCCTATCCTCCACAGTCACTGCTCAAAAGTCCTGTCTTCCATTCAAAAGCACACTATTATGGGAGTACCCGGTTTACGATGTACCCTAGATTTTCCATAAAGTTCAATGCATGTAATGCAGCAAACAAGGAATGAGAAACTTCGCAAACGGAAGAGGGGCTCATGTGTCTGATCCTGTGTTTTACATACCACAACAGAAAAGAAAAACAGAAAAAAGATCGAGATGGTGGCTGAAAGCGGTGTATTTGTACAGGACCGTCTCAGTCAGACAACGTTATCAGCTGTCAGAAAAAAGGTTTGAATCGATGATAATTTAGAAATGTGAAGCTGTGCTGTAAAGATGTTATGCATTCATCTAATCGGACATTCTGTGATGATAGTCATGTAATATGACATGCCCATCAGATGACAAGATCAGCAAGTTTGACAGATTTTGGAAAGAAAACTAGAAAATACAGGACAGCACTGGATACAATGTACTGTGTGTAGGTATGGAGCAGGGCAGCACCAGGGTGCATTGGTTGGCACTGCTGCTCCAGTCAGGTTAGGTCAGATTGGGGAGCATACACTGGTATAGCACGTTGTTGCACCCACCACACTACGAAAGAGCTTGAGATCCTGGTTGGCAACCCCCCCGGGCAGACACGCGGTCCAGTCCCACCCTCCAGAAATGACCCTCTATCTGCCGCAGCCAGGTGTTACGTGGGCATCCCCTTGGCCTGGTCCAGCCAATCAGGTCCTCAACAATGAGGTTCCTATGAGCCGGATCACCCTCAGGGAATCGCGCCACGTGGCTGTAGTGCCGTAACTGATGCTCCCTCACAATGCAGGTAATGTGCCTCATTCGGGACTCCATAAACAACCGCTCATTCAACACAAAGTCAAACCAGCGGCACCCAAGTATTTTCCGAAGAGACACAGTACCAAAGGAGTCCAGTCTTCATCTCAGGTCACTGGATGTCTCACAGCCATATAGCAAGACGGGAAACACCAGGGGCCTCATGTATAACGCCGTGCGTAGAACTCACACTATAACATGGCGTAAGCACAAAAGCGGGAATGTGCGTACGCACAGAAAAATCCAGATGCAGGAATCTGTGCGCATGCAAACTTTCACGTTCTTCCACTACATAAATCCCGATCAGCGTGAAAAGTAACACACGTGCACGTGCCTTCTGTCCCGCCCCAACTCCTCCCAGAATTATACCTCTTTGAATATGCAAATCGATATAAATAGCCTTCTGTGAAAAGACAATGGGAAAAGCACGGGGGAAAATATAAGAATTTCAGCGAATACCAAGTGGAGGCAAAGGAAAAACGTACTATTTGTTGGTTTAAACAGTGGTATAATCAACAAAAGGAAGTTGATCGAGTGACATAGTGTCGGAAAAACTCGAAAGCTCAAGTTCACAAAGTCGAACAGTGCCCGAAATAAAAAAGAAGTCACATATCAAAGTCGGTGTGAAAAGGCCACTCGTAGCCCACCGTCTGAGTGTCATATGAAAGCTTATTAAGGTACAGAGAAAAAAAAAATAGGCACACAGTGGGAAGAAAGCATGAAATGTCAACTTTAATCTCGAAATTTCCACTTTAATCACATAGTTTATTTTGTCATTAAAGTAGAACATCATAAACTTCATCTTAAAATCGTTTATTTTACTAGTTTCTCAAGTAGCACGTTAAATGCTTTGTTCTGTATTTGATCTTCTATGTGCTCTGTGTGTGTGAATCACTACGTGCTTCCGTTCTTTCTCTTTCTCCAACAGGACACAGAATCCATTGCATTTGTGATATTACAGCTCTCTGAATAATTAAAATACTGAGATGTATACGTGATATCTTTTTCATGATGATAGGAATGAAAGCATGTTATTAAACATGGGAACACGGTGGCGCAGTGATTGTTCATATCTCACGCAAGAGGCTTGCTGCGCCATATGCGACCTTCGATGAAATAATTTATTACAGAAGTACTGTCACTTTCAAACGTACTAACCTCCAATTCCTGTCCTTACTTTTCTTTCTCCAAATACCCAATCGCCACACAATCAGCTCTGCAACAGACGTTAAGCCATCTGTAAGCTTAGAACACCGATTCTTCAAAACTTTTAAGGAACATTGAAATATCTTCGTAGTACATTTTTAATTATTCTATCCGTCTATCCTTCCAGTGTCGCGTCAGCACCAGCAAGAATACAGCGCAAGGCAGGAGCTATCCGTGAACTAGCTAGCGCTGCGGCACCGTGTCCTCATATGTTTAATTATTAACAATACAGATTATTTAAATAAAGTTAAAGTTTTATCTGTATACTCTAAGCAACATATTTTGCTGCATTTCATCTTAAAAATGATATCGTCATCATACGCGCTTTATAAAGTGGCGCAGGTTGTGCAATATTATAACTGTAGTGTAAGTTTACAGTGAGGTGATTGTACTTATAAGTACAAACAGTTCTACAAGGAGCACTTGATGGACTGATTGAGTGCGTTTATAGTTCTTGGGATGAAACTGTTTCTGAAACGCGAGGTCCATACAGGAATGGCTTTGACGCGTTTTGCCGTGGTTGAGGTAGTGTGTGCTTGAAACTGTATACCGATAATTCTCTTTCCGATCAGCTGCTGCTGTGATTCCCCACTCAGATACAGTGATATAAATACTCCGAGTGGTGCAGTGAGAGTAATATGGAAAAAGATGATCTGCTGTGGCAACCCTTAACGGGAGCAGCTGAAAGAAGAAGAAGATGCAGTGAGCGTAACAACGCTAAAGCAGTTATGGTATTTGGAATACTATGGCTATTCCCTGGACCATTATATTGCTACAGGTTAATTACAATCAGATGCATTACACTAATAAACAATATGCAGTTAATTTCAGTGTATTTATAAAGCCGTGTCAGGAATGTGGGTCTAAGAAAGAAAGGGTGACCAACCAGGAACAGTAGCACTGCTTTGACGCTGGGTGCCGCCAGTCTGCAAAACCGAGCGGAGAAATTGCGTACGCCAGGGTATGAGGTACCATGGAAATGTGCGTGACTTTACGCCAAGTTTAGGTTTTATACATCGTGATTTGAGCGTGGAAACGTTCGTACGCAACATTTCTGTGCGTACGCACCGTTTATACATGAGGCCCCAGGACTCTAAAGACTTGGACCTTCATCCTTTTGCATAGATATTGGGATCGCCACACATCCCTTTCCAGCGACCTCATGACACTCCCATGCTCTCCCAATCCGTCTACTGACTTCATAAGAGTCACCAGAGACATGAGGTATGTAAACCTCTCAACAAGGTCTGTTAAGTAAATACATATTGCCTTTATTTCTGCTAATGCTCTTCAGTTATCCACATGTTTGAAGCACAACTTGTTTTCTAAATGGTCAGTTCAGGAATATGGAGTCTTCTGCTGTAGCATTTTCTGCTGTGATTTTCTCCAGCTCTGCTCAGAGAGGAATTTACATGCACAACAAAAATTTTTATTCTTTACTACACAACTGACTATTCACGTTGTCTGCCATGATAATTTTAATGAGTTGCATGATGTAATTGAGCCATTTCCTTGACAGAAAGTCCAATCTGACAGTTTAAACCCATATCTGATTTAGGTGACTGGAATCAAAATGAGATTTCAGGACCACATGCAAAAGCAAACCAGTATCCGATCTCCAAAAATTGTATACCAAGTGTGTTTTGAGTATTTACACCCCAATATCTGATCTGTGTCAGATATTTGAAACAACCTTAACTAGGCCTCAGAGTTCTAGCGTAAAGGCAGCCTTGCTCACTCATGGTCACGGAAGAGTCAGCAGTAAACCTCCTGTAACCTGCACCCCTAGGACATGGCAGGAAAACCAGAGTACTAATAACAAGTCAGAAAGCAAAAGCATGTCATGCATTTGAAAGCAAAGAACAGAATTAGTCAAGGCGATCAAATGTATTTTCTTAAGACTGAAACCACAGAATCATCAGCTGCCCCTGACAGTTCTTTGGCCCATCGCAATCATAAAATGTAACAAAACAGCAAAAAAGAAAGACTGATTTGTTTCCTGCAGCTCATTTGTTCTTTTTTATTCAGCCATGAGAGCTATTGGCCAGCATTCAGTTCAAGGAGAGAATCAAGGAGATGCAATTAAGTGGACACAAAAATGGGTGAAAGGGCTAACAGACAACAACAACAACAACAATAATAATAATAATAATTTTATTCAGCTGTGCCCTTCTGGACACTCTAGGACACACACACATTAGAACATTAGATCACTCTAGATGAGAACAGGCCATTCAGCCCAACAAAGCTTGCCAGTCCTATCCACTTATTTCTTCCAAAAAAACATCAAGTTGAGTTTTGAAAGTCCCTAAAGTCTTACTGTCTACCACACTACTTGGTAGCTTATTCCAAGTGTCTATCGTTCTTTGTGTAAAGAAAAACTTCCTAATGTTTGTGCAAAATTTACCCTTAACAAGTTTCCAGCTGTGTCCCCGTGTTCTTGATGAACTCATTTTAAAATATCAGTCTCGATCCACTGTACTAATTCCCTTCATAATTTTAAACACTACAATCATGTCACCTCTTAATCGTCTTTTACAAGATAACATTATAAAGCAGTACAATTAAGTAAATAACTAAATAAGCAAGCAAAATAAAAGACACATCTATTAAAACGTACAATAAAACAAGTAATGAGAGCAATTTAGAAGAACCAACGACACTCAGAAGACAATTGTAAAAAGTTGACTTTTAGGATTTTTTTATCAACAAAGAAACAGAATCAGCGAAGGAGGGAATTCCAGAGCCATGGAGCAGAGCAGCATAACTGATGGGCCGACTTCCTAAGGAAGACACGCGGACTGAAGGGACAGCAAGGATCTCAGAAGTAGAAGAGCGCAGTGTCACACATGGGTGTCTGAGGATCACCTTACAGTGCCACCCCAGGACGGGAGGGAGGACACTGCTGCGAATGGTAATGTTTTACATAAGTGAGAGTCAGACCACGGGGTGCTTTGTAAGTAAGGGCAAAAATCTTGAAAGTCAATGCAGTACTTAAGTGGGAGCCAACGACGTTTAGAGTACTGAAGGTGTAATGTGACTATGAACCTTAGTTTGGCTCAATAAGCGTGCAGCAGAATTTTAAACTTATTGCAGCTTGTTTACTAGTTTAGCCAGGATACAGGAAATTAAGCCGTTACAACAGCCTAGCATTGATGTGACAAATGCATAAATTTGTGTCTCAGCCACAGAGTAGGACAGTGAGGGTCGTAGTCTTGAATGTTTATGAAGGTTATAAAAGGCCGCAGCATTAATGTGAGACTGAAAAGACAGAATGCTGTCTAAAGCAACACCAAGGCTCTTGACTTGAGGGCTTAAAGCAGCGATTCTTAACCTTTTTTGAGTCACGGACCCCTTTAAGAATCTAATGAAACCTATGGACCCCCTTCCCCAAAAATATTCACATAAACACAACTTTGCATGCAATCAATATAATGTACTTTGTCGAAATTTGATTGTTTCATACATACTGTAGATGACATACACAAAGTATTATTAAACGTAGCAAACAATCTAAAAAAACACTCCTATTTTATGTAAAAAGTAATGGCCACTAATTATAATTATGAAATACAATCCTCTTGTGCAAATTCAAACAGATCTACTAATACTACGCTTTCTACTACCTGTGTGGATAGCGCTTTGAGTACTGAGAAAAGCGCTATATAAATGTAATGAATTATTATTATTATTACCATTACTACTACTACTACTACATCTACTCTCTACTTCAATGAGAAGGTTGTTCTTGATGGCCTTGAATAAGAATATGAAAATGTGGAGTCGTCTTCGACAAGGTGACATGCATATCATCTTTGACATCCAATCTATTTCAACTTTTCGTTTTGAGAGAAACAAGTGCTGAAAACCCTGATTCACAAAGGCATGTAGTAGCTGTATAGCTCTATACCGGACTGTATAGTGAATATAAATATTGTTATCTGACCCTCATGGACCCCTTGAAACCCAGCCATGGACCGCCTAGGGGTCCACAGACCTCAGGTTAAGAACCCCTGTTTGCTCTAAATGAGGTACTATCGATACAGATGTTAACACTGTCAAATTTTGAAAGGGCAGCTTCAGAGTCCACAAAGAGAAATTCAGACTTGCCACTATTAACCTTGAGCAGATGGCGCACCATCCAACTTTTAATACAATGATGGCAAATAACCAAACAGGAGAGAGAACAGACAAGAGACGGTGTGGTAGAAATTTAAAACTGGATGTCATCAGCATAACAAAGAAACCGAATACCATGGTGATGCATAATAGAACAAGGGGGAGGAGGTAAGTGATAAAGGCAAGGGGCCCGGGACTGGACCCTGTGGCACTCCATGGGTAACAGGTAAATTGTGAGAGATTCAGTTATTCACTTGAAGAAATTGCATTGGATGTATTAGTTAAATAAGACAAAAATCCTGAACGAGCAGCACCAGTTATACCCGGTGAAGACAGCTGTTCCAGTAACACTGTGTGAGAAATAGTGTC
Organism: Erpetoichthys calabaricus; assembly: GCF_900747795.2. NCBI lineage: Eukaryota > Metazoa > Chordata > Cladistia > Polypteriformes > Polypteridae > Erpetoichthys > Erpetoichthys calabaricus. The sequence goes on along the minus strand of NC_041399.2, from coordinate 53,295,124 downwards.
AAACGCCAAACCTGAGGGGCTTGTAGGTCATCTTAAGAAAACATCACGTACAGAGCACATGGCTCTGTAGAGTCTGATCAGTGTGATGCTGGAGCCTTCATTGTGTGCCAGTGCTTTTCTTCATACAGTCAATGCCTGCTTTTCCTGCTCAATTGAAAAGTGACAGCCCCTCGTGTGCAATCAGCAGATTACACCTCTGCATGCAGTTAATTAATGAAGTGTGAAAGGGGCCACCTGCTCCTTTACAGGGTCTACCCCATACTTGGCACAACATGTGGTGGTGTGACGTTCACTTTAGGGAAGGACATGCACTTCAGCAAACAGCATCTGTAAAAAGTATTCGCTCCTATGAAAGTTTCCCTATTTTCTTGTTATACAACATTGAATCATAGTGGACTTTTTGAATTTCTTCACACTGATCAACAAAAAAAGAGACTTTAATGTCAAAATGAAAACAGAGCTCTGCAAAGTGGTCTAAATTAGTTATAAACATACATCACAAAACAAGTATCCAGCCCCTATAATGTGACACACCTTCAGTGCAATCAACTGGTTTTACAAGTCACATTATTAGTTAAATGGAGATCTTTCTCTAAATATACATGCACACGTTTTACTCCATTACATTGATGTTAATTATGCTGCTGCTGGAGTATGCGAATTTCCCCTTGGGATTAATAATCTATCTATCTATCTATCTATCTATCTATCTATCTATCTATCTATCTATCTATCTATCTATCTATCTGTCTGTCTGTCTGTCTGTCTGTCTGTCTGTCTGTCTGTCTGTCTGTCTGTCTGTCTTAAGGGATGACTGATCCCAAAGTCCATACCAGTGGCTACAAGGTGGGCATGAATCTTGACATGGCTCTGAAGCATTGCAGAACCCCCACTCAGGGGTAGAGTTGTAAATGAGCTCATGTCTCTAAGACATGAGAGGAATAGCACAGCACCCATAGTGCAGGCTTGAGGAGAAGGTTCATACATCATAAGAGCGAATTGACTGGGACCTGAACTCTATAGTTATTTTTTTTTATTTTGTCAGCAGCATAGGCCACTGAACCAATTTACATTTTTCTCATATACCCCATTAATTCTTCCATTCATATTCAAACCTAGTTATTGTGATACAGGGGCTTGGCAGGCTGTAAAACAATCCACATAACATTGGAGGCAATTCAAGAAGCAACTATAGAGGGTAAGACAGTCCATCAAAAATTCACACCAACTCATGCAGTGTCTTCTGAACCATATGGAGCACAATGGAAGGACAACAACAGAGACCAGGATGGTCACTGAACCCAGAACTCTGGAGCTCTGAGACAGCAGGGCAAACGTTTCTGCCACTCAATGTAAAACTAGCAATCATTTACCTCATTCACTAATTATGTCTTTCTGTTACTCAGTTAATGATTTGCATGTCGATGCATTTAACATTTAAATATTTTTTTTTTATTTTATTATATAAAAAAATGAATGTCTAAAGGCAAACATATTCTTGTTGTTTTCCAAGAAACATTTTCTTAGATTTAACCCGGGTTCTGCGGTGGGCTGGTGCCCTGCCTGGGATTTGTTTCCTGCCTTGTGCCCTGTGTTGGCTGGGATTGGCTCCAGCAGACCCCCGTGACCCTGTAGTTAGGATATAGCGGGTTGGATAATGGATGGATGGATGGATTAACCCAGGTTCATGGAGCTGCCCCCTCAAGATTAGTTGACATCTGCTTGTCAGTGGTGCAGTCAGAGATAATTAAAGTTTTATTCCTGGCCATTGTCAAAATGAAATGCACCCACCATGACCCACAGGCACCTGCATGTGTGAGTTAAACAGCACCGAGGGTGTCGCTGACTGACCAGTCATGTGGGAAGAACATTCGTACCTAATAATGTGGCCTCAGTGGTTATCGCGGTCTTTTGTATCTTGACTGGGCCAGCTTGTTATAGAGAGTACACATAATAAGAAGAACGTACATCCGAGAATACGGAGAAGGTCATGCTACCTAAAAGTCACCAAGGTACCATTTTAATATGAGAGAATTTCTTTTCGTATGTAGCCAGTACATTTAAATGCTTATTCATACTTGTTTTTTACTAGCAAAATATCAAATGAAAGCAATAAATGGGAAATTAAAGGAATACTCCATTCATAAATGATATAAATATATTACTTACCTTATCTGTATTGTAGTTATCGCCGTAAAACATTTTTAATCTCAGATTTTCATGGAGAACAAATGATATAATAGAAGATAATGGTGACCAATGCTGTACAACAGCAAATTACGTGAAAAACATCCATGAGGGAAAAAACAAAACATTTCCTGGCGCATAATCCGCATGTTAGTTATTATATAGCAGACACCTGTATACAAGACGACTTCCAACATGTGAGACATGGTTAGTTGTGTTTCGCTTTCTACTTGCACAGGCAAGTGAGGTGACTTGTTCAGAGTCGCACAGCGTCAGTAGCAGGATTATACCCCTACATCCCAAAGATTTAAACCACTACGCCATACTCCCTGCAGTAATTGTCAGCTTGTTTCTTCATAACGTGCAAAACACATGCATTTTCTATTCAAGTATTGTTAAATAAATGCATAGGGATTTAAATGCTTTTGGAAAAATCAGAACGCTTCATATACAGGAAATGCAATTCACAATCGGATTGAGCTTTTGAAATGAAGACAGGGCTTTTGTCCAATGAATGACGGGGAGAGGCTAATGCTTGGACCAATGAGTGAGGGGTTGAGGCAGATTTTTTTTTTGTTTGTCCAATGAATGAGGGGGAGAGGCAGATCGTCAGTTCAGAACCTCATGCTGCATTCGTCATATGCCAGAGCTGAGAAGTCGGACAAGTAGTACATGGAACTGTAAAACAGGTGGGACCGCGAACAGTGACACACAAAGACATTAGTTGAAGTTAAATTTGGTAGACAAACTCAAATTGTTAAAAATTGGAAAAATGAATGATGTGTACTAACAACAGCATGATTCGCTGAAGTCCTGCCCTAGCAACAACATGATTCGCTGAAGTCAAATTTGATTGACATTTATCCCACCGCCCCGAATTGGCCCTTTATGTTTCCGGGCTGCTACAATACCCTTCTCTAGCTGGCGTGTTCTCACTATGCAAGTGGAAAAGTAAACATGGATGCTCCCCAGAAAGCTAGTGTTTTAGCAACAAACGCTAACAGTTATTAGTCCGGATCAAAGAAGAAACCGATGAACAAAAAAGGTGCAAAAAGTATGTTGTCATGTTTTAAAAATATTTTAATGCTTTTGACCACAAGAACAAGTACTATTTCTGCTTGGAAGCTGCAATCATAAAAGTGCACGAAGCAGAAACTGAATGCAATGTACAAACAGTAGTGCGTATGAAACTAAAATCAGTTAGTCCGTTACTGTTCGTTCAGCTAGTGAAAACATGTTTACCTTCCCAATATTATGAATTACAGATTGAGGTGATTCACTTGAAGTAAACTCTTCTAATTAATAAATCTATAAAGCGTTATTGTAATTAAATGTTTGCGGTGCTTGTTGCCATTTTGGCATGACGTCATTATCGGAAGTTTGAGAGACCAGGCCAGAGTTTGCGAGTAGGAATTCTGAGTTTGGGGTGTATTTTTTTTCAGTTTTCCAAGTCAGGAGTTACGAGTTCTGAGTTTTACTCGAATACAGCGTTAGTCAAATGTGAATTAAATTTCCCATTTATAAATGTGTTGATTTTTATGAAGGTATTACATCCAGAGACATTTAGATAGTAATATTTTATCCAAAAATGCACGTATTTTGCATTTTGTAAGCAAGTGACCACTTAAGTGACACCAGGATTATGTGACATGAGTAATGTGAAGTATTTCTTTACCCCATAGACATTTTTCATATCGTTTGTCATTGTATAGCATTGTCACTATTGGGTTGTATAGACATTTTTTCATCTTCGATCTCCATGAAAATATGAGATTACATGTTTTACTCTGACAGGACTACAAAACACAAGGGGTAAGTAAAATATAAAAAGTAAAATTTTTGAGTGAAGTATTCCTTTAATATAAATGGAGGTTGTAAACAGCCCCCTTTTATCCATCTCACCTTGAATTGAATCTTGCCTGTCTCTAAGTGGGATGCAGCTTTAACAGAATACATATTTGGGGTTTACTAGTTTAAGTATTGCTTAAGTCTTACTCCAAGAGTAATATACTGATATTTGTATCTTTAATAAGCTCCACTGATCAGTAGTGAACAGACAGAATACAGCTCCCCAGATGTGACATGACATTATTAAACCCACTTGATCCAATTCAGAGTTGTGGGGTGCAGGAGTCTCTCCTGGCAGCATTAATGCCAATGCATAACCAGCTCTGGCTAAGGCCTCCGTCCATCCCAGGGGCTCATTGACCCACGTGGCCATGTGGGGTCAGTTTAGTAAATGAATAAAACACATACTGCATATCTTTGGGATTTGGGAGGAAACAACCCTATACAGACATGAGGAGAACATGTAGACTCCACACAGGCTGTGATTATGGGTTATGCATCCAGGACTGTGGAATCGCCAGACAGAAATGCAGCCTACTCCTCAAACACACAAATGTCGGCCGTGCAGTTGAATTCTGAGGCATTTATGTAGCCTTTGTCCTGCAAGTCGCAGTGCACCTCTTGTCACACTAACAGTTCCATGTGGTTTATTATCGGTTATTTGTTAATTCAGGGCAGAAAGCAGATAAAAAGAACCTGTGACACGTGTACCAGATTAGGGGGATGAAAGCTGCTCATCGTGAACAGCAACTGCCTGTTACACAACAAGTAGGTTATGGTGACATTTTTTTTGTAGATTTTGTCTAAGATAACACTTGGACAAGCCTGGTGTTTGACACGAAGACAACCAAAAGGCTGAGAAGCCGAATTACAAACCAAGAGAGCTCCACGAACAGATCATGAAAACTTGACTTCATGGAAGTGAGAATGGCTGCTACTCCTCCCTGAATAAATAGATGGCAGAATTATCAACAGAGCATTAATGTTCTTTTTGGAACCGACTGCCTTCAGTGCTATAGACTGGACTGCCTAACAAACTAACAAAAGTGGCAAGATGTTGGGAGAACTGAGAAAACAAACCCTTATTAATTGTGATAGCTGTTAAATACTTAGGCCCAAGTAATCCTGAACTGGATTAGCTAGATTAGAATCAGAATAAGAAACTCTTCATGTAAAACAAAAGCAAAACACTTGCAGAACTCATGGCCATAAAGATAAAAAGCCTTCACAAACAGAAATCTGTGAGATGACATTCTGCTTGTTACATATGAGGCACTCTGAAGGAGGCCCCCAAAACTCAGAGGTCATTCCTCCTGCCAGCATGCGATTTGTTTTGTGTGTGTGTCTGGTCCATTTGCATTTAGCGCGTTCTTTCTTCCAAAAATTCCAAAGTGATTTCCGATTAATTATGTCACAGGCTAAGGATCAGCCTCGAGAAGTTGATGTATTAGAGGGTCTGGAATCCTCTGGTGGGATGTTGAAACAGATGGGGGTCTCATTATGTTTAAAAGACTTTTTACGCTCTCTTTTTGTGCTCAATAAAGCAACGTCTTTCAAAGGAGCACAGAAATGTGAAGGTTCTGATTTGCAGACCAGAAATATGGCAGACCGAGAAGGAAGTAAAATGGAAAACAGAATCATGTATGTGTATTCTGGAAAACATGCTTGCATAACTTACTATTCTGTGATTTAAAATTAATTGTATATCTACTCACATTTTAAATTTAAATCACATATATTTTAAATAGATGCACATTTGCAATTCTTGTGAGTGTTTGTGGGAGTTGTAGTTTGCTATATGTAAAGAGCCAATCTTAGAAAGTTAATATTAAATTCATTTAAGTGTTTGCTTCATTTCATTAGAATATCAGTTTCAAATAGCTCTTTAGATTATGGTATAGTCTTTTAGCCCCTGTAAGTTATCATGAAATAGAACTTTCTTTGCTATATCCGTAAAACCGAGTGTTAGTTTAGCCAGATAGGACATAAGTCACACTGTTAGCATGGACTATTAGGTATGTTTGCAAATAGGAGCTTGGCATCGAGTTCTCTGACCGCACGTAACGTTCTGCACACAATGTGACTTTAGATAGATAGATAGATAGATAGATACTTTATTATGACCAAACTTAGAGAGAAATGAAACGGGATAAATATGCTTTCTATAGATAGATAGATAGACAGATATGGAAGGCACTATATTAGATAGATAGATAGATAGTCTAATCTATCTATCTATCTATCTATCTATCTATCTATCTATCTATCTATCTATCTATCTATCTATCTATCTATCTATCTATCTATCTATCTATCTATCTATCTATCTATCTATCTATCTATCTATCTATCTAAACAAGTGATTAAACAGCTATCTAGCTGGCCTAATACTCTTAGTACCTGAAGGGGACTAACTAGCATATTTGAACTTGAGATCACCACCCGTTTCTGTTTTGTCTCCTGAGGCCTCATTGATAAAACTTTACGTGGATTCAAGCATAACAATATGTGCATTCCAAATAAACAGGTAAATATGGAACAAAATAAAATCAATTAGTAAAACCTGGCATATGTACATTTCTATGTCATTTTACCTTTCATAAATCACAGTCACCTTGTAAATGTGCACATATGAACTCACCTCAAACACCGGCCTGAAATATCCATTTATGGAGCATGCTGCATGACTGCATAGGCAGTCATGATGCTGCAATACCTGATTGGCTGGTAGAAGAGCTTCCCATCTGACACTTCGAGACTCCGACACCTGCACTCGACAACTGAGCACACCAAGAGCATGTATAGCTTTACACTGTCTCTCCTCTTTGTCCTGAGAATCAGGGAAAGGTGTAAGACACTAGCTAGTGGTTAAATGGGAAGCCACTATTACCTGGCACATATTTGTCAAATCAGACACATGCGTTTTCCCACCTAAGACCCAAAATTCCCTAAATTAATTTATAATTTATTTTGCCCTTTCTGTCATTTTTCTTTTACTGTTGGTGAAAGTACTTACAGGCCCCAACATTCCATTGGTAAATCAATGAATTGTAAAAATTTATAACACTCCGTACCTTATTATCTATCTATATAAAACATGAGGGCTGCTGTGTCCAATGAACAAAGGCAAGGGACATAAAGGCTAGAATGTCCAATGAACAGTTGGGCTAATCTGCAGATTTCTGGGAGTGCAGGGATGCCAGCATATCCAATGAAAATCCCCTCAGACCCAAGAAGGTGCAAATTCCTTTCTGACAGACAGTAAAATGGGAATTGAAGACAAGTCCTTTGAGCTGGGATGCAGACACGCTAACTGCTGTGCCACTGTGCTGTCCCTTAGTTTTGTTGGCATGTTGAGGCAGGTGTACACACAATAAAAGCCCACTTTCACATGTTTGACTTTGAATTGTGAAGCAGTAAGGGAAACAATTTGCCAGGCAGACCCAAGTAATTCATAGTAAATTAAACCATCTGGAACATAAGTGGTGATTGCATAAGCATTTTAAAGAAACTCCACCTAGTTCTGAACAAACTCGCCTTTCTTTCACTTTCTGCACAGCAAAATCTCCAGTGTTAAATTACCATGTACAGTTTTTCCATAAACTCACTTAAAAGTTTTAATACTGACGACTTTGCATTTAATATTCATTATTTGTTATGTTACAGAAGCCAAATGTGCAGAAAATAGAAATTCAAAATGTTTTAAATTGATATTTGCATGATGCAAGGCATGTTAGCCATAAGAATATCAAACACCTACAGTAAGTCATCTTCGCTACACTAAACCACTTGGCATGACTAGTTTTACGCTCTTGTGTACAGATTCTCATCTTCTTTACCACATAAATTGCTGCTTTTCTTAGCCCACTGTGGTGTTTTAGTGTTAGTGAAAATTAGCAAGGTGGTACATTTGTTTTGCCTCACACCTCCAGAGCACTAGGTTCAAATCCCAGCCCAAACCTTTTCTGTGTGGTGTTTGCATGTTCTCCTTGTGCCCACATGGCCTCTCCTTCTGAAGATGTGCAGGTTAGATTCACTCGAGTGTGTATTTGTGTGCTGGAGTGTGCCCTGCCATGGACTGCTTACTTCCTGCCTTGTGCCCAGTGCTGCCAAAATTGACTCCTGCCTCCCTGTGATTCCAAACTGCACAGATCGGTTAGAAAATAGACAGACGGAAGAAAATTGAATAAGTATACTGAAAAACAAAAGAATAAGGATTACAGAGCTTATTCGACAAGCAATATAAGTTGAGTTAAGTGAGAAAAACACCATGAAAGGTGAAAAGGAAAAGCCAATGACAAGAAGAAACACAAGAGAACATCATGGCATAAATGTAAACAGAAAGCAACAACTCAAATGAAATGGGTTGTGGCAAGCGGCTGGGGGTGGTACCCAGCCGGGACGCCCAGAAGGACCGGAGGAGGGCTTACGCCTCCTCCAGACCACAAGGGGGCGACTGCCCTGGTGGCTTTGGGGACCACGGGAACAGGGAACGATGCCTATGGAGCCCTGGCCCTCAGCACTTCGGAAGTGCTAGGGGGAAGAAGACCAGGGACACCCACAGGGTGCTGGGAGGAGGCCCTGAAAAACTGTGTTTAACTCACTCAGTGTGTAATTCATGAAAATGGGCACTACTGTACACTATATGACCAAGCGTCTGTGGAGCCTGCTCCAAATGATCGGGTTCAGGTTTTTCAGCTGCACCTACAGTATTCTTAACAGGTCCATAAAGTCAAGCACACAGCCATCGAATCTCCATTAACAAACACTGGCACTACAATGGGTCGTAGTGAAGAGCTCTGGGACTGTCATAGGATGCCATATTTATCACAAGTCAGTATGTAAAATTTCAGCTTGGTTAGGTCAGCCATAGTCAAATGCAAGAGTGGAGTTTGGGGGTGGCAAGTGGGGGCACCGCTTTTGAGGTCCGCGTGTCCTGTTTGAGCGGATTTGTCAAGTTATATTCGCCAGTTACATTTTGACAAACTCTGCATGTTATCTTGCAAAAATTTAGCTGAACATCAGGTGTATGTTAACATTATTTTTATTAAATTTGTGCGCAAGTTTATACAGTACGCACACACCGATAACAATGTTTGACGTAACCGGCCCCGCGTGGGGTTGGTCAGTCCTAGGCTCCACACACCCCTAAGGTCACCTCTGGTCAAATGTAAGTGATTTTATTGTGAAGCAGATGCACTGAGGAGCAACAACAGCTCAGCCACAAAGTCTTGGACCACACAACCTCACAGTGCGGCGTAACCAAGCACTAAAGCACATTGCGTGTAAAAATTGCCTATTGTGTGTTGCATCACTCACAAAGGACTTCCAAAATACCTCTGAAAGCAACATCAGCATCGGGGCTGTCTATCAGGAGTGCCATGAAATGGGTTTCTATGGGCAAACGACTGCAGACAAGCCTAAGATCAACCATGCACAATGCCAAGAGTCAGTTGGAATGGGGTAAAGCATGGCGCCATTGAACTGGATCAGTGGAAACGTGTTCTCTGGAATGATGACTCACACTTCAATATTTAGTAATCTGATGGACGAATCTGGGTTTGATGGGTGCCAGGAGAAGTTTTTGTGGCAGGCCCCTTGGTTCCTGTGAAGGATACTGTTAATACTACAGCACACAAAATGGGAAAGGCCCTTTTCTGTTCCAGCATGACTGTGGTCCTGTCCATAAAGATATTGGAAGAACTCAACTGACCTCCCAAAACCCTGACCTCGACCCTATTGGACACCTTTGGGATGAACTGGAGCACCGACTTCGAGCCAGGACTTCTCATCCAATATCAGTACCGGACCTTAAAAATGTTCTTTTGTCTGAGTGGGCACAAATTCCTGCGTGACACCAAACAAAAACTTGTGGAAAATCTTCGCAGAAGAGTGGAGGCTGCATGAGTGTGCCCGGTAATGGACTTATGACTTGTCTGGGGTTCATTATTTCAAATGCTGCTGTGATAGGTGGAGGCAATCAGTAATCCTGAATCAGATTTAATGGTTTAGATAATTTTATATATAATAATATACATTTTCTGAATGATAAGATATTTTAGGTTGTTTTAGGTAGCCCTTTCCATAAAATCACATTTACAGTTAAATGCAAAATGACTCTGAAGCAGTAATGAAGAAATAATTGGTGAACACAGATGTGATGTTGGCTGTAAATGACATTTATTTTGATTGATTTGATCAACTGTTCATTAACCAGTAGGATCTTCAGAATTTTAACACATTAATCCCAAGTGTACATGCTAATAGAGAACCATAAAATAGGAACAGAAGACACCGTTGAATTCTTATGAATGTAAAGTTCACACATGGACAGCCTTTGGCTAGATGTGCTTAATTGTTTTGAAGAGAGAACTTAGGTTAAAGAGTGTCATCTCAAGGGGAACTGGTGGGAAAAAGATACAATCAGAAAAACGCATCCACAATGATGAGGCCAAACTAGGCCATGGGCTCACCGAGTTTACCAAGTGGCTTGAGGAACGTCATGAGGCTTTGATAAGATGTTTTTTGAACTCTGCCTAGCTTTTGGATCTGTGTCCTGCTGATATGATATTACAATGGTTTTATAGGGCGGCACAATGGTGCAGTGGTAGCGCTGCTGCCTTGCAATAAGGAGACACGGGTTTGCATCCTGGGTCCACCCTTCGTGGAGTTTGTATGTTCTCCCCGTGTTTGCTTGGGGGTGCTCTGGTTTACTTTTAGGTGGATTGGTGATTCTAAATTGGCACTAGTGTGTGCTTGGTGTGTGGGTGAGTGTGTCCTGCGGTGGGTTGGTGCTCTGCCTGGGATTGGTTCCTGCCTTGCGCCCTGTGTTGGCTGGGATTGGCTCCTGCAGACCCCCGTGACCCTGTGTTCGGCTTCAACAGGTTGGAAAATGGATGGATGGATGTTTTTATATCTTTTGTTCTTAGTTGGATTTGCTACTTGCATCACGAGTAGGATTAGCGAATCAAAACAGAAGATTAAGCAAGTTAACAGCGAAGGTGCCCAATAACTACACACAAGTCAGCCTCACAATAAGGCTCAGAAGAAGAAGAAGGAAAACATTCAGAAGTACGTCATTAGTATGCCATACATTTCTCTATATGTCCTGCCAGGATATCCATTCCTCTAGAAAAACAAAATTGCTTCCAATGCAACCCTTACTTCCTGCTGGTGGTTTCATGAAATATTGTATTCTGAAACATGTTACACAGAAATATAAGATGTAGCTGACTTAAAAATTTGCTTTCTGCACAAAAATGATGGCCCCTGTTGACAATGTAATCTTGAACCTCCACATCTAGACCTGTTCACAGGTTGTAATATGTTCACTGAATTGAAGAGGATGATCAGGGTTTCCAGTTGTATGACACTGGGCAGCAAATAAAAAGGATACAATCTGAGGATGAACACCAGATTACGTAAAAACTTGACAAACACCTTTAAGATTCAACAAGAAGCATACAACACTAGATGAAGAGCGCTGTACCAGAATAAACTGAGAATGGACACTGAGCTCCTTCACAGACTCGAGTGAACACTTCACACAGGCACTTCAAATTAGCAGATTATTTTTCTGCTGCATCCAGAACTTGCACTCACTCTTTTAAATAAGAGAGTTGAACTTTAGTGGACTTTGGCTGAACTTTAAACAAACATCATCTGTTAATAGGTCATTCATGAACTTGATTTATAATAAAGGCACTGCTGGTAAATGATGAACATTTAGCTCATTTTATATAAGCATGTTTGAGAAAAACAGTTTAGCATATAAAATGCATGTTGTAGATAATACCTAATTATTCACGGATATGCAGAAAACAGCCTAATAAAACAGCCATCATTTCAAATGTCTACACCTCTGAAAGTCTGAAGTACATATACAGGGCAGTTACATTGGACTGCCACTAATAAGGGGTGCTGGGCTTCAATGTAATTGTTGGGGCCCAGGAGTTTATGACAACCCAATTCCAAAAAAGTTGAGAGGCTGTGTAAAATTTAAATAAAAACAGAATGCAGTGATTAGCAAGTCTCATAAACCCATATTTTATTCACCAATAGAACACAGAAAACAAATCAAATGTTTAAACTGAGAAAACATACCATTTTAAGAAAAGATTAAGATCATTTTGAATTTGATGGCAGCAACACGTCCCCAAAAGTTGGGCCAGGGCCATGTTGAACATTGTTTGGGATCCCCTCTTCTTTTAACAACAGTCTGTAAATGTCTGAGAACTGAGAATACCAATTTCTGGACTTTTGGGAGAGGAATGTTGTCCCATTCTGGTCTAATGTAGGATTCTAGCTGCTCAACAGTCCTGGGTCTTCTGTGCCATATTTTTCGTTTCATGATGAGCTAAATGTTTTCATTTAAAATAAAATACGGCTTTATGAGATTTCTGAATCACTGCGTTCTTTTTTTATTTACATTTTACACAGCATCCCAACTCTTTTGGAACTGGGGTCGTTTTCCCAGGATTTAAGTATGGATGGAGGACTTTTAAGAACAACTAAGCTGTTAGGTCACAGGAAGAAAAGCCAGTTAACTAATGCATGGCTCCCACCTGACCTTTTAGGAGAAGGTGGAGATCCAGGATTGCAAGGGTTCCCCTTGCGGGAGTTGAGCCAGATGGCCTCAGGAATTTCCTAGGGCACTGGAGTGGACTTCACCAAGATAAATGTGGGGTCAAGAGACAGGGTTGGCAAGCACTCAACTGGGGTTCAGTAAATCAGGAAAGGCATGGAGGGTTATGGTGTGCAAGGCAGTAGAAAACTCATATAATAAGGCTGGATTGAAGCAGGCCCAGTGGGCAGCCCAGCTTTGGTTTTCTTGGTCATTTTTCAATCTGGGGTGGTGCAGTGGTAGTGCTGTGCCCACATAGTAAGGAAATCAGGGATCTCCCTCAATGGAGTTTGCATGTTCTCCCTGTGTCCTCACGGGTTTCCTCCAGGTGCTCCAATTTTCTCTCGGATTCCAAATACTGTACATGCACATTAGGTGGGTGGGCGATGCTAAATTGGCCCTAGTGTGGTGCCTTCACCCTGTCCAGGGGTTGTCCCTACCTTGTGCCTGGTGATTGCTGGGATAGGCTCCGGCTCCCCTGTTCAGAATAGAGCAAGTTTAGAAAATGGATTTTTTTAGCCCCTAATGTGTTATGCCCTTGCTGGTGGTTTCATTTTTGTCAACAGAACTTTTTGTACACCTTGGTGACATGAACATGTGGTTCCCCTTCAGCCCCTTTATGTAGGTATATAAACTGTATGTTATCATATCGTAATAGTAGTGGCAGTAGTACTGTCTTGTTTACAGATTACAGTGCAATTCTTACTTATATTTCTACCTGACACGTAATATACTGCTGCTCTTTGGCACCACAATAAACAAGAAGTGATAGTGATGATACTATCATCCCTTTATCTTTTGCAAGAAATCTTGGCATTTTTTGTTCCTTGAATTATTTTGCTTATAATTAAAATACACAATTTGCCTTAAAGTGATGACATGATGTCCCTGCATAAATTAACTCTGTAATATAATTGCTTATAAATCTGTAACACGAGAGACCCTTTACTGTATGAAGCTAAATAAGAAGTGCTCATTTAATGTATTTGTGCCACAGCTACAGGTTCATTCAGTCTGCTGCCTGGTTGCAGTCCATGTCAGGATGCTACAATAGACGCTTGGCTTTTCTTCAGCATTCCTCCCACAGCACGTAAACGTGAATGTCAGAGGTACCACTGATACTAAAATATCCCTATAAGATAGTATATGAGTGACCCCAATGATGTTCAGGTACCTCGTCCAGGTTTGAGTCACACTTTATGCTCAGTGATTGACTCATCGACTTGAAATGCATGAAATGGGTTTAGAAAATGGAAGAATTTCGGCCTGTGCAAAGATCATTTTTCCATTTATTATATACACTCACTTAGCAAGTTATTAGGAACACCCATACGCCTGCTTATCCATGCAGTTATCAAATCTGCCAATCACATGGCAGCAGTGCAATGCAGAAAATCATGCAGATACAGGCCAGGGGCTTCAGTTGATGTTCACATTCAACACTAGAACAGGGAAAAATGTGATCTCAGCGATTTCAACTGTCATTATTGTTGCAGGCTGATTTGAGTATTTCAGTAACTGCAGATCCCCTACGATTTTCATGCACAACAGTCACTAGACTTTACATAAAATAGCGGGAAAAAACAAAAACATCTATTAGGCAGCAGTTCTGTGGACTGAAAGGCCTTATTGATGAAAGAGGTCAGAAGAGAATGGCCTGGCTGGTTTGAGCTGACAGAAAAACTCTCAGATAACTAATCTGTTTAACTGGGACGAGCAGAAAAGTATCTCAGAATGCACAACACATCGAACCTTGAGGCAGATGAGCTATAAAAACAGAAGACCATGTCGGGTTCTACTCCTGCAAGGTAAGAATAGAAAGCTGAGGCTACAGTGAACACAGGCTCACCAAAACTGGGCAGCTAAAGACTGGAAAAATGTAATCTGGTCTGACAAATCTTGAATTCTGGTGAGGCATACGGATGGTAGCGTCAACAATTTGGTGCCAATAGCATGTATCCAAGCACCCAATATGCCTTGTGTCAGTAGTCCAGGCTGGTGGTGGTGGTGGAATGGTGTGGGGAATGTTTTCTTGGCACACTTTGGGCCTTTTAATACCAATCAAGCATCGCTTGAATGTTACAGTCTATTTGAGTATTATTGATGACCATGTGCATCCTTTCCTTGGCCACAATTACCCATCTTCTGTTGGGTACTTCTGCATGGTAATGCAGCATGTCACAAAGCAAAGGTCATCTCAAACTGTATATATCAGATCCACAAAATACTGTGCCGGCGGTCCTAACAGCACTAATAGAATTTCAAAAGATTTCTGGTCTCAGAATCAATTTCAATAAAAGTGTGCTCTTTCCAGTGAATTCTCAAGTACACAATGTTAGATTGGACACCTTCCCTTTTATCAACGCAGATCAGTTTAAATACATAGGGGTAAACATCACAAGTAAATATAAAGCTCTTTATCAACAAAATTTTGCCGTCTGTGTGGAAAAAATTAAGCAAGACTTGCATAGATGGCCAACCCTTCATCTCACTTTAGCTGGAAGAATTAATGTTGTTGAGATGAATATCCTTCCTAAGCTTCTCTTTTTATTTCAGAACATCCCAGTATATATCAGTAGATCTTTTTTTAAGAAATTAGATTCAACCATAACCTCATTTATTTAGAATTCAAAACATCAACATATCTAAAGTGCAACCCTACAAAGACCTAAGGCAGAAGGTGGCATGGCTCTACCTAACTTTCAATTTTATTACTAGGCAGAAAATATACAAGCTATAAAAATCTGGACATGGACACAAATAGATGAACATACACAGGCTTGGTCTGCTATAGAAATAAAATCCTGCAGTACTTCCTTATATTCCTTGCTTTGCACCCCAATAAATGCAAGTTATTGCCAATATACTAACAACTGAAATGTGCTTCACTCACTCAGAATATGGAACCAATGTAGAAAGCATTTTAAGATAAAGAAGCTTTTAACTGTGGCACCTCTGCTTGAGAACCACCTTTTTCCACCCTCTGAAACATATGCAGTTTTTAATATCTGGAAAACATTTGGGATTAAATCACTTAAAGATCTGTACATAGACAATGTCTTTGCATCCTATGAACAATTACATTCCAAATTTAACTTTCCAGCAACACATTTCTTTCACTATCTTCAAATTAGGAACTTTGTTAAATAGAACCTGCCCGATTTTCCTCACCTCCCACCTACCTCTATGGCAGAAAAAATATTGCTCAGTCTCGAGGACTCAGAGAGCATTTCTGTAATATCTAAAACCATTTTACAGTTCCTTCCTTTCAAAGATCCACGAGTACATTGGGAAAAGGATCTCTCACTCAACATCTCAGAAAAGGAGTGGAAAGTAGCAATGCAGAGAATTCACTCGAGCTCAATATGCACAATGCATACAATTATTCAATTCAAACTTATATATCGAGCACATCTGTCTCGCTTAAAACTGTCCAAAATGTTTCCAGGGCAAGATCCAACCTGCAAACGCTGCAATCAAGTTCCAGCCTCACTAGGCCACATGTCTTGGGCCTGCACCAAACTAATGTCATTCTGAACCAAAATCTTTGCATGCCTATCAGACAGCCTTGGTGTCACAATCCCTCCTAACCCATTAACAGCTGTGTTTGGCGTACGTCCAGATGGGTTTAAAGTGGAGAAGGACAAACAAACTGTGATTGCCTTCACTACACTATTGGCAAGTAGACTTATCTCACTCAACTGGAAGAATCCTAACTCTCCTATTCTAAGTCAGTGGGTAACTGATGTTACATGCTATTTGAAACTGGAAAAAATCAAATTTGCACTTCGAGGATCTGTACAAAACATTTTCAAAACCTGGCAGGATCTGATCAATAACATTTTAGAATAAGCATTTAAATTGAGGAAGCAGGTTCTCTCCCCTCTTTTACTCCATTTACCTTTACTCATTTACTAATTTATCTATTTACTTATTTTTACTAGTTTTAAGTTTTACTCTGCTGGCCTAGCTCTCTTTCTCAGGAGTGGGAGTTGATTTGTTTCAAACCTCTTTTTATGTAAAACTTAGTTATTTGTATGGAATGCTATTTGATTGTAATAAAATCATTAAATCAAACAGGCTTCATGAATATGACAATGCAGTGGCTCTCCCAGTCACCAGACCTGAAACCAATAGAAGAACTTTGGGATGTAACAGAAAAGGAGAATCACATGAATGTGCAGCTGAGAAAATCTGCAGAACCAGTGTGATGTAATCATGTCAACATGGACAGGAAATCTCAAAGGAATGTTTCCCACATGTTGTGGAATCCATGCCATGAAGAACTGAAGCTGTTTTGAGAGCAAAAGGAGACCCTAACCAGTATTAGCAGAGTGTAGTGTGTGTCTAACAATTTGCCCATTAAGTGTATAATTTTAATCTAAATGACTTAAAAATTAAAAGTGCAACTAAACAAATGTGATCTTGAATTATCACACAATCACATAATATGTGTCACCTGTGCTTAATGATATATTTAGTACGCCATGATTCCTATATTTCTATTAATAGATTTTCATGGATGCTTCAAATAAATTTGTGAGGTCTTCTTCAGTGTGAGGTCTTGGTGCCAGTTTAGTCACTCTTTCCTGCAAGACAAATAAAATGAATGTTGCTTTACTCATAATCAGATATGAAACCACATCCTGTACATGTGAATTAGATGCTGGTACATGTTCACATTAGTCCTCAAGTTCACCAGTCAATGGCTCTTATATCTAATTGATTTAATTGCTTAATTAGATGGCTTTTGTTCTTCAAGGTGTGAACTTCAGAACACTCACTTTAAAATATTTATGAAGGGTTTGAATTTTTGTGGTTTTAAAGAACTCAGTTCTTATTATTATAACATTGCCAAAATTCCTGTTTTGAGCATTGACACAGTTAAGAATAAAGTTCATCATTAACAACCATAGTCCTCTGTTATAGCACCCAAAACCTTTCATTCACTTGTTCAGTGTTAAAGTGACATATTTCTTTACAGGATTTTAAAGAGCTAGAGCCTATCATGGCACTCAGTTGTAGACAAAATGCCAGTCCATAGCAGGACGTACTCACAAACCTAGTCATACTGGTCAGTGCAAAGCTGCAGATTAACTAAAGTTTCAAATTAATAAAAATGTACAAACCCCAGCCTGACAGTGGCTGAGCTCAGAATCAAACGCCGGTCGCCAGTGCTGCGAGAGGGCAGCATAAAGAGTGCCATTTGACAGCTTACATGTTTGTCGATATTATCATTAACTTACTTAGCCCAACTGTTAGGGTGTACATTGATGCATTTTAATGTTGTAAATGTTCACTTCAGTAAACAGTTGAGTACAAATTTTCTGATCCTAAGAGTTAAAGTGGAAAACAATATAAGTTTGTGGCATGATGCAACTGATTTTATTTGGTTAATTATGTACTGACTTAAAATAGTAAAATAGTGCTCTTTGAACCTGTCTCCTGAAATGAAAACACAATAAACGAGCAAAAGTTGCAGAAAGTGCTTAGAGTCGCATGAAATATGCATGATGGTAGGTTTCGACATGAAACACTGAATAATCAGAATAATGAAAAATAACAGGAGGAGGAGACGAAGAACACGTCTGAAAGTGAAGCTTTAAATGTTTAATATTAAAAACATGCAAAGATGCTATATCTTGCAAAATCTCTTTTTGTCATTACATTACAAGTATACTTATAAAAGGTTTGCGTGATATTTGAATTATTGGGCACAGTGTGTTCACCACAGGTTCAGATCCTGGCTAAGCCATTGTGATTTTGAGGTCTTTCCTGTGTGTCTCCAGGGGTCTTTCCCTAGTTGGTCTGGCTTTTCTTCCACACCTCAAATATTTGTAAAGTTAAAAGATTTGGTCTCATTTGAGTGCATATAGGTGAATGCACTTTATAATGGAGTAGTGCGCCATCTAGGGCTGGCTTCTGCCTTGTGTCTGTGAAAGATTCTGGCCCCATGATCTTGAATTTGATTAAAACTGGGTTGAATAATGGAATGTTTGAAGTTATTTCTACTGCTGCTGTTATAAATGCAAAAGAAAGAGCTCATTAAATATTTATATAAAAAAAAAGAAATTTCAGACATTTAGTATACCTGGGGTATGGTTCCCTTGACTAATGCTGGAATATCATCTTTGGTGTAACCAACAGCTCCCAAGCCATCATCAACATCCAATTCAAACAAAAACTTCCTCAGAGTGTCTGCCAAAATCAGCCCAGCGTCCTCTCGCTTCCTGTTACGGATGTTGGCTCCTGCAATTGACACAGAGACCCCTCTGTAAGATGTGGGCTGAAGGAACCTTATTCATAGCTGTATCACACCCAATCAAATGACAACACTCGCACACACGTAAAACAATTTTTTAAGTTAAAAGTGTCTGGCATGAACCTTAGGGCAATAGGCATTTTGCTTTGAATGAGGAATTTTGAAAATTGAAATTTTCTGTTCTCTCTTTTTTTGTGTACATTTGCTCAATCACGTTTAAGTTCTTTGTAATGCACAACTGAAACTAAAATACAATTTTAAGTTTATATTAGAAATATTTTATGAAACCAGTGTTTATTTTTAAGGAAAGACTACTGCACTCTGTTGCCAGTACTGACTTGGTGTTTATACAGCGTATTTCTTTCTTTCTTGCTATTTGTAAAAAGCATAAAAAAAGGTTGACCTAATTTCCTTTCATGCTTCACAGGCTGGAACAAAAAGCAAAACAGAACTTAGAAAACTGGAAACTCTTCTATAAAATGCTGCTGGAAGGATGTCTTAGCAATGTTTACAGCTCAAGAAGGATTTTCAACTAGAAAACTAAACATTTTTTTTCTTAATCTAAAACAAAACACAAAATCCGGACAGGCCTCTCAGGATGCGTATCCCTTGTTGTTGCTTTAAGAATCCTGATATGAAGCTGAAAAACACAATTGTGCTTGGTAAACTGCTGTATTGCAATGATAAATGTCAATTTTAGTGTTGATGGATGAAATCTGACAAAGCTTTATTCACTGCAAATATGCTGTGTTTACCTGTGACATGTTCCCCTAAATATTCTCCTGAACATTTGCTGTGACGCCCAATTAAATGAAGTTTTTGTTCCAGCTCTTCATGATGGTTTGTGTGTCCAGCTTAACATTACATAGCTGTAGCAGCCAATGTTGGATGGAAAAGCCCCACGACTTTGTAACACGCATCCTAGTAGTGGTAGTGGTGGTATGCTGGATCAAATGCTATAATGGATATTGTTCTTCTGGTATGCATTTAGGAAGAACTGTTTTACTGGTATGCTAAAAACTAGCAGAAAACTTGTGAATACATTTAAACACAAAACACACACACCAAACGAAACAGGAAATGTGTTAGTATATTTGTGTCTTAAAGGTAACTTTTTTGTATGCACTTGAATGTGACCTATAACAGTATTACCCAGAGTCCTGTGCAGTTAATGCAAGAAGTGAAAAATCCAAGTGCTTTGGTGTTGTGCTTATTTGGTAACTGCAGCAAAAAGTGAGAAATTATGTCAGGGAACAAAACAAATGGAAAAACAACAAGCAAACTACTTTTCAATTTGAGGGAGGTGAATAGCTGCTATAGAATCTGAGGTAGGCAAGCCTCAGTGAAATGATGTTTCTTACTCGTGTTGCCACTGTCTACAGGAAACATTTACAGCTGTGACATTTAATTTTATTTTATCCCAGGGAGGCACTGGGTGCAATCGTTAGCAGTGCTGCGTCACAGCTCATGCATTATTTGGTACTAGACAAAGAGCCCCGTTTCGACAACGTAAGATGAAACAGGCACGAGTGGAACAGTAATAAGTATAAGCACCACAAACCTGATATAGGTGTATTGAATGAATGAGTAATTGAATCAGAATGCGTAATTAGACCTTGAGCTGTAGTCGAAATCGCCTTTCATGCCTCTAGAGCTTTTATCGAAGTCACCTAGGTTGGATGTCAGTCGAAGTCGCCTTTCTCTTTGAATTTTTGCGGCCGTAAATCCGCCGCCTGCTGTGATGTCGGTCTCGTAAGGTTATTCGGGCAGCTGCACATAAGGCGACTGCGCATTTGGCTTTGGACGTGCGCAGAAAGTGACTGCGCATTCGGCTTCAGACGGATGTGAGTGAGTGAGGAGGCTGGCGAATTATGTATTAAGATAGTTGGCAGATGCATTCCTAGCCCTCAGGGTCACTTAAAAGACCACTGCACCATTATAATCCACTCAGAACAAGTTCAGTTTCTCCTCTTCCATTGATTTCAGTGCATTTCGCTGAGTCCTGCTAAGTTCCCAAACAAGTGAAGTGAATACAGTAGGATTTGCTAATCACTAGTCAATTTTAACAGTTTACTGAGAACATTCTAATAAATCAAGACACCATGCTGTCATGAGAAATTTCTTTTCAAAGTCGTAATAGTACCTGTAATTTTAATGCTGATCAGTAATATGCAATTGTTGGTGGTAATGGAAACATTTACTGTGATACAAAAATATTTTTTAGAATCTGTTGTAATGGAGAATATGAATGGGCTGGCTTTCTGGTCAGGATGGTTGGTGTTACTTTTTGTGGTTGGGAAAGGATAGTGGGCGACTCCAGGGGACATATGTTCTCCCAGTATGCTGAGTGACAGCATCCCTGTGGCAGGGCTCCTCTTTGGACAGTTGCAGGGCTGGATGGGATATGTTGTATTATTAGGTACTGCTGTTGAGGTTCTTTAGGGCCACCAGTGGAAGCTACTGAAAGGGTAGCTGTAGTCTTGAAGATCAGTCTGACCTGGAAGGACTTCTGAGCTATGCCTGTGGAGGTACTGCCAGGTCTGATTTGAAAGGGAGTCTCCATGTCTCAGCCAGGTGAGTCAGAATTGGGAGAAGAGAGGAGGGTGAGATGGAGCATGGAAAAGTAGAATAATGTTATGTCGTGAAGACGAAGCCTGTGAAAAGGTACTTTGGAAATAAAGAGTCATTCTGAGCTCTAAGACTTCTTGTAGTGTAGATATGGTATGGGTTTTGGACTTGGCCGCCTCCTATCACCATTACTGTCTTTTCAAGGTCTGCAGCTTATGCTTTAATTTGACACACTTAATATAGTAATTGTCTACTACCTCATCATAAAATATACATAAAAATGACAAAGCTTGTTAATGCAAAAAGCAAATAACCGTGGAGTGTGAAGAGATCGATGGGGAGCACAATACAACAATGCATATCATAGCTCACTTTGAAATTTCCCTTTGAAGTATCAGAAGTGCAAGCTCCTAAATTAGTGTGTGCAAAGATGATCTAAGATGCCAAGCTGGGCATGTAGATGAAAAGATAAGTAATAGACACTTAATAGCCTATCAAAAGTAAAGCTGTGTAGAGAAAACTTATAAAGAAAAGGAGTACTGAGAGATGTGTCAGGAGTAGATGGTGCTTTGTTTTCATTCCAGAAGGAAGGAAACTCAGTATGGTGCAGTATCTGACTCCTCAATCCCGCTATATTTCATGAACTGATGAACTGAAAACAAACATCGTTGACAGCACCAACTGGACACTTGAGGGAAACCAGGATGGATGCCTGACCTTCTACTAAAAAAAGAAAAGAAAACACAGGAGAAAACACCTCCTGACATGTGGGTGAACATGGCCTGGTCAGCAATATGCATGGTGGTGCTGTCTCCTATATAGAAAGTGTTTATGTATTGAAGCTTAGAAATGCAGAGAGACTGAGGTCTACCTGAGGAAGCCCTGCTGCTGCTGCTGGGTGAACATGAAATACTCCTTGGAAGTGCTTTAAACCCACCACCAAACCAACACAATAGTGTCAGGGGTAACAGAAACCACATCATATGAGTAGAAGCCTCCTCACCTATAGTCACGTGTTCAAGGCCTTGTAAGATAGCCCTGGAGAAGCTTTAAGGCTTGTAATTTTCTCTGTCCCAATTGTGCTGTGTAGGCCTCATTCAGTGCAGCACTTTTCATGTGTCAGACATGTTGGTTTCATTCTGCTTGAGACTGCCTCAAGAGTGACCCCAACTGGTCAGAATAAGCATCAGTCAGATTTAGTTTTGTTTAATGCCAATGATAGTGTTCTGAAGAAATAAGCTTTTGACAAAATCCTATTGCGCTTTAAGCAAGAACTACCAAATCACGGAGTGCATTAAACCCATTGGTGAATCATTAAAGCATGTCTGTGAGGCAGTGTGGCTTAAAATGCAAATGAAAGAGACAGATGAATACCAAAGTAACGATTCAGGACTGCGTAAGTATGTTTGAGGCCAATTTCAACTGGGCAGCAGTTTAACCTTTTCTGTTTCCAGTGTTACTTGGCCAGTGCTAACCAGCCACATTCCAAGTGTCCTGAAAGACTCTGGAATTCAACGGCATACTTTTCCTTCCACATGCTACTCTATTTTTCTGTAGGGTTGTTGGACAGTTTTTCACTCAGTGAAAATTACAAATATAGCAAAATGTGCATTGGTAACATGTGCATAGATTTGCATATACAATCTAAAAATGGCTACTTGAGTTACACTATTAGACTACTATTTCATCAATAGCAATATAAGACAAAAGTCAAGACTGACCTGAAGAATTTTATCACAGAAAAGTTCAAGCCAGAGTAAAGTGAAAGGTTAAGCAAAATTATATTAAAAAAGAAAGTTTCTACACACTGATTTATAAAGTAATCAATCTTCATATTTTTACCAAGAATAGCAGCTGCTTCAAGGTGCCTTTCAGGGCACATGGGCCCTGTGAAAGTGAACACTGCTGGGGACGTCAACACCACTGATAAACCATGAGGCTGCAAGATAAACACAATCATTTAAGCCAGGTTTAAACAATAAATATTATTTAAATAATTGTGACATTCAGTCTGCTCTGGCAAAATTATTTTTCACCAAAGAAAAGGTGGGGACATGTAAAAAAAAATAATGAAAATTCATTACGGTTAATGAAGTAGACAAAGCACCGGCTACTTTAAGATTGTTATCAGATACTGATCTGCAAAGAACACAGTTCTGCCACTGAAAAAAAAAGGCAGTTGGGAAAGTGCTGTTGTGCAAGGACGCAACCTGTTGATTTTAATATTCCTTTAGGACAAACATAAATGAAACATGAGTATTTAAAATACACACCACTAAAGGATGATCCACAACATAGTCCTTGGCATGATAGGTTTTAACAAGGCCTGCAATAGGGTAAGACATTCCATGGCTGAAATAAAAGAAGCAGACAATATCGATATCACATTAACATCACACTGAATGGCCAAAAAAAAAACGTACTTGGACTAATTGGAAGCTCGACTGATGTTAAGGCAGAAAAGGGGAATAGACAATGAAATTCATTCCTAAGAGATAAGACCATTGTTAGTCTTTATGGGACTCCCAACCATATACAGTTGTGCTTGAAAGTTTGTGAACCCTTTAGAATTTTCTATATTTCTGCATAAATATGACCTAAAACATCATCAGATTTTCACTCAAGTCCTAAGAGTAGATAAAGAGAAACCAGTTAAACAAATGAGACAAAAATATTATTCTTGGTCATTTATTTATTAAGGAAAATGATTGAATATTACATATTTGTGAGTGGCAAAAGTATGTGAACCTTTGCTTTCAGTATCTGGTGTGACACCCCTTTGCAGCAATAACTGCAACTAAACGTTTCCGGTAACTGTTGATCAGTCCTGCATACCGGCTTGGAGGAATTTTAGCCCATTCCTCCGTACAGAACAGCTTCAACTCTGGGATGTTGGTGGGTTTCCTCACATTAACTGCTCTCTTCAGGTCCTTCCACAACATTTCGATTGGATTAAGGTCAGGACTTTGACTTGGTCATTCCAAAACATTAACTTTATTCTTCTTTAACCATTCTTTGGTAGAACGATTTGTGTGCTTAGGGTCGTTGTCTTGCTACATGACCCACCTTCTCTTGAGATTCAGTTCATGGACAGATGTCCTGACATTTTCCTTTAGAATTCTCTGATATAATTCAGAATTCATTGTTCCATCAATGAAGGCAAGCCTTCCTGGCCCAGATGCAGCAAAACAGGCCCAAACCATGATACTACCACCACCATGTTTCACAGATGGGATAAGGTTCTTATGCTGGAATGCAGTGTTTTCCTTTCTCCAAACATAACGCTTTTCATTTAAACCAAAAAGTTCTATTTTGGTCTCATCCGTCCATAAAACATTCTTCCAATACCTTTCTGGTTTGTCCACGTGATCTTTAGCAAACTGCAGACGAGCAGCAATGGTTTGTTTGGAGAGCAGTAGCTTTCTCCTTGCAACCCTGCCATGCACACCATTGTTGTTCAGTGTTCTCCTGATGGTGGACTCATGACCATGAACATTAGCCAATGTGAGAGAGGCCTTCAGTTGCTTAGAAGTTACCCTGAGGTCCTTTGTGACCTCGCCGACTATTACACGCCTTGCTCTTGGAGTGATCTTTGTTGGTCGACCTCTCCTGGGGAGGGTAACAATGGTCTTGAATTTCCTCCATTTGTACACAATCTGTCTGACTGTGGATTGGTGGAGTCCAAATTCTTTAGAAATGGTTTTGTAACCTTTTCCAGCCTGATGAGCATCAACAACTCTTTTTCTGAGGTCCTCAGAAATCTCCTTTGTTTGTGCCATGATACACTTCCACAAACATGTGTTGTGAAGAACAGACTTTGATAGATCCCTGTTCTTTAAATAACACAGGGTGCCCACTCACACCTGATTGCCATCCCATTGATTGAAAACACCTGACTCGAATTTCACCTTCAAACTAACTGCTAATCCTAGAGGTTCATATGCTTTTGCCACTCACAAATATGTAATATTTGATCATTTTCCTCAATAAATAAATGACCAAGTATAATATTTTTGTCTCATTTGTTTAACTGGTTTCTCTTTATCTACTTTTAGGACTTGAGTGAAAATCTGATGATGTTTTAGGTCATATTTATGCAGAAATATAGAAAATTCTAAAGGGTTCACAAACTTTCAAGCACAACTGTATATCTATACACACATACTGTATGCTCAGTATCTATCTATCTATCTATCTATCTATCTATCTATCTATCTATCTATCTATCTATCTATCTATCTATCTATCTATCTATCTATCTACTGTAACAAATAGCTGGGATTCTTACCTGGCTGGGATGCCTCCATAACAGAAGGGCCAGGGAAAGGAGCATGTGCAGGGCAATACCTCCCCCAGGATGACAAAGGGCAGCCCCCCCTGCCGTGCTACAGTGCCATGAGTTTGGAGCATGGAAGCTCAACCCTGCCAGGGGGCGCATGTAGAACGGCTAAGCCCTCCATGGCAGGGCTGCTGCCACACCCTGAAGTGCAGCCAGAAGGAGATCTTGGAACACATGGCGCTCTATAAAAAGGGCCAGCTGCCACAACTCGTGGAGCCAGAGTCTGGAGGAGATGGATGAAGCTTGCTGGATAAGGTGCGGAGGCAGAGATAATGAAGAAAGGAACAGTGTATTGATGCTTTGTACTGTACTGTGCTGTGTAGTGGGCAGTAAAGGAAAAGCACTTTCCCACTTAAAATAAATGGGCACTGTGTGGCAAGACTGGGCTCTGTGCCTGTTGTGTCCGGGTTTGGGGAGCTGTACGCCTCCTGGTGGTTCATACTATCATAAAATGAACTTTGGCAGGATTAAACATCTTGGGCAGTAGGCATCTGCTAAGAAAGGCCATTGGATTTATATCAATGCTTAGGGGTAACTTCCCCCCACCAAATAGAAAAACTAAATGCCCCGAAATGTCAAAAATGCTTTAAATAAAATGCTGTTTTAATCGATTATTTATTTAATGAAGATTTTGCACTATGCAGTTTGCACTTTGTTTATGGGTTGATTTTAATAAAAGCACCTGAGCACTGTTACACCTGTCCCTTGCTATGTGAGTGTCCTCATTTGCCTGACTCATCCTTGGCTACGTAACCAACTGTTTAACAGGGTCCTGAAGACAATACCAAGAATGGAGCCTATCTGTACCATCACACTACTGATTACCTGTTTCAGTTCAAAAGAGTACAGTTTCCTGTGTAATTGGGTTTTGCAATGACTATCAACAGGAGCCAAGTCACCAGGAAAAGCAGAAATTGATCTCATGCAGGAACAATTTACTCATGGACAATAAAGCATGTTCAAGAGTTAGCAGCTCCAGTGACTCAATAACATTATTACTTATTATATGACTGACCCCTTTATCCAAGACGACTTACAACATCTGAGATACTACTGATTACATGTATTTTGTTTGTACTTATACCGCGCAACACCAGTGCCTGCTCACTGTGTGGTACACTGGCAACTCTGGATAAATGATGATGACTGACCCTAAATTTTATGTACTAAAGACTGACCCAAACAAAATAAGATCCATATTTTGGTAAATTCAAGAAACCTGTGTATAACAGATTGCAGTTATAAACTATAGTATGCATATTTTCTGTAGGTTATGAAATTCAAGTAATTTGGATGCTGTTATAACTATTTTATAGCTACAGTATTCATCTATCTGTCAGTACTTTCTCTTTATAACCGAGAAACACTGGACAAAAAGAAATGTCTTCTTCTTTTTGTCAGGAAAAATGCAAAAAAACGATCTACCAAAGGTGAACTCCAGCGTTTCCAAATCCTATTCCAGCAAACACACTCGCTAAGTGCATGCTCGATCTTGCTTCCAGGTCACCAGGATCCTTTACAGCTCTGAAAACAGACATTAATTATAAAATTTACTCTATTAATAAATGTTAAATAAACAAATAGCCAAAAACTTCAGAATGAAAAAACAAATTAGCTTTCCTATTAAGTTTGAGATTTAACAAATTAAGTAAGTGAAAGTTGACTTACTTAGGGTTACGGTTTGGGTTAAACTCTTAAGGAAACATTTTTTCAGACAGAATTCATAATTCCCAAGAGTGGTGATCACTTGCTACTCTTACACAGTTTTGCATGTGAAAAACAATACATTGTATTATTATATTACTGTCCAGCTCAGTTTTAGTTCTGCAACTGAAAACAGCTGTAGAAAGTCATAAAAATAAACTCTCCCAGAGATGTCCCAATAGGGATGAACAACAAAAAAAATATTTATTTACACAGCAAACTTTCATACATAAAATAAAAAGGACCATGCAAAGAAAAAATTAAAAACAAACAAACAAAAAACAAATAATCAATCAATAAATAAATATGGCAGTAATGGAATTAGGCAAAACTAAAAAACCTGTTAACTGTGGTCTCTAATAGCTAAAATGGCTAAAGTGAGAGTCCAATTTAATAATATATGATGTTGTCAGAGAGGAAAAAGATAGGTGAAGAAAACAAAACTCCAGCTAACAGGATGCTGAAGAAGATAAACCTCCAAAGGGCCCCACAGCCAAAAGACCGGCCAGCACGTAGGCATTCTAAAGTTCATCAGTGGGATGAAATTATTCACCATGAAGACAGAATGTTTCATAATGGTGAAAAAGAAAAACCAAAAGGGGGAGGCACAGACCAGGTCAAATAAGCCAGATGTGGGCAAAAAATGCTTTGGTCTTGGTTTACTTCCAAACAATTATATATATTTGAATTTGGTTATGTTTTTGCTCACCAATCAGAGCATGTTTTCATACACTAACACAGACATTTATAAGCCTAAGTCCAACTGAATCACTCTGTAAAGGCCTAACTCATAAAATCACTTTGAGAATTGCTATGCCTTAAATCACAGTTTACTAATGAGTGCTGCTGTCTGTAATTGCGATTTCTTAAATATTGTATGTTTCTTTCTGTTTTCTTTTAAAGTTGGAGATGTTCTATGAGCTACTTGTATAGCTTTAGGAAACCATTTTCATTGCCTGACCAATTCCTACTTGGGATTGTGATCACCAGATTTTACTGCGATAGCAACAAGTGCACAGCAGAACTACAGCCTTGATAGAAAAGCAATCCATCGCATAACAAAGTTAGTAACCTTATTTCTTTGATGGTGGTTGTGTTTAGGAGAAATATACAACATAGAAGATGTATCATGACAGACAAAAATCTAATTTTACTGTTTTTGCTAGAGACTGTGATGCTGTTAATTAATTTTACTTTCAAAAGCAACACAATTGCAAATATCTTCGTATACAAAATATCAGAGGCAGGCAGGCAGGCAAGCAAGAAATGATTAAGGACCAAAATGTCAAGTCTGTGGTGAGCAATTTAGCCCGGACATCAGGGAACACCCTACTGTTTTCAAAGAACCAGGGATCTTTTATGATATTGGTTTAACATCTCATCTGAGGTGCAGCATCATTTTTTATGGCAGTGTCCCCGCCACTGCACTGGGACATTGAGATCCACACATATAGACCACAGGGTAAGTGCCCTCTGATGGCCACTAGCCACTGGCCAGGCCCAGACATATTTAGCTTCAGGTAGATTACCTGTTTTGAAGAACAGATGGTATGATTGCTGCCAAATACCAGCACCTTACTTTAGAGAAATGAAAAGCAGTCCCATATTTACCTTTTTAAATATTTAGCTAAAATGTGGAGAGCATGCTTGGACCAGACATCACTAATGGGGTTGCTCCCTTGGTAAGCAGGCCTGTTTATAGGATTTGTAGGGCAGGGGCTTCGCATATTGTATGGCAAAGCTGTATAGGATTCCAGAGCATGGCTGTTGAAAAAGAACGAGGGATTGGTGAGAGCAGGAAATTGTGTTTACATATATAGTGCATTGTACATGGCAAAAAAACTCATATAATATAGATATTGTACAGTACTCTTTCCAAATTAACCTTTAATTTGATTTCAAAAGATATCAAACAAGAATTTGGAAAATCTGAAAATCTAATTGAAGCAAATAATTTGAAGTTATTATAACACAATAAAGAACATCATTTGAAGAGTTACACTATTGACGTTAATATTCATGTTTTATGTGTAATGACTGGGCAACAGAGCTATTCATTTCAAGTAAACTACACATGCACTGTTACCATATTTTGTGACAGAACCATCTTGGGTTGGAGAATCAGCCTGTGCCCCCCATCTGCAAATCCTCTCCTCACATGCACAAAAATATAAATATATACAGTAGATGTTTAACTATTTTCATAATCCTATCCAGAAAACTTGCATTTTTACTACTAATTAAATCTTAGATTAGTAGTAGAGCAAATGTATTAGTCACAGCGGGATGCATGTCCACCCCACACTAACTCTGTCATCAAGTTGCAAGTTACAAGTAACTGAGAAAGGCAACGTAACTAAATTAGAGAGAGAGACTGGGAGCATGCGCTGGGAAGATAAAAATGGTGAGTACGAGAGGAGACAGATACACTCTTTTCTTTTTTATTCATGAAATACTGCAAAAGATACCGTAAAAGAAAAAGGAAGCAGAAGCATAGTGATGCAAATATGGCAGATAAAGTTGTCTTTTGAAAGGTTTGTTTTAAAAACAAAGAGTGAAGAAGAAAGAAGCACATGTGGTATCTTAATGACAAAGTTGCTAGTGGGACACCTGAAGATCAGCTAATAGCGAAATGTCCTATAAAACAGATAGTTTTCATGCATTAAAACCCTGAGATAAATGGTATAGAAAACAAATATATCATTAAGTTTATTAATTCAGAATAAAGCGTAGTTCATACCATAGCACATCAAATCCGCTGTTAGCAGCAACTCTCTGGGGCAAATGCAGCGTATGTAAAGGGTCCACCATTCCCAGGGTTGGTCTGAGTGCCCTGCTTGCAATTCCTAATCATTATAAAAAAGTTATAATGACATTAAAAACAAACATTTTTATAGCTACGGACTGAACTGCATTAATATTTGTTTCCTTTTGAATTTGTGATGTGTTTTGATCCAGTTTCTGAGACCCCATTATTACAACATAGACAGGACAACATGTAGCAATGAAATATATGGGAATAATATACAGATCATAACATGCTGCTGAATAGTAAACCCTGCTAGTTCAATCAGATAAGTCACAAACATAAATATATTTGTTTAGATCTTGACAACCAGCCTCAACTAAGTTCTGACAAGCAAGGGGTTTGTTAGGGAAATTACAAAAAAGTTGTGAGTCACTGTTAAAAGTAGATCCAAAGATGGAGATCCTTTATTATACCAGGCTGGTGGAGCCCTGCCATGTGAACAGCTAATTTCTCAATGGCAAGACTGATTAGGCTTAACAGAATAGTTACTTTTATCATTTACATATAATAGGTAGTACTAGGGTGTTGTACCGTGTTAGCCATTATGAATGTAGAGAAAAGCCAAGCAAAGTGACACCTTTTATTGGCCAATAAAAGGTGTCATTTTGCTTGGCTTTTCTCTACATATAATAGGTAGAAAGCATTTTAATTACACCAATTAGTATACAGATAAATGGTATATGTCTTTGGACACTGTTACAGCCAATATTATATAAAGTTGACAAAATAATTAAAAAATTAAAAGTCTTAGATAAATTTTCGTTTATAGATTAAGACATCTTATGTATAAACTATTGTCAGCGAATAAAAGAAAAACTTATATTATCTCATCTGTAACTTTATGTACTTGTACAAATGATGTCAGGATGACCTACTTTAACAGGAAGGCGCAGTTTCAAGCACTTTATAAATTCATGAGGGCACTAGTGAGACAATGTCCCATTCTCTCCAAATCTAAGACATACTCCACATCAGTGGAAGGTAAAGAGTAATCTGTAATCAGGGCCACCACGTGGAGTTGTCATTATCAATTAGCTGGATTTTTTTTAATCATTATGAAACATGTTAATTACATATATGTCAAGTGGCTCATTTATGTACTACATTTAAAAACTGAAAGAAATATATTTTGATTGAAAAAATTTCTAACTTCACATAACAGAAACTGCATTAATTGTCCCAGTTTTACATAACATTGTATAATACTGATTATGCCATTTAAAAAAAAAAGAGTTAAATTTTTGTAATCTGATTAAAGCATCAGTCACAAGCAAAAATGTTCAACAAACACTTGCATTGATTCAGGTGTATAAAAATCTAGAAATAAATCAAAACTGAGACAAGCTAACTAAAAAATAAAATAATATAAGTTTTTATTGCAGAAGGAACTCAGAGTCCAGCTCAAGGCGGCAAAGGAGCAGTACAGGAGAAAGCTGGAGCAGAAGTTGCAGAATAACAGCATGAAGGAAATGTGGGATGAGATGAAGATCATCACTGGCTGCAGCTCGAAGCGGGGTGCCACCATCGAGAGAGACATGAAGAGAGCAAACCAATTGAACAACTTCTTTAACTGGTTTGACCACCCTAACCCACTCTCACCTCGGAGTACTACACCCTCCACCCATCCTTCTGCTGATACCAGCATAGGAGAGACATCCCCACCCACAATTACAGCAGCGCAGGTGCGCACAGAGCTGAGCAGCGGGTCCAGATGGAGTATCGCCATGACTGCTGAAGGTCTGTGAGCTGGAGCTGGGGAGTCCTCTACAGTGCATCTTCAACCTGAGCCTGGAACAGGGGAGAGTCCCAAGGCTTTGGAAAACATCTTGTATCACCCCAGTCCCAAAGGTATCACGTCCTAGTGAGCTGAACGACTTCCGGCCTGTCGCTCTGACGTCACATGTGATGAAGACCATGGAGCGGCTGCTGCTTCACCACCTGAGGCCACAGGTATGCCACGCAGTTCGCATACCAGGAGAAGGTGGGAGCAGAGGATGCCATCATCTATATGCTACACCGATCACTCTCCCACTTGGACAGAGGCAGTGGTGATGTAAGAATTATGTTTCTAGACTTCTCTAGCGCCTTCAACACCATCCAAACTCTGCTCCTTAGGGACAAGCTGACAGAGATGGGAGTAGATTCATATCTGGCAGCATGGATTGTGGACTATCTTACAAACAGACCTCAGTATGTGCGTCTCGGGAACTGCAGGTCTGACATTGTGGCCAGCAACACAGGAGCGCAGCAGGGAACTGTACTTTCTCCGGTCCTGTTCAGCCTATATACATCGGACTTCCAATACAACTCAGAGTCCTGCCATGTGCAAAAGTTCGCTGACGACACTGCTATCGTGGGCTGCATCAGGAGTGGGCAGGAGGAGGAGTATAGGAATCTCATCAAGGACTTTGTTAAATGGTGCGACTCAAACCACCTACACCTGAACACCAGCAAAACCAAGGAGCTGGTGGTGGATTTTAGGAGGCCCAGGCCCCTCCTGGACCCCGTGATCATCAGAGGTGACTGTGTGCAGAGGGTACAGACCTATAAATACCTGGGAGTGCAGCTGGATGATAAATTGGACTGGACTGCCAATACTGATTCTCTGTGCAAGAGAGGACAGAGCCGACTATACTTCCTTAGAAGACTGGCGTCCTTCAACATCTGCAATAAGATGCTGCAGATGTTCTATCAGACTGTTGTGGTGAGCGCCCTCTTCTACGCAGTGGTGTGCTGGGGAGGCAGCATTAAGAAGAAGGACGCCTCACGCCTGGACAAACTGGTGAGGAAAGCAGGCTCTATTGTAGGCATGGAGCTGGACAGTTTGACTTCCATGGCAGAGTGACGGGCGCTGAGCAGACTCCTGTCAATCATGGAGAATCCACTGCATCCACTAAACAGTATAATCTCCAGACAGAGGAGCAGCTTCAGCGACAGACTGCTGTCACTGTCCTGCTCCACTGACAGACTGAGGAGATCATTCCTCCCCCAAAACTATGCGACTCTTCAGTTCCACCCGGTGGGGTAAACATTAACATTATTCAGTTATTGTCTGTTTTTACCTGCATTTTTATTACTCTTTAATATTGTTTTTTTGTATCAGTATGCTGCTGCTGGAGTATGTGAATTTCTCCTTGGGATTAATAAAGTATCTATCTATCTATCTATCTATCTATCTATCTATCTATCTATCTATCTATCTATCTATCTATCTATCTATCTATCTATCTAAAAGTTTCCATTATCCACATCTTACCTGATTGATTACATCTTGCCTGAAGAAGGGGCCTGAGTTGCCTCGAAAGCTTGCATATTGTAATCTTTTTAGTTAGCCAATAAAAGGTGTCATTCTGCTTGGCTTTTCTCTACATTCACAATGGATAACACGGTACAACACCCTAGTACTACTTTATCCACAGAAATTCTACTAAATTAATAGTGTTTCATATCCACTAGATGGCAGCAACAGGTCAATGGTGAGCCTTATTGAAATTGAACAGAAGGAATGGCACTTTGTTTATTTAGAATCTACTTATCTTATTCTTACACAAAACTGAATTTCAGTCTATTTGTTTGAGCATGTGAAAACCACTTCACTTATTTCTACAAAACTTTACAGTTATTTACAGCATAGTGTACCTTTGAGTATAGGCTTTTTTACAGCTTCTACATATAAATACCTAGAAAAAATAAATTCTAAGACAACCTCGCCAAAAGCTGTCATTTTCACTGGACCTTTGCGCATTTTAACCTAAATAACTCCAGAAGATAACATGCTAACAACACGATTGTTACTTCAAAAAAAGTAGAAACAATTGCATAACAAAACAATGGCAATTTCAGGTGTTTATAATTACCATAATAATTATTGAGAATTTTTAAATATATAAGCATGTCAAAAAAGAAAGAGATTTTTACCTTTGCCTCTTAAGAATTCTTTAATAGTTGATCTAATCTAATCACATTTTTCCAAATGCTCACTTTATGTCAAGCAAAAATGGCCATATCCATATCAAAGTGCAAATCAGAATCAGAATCAGAAAACTTTATTAATCCCGAAGGAAATTACTTATGTTACAATTTAACAACAGACAAGGGACATGTTACACTAAGAGCACGTATAAAGTAATCATGTGAATAGAAATAGAGTGTAATAAATGTAAGTATCAAACTACAGTGCAGTGTGTTGTACCTTAAGTTAATATTGCACATTCAGAGAACAAATAAGGTTATTCTCATGTGAAGAGAAGACAATTTATTGCACAAGAACAGACAGTATGTTGCATATTTCAAGTACCCTAAGTTCTTGTCTATAAGCCGCGGCTTATCTAAGGAAAAAAGTTGTGAAAATGAAAAAATAGAATATCGGCTTATACATAAGTCCGGCTTATACAGTAATCCCTCCTCCACCGCGAAATAAGAAAATCCGCGAAGTAGAAACCATATGTTTATATGGTTATTTTTATATTGTCATGCTTGGGTCACAGATTTGCGCAGAAACACAGGAGGTTGTAGAGAGACAGGAACGTTATTCAAACACTGCAAACAAACATTTGTCTCTTTTTCAAAAGTTTAAACTGTGCTCCATGACAAGACAGAGATGACAGTTCTGTCTCACAATTAAAAGAATGCAAACATATCTTCCTCTTCAAAGGAGTGCGTGTCAGGAGCACAGAATGCAACATAGATAGAGAAAACAATCTCTAGCAAACAAATCAATGGTGCTGTTTGGCTTTTAAGTATGCGAAGCACCGCGGCACAAAGCTGTTGAAGGCGGCAGCTCACACCCCCTCCGTCAGGAGCAGGGAGGGAGAGAGAGAGAGAGAGAGAGAGAGAGAGAGAGAGAGAGACAGAGTTTGTTTTTCAGTCAAAAATCAATACGTGCCCTTCGAGCTTTTAAGTATGCAAAGCACTGTGCAGCATGTCGTTTCAGGAAGCTGCACAAAAGATAGCAACGTGAAGATAATCTTTCAGCATTTTTAGATGAGCGTCCGTATCGTCTAGGTGTGCGAACAGCCCCCCTGCTCAATCCCCATACGTCAGGATCACAGATAGTCAGCGCAAGAGAGAGAGAAAAGTAAGCAATCTAGCTTCTCAGCCATCTGCCAATAACGTCCCTTGTATGAAATCAACTGGGCAAACCAACTGAGGAAGCATGTACCAGAAATTAAAAGACCCATTGTCCGCAGAAATCCGCGAACCAGCAAAAAATCTGCGATATATATTTAAATATGTTTACATATAAAATCACAATTTAAATGACCGCTACGCGCGCGTGTTGACTCGGCGACGCCCAGAGCAGAAAGAACGCGCTCCGGCCGCTCCAACCGCGCCATGTGGGGAGTGAGAGAGACGCCAATATCTCACACTCTCTCCCCCCTTAAATACCTTCATAATCTGGACTGCCAGTGAAAAGGACCTCCTCCATTTTCATAATGAATATAATTGTTTTCACCCCAACATAAAGCTGAAGCTGAATTACTCAAAAACAGAAGTCAGCTTTCTTGACACCACCGTTCAACTGAAAGACAACACCCTTGTAACTTCTATTTTTCACAAACCGACAGACAGACGGACCTACCTGAAAAATGATAGCTTCCACCCCAAGCATATAAGGCGCTCCATTATTTTCAGCCAAGCAATACGGTACAATCGTATTTGCTCAGACCCAACAGACCGGGATCAACAACTGCAGGAGCTCAGACAAGATTTCATCAAACAAGGTTACACCCCGAAAACAACAGACACTCAAATAAGAAGAGCTACTGCCATACCCAGAGACAACCTTCTGGAATATAAAAACAAAGACAACAAGGATCGCATCCCCCTTGTTGTCACCTACAACCCACATCTTGAAACACTTCGAAAAATTATAAAAGAACTTCAGCCAATACTAAACAATGACCAAACACTGAAAAATGTATTTCCTGAACCTCCCCTCCTGGCATACAGACAACCACCAAACCTTCAACAATTAATTGTCCGAGGCTCCCTAAGTGAACCAACAGAAAATGGCACATCTCCATGCCTACAGAAAAGATGCAAAACATGTGCCCACATCTATGATACAGACCGTATAGTTATACCACACTGCCGACTCGAACATCACATCAAGGGATCATTTTCCTGCAGATCATCTAATGTAGTCTACCTAATTTTCTGCATGAAATGTCCTGACACTGCACTCTATGTGGGAGAAACTGGACAAACACTCCGCCAGAGAATGAACTTACACAGGTTCCACATTAAACATGGCAACACAGATGTTCCTGTGGCGGCCCACTTCAACAGCCATGGACACTGTGAGAAGGACTTTAAGGTCACAGTGCTTATGGGCAATTTCAAAACACAGCAAGAGAGAAAAGAATGGGAAGTTAAACTCATGCTAAAATGTAATACTTTACAACATGGATTGAATAAAGACAAGAGTTTTATGGCCAGATATGAGGATTGTTTACATCTCTCAGAATGACAGACAACCTGTCTACAGACCCACATTGTTTTGAAAAACTCATTACAAACTTCAAAAGACCTTGTTGGACAGTTATCTTATCCAGAGATCTTGACAATACATTGTTCTTTTCTCTCTTGCTAAATTAACCCTAGCCTGAATGAATCTATTAATTTTTTACATACAAAATCTCTCATTTAAAGATTTACCAATGTTGTTTCTTGTCCTAGAGTGTGTATATAAACATAGGAAACTTCAGTTTCTGTATTACATCTTGCCTGAAGAAGGGGCCTGAGTTGCCTCGAAAGCTTGCATATTGTAATCTTTCTAGTTAGCCAATAAAAGGTGTCATTTTGCTTGGCTTTTCTCCCCCCTTAAAGAAATTAAATGGGTGCGAGTGAGACCACTGACCTCCCTCCCTTCTATTAGTTATAGGTTATAGTACGTTCGGCTTATCCATGAGTCCGGCTTATCTATGATAAGATTTTATTTTAAAAATTCGTATGATTTTTGGTCTCCGGCTTATACACAAGTCCGGCTTATAGACAAGAACCTAGGGTACTTGAAAAATTTACCTGGATATCCAATAAAGAAAAAGGGTAATGGCTTAAAGTGTGGGTGAGTGACCGGAAAAGGAGTTATAGAGTTTGATGGCTGTGGGGAGGAAGGGTTTATTGTGACGTTCAGTAAGTACAGCACTTGATGCTAGTCAGTCTACTGCTGAAAACGCTTCTCTGTCCAACCACAACACTATGAAGTGGGTGATTAGCGTTTTCAATAATAGACTCATAATAATAGGCCCATTTGTATCAAGATCTGTGTTTGTCCTGGAGTAACAAAAGTCTTTTTGAGATGGCGGGAGTGGGAGGTGGTGGACTCTTTGTGGGGATTCGCCAGGAGCCCTGCTTAGGTAGGAGGAGGAGGGTGTGTGTGCCTCTTGACCCTCACATGTCTCACAGCAATTCAGCTGTACATTACGAAAGTGGTGCTGGGCAGTCTTTTGGCACTGGAACCCCTGCAGATTTTGCTCTTATGTGGAGTTTTTTTTCTGTTCTCTCCAGCCATCTGACCATACTTTACTTACCTTTAGGCTCAGAATCACTAGATGAGGAGGTTATAAGTGTCAGATCTGTTTTTTATTTATTTTACACCTGTAACATACTTTTTATTTCTCTTCCTAGTAAAGCTGGACAGAACAGCTAGTAAATAAATAAAAATATAAATGACAGATGTGTTTGTCTTACCAGTTTTAGCTTTTAAATGCTCAAAGTCAAATACTGCAACTCCTGTTGTTTCACTTCCTGTACCTGATGTCGTTGGCACTGGGAAAAAGAACAAATTAAACATATTTTTACATATACATTTATATATTTATATTTTAGTATTTTCAGCATTTTACAAAATATGACAATAATCTTAACATCACTGATATACTTTTATCTTTAAATTACATTTCACAGAGTAGAGCTCACTTCTGTGTCTTTGTAAAAAGTGCAGTGTACATAAAACAAAATGTCGCAATTAAAGTTATTTGCAGTACAAAGCTAACATTTACTGTTGATGACACTTATGGAATCCGCTTTTAAAAATGGTTCCTCAAGTGTTTGACTTACTGAATACCTGTGGTTTTAGCCATGTAATCCTTTTAAATTACTTTATGTGTAAAAAAGTATATATTTAGGAAACAAGACAGTGATCATCGAGAAAACACAAATAAACACTGAAATCTGTTTTCCATGGTAGAGCTGTTAAGAAAATGAGGAAACATAAATAAGCTGCAAAATGATGGCCTGCACAGGTGTATTTTTATTCACTGTACAGGTACTATCCATTCATCCATTAATTAACTGCTTATTCCAATCCAGGGATGCGGAATACAGCTATTGAGGTTGCCCTAAAATTTAGCGAAAACAGCCAAATATATCTTGAAAATAATAAACTGTCATTCTTATAAACTCTATTATTCCAAACTGTTAAAAGGTTTTATGATGTTAACTGATACAAAATGGAAAAAAAGTGCTGTCACCTGCAATGAGTGGCTTGAGAGCAGTTGTTACGGGTTTTCCTTTGCCTATGGGTGCATTAACAAAATCGAGGAAGTCTGCCTCTGGATTGGAAGAGTACAAGTTTGCAGCTTTGCATGTGTCAATCACAGAACCTCCACCAACTGCCACATAAGCGTCAAAATCTCCCTTCTTTGCAAAGTCGATAGCCTCCTTAAAACTTCAAAACAAAAAATGATAGGACTGTAATTTCATTTCTAGCAAATAATAACATAAACATTTTATAACAGAACA
This sequence comes from Erpetoichthys calabaricus, assembly GCF_900747795.2. Lineage (NCBI taxonomy): Eukaryota > Metazoa > Chordata > Cladistia > Polypteriformes > Polypteridae > Erpetoichthys > Erpetoichthys calabaricus. The sequence goes on along the minus strand of NC_041399.2, from coordinate 53,256,036 downwards.
AATAAAATGACTTTTCATTTAATTAGTTAACTCTAAAATGCAAACAGAGGAACATGATATTCTAAAGTGACCTTTGAATTAAAATATTTTATAGTTAAAAGGTTTAACATAAACTAAAAGTCACCGTTTTTAATATTGGTAGACAAAGAATCTTTCATTTCCACACCTTGCATCAGTGGGCTCCACTCGAACTTTGTTATATAATTTAAAGTTAATGTTGTGTTTTGAAAAAGAGTTTAACACTGCTTTAACTGGTGGTAGCTGCACCAAGTTCTTATCTGTCATCAGGCAGACATTCCTGGCACCCATATTCTGAAGATCCTATACAATAAAAGCAATCACAGTATGATTTAAAATCCATCAATCTTAAGATTTAATTAAAAAAATGTTCAAATAAAAACAAATATGGAGTATATATACCATGCTCAGCTCTTTGGTAACCCCTTCTCCATATCTGATATTGGAACAGGCCATCTACAATTAGAAAAATATCCCGTCACAAAAAAGAAATTTCATGTTTAACGAAGTACATAATTAAGGGTCACATGAAGGAAAAAACACACATAGATATACAAATGGAAAATATAAACTCTACATTGACAGACTGGACAGAACCCAGGTTGTTAGGTTTTGAAGCAGGACCACCAGCAACTGCACATTTGTATCTTGTGAACATTTTTAACTGTATGAGAATGTAACAATTTTGTACACGGTACAACTTTCCTGCAGTTATGGTAAGTATAAGATTAATCTGAAACTTGGATCACTAAAAATAAAAATGTAAAGTTAAACATTTTATGTGGGTATAAATAGTTCATTGATGTGTGGATAATAGGAGCAACCCATCTGTCCATCCCCAATCCTAAATGAATGCAAAAAATGCCAAACTACACAAAATTGAGGTTTTATTATAAAACAAACTTAGTGGGGAGATTAACAAAACGAGCAACATGTATACACTAAATTAACAAAGGAAAACAGCAAATCCTGTGCCACTCTGGACTTTCATACATACTGTATAACAGTCACTTGGTCTATCAAATGGGTTGGCCTCACTGCCACCCATATTCCTATTACGTCCAATGCCTTTTTTAGACATTCTATAACAACTTTTCCTTAAACCAGTAGTGTGCTTGCCCACAGTCCTCCCAAATCTTCACTCAATCTCTTGCTAGAAGCAGCAGTTAAGTCTCAACCAGGGATCACATCTATAATCAGGAACATTTGGGGTCACCTTTCTAGCATGCTCTGTCTTGGTTTGAGGTTTCTCTGCAGTGCTGAGCCCAACTCACACTTGAAAAGGCAGGCGTCGAGTACCGTCTCCATCATAATAGGTAGCAATGAGTTTATATATAATGTAGCAGGAGTTCGTAATACCATGTGTCAGCCTGAGGATGTCTACTGAATTACATTCCACTAAATATTGCCATTCTGCTGCTTTTGTGTCCATGGAATAATTAGCTTGCATTTTCTACAAGTGCATGACTTACCAGCCTCTGGGAGTAATTATTCAATTTTGTTAAAGCAACAGTATATGGTCAACTCATACTTCCTTTTATTTTCAGAGCCTTTTATGATCCTGCCTTTTAGGACCCTTCTCTTTCTGTGTTGCCCTTTCTGCTACATATATGCATTAAAACTTGTCATATAATTGTGATACTAGGACAGCATGCAACAAAACAGTCGTTAAAATTTTAACTGTAAAAAGAAAATGTGACAGTTCAGTTCCTAACGCTGGCTGTAGAACAACAGAATTTACTGCAATGAGTACATGATGTTGTAGAGGCGGCCTTAGGGGTGTGAGGGGCCTAGGGCTGACCAACCCCAAGCGGGGCCAGTTATGTCAAACGCTGTTACCAGTATGTGTGGTCTTTAAAAACTTGCATGCAAATTTAATAAAAATAATGTTAACATACAAAGGATTTTCTCATTACAGTATTCAGCTAAATTTTTGCAAGAAAACACGTGGACTTTCTCAAAATATAACTGGAGAATAAAACTTGACAAATCCACTCGAATAGGACATGCAGAGCTCAAAAGCGGGGGACCCCTTAGGCCTGGGGCAGTCACCCCACCTGCCACCCTCAAACGCCACTCTTGTGATGTTGGATAGCATCGTGGCTAAGGCATTGTATTTTAAACCACAAAATGACAAAATATGTGGCCCTGAGCAATCAAGGAACCTGCCTCTAAAACTGAAAAGAAAAACATACATTTATATATATATATATATATATATATATATATATATATATATATATATATATATATATATATATATATATATATATAGGGGCGGCACGGTGGCGCAGTGGGTAGCGCTGCTGCCTCGCAGTTGGGAGATCTGGGGACCTGGGTTCACTTCCTGTGTCCTCCCTGCGTGGAGTTTGCATGTTCTCCCCGTGTCTGCGTGGGTTTCCTCCGGGCGCTCCGGTTTCCTCCCACAGTCCAAAGACATGCAGGTTAGGTGGATTGGCGATTCTAAAAATTGGCCCTAGTGTGTGCTTGGTGTGTGGGTGTGTTTGTGTGTGTCCTGTGGTGGGTTGGCTCCCTGCCCAGGATTGGTTCCCTGCCTTGTGCCCTGTGTTGGCTGGGATTGGCTCCAGCAGACCCCCGTGACCCTGTGTTCGGATTCAGCGGGTTGGAAAATGGATGTATATATATATATATATATATATATATATATATATATCCATATTACTAACCGAGAATGCTAAACCGGATGATGGACGCAGGCACATCTGGCCATGGGCCGTAGCTGCAAAAAGACGTACTGCGCCGGCGCAACAAACAGTCCGCGAGAGTCGGCTGAGGACCCGAGAAAGGCGGACAAAAGAGGGGGAGAGAGGCGGATGAGGGTCCGCGAGAGACGCAGGCGCAAAAAGAGTCCGACAAGAGCACAGAAAACAGGAGTGAGCACATACAGAAAGGAGTCACAAAAATGAGGCTCAACAAGCACCAAAATAAGGAAAAAAAACATTAAAGAGTACTCAAACGAGGGGAAAGCACGAAACACATTGCACACGAAACTAAACACACCAAAAAAAAAAGAACAGACGAGCGCACAATAGCAAGGCACGACCATACCCCCCCCACCCTACAGGCACGGGACGGGACGGGACACACACAAAGAGGGGGATTCAAACAAGACACAGGAACACAAAAAGAAACAAAACGCTCGCGCAACAACGATCCCCCCCCACACATCCATAAGAAAAAATGTCTCGACTCCAAAAACGCAAAGCTCAACTAAAGCTTCTAACTAACGATGTACCTAAAAGTAAAAACTTTATGAACTGCATTAGATCCTACAATAGTTCATTTGCTTTTGCATATACCGGAGTAAATATCAGGCCACCAAAAGGCAATGGACCATACTGCTTTCGCATATGTGCACAAATACTGCATCGCATTGGAACAGTGCACCCTGAAACAAATCAACAACGCAAATATGCACAAATCTACATCCTAGATCCACATTACGCAATCTATCAATCAAAGTGTTGCATCGCAACAAGCACGGATTCAAAATGAAACACCTCCCGTCTCAGACATACGTTAATGGCAGCGAAGGCTACAACGGGCTTCTCACACAGCACAGGCAAATCGATTACAGCTCCAAAACAACACGTCCTAAATACTACACATGCAACAACACGCCTCTCAAACGGCACAAGCAAAACATACACCAGGAAAATTCATTCGGATTAATGAATGTCATTTGCAATCATTGTCATTCAGTTCACTTCCCTGAAGAAACAACTGGCAATACAAGTTATACATTTACACGTTGTTGTCAAAAGGGTCAAATTAGACTGCCTTCTTTACATTCATATACTGAATATCTACAGAAGCTTATAACTGACGATGTACCTGAAAGTGAAATCTTTATCAACTGCATTAGATCCTACAAATCGGTATCCACTATGAACATTAACGGTGGCACTGCACGTGACATCCGTCTTGAAAAAATGTTGTTTATTGATGAATGTTCAATGACATGAAGTCACTTACTCAACACCATTCATAAACTTCTACAAACGTTTATGAATAATAATATTCGATTTGGAGGAAAGGTACTTTTATGAGGAGGAGATTTTAGAAAGTGATTAGCTATTCTTCCAGATGCCATGCACTCAGCTATTGTTCAGTGCACCTTAAAATACGCAGACAATTGGCATTACTTTCAAAAGATACAGTTAGTAAAAAAGATACGATGTCCAGAACCAGATCATAACAATTGCTTATTACAACTGAGAGATGGTACACTCACCAATACAGATGGACTTCAGCCACATATTATTACAATTCCTCAAGCCTTTATCTGCGACGACTTAGTTACAGAGACATTTGGAACAGCAATCTCATTAGACCAAATGCCCCTTTAAACACAACGCACTATATTATGTCCAAAAAATATTAATGTGGAAAACATAAATACCCACGTCATTCCATTACTTCCTGGAGAGACACAACTCTTTCTAAGCTCTGACAAACTTGACTCTGACCACAACAATAACCATTTTAAATGACCTTACAAGTTCTGAGCTGGAATTACCTTTTACACTTAAACGGCGTGTACAAAGAAATTTTCAAATAAACCTTTACACTGTGCCACACACTTTATTGTTTGATTTCTATTTGCATCATCTACACCGTCACACTATTCTATATCTCATTCATACATCACGCTCTTTGTCATTCCCAACACCAGGGGTTGGCGAGCGAAGCCCACCCCACAGACCCTACAAGCAACGGATGGGACACACACAAAGAGGGGGATTCAAACAAGACACAGGAACACAAAAAGAAAGAAGACGCTCGCGCAACAACAATCCTCACCCCCCCCCCCCCACACACACACACACATCCATAAGAAGTGACACCCAAAGCCACATATTCTAAAGTGAACGTCAACACCTTCACACTAGACAGCATAGGTGTCAGCATAGGTGGATCTCCTTACAATAAAGCACTATTAACCGTTCAACTGCAGAAAAGGAAACATATTAACAGTGACTGCGATCCTCCGGAGTGGCAGCAAATCTGTTAATAAATGGTCGTACATGTCACTCAATATTCAAAATACCGGTCCCAATCACAGAGACATCAGTATCCACTATGAACATTCACAGTAGCAATGCCCGAGACATCCGTCTTGCAAAACTGATAATTATTGATGAATGTACAATGGCATCCAGTCACTTACTCAACACCATTGATAAACTTCTACAAACGTTGATGAATAATAATATTCCCTTTGGAGGAAAAGTTCTTTTATTAGGAGGAGATTTTAGACAATGCTTAGCTATTGTTCCACATGCCATGCGCTCAGCTATTGTTCAGTCCACCTTAAAATACGCAGACAATTGGCACTGCTTTAAAACAATACAGTTGGTACAAAACATGCGATGTCCAGATCCAGAATATAACAGTTGGCTAATACAACTGGGAAATGGTACACTCACAAATACAGATGGACTTCACCCAGATATTATTTCCATTCCACAATCCTTTATCTCAGACGACTTAGTAAAAGAGATATTTGGAACAGCAAACACATTAGACCAAATACCCCTGTTAACACAACGCACTATATTATGTCCAAAAAATATTAATGTTAATCACATTAATAACCAAGTCATTTCATTACTTCCTGGAGAGACACAGATCTTTCTAAGCTCAGACAAAGTTGACTCTGATGACGACAATGAACATATAAATTTCCCCTTAGAATATTTGAACACTATTAACCCTGCCGGATTACCACAACACGACCTTACCCTTAAAAACGGAACAATAATCATGCTATTAAAAAACCTTAACACTAAACAGGGTTTATGCAATGGCACACGGTTAGTCGTCAACACCATGACACGCAATGTTATTCAAGCGACAGTTCTTACAGGATCACATGCTAACAATACTGTTCTCATTCCTAGAATTGACCTTACAAGTTCTGAACTAGAATTACCTTTTACATTGAAACGCCGACAGTTCCCCATTAAACCTGCATTTGCCATGACCATCAACAAATCACAAGGACAAACCATGGACAAGGTTGGCATCTACCTCTCTGAACCCGTTTTTGGACATGGACAACTTTATGTTGCCTTCTCACGTGTTCGCCGTTCATCTGACGTTAAAGTTAAAATTATAAATAATCCATGCCAAGGAAGACTCATTCAAGGACAAGACACCATCTTTACTACTAATGTTGTATACAAAGAAATATTCCAATAAAACATTAATATATGACAAACACTCTATTTGTTATTTCTATGGGCATCATCCAAAGCTGCACACTATTCTATATCTAATTCATACATCTGACTCTTTCTCATGTCCCAACGCCAGGGGTTGGCGAGCGAAGCAAGCAGGGGGCGGAGCCCCCTAGTATATATATATATACTGTATTGTGGCAGATTTCCGGGGTCATTACCTGGCCGGGATGCCTAAAAGGACCGGAAGGGGGCAGGAATAGCTTCCGGGCCATGAGGGGGAAACCGCCCTGGAGCAGGAGAGGACCACAGGAGAAGAACAAAAAGCTTCTGGCCTTTTGGGACCCGTGGCTACTGCCAGGGGGCGCCTCAAGCCTCGTAGGACTCGAAAATAGTTACTTCCGCCACACTTGGCAAGATGGTGGAGGAACCTGCCAGGGACGCCCGGAGTGCTTCTGGTGCAAAGGGCAGCACTTCTGCCACACCAGGAAGTGCTGCCGGATGGACATCATCAGACACCTGGAGCACATCTGGGCAGGGATAAAAGGTGCTGCCTTCCTACAGTCTGAGAGCCAGAGTCGGGAGTGGGAGCAGGACGAAGCTCCCAGGAGGACAGAGGCGGCCAATGACTGAGAAAGAGAGTTATAGTGGTGATTATTGCTGTGTGCATTGTGTGCTGTGTGGAACTGTCTTTATTTATGAATAATAAAGGTGTGGATTTGATAAAGATGTGGTTTCCGACTGGTGGTGTCCGGGCAAGTCTCACTATATATATATATATATATATATATATATATATATATATATATATATATATATATATATATATATATATATATACATACATACATACAGTATATTTTCATTTCTTTGGTAAAGACATCTGCAAAATACATAACAATAATAATGACACAAGTAAGGAAATTATTCAAAATACTGTATATTTAGAAATGAAATTTGAATTACTAATTAAACAAAATATAGAAGATGGTAAAAACAGAACAATACACAATAAACAAACATTGGAAAATTGATTTCTGACAATGCCTGATAATAAATTTTTATAAGGAAGTGATTTTAGTTAACAGAAGTAAAACAAAAAGCTGTGGAAAAAAATCAGTCACGTCTAGTATGGTTTATAAAATTATCTGATTAACTGGACTATTATCACTGCAGTTTCCATAATTCAGATTCTACGCAGCCATGGCTGCTATGGAGGAATATTTCAGAAATAAATAAATAAATGCACAAATAAATAAAAGTACTATGAAATGTTAGCATAAATAAATAAATGTGTCATGAAATGTGAGTATTAATAAATAAATGTGCAATGAAATATGATTTTTATTTATTTATTTAGTTTTGTCTGTAATATTCCACCAAACGCATCATGAAATATGGCTTGAAATAAAAGTGTCACTTTCACTCGTCAAAGTTGAGAGGGTGGGCTCTAGCACATACTGTGTTTTGATTGGTGAATCATCTTCTGTAGATTGCTCATGCTTCAATACGTCAGAACGGGAGATGAATGTAATGAGATATTGCAAGAATTAATTAGAAAAATGCTAACTACTGCCAATGAAATTGATTTGGCCAAAGTTATCACGCATTTCAGAGAGAAAATTGAAGATTTATCAGAAGAAATTACAATGTTGGTGGCCCTGGTTTAGACTACATACATTGATTAAACTGTTTTTGAAAACTTCAAAGCTCTGGTACACGCCAGTTGAGGTAACAAGCTCACCTGCCCTGGATGCCCATAGTTTGACATTCCAGCCGAGTCAATAGAACACTTTCTTTTATGCGGTTTAAAAGTACAGTAATCCCTCGCTATATCGTGCTTCGCCTTTCGCGGCTTCACTCTATCGTGGATTTTATATGTAAGCATATTTAAATATATATCGCAGATTTTTTGCTGGTTCACGGATTTCTGTGGACAATGGGTCTTTTAATTTCTGGTACATGCTTCCTCAGTTGGTTTGCCCAGTTGATTTCATACAAGGGACGCTATTGGCAGATGGCTGAGAAGCTACCCAACTTACTTTTCTCTCTCTCTCTCTTGCGCTGACATTCTCTGATCCTGACGTAGAGGGATTGAGCAGGGGGGCTGTTCACACACCTAGACGATACGGACGCTCGTCTAAAAATGCTGAAAGATTATCTTCATGTTGCTCCCTTCTGTGCAGCTGCTTCGTGAAGCAACATGCTGCACGGTGGTTCGCATACTTAAAAGATCAAAGGGCACGTATTGATTTTTGATTGTTTGTTTTTCTCTGTCTCTCTCTCTTTCTCTGCTCCTGACGGAGGGGGTGTGAGCTGCCGCCTTCAACAGCTTTGTGCCGCGTGGTGCTTCGCATACCAAACAGCCCTATTGATTTGTTTGCTTTTCTCTCTCTTTCTGACATTCTGTGCTCCTGACGCGCATTCCTTTGAAGAGGAAGATATGTTTGCATTCTTTTAATTGTGAGACGGAACTGTCATCTCTGTCTTGTCATGGAGCACAGTTTAAACTTTTGAAAAAGAGACAAATGTTTGTTTGCAGTGTTTGAATAAAGCTCCTGTCTCTCTACAACCTCCTGTGTTTCTGTGCAAATCTGTGACCCAAGCATGACAATATAAAAATAACCATATAAACATATGGTTTCTATTTCGCAGATTTTCACCTTTCGCGGGGGGTTCTGGAACGCAACCCCCGCGATGGAGGAGGGATTACTGTACGACAGATTGCAGGATCTACATGGTGTATCAGAGAAAACAATCAAAAGGCGAATGAGCCACATTAATCTCAAGCCGTATTTCATTATGCGTTTGGAGGAATGTTAGGACAAAATAAAATAAAAATAAAATAAATAAATATGCAACAAAAACATATTTTCTGATACTTTTATTTACTAATACTCACATTTCTCGGCACATTTATTTATTTATGCTTACATTTCATGACATTTATTTATTTATGCTCACATTTCACAGTACTTTTATTTATTTGCACATGTATTTATTTATTTATTTAATTAATTTTGTCCAAAATATTCCTCCATACATGGCTGATGTTTGTTAAAATGAAAGAGACAATATTCAGTTGATAAAGTCTTCCATTAAAGCATTCACTGCAAACAATCAAACAAACCAAGAACATTGGAAGAACATAAGAAATTTGTCAAAAAAGACTATTCAGTCCATCAAGCTTGTTTTTATTTTTTTGGCTAATAACTAAGATTCCACAATATCTCCTCCAGATATTTCTTAAAAGTTATCAGTTTTTGCTTCAGCTTCATGTCTTGATAGTTTGTTCGGGATTTCTACAATTCTGTATGTAAAGAAGTGCTTCCTTGTTTCATTCCTTAATGCACTTCCTCTTAATTTCCACGTGTGTCCTCAAGTATGTGTTTAAATTTACCAACGATCTGCAATGCACGCAAACCCAGGCGTCAGCTTGGCTTGACTACACTTAAAACGGACTACGAACTTGGATGGAGTAGTGAAGAGGACCCAAAGACTACCTTATTTCTGCCACACCTGGAAATGTAGGAGATACTAAGAAGATAAAAGTGGGGTGTATTAAATACCCCTGTAATCAGCTACTTGCTCTGCCATCACAAGCACCTAAGCAGCTCAGATTCACTGAACTGCAACAGTTGTTTGTCCGAAGACAGAGAGGGCAACGTGCTGGTGCAATGGTAAATGCAAAACAATTGTAATGGGCGATGTTCGATCGCTGTCAAATACATTTGCCAAATTTCCCCTGGGGACAAATAAAGTTACATCTACATACCTATCCAATTCTGCTGATCTGCTTTATCAATGCCTTTGAGAATTCTGAAGACCTGGATTAGGTCTCCAGGCAGCCTTAAGACTGAACAAGTTTAATTCTCATATTATGTTGAAGTAGGACATGTCCTTAAGTCCTGGGATACACTTGGTTGCTCTCCTTGTCTTTCTTGTAGCATGGCGACCAGAACTGTTCAGAGTACTCCACATGCAGTCTCACTATTGCCTTATATTATCTGAGCATACTGTCCCTTGATTTATATTGAATAGTTATTATAATATAATCTAACATTTTATTTTCCCTTTTAATTGCTTCTGTGCATTACTTAGATGATGAAAATGTTATGTCAACTTGAACCCTTAAATACATTTCAAAAGTTGCTTCCTATAGGATAGTGTAGCCTATCTTGCATTTAAAATTGACTTTCCTTTTGCCCACATGTAGTATTTTGCACTTTTCTATGTTAAACTGCAAGTTCTGAAGCTTGTCCAAATCTTCTTGAATTGTTTTTGCTACCTACTCAGTGTCTGCCTTTCCTCCAATTTTAGTATCATTTGTGATTTTAACAAGTTTTCTAACTATATTGAAATCTGTGTCATTGATATAAATCAGAAAAAGTAACAGTCCCAGGACAGACCCCTGAGGGACTCCACTGATGACCTCACTCCTTGTGGAGCATTCTCCTCTTATCAGTACACTTTGTCTTGTGCTGGTTAACCAACGTCTAATCCAGTTTTTCAGGTTATCTCTGATGCCTGTAACTTTTAGTTTCAGAATTAATCTTCTTAAGCAAAATCTGCTTTGATAAATGCACCTTTCAAACTGGAAGCAATGTCAGAATGATTGGATGTGGTTGAATCTATTTGTGTGACTGAAGACGCATCAGTGATATAAAAGTTTGTAATGGCAAGAGTGATTGGCTTGCTGAAGGCACTGGATATTGTGGGGGTGTCTTAGCTAACATTTCTTTTTAACACTGAGTAGAAGGTGGAGGCTTTGCCTCAAGAGACTACAGTGTTGGTTATTATTTTTGAAAATGCAGATGAGACTGTGTTTTCCAATTACCAAGGTATCTCACTTTATCTTCTGGGAATGCCTGTGCCAGTGTACTGGAATAGAGGTTCTGTCTTATAGCTGAACCTTGGATACAGCAGGAACAATGCAGATTCTTTCCTGAGCATGAAACGGTGGACCAACTGTTTGTCCTTGCTCAGATATTTGAGGGATCATGGGAGTTTGCCAGTCCTTTCTAAATGTGCTTTGTGAGTTTGCAGCATGTTGTAGGAGGTGCTTCAAGACAATGCGGTTCTGGGGTTCCTGCTGCATGCAATTTAGTCTTTACATTTGTAGGCTGAAAGTTATGTTTGCTTTGTTAGGTCTGTTGAATGTAGGAATCAGTCTTGTCCAAAAGTACACTTTCTCTGCTTTCCCTTTCAAAGACAGGACATCAAGGCACAACCAAGGACTGAAAAGCATCCAGTTTGGGAACCTAAGAACTGCACCTCTACTCTACCCTTGCCAAGCAATGATTTATTAGTCAGTCCGCATCCTCACTTCCAAATATGGGGACGAGCACTTGGTATTTATGGAAAGAATGAGACTGGCAGGGCATGAAGCCCAAATAAGCTTCTCCCTGACAGAGTGGGCAGCACTGCAGTACCTTGGCATAGAATCACTGTGTCTCTGGATCAAGAAGAGCAAGTTGAAGTTGTTTGGGCATGTACTAACCCCTGCTTTCTCTGCTGTTCTTTCTCTGGTTTTCTGTGGTGGCGATCTGCACCACCACCACCTGATCAAAGCACTGTGTCATCCCTACATTGATGGATTAAAGGCCAGAGGTCCATATGACCATCATTATCTAATTCTTCCACGTGAAGCCTTAAACCCATGACGACTGATTTAGATCATTTATGTTAGGTAGAATGCCTAGTGGGAGCTGGGTGGTCTTGTGGCCTTGGAACCCCTGCAGATTTTGTGTTTTTCTCCAGCCCTCTGGAGTTTTTTTTTTTTTTTTTTTTTTGTCCTACCTGGCCATCGGACCTTACTTTGTTCTTTGTTAATTAGTATTGCCTAATTCTATTTTTATATTTTTCTTTCTTCATCTTGTATAGCACTTTGAGCTACATCATTTGTATGAAAACATGTTATGTAAATAAATGTTGTTGTTGTTGTAGTTAGAATGTCTCCTTTGCATCAGCCATAGATGGTATACAAGGCACTAAGACCCAGTGGAGACTCAGGACCCAGTGCAGATGTTATATCTCTAAGTGGGCCTGGGAGCACCTGGGAATTTACCAGGAGGTGTTGAAAGGAGGTTTTGTGACTAGGATGGCCTGGTCAGCCATATTGTTAATGTGACTCATGTCAGGATAAGTGGAGTAAAAATGACAACGATGATAATAATATGTGATAGATAGATAGATAGATAGATAGATAGATAGATAGATAGATAGATAGATAGATAGATAGATAGATAGATAGATACTTTATTAATCCCAAGGGGAAATTCACAAATTCACAATATATGTCATATACGTGAAACTTGCAATGATAAAAGCAAAAGGTGACTGAGTATCAGTTTAGTAATATAAAAAAAACATACCTCAAATGCATAATCAGTTGTTTTACCACAGGCACTAGGATGAGGAGCTGGAAAAATGGAAAAATGCATTTATTCTATAAAGCAACTGTTGCTTACAGTCCTATGTCCATTATTGGTACAATACAGACATTAAAGTATCTGAGACTTCAGGGTTACCTCATACAATCAGAAAGATTTGGAAAATGTTAAATGCCCAAAAGTCAACATAGTCATTTATTATTAGACCTACTTGTGTTTCATTTTCAGTTTCATAGGGAGCTAGAGGCCACTGGGACAAGGACCTAACACTAGATTGGGTGCCAGCCCATTGTGATGGACCACAATGATGCAGACTGGGCAAATTTACTGCCCACCGGTCATCCTTCCACAAAAACACTTTGGGATGCCACACAGACATGGGGGTTATGTAATAGTAATGGAAAAATGATATCCATAAATTGACTTTCCAGCATCACAGCCTGCAGTGGGTCAACACATCCTGACATGAAATACGGTAACACAGATGCCAATGAATCTTGAAAAAAGATGCCTAAGTCCATTCAGTGCATAACAAATGGCAGAATTCTCATTCTATTCTAAGTGTTCCTATTAACAAGTGATCTGGTGAGTTAATCATTTTAAATATTCAGTTTCTGGTGGTATTAACACATAAACATTGATACATTTTAAAAGGAATTTTAATTGTAGAAAAGGTATTGATGCACTCTTTGATCTAAAATGTAATTAGACTGTACAGCACCTCCTAAGACCCGAAAATTCAACAAGTATCAAATTGGATGGCTTTTAGAAGAAATGTTTTCAAATATTGTATACTCCAAGAAAAATAATATCATAAGGAATATCTAATATGTAATACAGATGACAAAATATGATTACATAGACAAAAATGATCTTTATGCAGTTCTCTATTTAAAATATTAATATAGAAAACTACATACTATTGCATTATACTAAATGTCATCATCCATCTAGCCTTTTTGCAACCTGCGTATTGCATTTCAAAGTCATGAGGGCCTGAATCCTTTGGTGCAATGTATTAACAAACCTTGTACAGCCCTGTAGCAGGGCACTCTCATGTGCTCACCAACACCAGAGCCATTTTGGAGTTGCCAATTTACCTAATCACATTATGCGACTTGTAGTTATTGGGTATGTCATTCTTTCCGTCTAAATTTGCTTATCTTCTTGCTGGAGCATGTCAGTTTACATGACTGTAAAATTGGTGGGCACCTCAAATTTAGCGACTGTGTGCTGACCATCCAGCACAGTTGCGCTCCTCCTTTTTGTAATAGCTAATAATGTGCTGACTGATGGAGCTGGTGTTGTATGAAGGTTTAACAGGTACGGGTGTTCATCCACAATATTAGCCCTTTTTTCCATTCTGTTGTTGTACATAAAACATAAGACCTTAGACAGTCAAGTAACTTTACTGTTTCCGAGGATCAAAACATTCATGTTTCTTATATCCCATTGCTGCATTGTATGCATTGTACTTCCAGGTGTGCATTCATTGGTTGTCAGCTCTCACGCACACAGAGCATGCCCGTACAACTAAAGACACAATCAAACCTGATTAATTTTGTTGGGGTAAGTTGCCAACTAGTTTGAGTGAGTTGCTGGGTATGTCAGACTATGCAAGTGGCTTTCATGGCAGCACACCAACATCTGACTCCAACTTGCAAAGATTATGTAAAAGGAGGCTACTACTGAAAATCTGGAAATGTTGCCTAACGTGACAAGGCCTTAATCCACATAAACCCAGGGAGAACAGGCAAATTTCACATGGAGAATGTCTAAGCTGGGATTCAAGCTATATGTCAGTCCTGATTCATGGCTTACAACCATGTGGGAAAAGGTAATATTTAATGTCAGAGTCAAAAACAAAATCACAATTTCTCTTAAAAAATAAACTACCAGACCCCCCAAGAGAGTGTACAATGAATAAAGGTTAATAAAAAAATACCTTGAGAGTAACTCTGTGAATGTGCAGGGCATCTGCATCTAAAACAAGAAAGAAAATGTGTTTTTACTAATTGAATGAAACAATTTTCCCAAACTTATAATGTATTTATTTTCTGAATGCACACAAACACCTAATTTAGCCATTGTTCTGTTAATAAACTGCAGGAAATTAGAGGTTTTTCTGTATGGGTCATTACTGTTCATTATTTACAGAGAATACGTAACACAAAAATTAAAAATACAGAATACTGTTTATTTTTTTTTAATTCAGGTTTACTGTTTCTCTTGGAAAAACAGATGTCAATTGGCAAGATCACTCGGTATGTCCATTCTAGGGCTTAGGTTCAGAAACCTAATCAGGACAGTTAATAGGACAGGCACAAGTAGGTCTCTGGTTCTGATATGAAAACTGGACTGAGACTAACAGCCCTGTTGTAACATAAGCCTGTGCTGCTATGGCACGTCCAGTTCTAGATTATTACTGAAAGGGTGTTTTGGTGATTGCTATGCAAGTCTTTGGCATTTACTTAAAAATGTAATGTTTAAAAAACACACCCACGTTGCATGTTCTAACTTACATATTCACTTTAGGTTTATGGGAAGCCAGTATTTATCTTGGCAGCACATTATGATGAACCTGTACTTATTCTGGGGGCGCATAGCCCTGGATGTGGCATTAGTCCATTGCAGGGCACAGTCAAGTGCAAACCCGTAGAGGACAATTTTGGGGTCCATTTAACCTAACATGCACACCTCTGAGATGAAGACACAGGTACCTGGAGGAACATGAACACAGACATTAGAAGAACATGCAACTTTTACATAGGCAGCGCCCAGGCCCTTGGATTGAACCCAGGATTCTGGAGCTGTGAGGCACAACTGTAAACCACCGATTTCCTAAAACAATTTAATTCAAGTAGCCAGGGGGGTGTGTTGGCCTGTCTCAGTGGGAATTGTGCATAAAGGATGGACCAACCCTGGTTCTACTGGATGAGTAATTTCCATCCAAATTATTTAAAATGTATGCAATTTTCTCTTCAAAAGTGTGCTTCTGTCAAAGTAAAAAAGTTGATGTCACATCCTGCAGAGGCAATCTTTTGCTTAAATTCTACGATCAAACACTGAGTTCAATTTGTGCATTACAGATATTGATAACTATATTTGGTAATTATATTCCTACAGCCCCGTGACCCTGTAGTTAGGATATAGGAGGTTGGATAATGGATGGATGGATGGATGGATATTCCTACAGTGCAATTTTCAGAATATCCTTGGGAAATCTGTGGGGTATTGGGCTTCCCACCTCATTTTGGAGAAGACTGATATATACAGTACATATAATGCAACATGTTATGAATATTAAAAAGATTGTCATTTCATATATACTTGTAGCTCTCTGAAACTGTGCACATTTAAAAACCAGACCATAAAGAGATATGTACAAGATACACAGTGCATATGATTTGTTTTATGTGCAACTACAGTAATGCAATTTATACAGAAATATCTATTCACAAATTACACAGGATGGTCCCAAACACCTGATGTTTGTTACAATATAAGACTAGACTATAAAAAGTACAGTTAGTGGTGATGACAAGTACAAACTACACAACTTCCACTCACTGAGTAAATCATTAGGAAGACATGTACAGCTGCTTACCCATGCAATAATCTAATCAGTCAATCATGTAGAAGCAGCAGCACAACACATAGAATTATGCAGATACGGGTCTGCAGCTTCAGTTAATGGTCACAGCAAACACCAGAATGATGAAGTAAAGTGATCTCAGTGATTTTCATCGTGATGTGATTGTTGGCGTTAGACGGGCTGGTCTGAGTATTTCTGTAACTGTCGATCTCCTGGGATTTTCATGCAAAACAGTCTCTAGAATTTGCTCAGAATGTTGCAAAAAAACAAAAAATATCCAGTGAGAGAGATAAGAGATGAATGGCCAGACTGGTGCGAGCTGACATAAAGGTGACGGTAACTCAGATAATCACCTGGTACAACTGTGGTGAGCAGAACAGCATCTCAGAATGTACAACATATCAAACCTTGAGGAAGATGGGCTAAAAAAGCAGAATACCACGTCAGGTTCCACTCCTGTCAGTCAAGAACAGAAATCTGAGGCTGCAGTGGGCACAGGCTCATCAAAATTGGACAGCTAAAGACTAATAAAATGTAGCCTGGTCTGATGAATCTCTGTTTCTGCTGATGCACACAGATGGAACAGTCAGATTTTGGCGCCAATAGCATGAATACATGCCTCCAGCCTGCCTTGTGTCAACAGTGTGATGGCACAGGGAATGTTTTCTTAGCACACTATGGGCCCACATTTGAGTATTGTTGCTTACCATATGCACCCTTTCACTGCTCCAATTTACCCATCTGCTAAAAGTTACTTCCAGCCTGTCAATGCTCCATGTCACAAAGCAACCATCTCAAACTGGTTTCATGAACATGACAAGGAGTTCAGTAATCTTCATTGGCCTTCCCAGTCACCAGATCTGAATCCAATAGGACACCTTTGGGATGTGGTAGAACAAGAGAGTCGTAGCATGAATGAGCAGATGACAAATCTCCAGAAACTGCATGATGCAACAATGTCAAGATATGCCAGAATTTCAGAGATGTTTCAACATCTTGTGAAATCCATGTCATGAAGAATTGAGGCTATTTTGAGAGGAAAAGGAGACTGTACCCAGTATCACCAATATGAATTTGCTCAGCAAGTGTAGATGTGAATGAACAAAATTAATTTTCTCACAATGTAATCATAAAACCCATCAATTGAAGACTTGTGTGATTGATTAGCTCAGCTATTAATGGGCCATCAGTACTGCACTTTGATATGGGAGGTGATGGACATGCAAACAGAGCACCCAAATATTCTGGTGGAACGTGGAACATCCATATAAAAAGCTGGCATGGCACACTGGTAGCCTGATGTGTGCCTTATGTTTTAACAGAATGACCACAAATGGAAATCACAACTTTTTTAAAAAAATTGCTGCTACACACTTGGGCAGCACGTTGGTACAGTGGTAGAACTGCTGCCTCACAGTAAGGAGACTGGGGGCCTCAGGTGTTCCCTGTATGGAGCCTGCATGGTCTCCCTGTGTCTGTGTGGGTTTCCTCCAGGTGCTGCGGCTTCCTGCCCCAGTCCAAAGACATGCAGGTTAGGTGGACTGGCATTGCTAAACTGGCCAAAGTGTGCGTGTGTGATTTGTTTGTTTGTGCCTTTGTCCTATGATGGGCCCAAGTGTTGTTCCTGCTTTGAACCCTGTGACTGCTGGGACAGACGGCAGCTGTCCCAGGCCAATGAACTGGGAAAGCGGGATAGGAAGATGGAGGATACAAACTCCTACGTACACTGAAACAACTTTGAACCTCAAAATAACCAATTCACGTGAGTATCAATCCTGTTTTGCAGTCTTTAATGGTCAGAATGGACCATAGAGGTGGCAGATTTCCACTTCTGCTAGTGATTTGTACAGATGGGGTTACAATCAGAAGTGTAGCAATATATTCAGATTCTTGATTTTTAATATTTTTAATCTTTTAACCTTTTCGTGTATAGCTTTCCCTACATCTATCCTACCCTTAAGGTCTTTTAAAATTGGCCCTAATCTTAATTTTTTGTTTATCTATCCATCCATCCATTATCCAACCCGCTATATCCTAACTACAGGGTCACGGGGGTCTGCTGGAGCCAATCCCAGCTAACACAGGGCAGGAAACAAAACCCGGGCAGGACGCCAGCCCACCGCAGAATTTTTTGCTTATGTAACCTTAATACTAAATCTCTTAACTGTAATGTTAGTTTATCTCATAGACCTTAAGAGTAACACTAACCCTAACAATGAAATACAAAACCCTATTATATAGTTATCTGTAAAAAATTTTAAAAGATATTTTAATGTTAACTTAAAGGTGTATATCCTAATCCAATTCACCCAAAGAATAAATAAACTCAATTTTTAAAATCTTAAAAATATACATAAGTTTTATTTTTGCACATTTTAAGGTTAGGTAAATCTATCATAGTTTTAAAAAATGCAACTTTTAACACTGGGGTTTATTTTATCTTTTTTAATTACATAACTCCCTTATTTAAGTATTTTACAATATTTAAGGCTCATATGTAAGATTTTACACTTTTTAAAGTAAGATTTTACACTTTTTTAAGGTTTTGGAACATTTTATTTTTCTTTTAAAACCATCTTTACCTCATGGATTCCTTACCATTGGGACTTAATAAAAGTTTAACCTCGGTGTGCCAGTACACTAAACTAATTTTCTTTATTCTTTTGTGAACAAAATAATTTGAATTATCAGTCAAACTAACTACGAGTCTTGGGTGAAAATGTTATCCTGATCCTAGAGATGTTGACTGAAATCCCCAATCCATTTCCTGAACTGACTTATTCCAGGGGGCAAAGCAGGAATTAAAACTAACCGGGACTGGGCGCCAGTTGCCTACTCCTTAACGTCCACCTACAACCGTCTGAATGGAGGAGGAATGGTTCCATCTTGAGGAGTACACGTTCCACAAGTCCAAAATACTGTTTATATTTTGTCATAACTACTTTTAGAGCCCCTCGCTGTTTCGATCACTATAGCTTGTCAAACCGTGCACGATGCATTAAATTAGTATACTACGCCACAGTTAGCCTATCGCATTACTCTCTGTACAAATTGTGCATTCTAAAAAATAATACTGAGAAAATATCCAAAACTGACGCTTATTTTATTTTTAAGTACACTTACGAAGCTCTCTGCAGCTGCCGAAGGAGCTCAATCGCTCTGTCCCGACCTGCCATAGTTACTGTTATAAGTTACAAGTCCAATAACATCAGCTCTCCCGTGACGTTGCCGAACAGTGCTGCAATGTCCAGCTTCAATGTTGTCCCCAGAAGCTAAGACTTTGGACTACACGTCTAGTCTGTATCCACCAATCACCTTTAGGAGTTTACATGTCAATCATTATATTATCAAATCGTCGGTAGGTACTGCTTATCAATTATTCCTCTGTACACCAATCATTTTTGCACATGTTTAAGGGTGTCAGGGGGCTTGTGGCTTCTTCAAAGAGCCTAGCTTCTTTTACGCAGTTACTTCATGCCAACAGTGCTCTGTTCTGTAAATGCTGGACATCAACTTAAAGAAAGCGGTTCTGTTCTGGAAGTAAAATCGCGTTGTACAAGCAGCTCGACACATCGTTAATGTGGAATCAAAATTTCAGTTGTGTTCGAACTATTGCGGGACAATGGAGACATTTCGGTAAATACAGGAAAGAAACTTTATTTGCGTCAAAGTGCTTTACACTGAAGCAGAACTGGAACGGGCGTACACTTAAGACAAGTTAAGTTGTATGCTCATATGTTCCGTGCTCTTCAGTTAGTATTCTCTTATAATATGTAAAAGCCAGCCATATACTGTACAATAACGGAGTACTGAATAGTGATGTGTCGTTCGCGAACGAGCCGGCTCTAAGAGCCGATGCTTTGAAGCAAACGAGAGGAGCCGATGCCCGTCGAGCAGAGCCGAAGCTTGAGCGGCTCCAGCTCAGCTCTGCTGAAAATCTCCCAAAATGGCTGAGAGTGCACAGTCTGCAGCCAGACCCTTCTCCAAAATCCATTTGGCAGGGGCGGGACTTTACTTATATGGGCACACAGAACATTGGCTCATAATGCCGGCTCGTTCACGAACAACACATCGGACTAGGATCGTACCATTATGTGAAAGAAGGAAGGGGGGCAGACGCTCCGAAGACAGCGAGTGTTGGTACAGGCCAGGACACTGTCGCTCTGTGTATCTGTCGCTGCGACAGACGAGGAGCCAAATTTAAATGCAAGCGCGTCGTGAAGAAAAAAAAGAGTGAAGAAATGAGTGAAAGCCGAAAAAGAAGCAGCATCTGGCTGCATTTCAGTGATATTGGAGACTGTAAAGCTAAGTGCAGAATTTGTAATATGAAAATATCCGTTAGAGCAGGGTCAACAACAAACCTGCACAGACATATAAGAACCACCCACCCATCCGTGCAACTCGAGGAGAGCGTGCCCTCTCTCCTGCCATCCACTGACCCTGGAAAAAAGCCAAGCACTTCTGCTGCAGCATCCACTGTCTTACCGAAAACTGCAGGTATAACACGGTCTTCAGTTCAAACCAAAATAAGCACATTTATTCCAAAACAAATGACGCCAAACAAACAAATAAGTGTCGATGAGGAGCTGGCTAAAATGATAGCTAGCGACTTTTAACCATTTTCCATTGTGGAGGACAGCGGATTTACAACTTTTGTACAGGCCTTAAACCCCATGTACAGTGGTGTGAAAAACTATTTGCCCCCTTCCTGATTTCTTATTCTTTTGCATGTTTGTCACACAAAATGTTTCTGATCATCAAACACATTTAACCATTAGTCAAATATAACACAAGTAAACAAAATGCAGTTTGTAAATGGTGGTTTTTATTATTTAGGGAGAAAAAAAAATCCAAACCTACATGGCCCTGTGTGAAAAAGTAATTGCCCCCTGAACCTAATAACTGGTTGGGCCACCCTTAGCAGCAATAACTGCAATCAAGCGTTTGCGATAACTTGCAATGAGTCTTTTACAGCGCTCTGGAGGAATTTTGGCCCACTCATCTTTGCAAAATTGTTGTAATTCAGCTTTATTTGAGGGTTTTCTAGCATGAACCGCCTTTTTAAGGTCATGCCATAGCATCTCAATTGGATTCAGGTCAGGACTTTGACTAGGCCACTCCAAAGTCTTCATTTTGTTTTTCTTCAGCCATTCAGAGGTGGATTTGCTGGTGTGTTTTGGGTCATTGTCCTGTTGCAGCACCCAAGATCGCTTCAGCTTGAGTTGACGAACAGATGGCCGGACATTCTCCTTCAGGATTTTTTGGTAGACAGTAGAATTCATGGTTCCATCTATCACAGCAAGCCTTCCAAGTCCTGAAGCAGCAAAACAACCCCAGACCATCACACTACCACCACCATATTTTACTGTTGGTATGATGTTCTTTTTCTGAAATGCTGTGTTCCTTTTACGCCAGATGTAACGGGACATTTGCCTTCCAAAAAGTTCAACTTTTGACTCATCAGTCCACAAGGTATTTTCCCAAAAGTCTTGGCAATCATTGAGATGTTTCTTAGCAAAATTGAGACGAGCCCTAATGTTCTTTTTGCTTAACAGTGGTTTGCGTCTTGGAAATCTGCCATGCAGGCCGTTTTTGCCCAGTCTCTTTCTTATGGTGGAGTCGTGAACACTGACCTTAATTGAGGCAAGTGAGGCCTGCAGTTCTTTAGACGTTGTCCTGGGGTCTTTTGTGACCTCTCGGATGAGTTGTCTCTGCGCTCTTGGGGTAATTTTGGTCGGCCGGCCACTCCTGGGAAGGTTCACCACTGTTCCATGTTTTTGCCATTTGTGGATAATGGCTCTCACTGTGGTTCGCTGGAGTCCCAAAGCTTTAGAAATGGCTTTATAACCTTTACCAGACTGATAGATCTCAATTACTTCTGTTCTCATTTGTTCCTGAATTTCTTTGGATCTTGGCATGATGTCTAGCTTTTGAGGTGCTTTTGGTCTACTTCTCTGTGTCAGGCAGCTCCTATTTAAGTGATTTCTTGATTGAAACAGGTGTGGCAGTAATCAGGCCTGGGGGTGGCTACGGAAATTGAACTCAGGTGTGATACACCACAGTTAGGTTATTTTTTAACAAGGGGGCAATTACTTTTTCACACAGGGCCATGTAGGTTTGGATTTTTTTTCTCCCTAAATAATAAACACCATCATTTAAAAACTGCATTTTGTGTTTACTTGTGTTATATTTGACTAATGGTTAAATGTGTTTGATGATCAGAAACATTTTGTGTGACAAACATGCAAAAGAATAAGAAATCAGGAAGGGGGCAAATAGTTTTTCACACCACTGTATGTTCTCCCTAGCAGAAAAACTTTGTCCCAAACAACTATTCCATAACTATATATCTGAGGATGGAGTACAACACTGTGCTTTCAGAAACCACTGCTCTGGAAAAAAGGTAGCATTTAATGACAACAGTGCTGTGGATGAGGCATTTCAAAGAATAAGTGCAGCAGCAGCAAGATGCAACCCCAGCAGCCTGTCTGCTCCTCCATCAGAGGGCCAAGAGGCAGAAATTGGAGCAGGGGCGTGTTCACAGGAACCACAAGCTTCTGCTGTGTGGAGGCTCTTTGAGGAAAGAGCAACAGGAGACACTGCAAGGAGAAATCCCAAAGCTGATGCTATGCTGGAGTTGAGGTCCTATCTTGAGGAGCCCCTCATCCAAAGACCCACTGAGCTGGTGGGAGGCCAAGGCTGCAGTCTACCCATGCCTGGTTAAGGAAATGGTAGGAAGACTTTGCATTGTCGCTACATCGGTCCCCTCAGAAAGAGTCTTCTCAAAAACAGGACAAATAATCACGGAGAGGAGAAATCGCATCAGCCCATCTAAGCTGAGGCATCTGGCATTTCTGAATGCCAACCTGGACTAAAAACTTTTATTCAAAGAGTCATAGTGTTGTGTTGTTGTTGTTGAGTTTGGCCTTTATTTAATTTGTTTGCTGTGGTTTTGTGTTAAGTTGTTCATTTAAAGCTTTTATTAAAATGTTAAACAATAGTAACTGTATTTTTTGTAATGAAAAAAATACATAAAATACGTAATGTCTGAAAACAATGAATAAGAAATTGCTTATACACAAACCATTCATAATTGCTTAATTAGGCTAAAATATAAGCATCCATCCATCCATCCATTCATTGTCTTCCGCTTATTTGAGGTCGGGTTGCGGGGGCAGCAGCTTGAGCAGAGATGCCCAGACTTCCCTCTCCTCGGCCACTTCTTCTAGCTCTTCCGGGAGAATCGCAAGGCATTCCCAGGCCAGTCGAGAGACATAGTCCCTCCAGCGTGTCCTGGGTCTTCCCCGGGGCCTCCTCCCAGTTAGACGTGCCCGGAACACCTCACCAGGGAGGCGTCCAGGAGGCATCCTGATCAGATGCCCGAGCCACCTCATCTGACTCCTCTCGATGCGGAGGAGCAGTGGCTCTACTCTGAGACCCTCCCGGATGACTGAGCTTCTCACCCTATCTTTAAGGGAAAGCCCAGACACCCTGCGGAGGAAACTCATTTCGGTCACTACCCATAGTTCATGACCATAGGTGAGGGTAGGAACATAGATCGACTGGTAAATTGAGAGCTTCGCCTTGCGGCTCAGCTCCTTTTTCACCACGACAGACCGATGCAGCGCCCGCATTACTGCGGATGCCGCACCGATCCGCCTGTCGATCTCACGCTCCATTCTTCCCTCACTCGTGAACAAGACCCCGAGATACTTGAACTCCTCCACTTGGGGCAGGATCTCGCTACCAACCCTGAGAGGGCACTCCACCCTTTTCCGGCTGAGGACCATGGTCTCGGATTTGGAGGTGCTGATTCTCATCCCAGCCACTTCACACTCGGCTGCGAACCGATCCAGAGAGAGCTGAAGATCAGGGCCTGATGAAGCAAACATCATCTGCAAAAAGCAGTGACCCAATCCTGAGCCCACCAAACCGGACCCCCTCAACGCCCTGGCTGCGCCTAGAAATTCTGTCCATAAAAGTTATGAACAGAATCGGTGACAAAGGGCAGCCCTGGCGGAGTCCAACTCTCACTGGAAACAGGTTCGACTTACTGCCGGCAATGCGGACCAAGCTCTGGCACCGATCGTACAGGGACCGAACAGCCCTTATCAGGGGGGCCGGTACCCCATACTCTCGGAGTACCCCCCACAGGATTCCCCGAGGGACACGGTCGAATGCCTTTTCCAAGTCCACAAAACACATGTAGACTGGTTGGGCAAACTCCCATGCACCCTCCAGGACCCTGCTAAGGGTATAGAGCTGGTCCACTGTTCCGCGACCGGGACGAAAACCACACTGTTCCTCCTGAATCCGAGGCTCGACTATCCGACGGACCCTCCTCTCCAGGACCCCTGAATAGACTTTTCCAGGGAGGCTGAGGAGTGTGATCCCTCTGTAGTTGGAACACACCCTCCGATCCCCCTTCTTAAAGAGGGGGACCACCACCCCGGTCTGCCAATCCAGAGGCACTGTCCCTGATGTCCATGCGATGTTGCAGAGGTGTGTCAACCAAGACAGTAATACAACATCCAGAGCCTTGAGGAACTCCGGGCGTATCTCATCCACCCCCGGGGCCCTGCCACCAAGGAGTTTTTTGACCACCTCGGTGACATCAGTACCAGAGATGGGGGAGCCCTCCTCCGAGTCCCCAGGCTCTGCTTCCTCATTGGAAGGCATGTTAATGGGATTGAGGAGGTTTTCGAAGTACTCCCCCCGCCGACCCACAACGTCCCGAGTCGAGGTCAGCAGCGCACCATCCCCACCATATACAGTGTTGACACTGCACTGCTTCCCCTTCCTGAGACGCCGGATGGTGGACCAGAATCTCCTCGAAGCCGTCCGAAAGTCATTCTCCATGGCCTCCCCAAACTCCTCCCACGCCCGAGTTTTTGCCTCAGCAACCACCAAAACCACATTCCGCTTGGCCTGCTGGTACCTATCAGCTGCCTCCAGGGTCCCACAGGACAAAAGGGTCCTGTAGGACTCCTTCTTCAGCTTGACGGCATCCTTCACCGCCGGTGTCCACCAACGGGTTCGGGGATTGCCGCCACGACAGGCACCGATCACCTTACGGCCACAGCTCCGGTCAGCTGCCTCAACAATAGAGGCACAGAACATGGCCCATTCGGACTCAATGTCCCCCACCTCCCTCGGGATGTGGTCGAAGTTCTGCCGGAGGTGGGAGTTGAAGCTACTTCTGACAGGGGGCTCTGCCAGACGTTCCCAGCAGACCCTCACAACACGTTTGGGCTATAAGCATCCAAGTGATACTAAATGAAGAGCCATTCGGGAGCCGTAAGAGCCGACTCTTTAAAGGGAGCCGATCCAAAAGAGCCGAAGCTTTGAAAAGAGCCGGAGTTCCCATCACTAGTACTGAACGCCCTGTTCCAATGGTTGGGATAACATGCGAACTCCACACGTGAAGTGACGGGGGGCGGGACTCGCATTCCATATATTATATATATATATATATGAAACCTATTACAACTTGGAAAGAACCTGCACCTTAGAGGAGTAATAATAAAAAGTAAGTTTTTATTTACGTAGCGCCTTATCTGAAATTCAAGGTAAGTTTACAAACCTGCATTAACAAATAGGTACAAAGAAAGCCGGCATATTTCAGGTAACAATACAAAATATCCATCCATCCATTTTCCAACCTGCTGAACCAGAACACAGGGTCACGGGGGTCTGCTGGAGCCAATCCCTGCCAACACAGGGTGCAAGGCAGGGAGCCAACCCACCGCAGGACACACACACACACCAAGCACACACTAGGGCCAATTTAAAATCGTCAATCGACCTAACCTGCATGTTTTTGGGCTGTGGGAGGAAACCCACGCAGACAAAGGGAGAACATGCAAACTCCATGCAGGGAGGACCCGGGAAGCGAACCCGGATCTCCTTACCGTGAGGCAGCAGCGCTACCACTGCACCACCGTGCTGCCCACAATACAAAATATAAAAAACAAAAATAAAATCAAGAAATGTATAGTAAAATAAAAATAATACATCCGTCAGGTCTTGTTAAATCAATGGTAAGGGATGTTTTAAGGTTGGACTTGTAAGAGGAAAGGTTTGTACAATCGCTGAGAGACTGGGAAAAGAGTGTTCAACATTACATTACCTTGGTGCACAGAGACAAGCCTGGTCCCAGAAAACCCGAGGGAACAAGCAGGTCTATAAAGTTGAGTGAAGAGCAATGAGATAGAAGGGACAAGGTGATTGAGTGCAAGTTTAATGTTAACTTCAAACCCACTTAATTCAGATAAGGGTCGTGAGGAGGGCTGGAGCCAAATCAAGCTAACATAAGGCACAAGGCAGGTACAAACCCTGGAAAGTGAATTCAAGAGTGAAGTGTTTAACTTGAACACAAGAAGCCAGTGTAACTGGAATAGAACAGGAGTGATTAAGTGTGGATTTCCTGTTAGGAGTGAGTTGGCAAACTTGAGTTTAGGAAATACTGCAATTTACTTAAAAAATTTGAGAGGGAGACCGGTGCAGTAATCCAGACATGAAGTAGGAAAATCATGAATTAGAATCTGTGCATCAGTGGTTCTCAAATGCAGTCCCGTAGACTCCCTGTGGCTGTTGGTTTTTGTTCCAACCGGTTTCTGTCAGTGCATCACATTTACATTATCTTTTTAAATCCCGGCTTAATCAACTGTGCTTTTAATTTTCTGTCTTATATTTGCATTCAGAAACTGCATTATTGTTAAATTGAGTTTTAGAAGAAATTAACCAACATGTTTATTTTTACTTTATCTTCTGATGCTGAACAAGGTTTATGTAATGCACACTAGTAACAAAAAAGTCAAAATATTTAAAAAATGTAACATTTTGCTAAGAACACTGAAAGTGATAAAACTTGTTTTATATTGTTTAATCAAAGAATCCATTAAACAATTTTGTCATTTCCATTTTTGGTGGATCTGTATATATTTACTTCTAAAAGATTATAAATTAACAACATCTGAAGATAGTGCGGGACCTCCCAGCTGCAGACTGGAGTCAAATCCTGACTGTGAGCAGTTTCCATCTTTGTGAGGCTTTTATGTTCTCAAGTATTTTTTTTCTCTCCAGGTATTCTTCTTTTCCTGCCACTCCCAAAGAGAAGTGTGTTGGTTTAACTAGTAGAGCCTAAACTAGCCCAGTACCAGTGTCCAAGGACAGCCCTCCATCTTGCTCCTGCTGTTGATCCTTTATGCTTCAGCTCACCACATACTTACATGCAGTTTAAGTGAGACCAGCAAATGATGATGGAGTAGAAAATACAAACTTTTCGATACATTATGCAGTAGTCAACTGAGAACGCATGTCATTTGTTAAGAATTACCGTACTTTGGAACTGTTCAAATTATTTTTATGCATTCTTCAAAAAAATTAAAAATAAATAAATACAAAATACTACTTTATCAGAATGCATGAAAATAAAGTCGTCATATCTAGGCATTACAATTTTTAAACAATAAAGCGGGTAATCTATTTATATACAAGTACATTATATGTAGTTTTATACACCCTTTGGGGAAAAATGTGAAGAACACCATGCACATTTGAAAATTTTGTAGCACTGCAACATTTTTTTTCTCCCTCTCTCTTTCAGAAATGCACATATCCATCTAGTATTACTTCCAGTTAAATCTGAAGTACAAACTTGAATACAAGTGTTGACTGTGAAGTGTCTCAAAATGCAAATGTTTATTTGTTAACAATACACAACTTTCTAGTTTTATTAAAACACCATCCACTCATTTTTTATATGAGGTATTAAAATAATCCAGAAAGGTCAAGGTTTTTCATATGTATCCTGTAACCATTTTAGGTAAAAATGCACTTTTGAAATGCTAGAACTAATTAATAAAGAGTCAATTTTCAAATTGTATAAATATTTTACCCCTGTGACCCTGTGTTCAGATTCAGCGGGTTGGAAAATGGATGGATAAATATTTTAGACTCTGTCCAGATTTTCACCTCTCTAGTCTCTGTTTTGTTTTACTTAATATTTGTCAGTTATTGGATGCAACTGAGAAGGCAAATTCCATGTTTTCTTGTGTAAACCTTGAAATAGAGCTGCAAACCTCTTTGCAGATAGGTAACAATAATCCAGAGTGAAACCAAAAAAAAAAAAGGGTATGCATATATTGTACAGTATAATTTGTCATACAGTGACTAATTTGACCAATTTACTTATTGGGTAAATACTGTTGTACGTACAGAGTACACTGAAATTCTCACTTGTATGCACCTTTTAATAAACATACAACACAATGTCATTCTCTGATGTTAAGTTTAGAATCTATTTTACCTCAAACCTACTATCTTTCTTATCTGAAATAACTACACAGGAAAAAATTCAGAGTTTACGTAGTTATCTGTTTTGATATAGACCCCTAGGCCCTTGCTCCTGGGGATCCCACAGGGTGCTGGATTTTGTTCCAACCAGATTCACAATAATAATTGATTTCATTTAATTAGCTGGTCTTTTTCTCTCTCTTCCTTTATTCTACATACAGAAAAGCACAGCAGTATGATTTTTACATTTAATAGACATTTGAAAATATATATTTTTATTTTTGTTACAATTTAAATTCTTAGCTGTTTTGTTGTTTTCTCGTTACTTTACCCTTTTTTCAGTGCAGTTTGCTCCCTGAATTATATCCTAATAATGACAATTAAAAACAACACAATGTTGAAAGGCTACAACTTCTTCAGCATCAAACCAACTTAACGTGCTCATTGGTAAATGATGGATTAAACATCTGGTAACACCTGAAAAACCAGGATGAAAATATTGCTAAAAAGTACTGAAAGAAAAACTAACTACATGAGCCTCATATAACTGCTTAGTACATTCATAAAAATTACCAGCCTTAGTTTTGCAATTTCTACATTGACCCCAAAATACAGAAATTGTAAAATAACAGCTCACCCAATTAGTCTAGGACTCCAATTAAAAATTACTTGGTGAAAAAAAAAAAAAAGTCATGGGGGTCCTCTCCAGGAATGAGTTTGAGAACCACAGCCCAAAGTAATTAAAGTAAGTCTTGTTGACCATGGCCAAAAGTTGCATTGAAGAATCAATAAAGCATTTATTGAAAGAATCACACAACCGAAAGTCACATTTTTCAACTCTGGATTGTGCAAAGAAACCTTAGTTTTCATAACAATCCTGCCCACACAGAAGCAGAATTGTCTCTGCAATACACACTCAAAACACAAACTTTCACAATACTGAAATCACCAGTTGCTTCAGCTTATATTTAATTTAGAAGACTGGGAAAACATTGCATTTGTTTAGTCAAAAACATTCCATTTGCAGCACACCGCAGCAGGCACCATACCCGTTTCACTGCCTTTTTTTAATTTCAATTATCATTAATCAATGGAACCCAAAATTAAATGTGTACAAGGCACTTGAAAACAAGGATGTTAATTTTACAAACAATACTTGTGACAGTTACTAAAACAATACAGTCGAACGTCACTGACCAAAAGTCAAAGAAATATGGGGAATAAAAATTGCATGGTTGAGAAAGTTATGAAACCAAAAGATGGATAATTAAAGCCTGAGAAATTCGACCACATCAAAAACAGAAAGGTACCATTGCGGTCATTTGCATTAATCACCTCGGGATACCCTTGCAATTCAGACCCGTCCAGTCCCGTGTGTCATTGGTCTGTTCGTCTGAAATGCTTGTCATTCAACTTCAGATTCTAGGTTGAGTCCTCTCCGCTTTGTGCAGTCTGTGTCTTTAGTCTTACAACTGGTGCTCGACTGGCAACAAAAAAAAGGTCAAAGGCAGCCAGTGGAGGTGACAGCAACCTCTCTGTGTTGTGCACGGCTCCTCTTTAAAAAGTATACACAGTATGTAATGAGTCTCAACGACTCTCTCTTGGGGGCTATTTTCCGTGATGTTTTTTGCTCTTCGGACCACCTCTGCTCTTCGGACCACCTCTCCCCTTCCCTCCTCCTCCTCTCCCTTTTTTCTTGCCCCCTTTCCCTCCTCGTCTGCCCTCCTTCTTGTGTCTGGCTGCCTCCGCGTCCTCCTCCCGCATCTGCCTGTTCACCGCCCTCGTTACGTTCATTCGCGGCTTCTTATTTTCCATCACTTTCAGGAGATCGAGCTGTCTCTGCTTCTCCATGTTAAAGTCACCGATCAGCGGCTGGAAGCTTCTCTTTTTGCCCACAGTTCGTGTCGGCTTTTCTTTTGGCAGTTTGTCTTGAAATTTACCCACTGAAGCGGTGGAGATTCTGGCCAGTTGCATTGCTTTCCCCAGTTCAGCTTTTGACTGGTCCTTGGGGGGCACCTGCACACTAACCTTTTGCCCCCTCGCGATGTTTTTCAGCCGGTTCAGCTCATTTTTGGCCACGCGCTCATTCTTTGCTTTAAGGCGACGGGCAAACTGGTCCTCGTTGGGGTCGGCGCTCTCTGGGACCTCGATGAGCCAGTCCTTGGTGTCATCTTTGGCCCGCTTGTACCCCCAGCGCCTTCTCCACTCTTTGTGGACATCGTCCCACACCAGGTTTGTTTTCTTTTTCTTGGGGATGCCCTTCAGCTTCGCGAATTCCTCCCACTTAGTTGGTGGACGGGGTTTGGGTAATGGCTTCTCCCTGGGGAGACGGGTGTGGGGCTCAGGTAGCTTGGCTACCACCGCTTCCTGCACCCTCTCCGTGGGCAGTTTCCACATTTCATTGATCAGCAACTGCGTGTTGTCCCGGGCGAGTGATCTCAGAAACTCCTCTTTCTTATGCTTTCGAAATAAGCCCACGTCCGCAGGGTTTTTGTCAAACGCAGCTAAGTTTCCGATATCGAATTCCAACTCCAGCTCCTTGTGAACAGTGATATTTTTGAGTATTTCAGCCTCATCTTTCTCAACTTTGGCGAGCACGTCTTCAATACTGCACGCTGCCATCTTGACGTTGCCTGAAACAGAGGAGCACGTGGCAAAAGGTCAAGCGCAATAAGTACTTCCGAGTGGCTCGCGCACGGCTTCTGTTGTTGTTTTCAAGACGTCCTCTAGATGGCTGCCGCGTCATTCTTATGCTTTTACTCAAAAGTTACTTTTATAAATTGTGTTACCGCCGAGTGAACTGTCTTATTGCATCATGTACTTAAGTATATTATAGAATATGAAGGGTCCAGTAACGTTTAGAAGTTAAAATAATCAAAGTACTCTTTAGAATAAGGACACGATCCGGTCACTATATCCTTTGACTTTCTAACTCCGTTATTTCATGGAATGTCTAGGTATTGTAACGAAAGACAGACTCATTTAAAGAGGAACTAGTATTTACTCATGAATACCTGCACAGGCAGATCTTTGTCTCTACTTTTTAAAAATGAGATCTTTTTACTTTCGGTTCCTCCTTTTAAACATACTTATCAAACGTTATTCATTTGGTGGGTTGCCGATGTTTCTAAAAGTTCTTATTACTTAAAAGTAGAAAGCGATATTTAAAAAAAATCTTACCTTGGTGATTGGAATGCTTTCCTTTTTCTTTGTTTTTTTCTTTAACTTTTGCTTCTTGTAGTAGAATAGAATGTCTTTTGCCACCTGCAAATAGT